>NC_090921.1:1238159725-1238784725 GCF_040938575.1 Ambystoma mexicanum
TCGTATCTTCAGCAGACTGTCCGTATGCTCACCGATAGAATGTGTATTATCCAGGCGGCTCAAAAACCTTTAACAAGGTCTCGGTATAGGAGCAAACGGCTCAGTTTCTCACTGGTGTTTTCCAAAGCAGCTGGACCCCAGAGAAGCTACCATCGGCACTGTCCTGTCATTCGTTTCTCATCTGGCAACTTCAGGCATTACATGTTTTGTAGGACTCATTTGTCGGCTATCGCCACTTACCTCTCCACAGACTCTTGCTCTTTTTCATTGACAAACACCCTGTCATTAAAAGACACTTTGCAGGTCTATTGCATATTTATCCACCTGTGTGCAACCTGCATCCAAAGTGGGAACTGAATGTGGTCTTCACTGCCTTATGGCATAAACCTTTTGAGCCCATGGCTACGGTGACTTTGCCAAGGCGTGTAAGCGAGCTTCAGGCCTTGTCTGTAGAACATCCATTCCTCACCTTTCACAAGGATAAGGTTGTCCTCCGGACCAATCCTTCTTTCCTTCTAGAGGTGGTTTCAGATTTTCATCTGAACCAGTCTATTTCCTTGCCTGTTTTCTTTTCAGACCCGGCCCCAGATGCTGAGAAGGAATTGCATAACGTAGATGTTAAGCTCTAAAGTTTTATTTGGACAGAACATCTAAACTGAGGAGCTTTTCCCAGCTCTTTGTGACCTTCAGAGACCCGAAAGGAAAGCCGGCCTCGAAAGCAACTATCTCCCGATGGATTGCTTCCTGTATTTCGGAGGCGTATATCGTTCAGGGCCTTCAGCCTGCAAAGGGAATTCATGTCCATCTTGTGCGGGGCAAGGTGGCTGCCATTGCCTTCCAGAAATGTTCGCTGGGAAACCGTTTCCAGAGCAGCTACGTGGGCTTCTCCATCAGCTTTTTGTGAACATTACTGCTTAGACCTGAGCTTCAGAGCCGATGCTCAGTTCAGGCAGGCGGTTCTTAAACCTCTTTCAATAAAGTTCCATCCACCTGTTTTCCTGGGAGGAGTGATTGATAATCTCCCGAAAGTATGGAGGAAAGGGAACTGGAGGTAGAAGTATAACAGTTAGTGACTACCTTACTCCTAGTCCATAGTACCCTTTCCTCCATACACCTGCCCGCCGTTCCCTCTAATAAGTATCCTCTATTATTGCTTAAATGGTCTCAGACCTGGCGATACTAAAAGACTGAAGGGCGATGCACGGCGCAGAGCTAAGGAGAGCGCGGTTACGGCCGTGTGTGGTACCTGCGTAAAGACACATTTTTCAATTTGATGCTTTTTTACAAAAAGTGCTCCGGTGCCGTCCCACAGGACGGAATGTCCCAAAAGTATGGAGGAAAGGGGACTATAGACTAGGAGTAAGGTAGTCACTACGGTGAGTAACTTATTTTTGGAGTCTGACAAACACCATAGGCATCGACTTTTTGTATAGTGACGCACTGCACCTCCAGTGCAGAGTCAGAGAAATCCTTTAGATTCCTCATAGGGTTTAAATACCTTTTCTTGTATGAACTACAGTTTCCAAGAATAGTGAAGTGAAATTGACTTTACTTTTTCTCTTTGCACATCCGGCACACCGCATGTTGTGTGGTGCTTGGGGTTACTTAGTAGCCACTTTTCCTACATTCTCCTTCATTTTTGTGTTATCCTCACTACTTTAAATGGCTGGTGGCAGTGGTTGAATGTTTCCTACCACTGTGCTTTTCTACCATAGGCTAAACCCTCAGCTGCAGTACAGCACCCATGAGTGACCTTTTTGTTAAAATGGGGCGGTCTTTTTTTTGCCATTTTCTGTTTGAGATCTTTCTTGGGTTTTACTCTGTGCGTCGAAACAGATTTGAGCCCTTTGTTTGTCTTGCCTTTGGTGGGCTTCAGCCCTGAAGACCGCCCCTGCTCCAGTATGTCTGGAAGGACTCCCTTGTCCTTTGTCTCTAGGTATGCTTGAATGCAACCGGTCCTGATTGGCTGCCTGGCACCCTGCTGTGCGTTTGTCAGCCTAGTCTGTGCATGAATGGGAGAAACCTGCTTAAAAGGTGAGGGTTTTGGGACTAGAGGAGTCATCGACCACTGGGAGAAAGACCCGATGAAGACACTGTGAACGAAGCTTGCTGCTTCCTCCTGAACCTTTGAATTGCCTGGTGAAGCCTTGCTGCTGTGCTGAAACTAATTTTTCAATTGAACAGAATCTCTGGAAGGGACGACTTCTCCCCTTGGGTTTGTGGGACCAACTAACCCCAAGACTAACTGCATTTGACCATCTTCACCGACTGACTTCTGGGTGGATATCTTCAGGATACAGCAGCACAGGAATCCGGTCCTTGGGTTCTTGGTCTGGAGACTGAAGAAATGGACACTGAAGGAAAACTGGCAGCAACTTTTCAAAGGGGGGAGGCTTCCAACAGAGGATTCTTCTGTTTCTCAGGGCTCTGTGGAGTTGGCCCCCTTTAACAGGAGTCAGATTAACACTGCTCAGATTCTCTTCACGCTCTCGGTCCTGTACTCTGGGGAGGGGACTTCAGGGATTCAAATCGTCTCTGGAGGTCCAGCAGGAGTCAACCAAAATTTCGGATGGAGTTGGACTTCGTGAACCATGCACCACACACTGGCTTGCAGTGGCTTGATATTTGCGTTTTGCAGCCCAGCAAGGTCATGGCACGTCGAGGGAGAGCTCGTTTGGCAGTTCTTCTCAAGACTAGTGGAACCCACCGGCACTGGGTAGGAGTCTCATTCGGGACCACCAGGTCGATTTGAAGGAAACTTTACATCAGGCTCTGGTTAAGGTAGTTGGAATGGTTACAGCCATAGTTTCGTTATCTTCCTCTTTTGGATTTTGTTCAAGTGGTCGACTTGTCAGCAGCTTCCAGGATAGGAATATTTATCAGGAACTGCAGCACAACTTATGCAAACTCTCCCTGCAGTTTACAGAAAGGGGCGATCTGTCTGTCCAGTCAGGATAGCAGCACCCAGTAGGAACTGGTTCCTTGCGGGCAAGGTGAAGGACAAAGGGCTGCAGAGGTTTGGCCTTCACAGACAGTCTGGAGTTTCAGAAAGGAATACAAAGTATTCCCGCCAAAGACCAAACTTCAACCAAGATATTTCCTACCTAGAACGATGGATGAAGACCTCAAACAAGAAGCAAATGAGAAATGGCGAAAAAAGGTGTTCACCATTCTAACAGAATGATGACCCTCCTGTGCATTACTGCGGCTGATTTGACAGCCTGCAAGTAAAGTAGTTTCACTGCCACCAGCCATTCGAGTTGACATGTAATTGTAACACAAATGTTACACTGAATCCCCTTTTCTCACTTATCTGTATCACCCAGCACTCCACATAAGGTAGGGTGTGCCAGCAGCCCCTCCCTTTCTGCACCCCTCTCCCTCACCTTTTGTTTACTCGGCTCTACCAGAAATGTCGTCCGGCCTAGCATGGTAGTCGCCTGTCGCAATTTCCTTCCCACACTCCCCCTCCCTTCCTTATCTATGGCTTACCTCTTGCACTATCTGAAATGTTGTCAGGCCGAGTGTGATAGTTAATTTCACATCCTTACTGTTCATGGCCTGTTAGAATATAATTGTATTTTCCCTTGTTCACTCCCTTGCCTTGAAGCGCTTTGAAACACATTGTGTATAGGCGCTATATGGATGTTCACCCAAGTACATTAAAGAGAAATTAAAAGGAAGCCAGTGGATTCAAAATGCTGTGTGCTGCCACAGTAGTTTAGTAGGTCCAAAGTTAACGGAAACTAGAACTCGCATATTAAGATCACCCATAAAGAGTAAATGTCTGGGTGAGAGGGGAAAAAGATTGCCCTTCACCAAGGGTCATGTGGCAGGACAAGACAAACTATCTTACTAGGCCTCATCATTCAGATTGTGCAAGAAAGACAAGTGGAAAGGGAGGGGGAAATGCAAGGAAGAGGACGGGAAAACAGTGCAGCAATGCTCGAAGTACAGCCAGGGCAGTGCGGCTCTGGGTAGTGCAAGGAGAACAAGCGACTGTAGGGTTAGTTACAGCCCTAAGGGTGTTGTAGGTCCGGAGGCAGTGCAAGGGTGACTGATCAAGAAAGAGCCTGTCTTCCAGTGAGACTGAGGGTAGCCAAGCAACCAGTCAGTACAGCAGACGTGTAGGTCAGCAGAGGGAGAGAGAGAGAAAGTAGAGAAGAGTAAAGTTTTGAGTTGCTTACGGAACTTCCGGTGGTCCGGCTAAAGCGTTAGAGGGGCAGGAAGGCGATTCCAGAGGGAGGCTCCTGCTGAGGAGAGACGGCTACCTGCCACTCTCACCCTGGAGAAGCATCTAACACTCAGAGTTGGAGGTAGCTGAGCAAAGGGCTCAAGAACTAAGGTATTTTGGAAGAGAGCATTGGAGTGCGAGCCCCAGTAAACATTGTAAACAATGCAAAGGGTCTCGAACTTGATCCTTGCAGCCACCAGGAGCCAGTGGAGAGATTTCAGGGCTGGAGAGATGCAGTCCCTGGGCTTGAGGTCGGGGATAAGTCTTGCCGTTTTGTTCTGGATTAGTTGCAGAGGGCGGATAGTAGAGTAAGGCGGGTTGAGAAAGAGGCTGTTGCAGTAGTCCAGCCTATAGAGTACCAGGGCTCTGGAGACTGAGCTTCTGGGGGAAAGTGAGAAAGGGAAGAGTTCCTTTTGAGGTGCTGCTGGTGGTAGGACAACTTGGCAACATCTGAGATGTGAGGAGAGAAAAAGAGAGGAGTTGAAGATGACACCAATGTTTTTTGCCTCGCAGCAAGGCCAAGGAAGAGGACCCAAGGCAGGTGGCCAGAGTGAGACGGGGGGTGGGGAGGAGCAGGGGCAGGGGTCTCAATGAGAAGGATCTCTCTTACTGGCATTAAGGCAGAGAACGTTGGAGGCACGCCAATCCTGAATCGTGGCTAGACAGTAGGGAATGAGCGATAGGGGAGAGGAGGCTGATGGAAAGCGGAGTGTCATCTGCATAACACTGGAAGTTGGAGATCAGGTGGGCCAAAGGGGCCAAGTAGAGGTTGAAAAACCAGGGTGAGAGGATAGAGCCCTGGGCAACGCCACATGTTAGAGCGAGAGATGACCCGGTTGGACCTGGGAGGGGTGGTCCAAGAGGAAGGTCAGCCACTCCAGGGCCTGATCCATGATTCCCAGGTTCTCACACAGTCGATTGAGCAGGATGGCATGGTTGACCACATCAAAATCAGAGGCAAGATTGAGGATAAGGATAGACGGAATGCGGGAATCCAGGTTAGAGAGCAGATATTCACAGGCTTTCAGGGGAGCAGTTTCCGTACCTCTGGCAGCTCTGAACCCAGACTGATGGTCATGGAGACAACCATCAGATACAGTGTGGAACTTAAGCTCGGAGATAGCCAGCTTTTCCTAGAGCTTGCCCAGGAAAGGGGTGATGGAGATTGGGCGATAGTTTGCCATGCAGTTAGGATCGGCAGACTGCTTCTTGAGGAGGACGTGCACAAGGGAGTGCTTGAGGTGAGAGAGTAAGTTCCAATGGCGAAAGAGTGATTACAGAATTCGGCCAAGGCTGCAGTGAGGGAGCCAATATGGTCCTTGATGGTTCTTGAGGACGGTAGCACCTTTTTGGACAGCACTTTTTTAGATCGGACTTTGTGTAGAACCTTTGTTGGGTGTTGTCCGAGAAAGAGGAGAAAGAACAGGATGGTACTGAGTGAGTTTTAGCAGAGAAGTGAGAGGCCAGAGCCGTACAGAGGGCCTGGAAGGGAACAGGAGAGGTAGAGACTGCAACAGGATTGGCCAGTTCCTTGCAGATTTTAATGCTTAGCTGTGTTGGAGGCCGCAGAGACTCTGGCTTGAATGTGTGCCCTGTTCCTGGACAGGACGGAGGGCCTGTATTGCCTTGGGAACAGGTGGCAGGCCAGTTGAAGGATGTGCCCGAAGCCCTCCACTTCCTCTCAGCCACCCTGCGCTTGCGTTTCAGGACATTGAGGTCAATATCATACCTAGAGTTGCACTTGGAGGTAGGCTTCAGCCGGGCTCTCCTGATGTGGGCAAGGATGCCCTCCAGGGTTTTGGAAATGGAAAGATGTAGATTAGAAAGGGCTGTCCGCTTTTGAGTCAGCCACAGGAGTAGGAGCAGCAGAGAAAGTAGCAGCAAATGCATCCACAGACACACGCTTCATGGGCCGAATGACCGAGAAGGTAGGTGGAAGTGCTGGGGCTTTGCCTGAGTGATAGTTTCAGAGGAGAGCAGAATGTGGTCAGTCCAAGACAGGCATCGTGAGAGGGTTAGAGGGGGTGGGGGGATGTCTGAGGTGATGAGAAATCCAAAGTATGTCCGGCAGAGTGTCGGACCAGTGAGCAAAAGGTAAGGGAAGTGAAGCTGAAGGCTTTACGTCCCTTCAAAAAGTCAGAATGGGTTTAAAAACTGAGTAGAAAGAATGGTGATCCATAGGAGCTATAGAGGAAAAAGAGAAATTTCAATAAATTCATCTTGGTAAACTATTCAGGCAAAAATCAAACTGTTCATTTGGGTTTGAGAATAGGGATTGAAGGAAAGTGTTTGGATGATGTGATGGCCCCACTGATTAAATTGGATTGGGATACAATGCTGGGAACAAGAACATGGCTGTTGCATAACCTTTTTTTTCTGTCTCTTTTCTCATTGGCAGTGCCAACTGCTCTTCACTGTAATGCAATACACCAAATTATGACCAGTACTGCTTGGGGTGAAATTGTGAAAATTGGTCACATGTTGACAAAAATGCATTTTTCACAAAGTAGAAATTTGCTAGGTAAAAATGTTTCATGGGCAGAACATTTAGATGTGCAACCGATCGTAATGTTACATTTTTCTAATAACACTATTCTTCTAGATCTACCAGTACATTCAAAGCCGTTTCTATCGCTCACCTGAAGTTTTGCTTGGAATGCCATATGATTTGGCCATTGATGTATGGTCCCTAGGATGTATTCTGGTCGAAATGCACACCGGTGAGCCCCTTTTCAGTGGCTCCAACGAGGTAAGCAAATCTGATTTCTCTAATTCTATTTGCCTACTTTTTTTTGTTGTGTTTTATAGTTTCCATGCCCAGCTATTATTCCTTGTTTACAAATTGATATGTGGATTAAAATGGTGGTAGCCTTCTCTTTTGCCTGTGCAGGTCCTTGCTTTGTTTGGTTTCCGAAAAGACTTTCAGGAAATTGTAAAATGGAGCATTGCACATTTTTGCAAGTTGCTACTGACATATTATATTTCGACAGGTACTGGGACTCATTTCAGGCATTGCAGCAATGCTACTGTTGGTGTTTTTTTTAGTGAACCCTCTGCTGCGGCCTTTGAAGAGACCCTTCCCAGGTAGAAAAGAGGTTGTCCAACAAATTAAACCAAAACTTTGATAATTGGTAATGTAGCAGAGCAGTCAGGTGATGGGCTGTTACCCAAGTACAGTTACTCCCGGACATAATACACAGTAAAATATACCAATAATATAGACTGTACAAATTACTGGGTAAGTTATGTTTCTAATACATGTTTGTTTAGTATTGAATAATGATTTTAAAAAATATGAATAATGATTTTAACTGTCAAGTAAGTAGTGAATAACACTGCACTGGTACATAAGAACACAACAGTAAAGGAATGTGTCATTGATTCCACGATAATGTGACACGTCATACGTAGGCCATTCGAAAATACTAAAGAAAATGGAGGGTTGGAAGGGTTTAAACCTTTTAGGAAAACAGCTCAGTCAATGCAGTAAAATTGAACAGAATCACAGTACTCTGCCTGAATAGGTACCATTTCACTTTAAGAAGCAAGTAGAAAAAATGTATTTGCTAGTGGTTACTGCGATATTATTCTAATACTATTCATTTTAATAGTACAGAGTGGTGAACTGCTGTGATTATTTTATTTAACAATTCCCAGGTACTTTCTCAAAATTATAGGGGAAAAGGAAGTGAAGTGCCCCTTTTACCTCACACGTACAAAGGAGTAGCCATTCCTTTTTCTTCTTTGGCTTCTTCTCTTGGCTGATCCATGCCCTTTCTAGTTTGTCCTAGGTGTCCCCCTGGTCCTCCCTCAGATGGCTGGGAGCTGTGCTGGAACCATTTCTAGACAGTTTTCCTTAATTATCACCTTGATGTTGGAAGCTTCCATCGTATAGAAGGGTTATTGTACCCATACAACACATTTGCTGTTCTTCTGGACTATCCTGAGTCACGTGCACAATTTCCCCATTGTAGGACCGTTTTTGATGGCTAGTTGTCAAGTCTTGCTCTATGCGTTTCCTGCAACTCCTTGGTCTGTTCCTATGCCTTCTGCTTGTCATCTCAGTCCTTGCTTTTGTGTTCTTGCTTGTGGGCCGTGTTAGGACAGTTTTTGTAAAGTCCAACTAAGGGCTTCATAAAATCATATCTGAGGCAGTACAAAATCTCAACTCTAAGTATAAGGCTGTGCCATCTAAGAACATTTTGGTAGCATAGAACGAGCATTCAGGCTCATTTTAGGAGGGAGAGGGCTGAAGGTTAGTACAAAGAAATTGTAGCATGCATATGGTTCAAAGAAACACTGATACAGTAAGTATCATAAACATAATGGTTTATTTTAAAAACAGTAGGCCAAGATAAAACTTGGGGTAGCAAGTACTATTCACATAAGTTATTAAAACACACAAAAACCAACACAGTACCAAAGGTATACAAGCCTAGTTATAACGTTATTTAGAGGAGCATTGAGCAACTCAAGTTGAGTCAAACCTAAAGTTATACATTCACTATAGCAATCTGCTATTCTTGGGGAATAAGACCAGGTTAGTTACCTTTTAGGTTACAATAAGTAATTCAAGCACTCCTACGTCCCGTCCCCTTTCCTCCATACTTATGGGACATCCCTCCGTCCTGTGGGACTGGACTAGAGCACTTTGTAAAAGCATCAAAATGTTTGCAAAAATGTTTGTCCTTCCTCTTTCTACGCGGGGTACACCACGTTGCCGTAACCCCGCCCATCCTAGCTCCACCCCGTGCCTCGCCCATCAGTCCTTTTCTCCGTTTGTTCGGGACTGGACGCACTTGCATCTGCGGAAGAATTTCTTCCTTTTTTCCTCCTCTGGCTCTCGCTAGCGATCGCGTAGTAGTCTGTCTTTTAAGCTAGACTTTCCAAATTCTTCCTCGTGTCAGCGGCACTTCACGAGGGCAGATCCCCATCCTCTTTGTTTAGAGTGTTTTGGTCCCGATCACCTTTGGGACTCCAGTTTCTATTGTGATTCCCTTACGGTCCGGGCACTTCAACGTCGGTTAGAGTGGTGGAAGGAGGTGTTCCAGCGCACTCCTCCTACGCATTTTCAATCCTTCGACGAAAAGAAGAAATGCCCGGTAAGTACTTTACTTTTTAGAGCACCCCAGCCAGGAGACGCCTTCTCAGGGTCTTCCCGGTCCGGGATGAGCGTCGACCGCTAGGTTACTGGGGTTTGCCCCGAGGTGCCTTCTGGGCCTAAAAAGTGTACCAGAGTTTTCTCTTAGGGTCTCCGTAAGGGGCCTGTGAACACCGGAGTGCACTATGACACACCTCCTGTGGGGACTACTTGTAGACCTAGTTCTACTGAGTCGTGGAGTACCGGGGTGCGCCCTGAGGCCTCGGTTGGGCTTGGGGATACCGAACGCATGTTCGAGGCCCGCTATGAAAAGGCTTCTACCGGACTCTGGTCCGAGGTCCCTCGTAAAGAGGCTAAGGTAACCAACGGTTCTGAGAGGCCTGACGAGGCTTATCGTTGAAAGGCTTTTCTCACCGTTCCTGGTTCTTGTGGCGAAACCAGAACCGTTGAAGGGGCAAGAAGTGATTTTTCGAACCGAAGTTCCTCCTTTACCGGCCGTGCCGAGGTCCTTCCTGTGAAGGCTAATTTGGCTATTGGTATGTCACAGAAACCTTGCAGGCCGCATAGTACCAGCTCGGCAGAGGTTCCTTGTGTAAAGGCTAAAATGAAGACCCCTGATCCACCGGTGGGGACCCCTGCCTCACTTCCGCACGTGCTGCAGTTCCCCTCAGATAACGGCAAAATGGCGGCCATTCCCGCTACAACCACAGTGGCCATTTTGGGTGCTTCCCCTACAACTACGCCATCGGCCTCAGGTGTAGGGGTTGGCTCTGTGGGTGAACATAAGGTTCCTTGTGTGCATCCGTTTTGTCCACTTTACGACTGGAACGCTCGGATGCCCCTTCCGCACAACATCTCACTGCCTGTGGGTTCGGCACCCTTGATTTATGTGGACACCTCTGGGGATGACCCTACTTGGCATCCCACCCCTCTGCGTCTCTGGAATTATCCCCCTCATGAGAGGCCTTCTCCGGCAGCTCCAAATCTTTCTCCGGAGGACGTTTTTTTCGGCATGTTTCAGGTACTCGTGCGTACCGACCCCATGAGAGAGTATGTCAAGTGTCTTTTTAGGGAGATGGCCCGCCGGCGCCTCTGGCTCCACCCGTGCCTCCAGTGCTTCCGGCGCCGCCTTTGCCTACGGTACCTCCCCCTACCGCCCTTGCCTCCATTGTCCACCGTGGACAAGGTGGTGCCCGACATGGCTCAGCAGGACCCTGACCTGGACAGCGAAGACCAGCCCCGCTCTATTAGAGCCTTTCCCGACCGGGTGCTGGACATGTGTATTGGATGTTCCAGTGCCCGAGGCACCCGCTCCGCAGGAGGGTGTGCTTTCTGGGGCGTTCACCTTGTCTCCTTCGGAGCGTACCGGCCTGGTTTTGCAGAAGGACTTTTTGGCCGAGGTCCGTAGAGTCTGGGGAAAAGCCACACTCTGGACTTTTCGTCAATAAGAAAATTGACGCGTGCTACAGGCTGCATTCTTCAGAAGAGGTGGCCCTAGCATCTTGTCCGCCCCTTCCCTTACGATGGTGGCTGCGGCCACTTTACTGTCCAGGCCTGCAGCAGCCTCTTCTACGATGGCTACTCCGGTCCTGGGGAAAGAGGACAAGCTCCTTGACTCCCTTGGGAGGAAGATTTTTGTTAACTCTGCCCTGCAGCTGAGGCAGGCCAATGCAGAACTGGTGTTACCGGGGGCGAATATGAAGATGTGGAAAGGGGCTGGCGGAGTTCAAGGAGTTCATTCCGGTCGAGAAGCTGGATGACTAAGGCGGGATTGTCGGATGCCAGGGTCTTGGCCCAGGATCTGTTGGAGGCCGCGGCTCATCACGTCGACACCTCGGCTCGGGGCCTTATGCTTGGAGTGGATACCTCTCGGCAGGCTTGGTTGAACGCCACCAAGTTCTCAAAGAAGGTGCAGGACAAAGTGTTGGACCTGCCGTTTGACGGTTAGGAGCTTTTTCATTCCTCAACGGATGTAGAGCTCACCAAAATGAAGGACAGCACCCAAACAGCCAAGTCGCTGGCCATCCTGGTTAAATCTCCTTTTAGGACCCAGAGACCGTTGCCGGAAGGCCGGCCCTCTTCTGGTTACAGGGGGTTTCTAGATCAGAAATCCCACAGAGTGGATACCCCTTCAGCTAATTCCCGCTGAAAGCAGCAACGGACTCGGTTTTTCTCCAGCTCCTCCTCGGGTACAGGTGGTAACACCACCGAGAAACCTGCCAAATGAGGGTTCTCTGCGCTCTCACGAGACCTCGGTAGGAGGATGCATTGCGTCTCATTGGGAGGCGTGGCAAACCGTCACCGAGGTCAGGTGGGTCCTGGTCAGTCGCTGGGGCGGGCTTCTGCTTACCCTTACTCTCTACCCCACGCATCAACCCTCCTTTCCAGCAGTCTGGGTCATCCTCCCTCAAAGTCGAAGTTCAGAAATTGCTGGACCTCAGAGCTGTGGAACCCGTTCCGCCTAGGGGAGCGAGGAGAGGGCTACTACTCCCGACTGTTTACGGTGCCCAAAACCAACCAGGCTGGCCTGCGCACCATCCTAGAACTTTCCCTGTTCAATCTTTTCCTACCCCAAGAGAAATTCAAGATGATCACGCCTGGCCAGAGAAAGATCCTGTTTGCAGATGGTCGATTGGCTCAGCGTGGTGGACCTACAGGATGCGTACGTACATATTCTGGTCTGGAATCCACACGGGAGATATCTCGGTTTCTCTGTGGGAGAGGTGCACTTCCAGTTTCGATTGCTTCCTTTTGGCCTCAGCTAGGCGCCGCGTGTCTTTACGAAGATGTCTGTGATTGCAGCTTATCTTCGTCTGGAGGGTATCCATGTGTATCCATATTTGGACGACTGGCTCTTACGCAGCCCTTGCCTGTTGAAAGCTGCGTGCAATCCTTCAGTCTCTCCTTCAGGTCCTGTTCCACTTTGGGCTGTCGGTGAACTGGTAAATCTTCCATGACGGTCTCTCAGAACTTGATTTTCCTGGGTTTTCGCTGGAACACTATCAACTGCAGAGTTTACCTGACCAGGGACAGAATGGCGGATCTGTTGGCCACGTGTCAGATGTTTGCGCAGTCGGAGAGCATGTCGGCCTAGTGGTTCCAGAGGCTTCTGGGCCTCATGGCCTTGTGTGTTTTGGCTCTACCTCTCGCTCAGCTCAAGATGAGGCGGACTCAGATGGCTGTTCGGAGTTCTTGGCGTCGGGCTGTGGATCTGGACTCCATGTTGATATTGATTCCGGCTTCCATGAGAGCGGACTTGGAGTGGTGGTCGTCTCTCAGCAACCTGTCGGTGGGTGCGGGTTTTCAGGACCCAGCCCCAATGACTCCTCCCTTCTGGGGTGAGGTGCGACGTTGCATATTCAGGTCTCGGACCTTTGTGTCTGGCTGGTAGCAGTACACATCCCGGGCCAGCTGAACGTCACGGCAGACGCCCTCAGTCGGCGGCAATGGTCAGCTACGAGTGGGAACTGAAGGCGGAGATCCTCTCGTGGATTTTCCTCCGTTGGGCCACTCCGGAAGTGGACCTCTTCGCAACAGTGGCAAACAAGAAACTTCCTCCGTATGCCTCCAGAAATGGTCTTCGAGGCTCCTCTCTGGGGGATGTGCTTGAGATTCCTTGGCACAACATAAGGGCCTATGCTTTCCCGCCTCTGCCTCTGATTCATCGGACGATTTGCAAGCTGAAGAACACGGTGAACTGTTCTCTTCTGCTCATAGCCCCGTGGTGGCCGGCCAGGCTGTGGTTCACAGAACTTCAACACCTATCGGTGTGTGCACCGATCAGCCTACCGGTGAGTCCCGATCTGCTTCACCAGGGGATCAACGGCTGTGGAACCCCTCCCCACAATCGTTCAGCTTGACGGAATGGTGCCCGAGTTCAGGTCCTTGGAACATCTCAACCTGTCTCCTGATAACATGCGCATTATTGAGGCAGCCAGGAAACCCTCAACAAGGTCTCAGTATAGAAGCAAATGGCTTAGGTTCTGTCATTGGTACTTAGACAAACAGCTGGACCCAAGGGTGGCTACGATTGACATTGCGCTGTTCTTCGTATCCCACCTAGTAGAGTCGGCATTCACGTTCTGTCATGCAGAATTTCTTTTTCGGCAGTATCCACCTACCTATCTACGGACCAATGCGCTTACTCTGTCTAATCCAGTGGTTAAGAGACACGTTGCGGGTTTGACGTGCCTTTATCCCCCGGTTCGCAAGCCGCACCCGGCATGGGATCTGAATGTGGCCCTTACGGTGTTGTGCCATAAACAGTTCGACCCAATGGCCACGGTGGACCTCAAGCACCTTTCGTGGAAGGTGTCGTTTTTGGTTGCCGTTACTTCAGCAAAGCGTGCAGGTGAGCTCCAGGCTTTGTCTGTGGAGCATCCCTTCTTGGTTTTCCACAAGGATAAGGTGGTCCTACGGACAAATCCTTCTTTCCTGCCAAAGGTGGTCTCTGATTTCCAGCTGAACCAGTCAATCTCCCTGCCAGTCTTTTTTCCGAACCCTGCTTCAGAAGCGGAAAGGGTTCTGCATTGTTTGGATGTTAGAAGGGTTCTTAAGTTCCATCTAGACAGAACGTCCGGATTTAGGAGCTCTTCTGAACTGTTGGTAACCTTTGGCAATCCACAAGGTAAACAGGCCTCTAAGGCGACTATCTCCAGATGGATCGCTGCCTGTATTACGGAGTCTTACACTGCCCAAGGACTGCAGCCTCCTAAAGGTATTCATGCACACCTGGTGCGGGGCAAGGCAGCTGCAGTTGCCTTTCAAAAATGTCCCCTGGGAGACCATCGCATAGGCGGCTACTTGGGCCTCCCCATCGGCCTTTTGTAAACATTGTCTAGACCTGAGCTCCAGATCTGATGCTCAGTTTGGCCAGGCTGTGCTGAAGAAACTTTTTCAGTAAGGGGTTTTCCATCCATCCGTAGATCCTGTGAGGAGTGCTTGGGAATCTCCCACAAGTATGGAGGAAAGGGAACGGGACGTAGGAGTATAACCATGTTACTCAGCGTAGTGACCACCTTACTCCTAGTCCATAGTCCCCTTTCCTCCATGTGCCCGCCCGCCGTCCCCTCTAATAATGTTACTCTGTTGCTTATAGGTCTCTGACCTGGCGATAGAAAAGGACTGATGGGCAATGCTTGGGGCGGAGCTAAGATGGGCGGGGTTACAGCTGCATGCTGTACCCTGCGTAGAAAGAGGAAGGACTAAAATGTTTGCAACATTTTTGATGCTTTTACAAAGTGCTCCGGTCCCGTCCAACAGGACGGAGGGATGTCCCATAAGTATGGAGGAAAGGGGACTATGGACTAGGAGTAAGGTGGTCACTACGGTGTGTAACCTGGTTATTTTGTAGACCCTATTGGTCAGATCATAGTGTTATTCAATTACAGAATCACTTAATAGACCAACCTTGTTACAAGTATCTTTTCCTCCATCTTCATTGTTAGGCAAGATTGTATGCAGTAAAATGTGGGAAACTGCAATGGCCTTATCCTCTTGGCAATAGGTAACCCAGCCTTTGGTATAAGTCTGTACTACACAAGTTGGTAAAGTGTCTGAGCAGCCAGACTTATTTCAAGAGGGGTCAAAGTGAGCTGTGGGGTTTCACAGTGACAAGTATCCAAAACACACTTATACCCAAGATTTCTTGATTAAACAATTATTTATTAATTTAAGTCCGTTTTAAAAATGAGCCTTATTTAGAAGGGAGCAAATATGTAATACTTAAATATACTTCAAAATACACACTCTTGGTTTCAGTAAATCAGTAGATACCCTTTGGGGATGGTACAAAGACACTCCTACACCCTGAGGGGACTTCAATTGCTAGGACACTGTGGACATTGATATATCACTGGCACATTTAAAGCAATACGGAGTTTGGTGCCTAAAAGGAAAAGGTTAGGGAAGGAAACAATGGCTAACAGGTTTCTCAAACAGGTTAGCACTTTAGCACCCTCAATGCAATGTAGATTAACCCTTTCCCAACTATACAAGTAAAGAATGTATGATCAAAACACAGTCGGTAGTTAGAGTCTTAAGGGAGCCATCACAGTTCATGTCACGTGAGCAAAGTCTAGGGGAGCTAAGGCACTTTGTGAAGGTAAGTAAAAAGTCTTGCACAATGTTATACAGTGTTTGTTGAAAAGGAAATCACTGTAGGGTCACAAGCTGGGAGGCTTGTGAAGGGCAAAGCTGTAAGCAACTCTGCAAAAGGCAGCAAATGGAAGTCTCAACTGAGATCAAGCAAGCTACACAACAAGAGGAAAGCCCCTCTTAGTTTACAGTACCTTAGGTGTGAAGTAATTGGTTCCAGCTCGCTTCTGTTCCTGTTGTAGTATGGCAGATCCTGTTGTCCTGGGGTTAGGCAAGATTGTATGCAGTACCCTTAGGGTGCACTACAACAACCCTGACCACCTGGCAATAGCAACCCAACCTTTGGTATAAGTCTGTACTACACAGGTTGGTAGCGTGTTGAGCAGCCAAGCTTATCTAAAGAGGGGTCAGGGTGAGCTGTAGGGGCGTTAAAAAGAGATGTTAATGTTAAAGGACATTTGTACTGTGCACTATCACCACCGGAGTGGTCCCCTGGCGCATGGTGGCTCTGAAAGAGGAAGGGAGGCTGAGTTAGTGGGAGGAAGCTGGAAAAGTGCAAGAAGCAGTGATGTGCTGTTGGCTGGGCCTGCGGTATGGCCGGTAGTCGTCGTGTACTGTTGTACGAGTCTGTTTTTTGTTTCGATGTTGCAATGTAGTTTGTTGTGCTGTAGGTTTGTGGTTGTTTGGTTTGGAGTTTGAGAGATGTATGCAGAGGGAGAAATTGTTCGTGGAATTGGTTAGTTGGCATCTCTCTCCTGAATTTTTTTTTTTATTTTTTTTAAAATTTTTATTTTAATTTTCAAAATTACAATAAGATGAGCAAAAACATATTAAATGATTACAACAAAAACACATATACTCTAACCTACACACTTAACTATATACAAACCCCCAGAGTCAAATCAGATCTAAAATCAGGCCTAATACAATAAAAGAAATTTACCCCATATCTTATTGAACAATGCACTCTTTTTCTCCCTCAGGTACAGAACCCTTTCGATATCAGCCAAAATATGCATCTCAGCAATCCACATTTCAATTGTAACAGGAGTAGATGTTTTCCAGTTTCTCAATATCAATTTCTTTCCCACCATTGCTCCCCGAAAGATCCACTTTCTCTGGGAGGTACTCAAGTCTTCCAGCACATCAGTGCTGCCCAGCACAATAGTCTTGAAATCCAAGTGGATTCTCTCTTCGAGAACTCTCTCACAAATTTGATCAAATTCGAACCACATACCCCTCACTCTTGGACATTCCCACAACATATGTTCAAAGGTGCCCCTCTCCTGAACACATGCCCAACAGTCAGAGTTATCACTCATTCCTCTTTCCATCAAACGCTCCGGTGTCCAATAAGTTCTATGTAGAATCTTAATCTGCCGCGATCTTTCAACCAGACTCAAAGAACACAGTTTCACATTCTCACAGATTCGAGACCAATGCTCTTCCGCAATGTCCTCACCAATCCTTTGGTTCCAATCCAGTCTCACAGCATCATTTATCTTGTAGTTGGACACAATTTGTTTATAAACATAGCTGACCAAGCCACACCCACTCACCCCAGGTATCCAGCCAAGCAAATCCAAATTGACTCCCTTCTCTATATTCACGTCACCTACTGCTCTCCGGATCTTCCGATAGTCCGCCATACAAAAGGTAGGGATATCAAACTTCAACTTGACTTCTCTGGCAGTCAACCAGGTCATACCATTGAAAAGGTCCCCAATCCACTGAACCCCAGCAAGGAACCATTCTTGCCAGAACATAACTTTCCCTTCATATGTAACACTCGGATTCAGCCAAAGTGAAGCATTCGGGTCTCTCAATGCATCGAAACCCAAACACTCATTCAAAGCCAACCACGAAGTCCGTAGACTCTTAGTCAACGGGTTCTCCAACCTCCGTCTGCATGGCTGACTCGTTAATAAAGCCCGGGGTGACAACGGACTCACATGACTAGATTCCGCACCAAAACCATCCGCACCATCTGATTTAATACATGCAAATAAGGTACGGGCCATGAAGGCCAGATGATATGCCCTGAAGTCTGGCACCCCTAGCCCGCCTTTCGACAAGGGCAATTGCAGTTTACTTATCCTCAGTCGCAGAGGTTTATGATCCCACAAGAAACCCTGCATAAGCCTATCCAGTTCTCGCCAATACCTTTTCTCAATTTCCAACGGAACCATACTTAAAACATAGTTCACTCTGGGGGTTGACACCATCTTTAAAGCATTCACCTTCCCCCAAAGGGAAAGTTGAAGCAAGGACCATCTATCTATATCTGATTTGAAAGCAGCACAGACCACATTCATATTCACTCTCACAAAATCTGCAATTGTTGGCAAAATCCAAACACCCAGGTACATTAACCTCTCTGCACACCACTTGAAGCCCAACCCAGTAACCAATTGTTTGTCACATAGTGGGACAAGGGGTAGAACTTCTGATTTCGCCCAATTAATCTTGTACCCTGAGCACCGATGAAAGACCTCCAGAATATTCATAAGCACAGGCAATGATTCAGCAAGATTCCTAAGGACCAACAGCAGGTCATCAGCATACAGCCAAGCTTTTTGTTTCAAACCCCAACCATCAATACCCTGCAGGCCATCCTCAGTTCTCAACTTAATGGCCAAAGGTTCAACACTGAGTACAAACAAAAGAGGAGACAACGGGCATCCTTGTCTCGTTCCACGTTCCAAATCAAAAAATTGGGACCTCCAACCATTAGTTTTAACATCCGCCGTGGGCTTGGTATATAGTAGTCTGACCCAAGAACAAAAATGATGACCAAAACCCATTTTTTCCAAAACACTAAACATAAATTGCCAATTGACCCTATCGAATGCTTTTTCGGCATCCAATGAGAGAACCGCCGAGTCTTCTGAAAGTTCTGACGCTCTAGCAATGGTACACAGTAAAGTCCTCATATTGCTGGACGTCGTCCTACCCTTAATAAAACCCGACTGATTCTGATCTATCAGTTTCGGTAGAAGATTTTCCAGCCTTAATGCCAGAACCTTGGCTAGGATTTTGTTGTCCACATTAATTAAACTTATAGGTCTGTAACTGGACGCCAAGGTTTCGTCTTTGCCCTTCTTTAGAAATACCGATATCGTTGCATGTCTAGTCGTATCTGGAAGCAGTCCCCGAGCCTTAGAAGTCACATACATATCCTTTAACAGTTCCAATGCAGAATTAGGCAACCATCTATAAAACTCCACCGGCAGTCCATCAGGGCCCGGAGACCTGCCTGCACTTAATTTAGAAATTGCATTCCTGACCTCATCCACAGTTACCGGTTCCTCCAACAAAGTTGACTCCTCTACAGAAATTTCTGGGACTGGGATTGCCCCCAAAAAATCCACATTGGTTGCATCAGTGTATGTCTTACTTCTATACAAATTCTTATAAAACTTCATGAACACCTCATTTATTCTCAACGGATCAAAAGTAGTCATACCACCAGAGTCCGTAATCGATGTGATTGAGCGCTCCGACTCTCTCAACCTCATTCTGTAAGCTAGCCAACGATCACACCTCTCACCCCGTTCAAAATAAGTGCACTTTTGTTGAAAATACCTTTTCTCTACTCTGTCAGAAATCAACACAGTCAATTCCCTTTTCAAACGATTCAACTCCGGAAGTATAAACAACTGTGAAGGATCCACCATCAATTTCCGTGATAAATCATTTATTTTATTCTCTAATTCCATCTGCGAATTGTCCCATTTCTTTTTCAAGCCTCTCGCCAAATTAATACATACCCCGTACAGTACATTTGAAGGCCTCCCAAACTGTGCCCAGCTCCACCTCACCATTACAGTTTTCCTCCACAAAATAATCTATTTCTGTTGAAAGTTTGTCCATCTCATCAACATTATCCAACAACATAGGATTCAGTCTCCACGTAAATTGTCTGTCCATTGAAAAATCCCATCTCAAATCAAGAACCACATGTGCGTGATCCGTCAACACAATATTACCAATACTACTCGACTTATAACTCTGTAACATACCTCCTGACATCAAAACCATGTCAATCCTTGAATAAGTCGCATGCGCTCCTGAATAGAAACTGTATTCCCTTACCAACGGATTATTCATCCTCCAGCTGTCCTTCAGATCATGCTCCACCATTAAATCCAATAGTGCCTTAGTTTGTACATCAGGTCTCCTGCAGAATCTGTTTTGCTCCTGTCCAAGGTATAGTCAATAACCGTATTGAAATCTCCGCCCAAGATTACGTTACTAGTCCCTAGATCCTGAACTGTTTGTGCAACCTCCCTGAAGAAGGAACCATCATCCACAGTTGGTGCATAAATATTGCAGAATGAAACCACCTTGCCCTGAATGTTCGTCAGAATGGCAACCATCCTACCACCCTTGTCACACATCACTCTTAGCACCTTAATCGGGGCATTTTTCCTTATCAAAATCACCACACCCCTGGACCTTGAATCAAAAGAAGAACCGTATACTTTTCCTACCCAGCCCTTCCTCAAACCATCCAAATCTTCCTTAAGGAGATGAGTCTCCTGAAGTAAATAAATGTCCCCATTCAAATCATTCAAATAGGACATCACTTTCCGTTTCTTCTGCACATTATTCAGTCCGTTCACATTCCATGAAATAACTCTTAATTGATCCCCCATCCTCCAGACCAGAAAATCCACCCCCACACTATCCAATCTATACAACAGGTCCTGATTTGTGATATTGACCCCGAACCCCAACCCAACCCCCCAAAAACAGATGCAAAACACCAAAAACAGTAAACCAGAATAAACTCCTATATTCATTCCAAGTAGTCCAACATCCTGGACACCCCTCCAAATAACTTGAACTCCCATTAAACCTCCCATTCCTTAATAGCCCAACTGCTCCATTTAAACATCCCCCCAGCAGCCCCCAACAGGCACCACAAACCTCGCATCTCCCACCATCCGTTCAATAAAGGCCACGACATGATGTCCCCCAGTAAAGTCCGACCTGCATCAAGTACAGAGGACCATCCAGGAAGAAGAAGAGTCAAGGAAACTGCCCAAGAGAAAATGCAACGTCCCCAATAACATCGCACCCTAACAGGACAGTCCCAGAGCCCATCTTAGTACCGCCATAAACGCCTAACACTGCCCACTCCGCCACCCCACACATGCAAATCCCCAACTGTGCACTTCTATATCGAGATTCTGCAGAGATATCTAAATGCACACAACCCCACCTGCACAGGCATCCGGCCTGCATATAACTTGCCATTCCTGAAAACAGCACATCAAATCCAACTGTAAAACACATTAGAAAGGTGAAGCATTAGACTCCAAGTAACATTGAAGCAGGATCACAGTATTACATTGTATTGAAAAACCTTTGTATAATCCTATTTATGTACAAGCTGTTGTAGTTTGTGATCATAACATGTAAAACCGTCTAGTGATTAGTGGCTACATGGCAAATAATCAGTCTTTAAAACATATCAAACACATATATGTCATCTCCCAACCCATTACGCGTTAGTGAACATGCAGGGAGGAATAAAGCTGCAGGTCCCTGCAGAGTAAAATCATCCCGTGAAACACTGCACATCCTACTCCTGCCAAAACATGAGGAAAGTTCAGTTCTCCGAGCATATTGAGCGCATATCTTTGACCTTTGGGCGAGGACTGAGTAACACCTGCAAAGAAATGACAGACTGACATCCACTAGCACACACTGCCTGGCACTACAAAAGAAAGCCAACATGTAATATATGCAAGGTGACGGGCAGACTTCCACCAACACGCCCTGCCAGAACCCTCCCAAGAAAGCTAAAACAGAAAGGCTCACAAGAAAACCAATCCATCTGGCCCTAATTCAAATAGCCATGCATGTAGCGTTGGCGCTCATTGTCCCCCTCGTAGCCCCCTCAATAATGAATATTCCGTGTTCGTCCCATGCACACTACTGTAAGGGAGAAAAACCTGCAGTCCTCCATGCCATAACTGTCACCAAAAGAGGCCAGTATTGTGTATGCAGAAGTGTTACTGTTTAAGAGGCACTCCAGCCCATCAGCTGTACTCAGGAAAATAGGCGTTCTTTAGAGGCGGTCAATCAGCTGATGGACCCAGGCCTCCTCCCAGAATGTCATATGAGGCACTTTGACACACCATAAAGGCGTATAAGCAATTACTTTTAAAGTCCCCAGTGTAAACAGGCAGTGTCATAAGAGCAGAAGCGTTCGGGATCAAAGGGACTAGCCCCGCAGTCTCCCGCCGCCTGTTGATTAATTCCTTCGGCATCCCTCGGGTGTCTTCACACAGCAGAAATCAGGGAAAGCCAAGAAAACATTAGCAATCCTCCCCTCTTGACCCTTATTAGCCGTGAACAAACAAAAAGGCATGGGATCAGGTAGTTGCGATACGCAAACTGTGTCAGGAGCGGCAAGCATGAAACGGCTGCTGTTTGAATGCGATCACCTCCGGCTACACACGTGGCGAGCACCCTCATAATAGGGGCAGAACAGAGATCGGGGCACCATCTCACCTGCCATACAGAGCGCAACTTCCAGCTCCGTGATGCGTGACCCACTCCATTCCCCAATGATCCTGCCCCCGGTCAGCTGACTGGAGCACATGACTGAGCAGGCAATGAATGGTCCTTTCTTCTAACCCCTCCAGACATCACAACATGGCCAGAACATGACGGCAAGAACGCTGAGAACCGTAAGAATGCATCCATCCAAAAAAAAACCGTTTAACTGAAATATTGAGTCAGCGCCATTACTTCAATGCCGAAAACTTAAAAATAGAAACAATAATAAAAAATTACGTTCAAACCAACACTCCTACAGTTTGTAAACATCACATCCGTGAAAAGTTAATTTTCCATCAGTCCAGTCTCCCGAGCCTTTAACCATTTAAGAGCCTCATTAGGATCTCTAGTGATTTTCTCCCCCTCAGGAAACATCAAAGTTAGCCAGTTTGCCCTGTTGAGAAAGGCTTTCACCCCCAAGGACCTCGCCAGGTCCTTGGGCTCTTTAAAGGATTTTCTAATCTCCACGACCTCCTTTGGGTAATCTGGATAAATAAAAATCCGCTTCTTCTTGTAGTAAATATTTTCAAGTTGTCTTGCTACTTTCAAAACTTCTTCTTTGATCCTGGTGCACACGAAGGAAATCAGGACTTGCCTGGCTTTACCCTGAAGGTCCATTTTCTTACCAATCCTGAATGTATTATCAATGTCCATAAGTGTTATCTGTCCATATTTGATTGAACTCTTCAAAACCTCCAGCACTTTTAAGGCCAAGTCCTCATTTTCTTCTTCCTCCAGTCCAATGATCCTTATGTTCCTGCACCTAATCCTCAAATCCAGTTCCAATGTCTTAGCTCTCCCTTTATGAAAGTCATCTTTCAAGTTCTTGTAGGCTCTGTAACTTCCCGAAATCTCCGATGACATAGAGGCACTGCTGCTTTCCAAAACTGAAACACGGCTGTCCACCTGGGCCACCTTCATAGACAAATCCTCCATAGATGCTTTAACATCAGTCACATCCTGAGCAACTTTACCCAAGTCTTGTGCCACTTTCATCAGTAGAGAGTAGATGTCCTGTGGACTTGGGATTTCTGCCATGTCTGCAGCTGATTTGGTTTTCTTCGGGACAGGGTTGTCGGCAGTTTCAATTTTCTTTTTGGAGTTCATATCTTCAATAATCCATATAAAGGAGAGGGCCAGGAGCTGCTGGTTTAAGCTGCTGCCTCTGCTGCCCGCATTCCGGAATCTCCATCTCTCTCTCTCTCTCCTGAATTGACATGCTGGGCTTGCGTAATTTCCCCAGATGGGGTGTGGGAGCACCCCTGCGCCTCTGTCCTGATCTGGGCCCGTCCGGTAGTCAAGGTCCCTTTCACATCTCGCTCCCACCTCCACCGGCCTGCCTCATAACCCCACCGATCCACCCTTCCCACTCATACGACTTGTGCACTTACCAATGTCAACAACTCGGCTAGTGTGGTGATTGCCAATATCCCGACAATTCCACAACACTGTGCTCCCTTGTAGCAACTAAGGGGCGAGTAAAGATGTTGGATGGGATTGGCTGGGGTTGTTGACTCAGTCTCCATGGGTGTCGCCTGTGTTCCACCCTACCCGGCGTCACCCGTCCAGGTGCAGTGGGAGCTTCTCATTCGGTTCTGGGGGCTGTCAGTGTCCTCTCCAGTATAGTCATCCTTTTTCCTTTCTGTTTCGGTTTTCAGTTTGAGTTTGTGGTGTCGAAGAGCCAGGTTTTTAATTTTCAAAATTTTAGGTAATCTTTGGTGGTGTTTTTTTTTGGGATGTTCCAGGATTTTGCGGCTAAGTGGTAGTAGGAGGTGCCTCCAAGTTTTTTTTAAAGTTATGGTCTTAGTTCCAGGATGATTCTGTTGCTTGACCGGAGTCTTGTTGGCTTGTATATTCTTCCTTTTGTAGGAATTCTGCTCCTTGTCCACTGATTGCCCTGTGCGTTTTGCACACTGTTTTGAAGGTGATGTGATGTTTACTGGGAGCCAGTGTAGTGTTTTTAGGGCAGGAGTGATGTGGTCTCTTCTGGATAGTTTGAGGAGTAGTCTGGCTGCTGTAATTTGAATCTGTTGTAGTTTCTTCAGGAGGTATGCTGGTATTCCGAGGTAGAGGCTGTTTGCATAGTCAATTCTTAACCTGATGAGGGCGACGATAGTGAGTGTTTTGTGCGTGAAGAAGAGGAAAGGTAGGATTATTCTTGCCGTGTGGAGGAGGAAGAGACTTTTCTTGACTGAAGCATTTATTTGTGGTTCTAAGGTTAGGGTGTTGTCCATCAGGACTCCCAGATTTTTTACTACCTTAGATAGTGATGGTGCGGTTCCCATTTCTGTTGGCCACGAGATGGCGGTTTCGTTCTTAGTCTTTGGATATGATCATGAGTTCTGTCTTTCCTAGGTTGATTTTAAGGTTGTTGGCATTCATCCAGATGAAGACTTCTTTTAGACAGTCGATTAGGGTTGAATGATCGGCTTGGGTGTCTTTGATTTTGTAGATGATTTGAGTATCGTCTGCGTAGTTGTATCATGTAATGTTGTATTTTTTGAACATTCTGATAACTGGAGTCTGGTAGATGTTGAAGGACTGTGGTGGTAGTGAGGATCCTTGTGGCACTCCAGGCGTTAACTTGTGGGGTGGATTTGAAGGGTTTAATCCATACGGTGTCTGTTCCGTCTGTTCCGTCTAGGAATGAGTTCCAGAGTAGTGCTGTCTGTTATGCCTATGTCATAGTCTTTTGGTTTGGGTGTCATGGCTAACTGTATCGAAGGCTGCAGAGAGGTCGAGTAGAATAAGGGCTGAGGTTGTGTTTGAGTGTGCGTTAGTATTGAAGTCGTCCCAGATGGATAGTAGTGCTGTTTCCGTTCCTCTTGCGGGTCTGAAACCGACTTGAGCTTGGTCTAGTAGGTGGTGTTTTTCTACGTGTTCGTGTTAGCTTGTATACGTAGGTTTCCAGGAGTTTGCCGGGTAGGGGATGTTTGAGATCGGCCTGTAGTTGGAGAGGTCTTCTACGTTGCCAGTTGTGTTTTTTAGAAGTTGTTTGATATATGCTGATTTGAAGGTCCTCGGTACAGTTCCTAATGATAGATTTAGAAGGTTTCTGTAATATTCTGCTGGTGTTCCTTGTGCGAGGATTGATTTGAAGATGTCCGGGGGACAGGGATCCATGGGTGAACCAGCTTTCTTGCTGTGTTTTACTAGCATTGCAAATCCCTCTGCTCTTATTTCAGGAACGTTTTTGAGTTTGTGCTGTGGTTCTGTTGGGTTTGTTTGGTTATATGTTGTGGTTGGTCTCTGGTTTGTCAGATGTCATTGATTTTTTTTTTTTAATTCTTAATATTTCTAAATTAGTAAGTACCCTTTTGTGATTTCACACACACTTCCTACACCCTGAGGTGACTTTAGTAACTAGGACACTGTGGACCTTAATATATCACTGTTTTCATTGAGAACCAGACTGAAGGGTATGCCAAAGATAAAGGTTATTGAACAAAACAAGAGATCACACAAATATTCTGAAGCAATGCAAAGTTAGTTAACCCCTTCCTGGAAGGAAGACCAAACACAATGTCAGAGGGAAGAATAGTCATTCAGGGAGCCAGGCTAGGCCAGTCAATTGGGCAAAAGTCTAGGTGAGCTGAAGCACTTCTTGCAGGTAGGTAAAGTCTTCCACAAAGTTTTAGAAGTATTTGTTGAAAAGAAGACATGAAATCGGGGCCACAAGCTGATTAGGCTTGTGAGGTAAAGAAGCTGATAGCAACTCTACAACAGCAACCACGACAAGTCTCAACTGAGAACAAGTGAGATTACACAACAAGAGGTAAGTTCTCTTAGACTGTACAGTACCTTTGGTTAGAACAAAAGGGCTTTGGCGGTCTTCGGTTCCTGTGCAGCTGTGCATATCCCGTGTTCCTGGGCCTCAGTCGTGGGGACAAGAGGGAGGATGTCTTGAGGACTCCTGCACTGCAACGGGACGGTCTGCGACAGAAAAGGACCAACTTCTATTCGGTTTCAGCTCTTCGCGTCTAAACAAATAGCAACACCGCGAAGTAATGGCTGTTGACATAGGCTTTCCTTATATCTGGGGTCTAGCACTCGGGTAGCTCAGGCTCGGTCAGGCTTGCTTCCTGGGAGTCTGGATGATCTTCCTGGAGCTCTTGGCCACCTTAAAAGCAACGCACAAGACTGGTGGCCTCTCCCTGGCTCTACGATTTCCAGCAGCAACTGCAGTGGAAATTCAACCAGCTCCAAGAGGATGTCCAAGTGGCTTACTTTGGAGTTGATTGGTCCCGCCAACTCAAGGGTAGAAATCTTCCTTGCAGGGCTTCTCTAGTCGAGGCGAATCCAGAGCTTCAGCACAGCAGCTGGGCTTCACTGGGCCAATCAACTCCATGAGTTGCAGCAGGCGTCTCTTCCAAGTTCTTCGGATTCCTTCGTCCAGTGGTCGACTCTGCCTTCCAAGCCAAAAAGTCCAGCCTTTTATGCAGATTTCTCCCATTCATTCCTGCCTAGCTGTCAGTCACCCAACAGGGTGGCTGTCCTTGCTGGACAGCCAGCC
This sequence comes from Ambystoma mexicanum, assembly GCF_040938575.1. Classification (NCBI taxonomy): domain Eukaryota; kingdom Metazoa; phylum Chordata; class Amphibia; order Caudata; family Ambystomatidae; genus Ambystoma; species Ambystoma mexicanum. The sequence goes on from NC_090921.1 coordinate 1,238,186,243, forward strand.
AATCACCTAGGAGTGCATTCCTGTCTCCCAGGAGACTAAGCACGGGAAGTTTTGGGCACCTCCCTCGCTTCCTGCCCCTGCCAGACGCCCTGGAGTCAGAGGCAGGCTTCACTTGTGAATCCCACCAAAGACAAAACGAGAACAGGGACCAACCCTGATTTCTCTTATGGTTTAAATACCTTTTTCTTGTAAGAACTACTGTTCCCAAGAATATTAAGTGGAATTGACTTTACATACCTTTTCTCTTTGTAGGTCCAGCACACACCATCTTATGTGGAGTTACTTTGTAACCCATTTTCCTACTTACTCATGTAACATTCTTTGTTACCCTCACTACTTTAAATAGCTGGTGGCAGTGGTTTAATTGTTCCTACCATTGTGCTTTTCTACCACAAGCTGAACCCTCGGCAGCAGTACAGCACCCGTGGGTGACCATTTTGTCAAAATGGCCCTGGGCTTCTTTTTTTGCCATTTTCCATTTGTGAGGTCTTTCTTGGGTTTACTCTGTGCGTTGAGAGTTGAGCCCTTCGTTTGTTGTGCCTTTGGCTGGCTTCAGCCCTGAATCCTGCCTCTGGCTCCCATGTGCCTGAAAGGACAGATTTGAGGGAGGGTCCAGAAACTCTGGTGTCCTTTGTCTCTAGGAATGCCTGAATGCAACCACTCCTGATTGGTTGGCTTTCGGGACAGCCACTCTGCTGTGATGGACAGCCTAGGCTGTGCATGAATGGGAGAAACCCGCTTAAAAGGCGAGGGATTTGGGACTAGAGGTCATTGTCAACCACTGGGAGAAATACCCGATGAAGAAACCGTGAACAAAGCTTGCTGCATCCTCCTGGACCTTTGAGTTGCCCAGGGGAAGCCCTTCTGCTGTGCTGAAACTCCTTTTTCATTTCGACAAGAGAAGCTCCGGACAGAACGACTTCTCCCCTTGGGTTAGTGGGACCAATTAACCTCACTACGAACGCCGCTGGGCCATCTTCCCCGACTCGCTGTGCAACTTCATTGCTGTAAGAACCGAATGCCAAGGGTCGAGTAATCCATAGTCGAGTGAAACGTCTGATATGATATGGCATTTGTAACTCTCATACACAAGTGTTTCAATGTGCGACGTGGTAAGGGAGGGGAAATGGGGAAGACGGAGACAATGATCCTACTAGGCCAGGTGATATTGAGATCGCACAAGTGCTGGGGAGGGGAAAAGTGTGGGGGGGCGGGAGGGGAGGGGTCAGTGTAGTACATAGGCTAACAGTAAAATAAATAAAGTGCGGCCAGCTGGTGGCAAGTGCAGACATCCGGTGTCAAGTGCTAGTAGGGGCTGTAGGGATACAGAAACAATCCTAGAGTGCAAGGATTGCCTGGGGGGCCTGTGCAGGTGTGTAACTGGCAGGGAGGAGACCAGGTCCGAGATCGGAGGGTAGCCGGGTAACCAGTGAGGTTTCAGAATCAGTCAGGAGATCAGCAGGGGAGAGGAGAGGAGAGAAGAGGGAGCAAAAGCAAAGAGGGAGGTCTTAAGGTGGTTCCGGAACAGCAAATGGTTCTCTAAGTTTCAGAGAGGCAGGAAGGTTGTTCCAGAGGGAGGACCCAGCAGAGGAAAGATATACCACCAACTCGCTGCTTAGAGAAAAGACTGACCCTGAGGGAGTTGGAGGTGGATGAACAAAGACCTTGAGAAGGAAGATATTTAGGAAGAGGAGAGTTTAAGGTATTGTGGTCCCAGGCCCCAGAAGGACTTGCGGACAATGCATAGGGTTTTGAACTTAATCCTTGCCACCACTGGGAGACGGTGCAGAGATTTCAGTCCTAGAGAGATTCGATCCCTGGGCTTGAGTCCAAGGACAAGTCTCACAGTCCTGTTTTGGAGGAGTTGCAGAGGGCGGAGAGTAGAGGCAGGCAGATTTAGGAAGAGGCTGTTGCAGTAGTCCAACCTAGAGAGAACCAGAGCTCTGGAGACAGTGAGCTTCTGGGGGAAGGAGAGGAAAGGAAGAATACCACTGAGGAGGTGCAGCTGCTAGTGTGACTTCTTAGGGACGTCAGAGATGTGAGGAGAGAAGTAAAGTGTGGAGTCGAAGATGACCCTGAGGTTTTAGCCTCCCAGGTGGGAGCATGAGGGCCAAGAGAGGCTGGCCAGAGTGAAAGGAAAGGAGGGAATGGGTGTGCCTATGTGGAGAATCTCGGTCTTACTGGCATTAAGGCGGAAATCATTGGCGGCACACCACTCCTGGATGACAGAGATGAAAGGGGAAGAAGTGGCAGAAGGTAACCTTTCAGCATAGCACTGAAAGATGGGGCAGAGAGCGGCTATGCGGTGGGCAAGAAGTGCCAGGTATTTGCTCAACGGCCAGGGAGAGAACACCACAGGTAGAGATTGAGCTAGAGGTAAGGAAGGACCCATGTTGGACCTGGGAGGGGCGATCAGAGAGGAAGGTGGTCAGCCATGCTAGGGTCTGATCGGGGATACCCAGGTTATCACAGACAGTTGAGCAGGATGGCATGGTTGACCATGTCGAAGGCAGTAGAAAGATCAAGTAAGATGAGGGCAGAAGGTGTTGGAATCGAGGTTGGACAGCAGGTCTTTACCGATGTTCAGGAGAACAGTTTTCGTGCTTCTGGCAGCTCTGAAGCCAGACTGATGCTCATGGAGACAACCAACAGATTCAGTGTGAAGATTAAGCTGGGAGATGGCCAGCTTTTCCAGGAGTTTGCCCAGGAAAGGATTGATGTAGATGCAGTAACACCTCCTGCTAGAAGCTCCAGGAGTCTATGAATGCTCCAGAAGCAGGCCAGCCATATCCTGCGTCCCCTCACCAGAGTGCAGGACCCAAAGAGTGAAGGAGGCCCAACTGTTATCTGAGATCCGCCACAGTGCTGTTTGCGAAGCGCTGAAACCACAAAGTGCTGCTGAACCGAAAATGGCATGTAGCTGCCGACGACCTCCCAATTACTGCTGCAGGAGCCCCCAAGACATCCTTCCTCTTCCCACAAATGAGGCTCAAACACAGCGTCTGCACCGCTGTAGCAAGACAGAATCCAGCTGGACCACTCTTCAAACCAGAGGTACTGTTTAGGCTTGGGGTACTTGGCTTATTGCCTTCTTAGCATTTCTCAGTTGGGAATTGCATTCGCTTACGTTTACAGTTGAGTCCAACTCTTGTTCTCACAGGCTTAACAGCTTGTGACCCTACAATTGATGTTCTACAACTTTGCGCAAGACTGTTTCTGAGCTAAGAAGTGCCTCAGCTCCATAGACTGTGTTCCAATTGACTTTGTCTGTCCTGTCTCCATGAAGACTCTTAAAGTCCATTGACATTGATATTGTTTGTCCCTCATAGGCGGTAGCTTGTTAACTGTTCCTGCTGGGAAAGGCTCGTCTAGATTTCATTGGAAGATGTAGTTGTCCACACATTTACTAAGAACCTGTTTATCCCTTTCCTTCCTTAAACCTTTCCTTTCTGCAACCTCAATCTGCAAAGTATATAAATGCCATTACTGTCCTTGTGGTTGAAGTCACCTCCGGGTGTAGAAATTGTGTAGGAAACATCGAAATATTATTCACTAACTTGTTTTGATTCTGAAAAGTAATTTTAAAGTATATTTACCTTTTTACATGACTTGCATTTTTAAAGAACGCTTAATAAAAAAATGGATGTTAAATTAATAACTATAACCGAAACAGTCGTTACTTGGCTACTTGTATTTACAAATTTAATTTGTACAGCTCACATTTACCCCTCTTGAGATAGGCCTGGCTGCTCAGTTACACTGTCAACTTATGTTGTACAGACCTATACCAAAAGGTGGGTTACCCAATACCAAGCAGATAAGTGTTGTGCAGTCTCAGTGTGTCTGCATCAATTCTTAACCAACACAAACGTAATATTCAAAGCATGTGACTCCAAAACGGGTCCAAGTTGCAAACATATTACAGGTAAGTAATATTTCCCATTTGTTGTCCCAGATGGAGTACCCTCATTTGACACATTATGGAAATGTTTAGAATGCAGAAGACGCACCCTAAATCTACTAGAAATAAAGACTCATAATGGAAAGTGCAATAAACAAAACTCAAACTTTTTGATCTGATTGACCCAGATAACCCTCACTAGTAATACCCCTGCATTCATGATTAGATGCACACCCAATCATTTTGTTAAACGGTTTTGTCCTAGCCAGTCCTTTTTAAATTGAATGATGCCATCATGGACCTTGTATTGTAGTCTTACACAAATTAAATAGAACCACTTTAAAGTAAAAGTGAAACACTAGCCATCAAAATGATCTAGTGATGAATTAGTACATCAAATAATCTTATTGTTTATCGTGACACAAGCATTGCACTACAAACAAACTTATTTAGCTAACTTAAAGGAAAATGTCCAAATATAAAAGTTAAATAACAATTGCCAACATATATATCTTTTGCATATAGGTAACTTCATTTATTAATGTAAAGAAAATTCTCTGATCCAAATGTCTGTTAGAAGCCGATAAGCTTTATAAGTGATTGCATCTTTTTAATGTTCTGTCAGTTTGTAATTTTATTTTAATACTGTTGTAGGCGGATCAAATGAATAAGATTGTGGAAGTTCTAGGAATACCGCCAAATCATATGCTGGATCAAGCTCCAAAAGCTAGGAAGTACTTTGATAAGCTACCGGAAGGAATGTGGACAGTTAAGAAAAACAAAGATGTGAAGAAGGTAATTGCTTGTTCTCAGTAATTGGGACTGATTGGCCATTGCAGAAAGTAATGAGCTACTTTCTTCTGTTCAAGGACTAATTTTTGGTGATATTAAAAATTCAATTACATAGTTTCAATGTGTGCATTTGATTTGTGTGAAGTACGTTGAGCTTTACCACGTTAAACACTTAGTTTGGGGATGCCAGCTTTTTAGTACAGTTGCATTGGTGTACATTTCCTTTCTAAAAACCTTGACTTTTTCACAGAACTCTGCTCTTTTAACCTGATTAATCATACATCTGTGCCTTATTTATTATGCATGTGTCCATTTTGCACTCGTCCCGTGTCGGTTGTTAACTAGAATGTCTTGCATTGCTGCCTTAGCGTAATGCTAGTCGTAAACTGTGACTCACTGAGAGATTGTCATTGTTGCTGTTTCCACTCAAGGATTATTGACCTACTAATATATTCTTTTCTTATTTTGCCCCACTTTATCACCATCCAGAGATTTTCTGGTGTGGTAGTTCTGTTAGTCCATTGGAATGCCTATACTGCACGTCTGGATGTTTCAAAGGTGCACGTTCCCGAAGCAGGTTGCACTTTTTGTCTCCTTGTATTAACTAAGGCTGGTGGCAACCCTTGTGTTTTTTGAAGGCTGCATGCTGCTGCAGCCATTTTGCGATTTGAGAAACAATGTTGGTTCCCTACAGGTCCCCATTAAAATGCAAACTTGGCTTGCAAAGTCCATTGACCCACCTCAACGAAGGTGTGCTTACCTTTTGAGAATAGCAACAACTGTGTGTGCTTTATAAGGGTGCTGGTATGGTTTTTCAGAACCTACTGTGGTGATAAGTTCTGAGAGAGCCAACTTAGTGGTCATTTGTTCAATTAGTGGTCAGTTGGAACTAAGCTGACCTGTCTAATTGGCTGTGGGCAATATGACACAAACTTTAAACTGTCACTTTAGTGCTCTATTAAAGGTAAACTGCTTTATCAGCCACACAAAAGGGAATACTCCAACAGCATGCCAATCTAATGCTGGAGAATAGGTTACAGATAAGTAGCTGTTAGGAACGTTTTCTCTTTGAGCAGTGTTTCCTCCATATTCTGTGGACGCCCCCAAACTTTCTTTTTTAAACCTTGCCCTGATTTTGTACAGTGAAGTTGCTTCAGACTGTCAGTACTGGGAAAAGGGTTACCCTTTTTCTTTTTACATGTTATCTGTTTTGGGTAACTTTCATATTGCAAAATGCATCTTCCAAAGCAGTCCAATGGGTATGGTTTATCACCCTAGACCTACACTTGAAGGATTATTGGTTACTTTTAAATGTGCCTAAAGACAAGCTGGTGGCATCAGTTACATTTTTACCATTTCTCCAGCATAGGGCCTGGCATGGATTCACATGCTCATGAATATTCCCCGTCGTTGGGCCGGTAATCCTTGGTAAAAGAAAAGTTTCACTTACAAACTGTGCTTCTCCTCTAAACCAATCACTGTACTCTGGATCATACTGCCCCCGCCAATGACAGGCATCTCCCTAAGCCCCTCCTCTGGCAGCCATCCTCAGATTTTTACCGCACGTTCAAGTGTTGGGTGTCCTTGAGTTTTGCTCAGTGTGCTACTTGTAGATTTTCTTTCCTTTTATTGACGGAAAGTTTCTATTTTTGTCAAAAAAGAGCCTGTGCACTTCCTTCCATCTGCCGACACTGGATTACGGAATGGGTTTGTGAAGGACAAACACCTTCAGTGCCTCTACTGTCTTCATCCGGACCACAAAGGAGAGTGCCACATCTGCCTTGGCTTCTCCAAGAAAAGGATGAAGGATCGACACAGTGGACTGATGGCGTGACTAAACGCCAAGACCTCTGCCCCATGCTCCAAGCAGGGCCATGCCTCACCCTGGACTGGCCGGTCCGAGGAGCGGCCTTTTAAGTCCTTTGAGGGCGCCTCATCCGTGGGGGCCCAAGACAAGGCAATCACTGAGTGCCGTTCCATCGGGGTCGCGCGCAAGCGGGTCCCGCAATGGGCAGGGCACATTCAGTACCACCATCCCCCTCCATTGCAAGCCATCGATTGAGCTCATCGAAGAGAAAAGTGTCCAACCCAAGCTGCGGGAGAAGCCCAGGACAGAGGCAAAGGTGGCCAACCTGCCAAAGAATGCCCATTCGGTGCAGGAGAAATCCTCTTCAACGATTGAGCTAGTGGATGCTCTCTCGAAGGCCAAAGGGGCTGACCCTGTGAAGGTAACCCCTACTGCGCCCCTGGTGTCGCTGCCTCCGAGGCGGGAGACCTGTGCAGGGGTGGTGGCAAAGCCTGCTGGCACATCAGAGAAGAGGATGCTGTCTCAGAGCCCGGTCCTGACCCCTCAGGGTGCCAAGGGGGGGGAGGGGGAAGAGTGATTAAGTCCCAGGCCAGCCACAGGCCATGCCCCAGGCCATGGAAGCTTTGTCCACGGACGGCGGGGGTCCCTGCAGAGCGTCCACGAGGACGACTGCAGCAACAACGGCGCAGGCCTAGTGTTCCGACCATGCCAGCTCAGCCGAGAGATGTATCCTTGGACGTCCTATCGACCCTGCACACCTTGGTGTCGGAAATCCAGAAAGGGATGCCACAGGCCCCAGTCTCCATGCGGCTCGATCAGCTGCCGGCTAAAAAGAGTAAGCACCATCCAATGCCCCTGTATCAACCACAAACGGGTATGGACACGGGTACGACAGTATCATCGCGGTGGCCGGTTTTCCGCTACCAAGGGTGTCCCCACCAGATTGGGGGTGGAGGGGTTGTTTCATTCCATGGTCACCAAAGCTTCCGAGCTTTTCCAGCTTATGCCCGTGGAAACCACAAAGGAGGGTTTCCTGTAGCAGAGGCACGAGGCCAAGAGGAGAACCATCATGGCAGTACCCTTCCTGGATGACGTGTGGGAGATGGGCCTGGCCCTCTAGAAGAATCCTTGCACGGCCCCGGCCAAGCAGAATAGACTGGAGAAAAAGTACCAGGTCCACGATGCAGGAGGCTTACAGAGGCCGTTCCAAAGCCTACTCCAGATACTGTTTAGTCAAAAAGAAAACCGGGTGCTGGACATGCAGCGTCTCAACAGCTACATAAAATCCCAAAAATTCTGGATGTCATGTTGCAGCACGTGCTCGGCCAACTGGAAGTAGACTTCTTGACGTGGCTGGTACTAGAGGACGCCTACTTCCACGTCCCCATTCACAAGAAGCACCAAATGGTCCCACGCTTCGTGGGGCAGGGACAGCACTACCAGTTCAGTCCTCGCCTTTGGCCTTAAGTCAGCCCCTAGGGTGTTCACGAAGTGCGCCTGCCACCGGTGGCGGCCCATCTGAGTCTATGGAGGGGATACACGTATACCCGTATCTGGACGACTGGTTCATTTGGGCCAATGTGCGAGAGTTGGCTGTCGGACACAAGGAGACGACCGTCCAGCTGCTGACGGATCTGGGATTCTCCATCAATTATCCAAAGTCCTGGTTGACGCCATCGCAGAATGCGCTGTTCCTAGGAGCCAGACTCATACAGTCTCCTGCCTAGCATCACCCTCTGAGGAGACGGTAGCGGCCATTCTGGGGAAAGTGCAGTGGCTGTTGTCACTGAAGACAGCCACGGTGCAGACCATCAAGTTGCTTTTCGGCATGTCTTGAATATACCTTATCTGGTATTGAATATACCTATATCTGTGGGTTACGGATGCAACCTCTTCAGGAGTTCCTGGACGCTTGCTGGGTTCAGGTGTCCGGAAGCTTCAGACAATATCCCGCTCAACGAGGAATTACGTTGGGCGATACGGTGGTGGGGCGTTCACTCCATCGTCGCCTGGGGCACAGGATTCCAAAGCCCCCCAAAATCACATACCAGGAGACGGTCACCGTAGATTCTTCCCTGGAAGACTGGTTAGCCCACACCAGACATCTGCACGCCAGAGGACTGTGACAGGCAGAGGAGAAGGATCTTCACAAAAATAACCTGGAGCTGCAGGTAGTGTTCTGGGCCACAGTCATTCCTTCTGTCTTTGAACGGAAAAGTGGTGAGGATCTTCACGGACAACACTACCACATTGTTCTACATCAGAAAGCAGGTGGGCAGTCTATCCGCAGTGTTCTCCAAAGAGGTGCAGGAATTGTGGCACTGAGTCGTCGGACAGGACATCCTGCGACGAGTGTGAACTTGGGCAAGATCAGTTGCAGCTAATGTTCATCAAGTGGGGCAGGCCCCAGATCGATATGTTTGTGACGTCTGCGAACTCCAAATGCCAGAAGTTTGCCAGCAGATTCCACCAACCAGGTAGCATGGGGGACGCATTCTCCTTCCTGTGGGAAGGCCTGTTTCTGTACGTGTTCCCTCCGTTGCCTCTCCTGCTGCGAGTCAACTCACAGTGCTGATGCAGGATAATACTCATCGCCCCGGCATGGCTGAAGGCTTATTTGGTACCCAGACCTTCTCAGCATGTCAGTATGGCCTCCGGTCAAGTTGCTGGTGGTCGCAGATCTGCTCACCAGAGAAGGAGGCACAATCCTGCATCATGAACCTGAGGGCTGGGCTCCTGCAGCCCTAGAGTTTGGAAAAACTAATTTGCCAGCAGACTGCAGGGAGGTCCTTGCCAAGGCCAGAGCGTCGTTGACTATTAAGTGCTACGGTCACAAGTGGAAGTGTTTCGCCACGTGGTACCGGTCGCAGAAGATCACCCCTCGTCACGGCCCCGCACATTCTTCCATACTTGTTGTCCTTGGTGTTAGGCAGAATCGCATGCAGTACCCTCTGGGACCACCACATACAATTGGGATTAGAGGTGTAAGCAAAACCAACCTTTGGTAGAAGTCTGCACTACAGTTTGGTAGCGAGATGTGCAGCCAGGCTTATCTCAAGAGGGAATCTGAGCAGTAAAAGATGTTACACAGAGGTTTTACAATCACAGTGGTTCAAGTAGACGCACTCAAGGATTCTTGGTAAAACACTTATTAATAATTTATTACACAATCATTTATAAAACATTCACTAGAAGGAGGCAACTTAATATCGTACGCAAATATACTTCAATACAATACCAATACGTTTCTGAACAAATTAGGCTCCCCTGAAATAGGAGCAAAATGGCATTTCAGTTACTTTCAATGGGAGTAAAAAGGCACAAGTTAGTAGATCACAAATACTTTCTTAGGCAGTGCAAATAGTTTTAGTTCAATAGAGGACTCGATTCAGTTCAATAGACTTAGGCCAAAGTCAATGGACCAGTGTCTTGGCTAGGAAAGAGTAGTTGTTGAAGTAAACAGTAAAGTCTTTGCCAATGTTCTTATAAGTAGTTTGTACGAAAAAGAATCGGATGTTTGGTCAAAAGCTGATTAGGCCTGCAAGTTGGGAAAGTTCCACAAACTTTCACCGCGAGAGGCAAGTTCTCTCAATCGGGTTGGCGCAGTACCTTACTATGAAGAACAAGATGCAGCAGAAGACGTTGGTTCCTGGCAGTTCCTGCAGATCTCACTGTTCCTGAGCCTCAGTCGTGGGGACAAGAGGGAGGACGTCGGGACTCCTGCACTGCACAGGAACGTTGGAAAACGCTGACAAAATAAAGTCACTTCAGTTAGAGTAGCTGTAATTCAAACACACAAGCTAGTGTCCCTCTCCCTGGTTAATCCTAACCAGCTTCGAGAATGGTATCCAGGTGGCTTACGAGTTGACTGGTCCCACCAACTCAAAGGGAGAAGTGGTCCTTGAAGGGGCTTCTCTGTCGAGATGAACTTGGCAATTCGGACCTGCAGCAGGGCTTCACCGGGCAAACCAACGGTCCAGGAGTTGCAGCAGCCGTCCTTGTCAGCTAGTCTACGGTTCTTTCGTTCCAGTGGTCGACTCTGCTTTCCAGTCCACGAGACTCGCCTTTTTAAGCATTTTTCTCTCTTTCATTCCAGCCTAGCTGCCACTCACCCAGCAGGGTGGCTGTCCTTGCCCGACAGTCAGCCAGCCAATCACGCCAGAGTGCATTTGGGTCTCCTAGGAGACTAAGCACAGGGAGTTTCGTGCACCTCCCTCACTTCCTCCCACCCCAGACACTTAGACACCAGAGGCGATCTTCAGTCCTGAAGCTGCCAAAGGCATAGAAACAAAGGGACCAAACTTAGTTTGGCGCGAGACAAACACTAGAAGAACCTTTCCAAAAAGAAATGGTGAAAAAAAGAAGACTGGGGCCTGTTTAAACAAAGGGGCTTAAGACGCCATCTTGAAAAACATGGCTCCCGCGATTCTTAGCTAGCGGTGTTCGCGGTGGGGAAAAATAGTAGTTTTGTTGTAAAACCACCGCAACCAGCCATTTTGATAGAAAAGGGTAGTATTTGACTGCTACATGAGTTTCTAGACACATGGGGACACCTATAGCACTCTATTGTAAGAGAGTGTGTGCTGGGTCTAGGAATTTAAAAAGACTAGTAAAGTCAATTTAACCTTACATTCTGTGGAAAACAGTTTATCCCAGAGAAGGTATTTAAACCTTTGGGAAGTCTAAAAAGACATCCCTGTGTCACTGCACTTAGGGTACTGTGTGACGCACATAAAAAAAGGTGATTAAGTAGTGGTCTAAAACTCCATAACCAAAAGAAATAAACACAGAACACAAACAGATTTCAAAACTTCAAAGCCGCACATTTTATCAAAAGAGCTGGGGCTCTCTAAGGTAAAGAGGAATTGGCACATTTTGAGAATTCTCCGTAACACTTGGCCAAGGAGGGACTGGTGCACGCCTCTATCGAGGTGCATCTGGCGGCTGTCTCCCCCACCACCAGGTCTCCAGGAAGATCTTTGGTCCAACTGTCTCGTCAAGGAGTTCCTTAAAGGACTGTTTCGATCTTTCCTGCCGATGAAGGCTCCTGCCTGGGCATGGGAACTCAATGTGGTGTTGATGAGGCTCATGGGAGCCCCCTTCAAGCCTATGCATCAGGCCACTCTCGTTCCTCTCGTGGAAAACTGCTTTCCTTGTGGCCATCACCTCTGCCAGGAGGGGGGGTGAGATCTAGGCCGTGTCCGCCTGACTTTCCACGAATAGAGGGTGGTGCTGCGGACTCGCCCCTCTTTCATACCAAAAGTTCAGTCGGAATTCCACCTCCAACAAGCTTTTGGTGTAAGCTTTGTTTTTCCCTAAGCCTTCGTCACTGGCTGAAAGGGCCTTGCACTCGCTGGACGTTGCTATGTTGCCCGTGCTGTAAAGTTCTACGCGGCACGCACAAAGAATTTTTGGGAAACATCTCAACTGTTTGTGTACTTTGGTCCAAGGCTTCCATCTGAAGGTTGCTCTCCGGCTGCATCACACACTGGTTGGCGAACCGAATCCTGCCTGGCCGTCTGAGAGCCCACTCCACCAGAGCGATCGATGTGGCGACGGCATTCCTGCCTGGTGTGCCCCCGCTGGACTTCGACAGGGCTGCTACGTGGAGGTCCATGCACACCTTCACGAGATTCTAGTGCATCAACAGCGATTCCAGGGAGGTGTCCAGAGTCGGCCAAGCAGTGCTTCGCAACCTGTTCATTTAAGGTGTGTGTTCCAGGGGTAAGTTGATTGCTTCTGTTGAGCCTTGCTACCGCCCGTGGTTGTGTGATGTACTTCTATGTATTCTTTATTCATGAGCATATGAATCCATGCCAGACCCCATGCTGGAGAAGGAACAAGTTGCTACCTATAACTATTGTTCTCCGGCATGGGTCTGGCCTGGATTCACATGCGAACCCTCCCGCCTACCCCTCTGCGTCTCTTCTTGGTCATACTGCCTCTTTACGTGCTTACCAAATCTGGAGATGGCTGCCAGAGAAGGGGCTTAGGGAGGGGATGGTCCTTGGCTGGGGCAGTATGACCCAGAGTACAGTGATTAGTGTAGAGGAGAAATACAGTTTGTAAGTGAAAGTGAAACTGTTTTTCTTTTACTGAGGATCCCCGGCCTGACTGGGAATATTCATGAACATGTGAATCCATGCTGTAGAAGAATAGTTGCAGATATGTTACTTGTTCTTTTTGATTTCTGTTTAGTTCTCTCGTGCGTTTACCACATTTGGCCGCTAACTGTGACTAGTGTTCTAACATGGCTTTGCCGTGAGGTTGTTCACTTTTTTCTTTGGGCCTTTGATTATTTATACTTCTTGCCTTTTTTGTCAGGATATTCCTTTTATGGCCCTGCATTTGCCCGGGAAAGCAGTGCTTTTTCATGGGCTAGTGCATGCCATGTATTTTTGGAACCCAGAAAATGGGTTGGAACTGTCTGGTCCCAATCCACATACTGGGTCCGGCATGTCTAGAATGTATGTATGAGTTTGTCCTCAGTGGTCCCTGATTGGACCACTGCTGGCTGTGCATGGGGCAGATCCTTCTATTGTAGGGCTCGAGTTTCTGCACTCACCTGAATTTACGATAAGTCCTCCTGCAGCCCTTCCAGCAGATTAGAAGAGGAGCCAAGTATCCTGTGTAGTTGTGCAGACAGGCGACCTGAAGAAACCTGTCGACCAATTCTTGCTGCGGCCCAGGTGGAGTCCTGTCAGGCTACTGATCTCGGAAGACCCTTGCTCCTGCTTCAAGCCTTTCGACTGGTGGGACCAACCAGTCTCAACGTCTTCTCAAGTTCCTGCAGCCTTCTGAAGTGCCCGCAGACCACCCGGTGGACTGACAATCTCGGTTTTTGGCTACTGCGCCAGAAGTGTTGACGTTCTGTTTTTTTCACCTGGAACTTCGGTCGTCTTCAGCTATCCCAGAAATCTCCTTCCTGCAGGATTGCAGCATCCAAGCGCCCTGGACGGGAAGGCTTTCTTTGACCACAACTAATGAGGCGCATCCTCTCGCTGTGCGCGTTGACAATTGCTGGAACAGACATCCCCTGTCTGGTAGAGTGTCCAGAAGTGTCCTGTATTGATGCCTTCTGCATTAGTCAACTGAAAAGGCTTGCATTTTGTCCCTGAGCCCGACAGAGTTTTACTTGCTCCTGCACTCCTCAGCATCTTTGCTCCATTCAACGGCGGGAAAACCTACCTTCAGTGATCCTCATTCGACCTTTGAAGTCGGGGGGGGGCAATAAAGTATGGGTGGGGGAGTAGTCGCCGTACTTACCAGTGCCCCCATCTTCTCCATAAAAGTACTTTACTCACCAGTAACTTCTTTGAAAGTATTCTGGACTGATCTTCACATCGACAGGAACATTTCCCTACCTTTTTCCTAATTTACAAAATTATTTGTGAACTTTTGAGCTCAAAGCCCCATTCAATTAAGGGTTGGACTTTACTAGTTAGGGTTTCTCTTCCTGAAGACTATTGGTGCAATTAACTACTTCCCTGCCCTTGCAGATATTGGGGGTGAACTGCACACTTTGTTCTAACTGTCTGTATATATGTATTATGTTTTTACTATAGTGTGATAATATTGCCTTGTCCATTCATTTTTCTAGTGTTTCTTGGCCAATAATATAGTATTTTTATACTAAGTGTAATCCTTGCATATTTCACTGTGGACTGGTTGTCGACCCATGACCCCACACCTCCTTCCGGCCCCCATACGCTTCTCCTGGCACTTGGCTTTGACTACTCTCCATGTCTCCTTGATTGGTTTGGTTAAACGCTAAGTTGCCCCTGTTCACTAGAATCTGAGCAGTAACTTATTCCTTTTTAGAACCAACACTTGTGAGTAGTTCTAAGAAGCCAGTTTAGTGGTCAATTCAGGCTCAGGCTCGGGCTCTGGAGGCGGTAGGCTTGGTGAAAAGTGCAGTTGACACTTGCAAAGACTGGAAAGTAACAGTGAACAACACACTAGGTAAAAAAATACTCTGTCTAGTTAAACACACTAATAAATATATACATCCACAGTTTGGTAACCCAACATGGATTACATGCCACTTTAGTATGCACACAGTAACTAGCCATTTACAGTTTGCAACAAACTCGCAAAAACTCTACTAATGCTTAAGAAGTTAATCCCTATTCTATATAGAGTCCTGGTGTGTTGCTTTTAAATAATCCTAATCTTAGTTATACAGGTTTAGCTAGTGCAGTTCAAACACATACCTTTGGCTCAACTGGGTTGGTCATAGAACACAACGCAATGAGCTTTAAAAGTGCTCTGAAAGCCAATGTTATGCATAATAAGTATTATAAGGAAAGTATTTAAAAGTCAAGTTTCCTGCAAAGAAAGAGGACGACTACCAGTCCTTAATTTCAAGGAAGACCAGAGAGAATGTATGATTTAACAATGTAGGGGGGGACATGCTCCTTGAGGCATCCCACAAGTGGAAAGAATAGGGTCTGAGGTTGTGTTCCCCCAGCAAACTTTGGATTGTCTGCCAGTCAGAAAAGATAGTATACATTTTCAAGTTAAGACAGAGAAGTGACAGGTGTCCCTTAAGATGTATACGAGTCATTCGTGATCTAATAAATCGAACGCAGCCGATAGATCTAATGGTACCAGGAGTCCAGATTTGCCACAATCCATGATGCTCAGCATATGGCTCTGAGGGTCAACAAGGACAATCTGTGCTATGGGAGGGGCAAAAACCTGATTGCCTTGGGTGTAAAATATTCATAGTTTCGAATGGATTGTCCTCCCACGTATTACTCATTTTAGATAATCTGCCATCTTGCTGCTTCTTTCTTCGGAAACTTTTTTCGGCAGAGGGTGTTGTGCTCGAGGCCACATAGTTTTTGTCCCTCGAGGGCCAGTGTCGAGGTCATCTGTCGTATAAAGGGCTCGAGCCGCGCCCATTGGTCTCGGTTCCGTTTCTCTGAGCTTCTGCTTCGTGTTTCGAGACGGCGTGTCAGTTCTTTCTTTGAAAATGTCATCATCTTCAACACCTACCACACCCAAGACTGGTTTTAAAAATTGTCTAAAGTGCAGAAGGAAGATGTCCATTACAGATCCACACCACAATTGCCTTTGGTGCCTCAGCCCTGACCATCGGGTCGATGAGTGCGGTTCGTGTCAGGCGATGTCGAATAAGGCTCTTAAGCAACGCCAAGGTAAGCTAGCGGTGGGAGGAGGAGTCTTGGAAGTCTTTGAAAAGACAAAAAGACTCGAGAGTAGAAAATCTCGTCACGAGGCGGTCGAAGATTCGCTCGAGGAAATCTTCCTCTTCATCTAAAAAATTGAAGAAGCGGCGTCACAAATCTTCTTCCTCCTCGCCTGACAGAAGGTTCATTTCATATCCTTCTAAGCATGATTCTCCCAAAACATGGGAGGCCTCTAGGGCTTCAATGCTAAAGATTTTTGAGAAGGCGGCCCTGATCCCCTCCAAAAAAGTTATGCGAATAACATGCCCCTGTCCACTCCAAGAGTGACAGAGGGAAATCTAAAACTGTACACGCAAAATCCGACGGTCGAGGGCGTCCTCGGTGGATGATTCTCCAGCGCCTCATGAAACGAGAAAAACCTTCAGTGCACAAATCGAGGTTAACCGAGGACAAAATGGCATCCTCGTGGTCTTAGTCAGGCATTGACTCGACACGTCCTTCGACTACGTCGAAGCCAAAGATGGCGACGATACCTTCGACCACTGTCGAAGCCTCTCTCGACAACATCCAAGCCTTCCTTGATGACATCGAGGATTCCTTCGAGCATATCGAAGCCAGCGTCTATTCCTTTTGACTCCTTCAACGCCTTTGTCTGGGAAATCTTTAATACCCATACCCAAAATGACATTTATGGCTAAACATAGGTCCATGACCCAACCTTTCCCAGAAAAAATCTTCCATCCTCAGCCCAGGCAGGAATTTTTTAATTCTGTCTATTTTTTGAAGAACAATCCTCTGATGAAGAAATTACATCAGCTGGTGTTAGATTTGCGACAAGAGAAGTTCCTGATGTCACTCACCTGTGTCTCTGCAGGAGCGATGGATGAGCCTCCTTTGACCCAGAGTTCTCACTTCCCCTGTTTCACGCGGAGGAACACCTGTCAAATATAAGATGCACACTCAGACCTGGGTTCACCGATTCCCCTGGGCCCCTTCCCTTCTCTCTACTATGTGCTGTGATGTCCCCTAAGGGCTTACCTTGGTTTTCAGTGGGGTGTGCACTCCATCCTGCATTCGCAGGGGAGCGATTCTATGGGAGATTAACAGCCCTACACTCGTAGGGATGATGCCAATGTCGGTTTGCTGAGTTCTGATGCCACACGCTGTTATATGCCTTCACAGCGAGGCAGAGTGTTCAATGTGCTAGTTTCTTCACTAGGAGTCCTTTCCACAAGGCAACGTTGCGCGGTGGATTTTGAGTCAGATATTGTCCGAATTGTCTTTATTTTGCCAAAGGTATCTTGGGTGAGTAGCGCTGCATGTAGAACTCAGAACTGCCGGTAGGTATGCGCAGCGTTCTAGGTTCGAATGCACCTACTAATGTGTCTCCTTTCCCTTGCAGGAGTGTATTATGGAGTGCTTGCGCCACAAGTCTGGGTTCAGCGCTACTGGAGAGCCTCGGAGGTCCGGTAAGTATGCACAGAGGCTTCGGTAAGTATGCACAGCGTTACTGGAGCGAGCGCAGTAAGTAATGTGTCTCCTTTCTTTTGCAGGAATTTGGGCGCTCTGAGTACAAACCTGGATTCCAGCGTAGCGGGAAGATTCGGTGAGTATGCGCAGCGTTACTGGAGCGAGCGCACTAATGAAAGTTCTTTGTGCTTACAGGTGCCGCTTTAGGCGAAAAACCTTTCCAAAGAAGGAAGCAGCAAGCCGGCAGATTGTCTAAGATGAGGAATACGTGGGAGGAACATCCAGTCGAAAGAACGTTACAGTTGGTAAGTAACTTGTTCATCTCTATAAGACTGAATCTGGCAGATCGCTTCTTCACCCAGTATTTTAAGGAAGAAATTGCAGTTCATGATGGGTCTCAAATTGGCTGGATCCTTGGCATCTGATCCAAATTTTTCCAGAAGGGGAGTGACTGTGGCATTTTTTAATGCTGTCCGGGGAAAACTGTGGCATGGAGAAGGCACAGAGGTTGATCCGGAGCAGGTGAGCAGAAGCAGGATGATCCGGAGCGGGTAAGCAGAAGCAGGATGATCCGGAGCAGATAAGCAGGAGCACGGTGAGTGTGTTGCTGATGCAGTTTACAGAAAGCAACACGAAGCACTGGAAGAATCTTGGGTGTGGCTTTTATAGCCAGCCACACCCAAAGACTAGAGCTCATGGACTTTCATGCACTTCCTGTTTGGCAACAGGAAGTGGTAACCAGGAAGTTCATACATACACCAGGAAGGAATTAAAAGAAGGTGTCTGCTATGGATTTTTTGTGTGCCTATGCCAGGCCTGCCAAGCCTCCACCCAGCTTGCCGCGTCTACATGCCTGGTACCCATGACACCTGAAGAATTAATAGACCCAAGTACCAAAATGGCCGACCTTTATGACTGCCTACAATCGGCCAGTGGCCTAGATACCTCATCTGAGGTAGAATTTTAAAGACAAGACCCTACTGACCACGCAGAATCTCGGTATAGGAACCTCATGGGAAGAGTCATTGACTTCATGGGGTGGAAGACCGTGTCCCCGAGTTACGACCAGGATGACATGACATGACAGATATTATTGATGAAGGACCTCCGAAGGATCCGATCCTTCCTTTCCACAAAGCTCTACAAAAGAGTTGTGGCAAATTGGGAAATCCCAGAATCTTCACCAGCTGTAAATAAAACATTTGTGGGAAAGTACAGACCTTCTCCTTCAGATACAGAGTATCTGTCAAAGCATCCTTCACCTGAGAGCTTGGTGATTAAAGCTGCGACTGCAAATAAGGAATCAGCTTTACCCTCCATGCCCCCCAGACAGGGACGATAAAAAGATTGATGCTTGGGTGAGGAAAGTGTTTACTTCGGGCAATGTGGCCCTTAAATCTATTAATGTGACTTTACATTAGCTAAATTTACTTACACCCTGTGGGACTGCTTGAATTCAGCGGCTGAACACATCCCGGAGGGTGAGGAACGGGATGGTTTCCTGGCGATAGTAAGAGATGGAAAGGAGGCTATGGAGGAGTGCTTCCAAGTCCAGACTGGATACTGCTATATGTGTGAGCAGGTCCAGTCCTGACTTGAGCTAGCACGGTTTTACGCAGATTTGCTTGGCTGACAAAATCTGGTTTTGCATCTGATGTACAGTCCAGTTTACTCAATATGCCCTTTGAAGGCTTGAGGCTGTTGAGCAGCAAGACGGACGAGAGCTTGGAGAAGCTGCAGACCTCAAAAGCGGCAGCAAAATAACTCGGTGCCGCTATAAAACAGCCTCAACAACACTCTTACGCATGTTCATCTTCCTGGTAGAGTCGCCCTTTTCGCTTCTATTTCTCCTTTGGAAAAGGGAGGGGGCAGGCCAGTCAGAGAGGCCAACAGAGAAAACCTTTTCGTGGTGGAAAAGGGATAGGTGCTAGATCAGGTACAGCGTCTGCTACCTCCTCAGCCACTGCTGCAGCCGCTGCAAAGCCACTTTAAGGTCTTAACCCACAAAACCCCGGTGGGAGGCAGAATCACTCGGTATCTGGGCGAATGGCGGGGCACTGTTACTGCCTTCCTTTTCATCAAAGACCTCAAGATCATCCAGCGGGAGCCAATTCTGTAAATGTTCCAGACATGCTCATTGTGCAGGAGATTTTAACCTTGCTAGAGAAGTGCAATAGAACATGTACCTGTAGCGGAGAGGAACAAGGGTTGGTACTCCCCTTATTTTCTCATCCCCAAAAACGAGACCCTTCTTGGAGTTAAGAAACTTGAACAAGTTCTTCAGGAAGGACAAGTTAAAGATGGTGACCCTTTCTCAAATCCCAGGCTCTTCAGCTTCAGGAATGGCTGGTTTCATTGGACCTTCAAGACACTTACTTTCATGTGCCAATCCATCTCAAGCACAGAAAGTACCTGAGGTTTGCAATTGGCGGATTTCACTATCAGTTTCGAGTTCTGCCATTTGAGCTGACCTCCGCCCGAGGGTTTTCACCAAGCTGATGGCTGTAGTGGCAGCGAGTCTCAGGAGAGGAGGGATTCATGTCTACCCTTAACTGGACGATTGGCTAATCAGGGCGAGTTCGCCAGAACGAGCCCAGCAACACTTGACCATGACCTGCCACTTCTTAAACAGACTGGGCTTCTCCCTCAATTACAGTCACTAATGATTCCAAGCCAATGACTCCATTTCATCGGAGCAGTCCTGGATACTACCTCAGGGAAAGCCTTGCATCATGAGGAGAGCTCACCACATTCTGCAGATGGTAACGAAGTTTCAAAATGCCCAACATCTACCGGCTTTTGACTTTCTAAGGTTGCTAGGCCTCATGGCATCCTGCATTTTTCTGGTGCCAGAGGCTCGTTTGAGGATGAGATCCCTTCAATGGGCCCTCAGGACTCAATGGTCCCAGTTTTTGGGGGAGATGTCAGATGTTCTGCAAGTCTCGGCCAAAGTAACTCAAGATCTTCTATGGTGGGCTTGCAAGGAAAATATCCTCATGGGGGAACATTTTGGCAACCATGGCCAGAGAGAACAGTAGTGACGGACGCCTCAACCACAGGGTGGGTAACCCACACCAACGATCTGACAATCGTTGGTCTCAGTCGGAGTCCAAACTACACATCAACCTTTTGGAGCTGAGGGCAATCAGACTAGCACTGAAGGCCTTCCTGCCCTCTGTACAGGGAAATAATGTCCTAATAATACAGTGGCCATGTATTACCTCAACAAAAGAGGTGTAGGATCACTTCCACTGTGCAGAGAAGCAATGCAGCTCTGGTTCTGGGCAATGCAAGAAGGAATCTCTATCAGCGATTCATCTAGCTGGAGAGAAAAACATGGCGGCAGATGCTCTGAGCAGGCAGAGCAGTCTCCCACGAATGGGAACTAGCTCAGGAAGTGTCAGGTTTTCACATTTTGTACCTCACATTGGCAAGGTTCCTAAGAGAATAGGGTGTTTCAAATACTATTCCAGGAAAGTTAGAAAGGGAGGTTTGTAAAAAGTATTAAATCCTGTTTAGAGAGTAGAACATTTCCTTTTTAGTTTGTTCATATTCTCCAGCATGGGGTCTGGCATGGATTGACATGCTCATGAATATTCCCCGTCGTCAGCCTGGGAATCCTCGGTAAAGAAAAAATCAGTATCAGTTTCGTTTCTGATCTGTCTTTCGTAGTAGTAACCAATCACTGATCTCTGCGTCATACTGACCACAGCCAATGACTGCCCTCTACCTAAGCCCTGCCTCTGGCAGCCATCTTCAGATTTTTACCTCACGTTCAAGTGTTGGGATCCTCGTGCTATTGCTCTTGAGCGTTAGTGCAATTTTTCACGTTTTTTCTCAAAAAAATCTTTTTTTTTCGGTCAAAGAGCCTCAAGCTCCACCGTTTCTTCATCCGATCAACGGGGACCCGTGTCGGATTCGTCTACGCCCCTCAAGGGTGAAGTTTTCGTCGAGCCACGCTTTTGGAGGACTCCAGAAGTTTCTCAGGCCCATCTCGAACATGGCCCAGGAGAAGGGAAGCTCGAGAAAGCTGTTCAGGGTCTACCCTGGATGCCAGCTTCAGAATGTCTTCAAGGAGGACGAACACTCCCTTTGCCTTTACTGCCTACATGAGGACAAGACGCACGTGGAGAAGTACTGTGCGTTTTGCGGCAATATGTCCCAGCGGACCATGAAGGACCGCCATCGTCTCGCCAACTGGCTGGAAGGAAAGAGCCTGTCAGGTGAGAAGAAGAAGTCTGAGCGGTCTTTTAAGACCTTTGAGGCGCCCCGGCGACGGGGGTCCAACAGAAGGCCAAGCACCGCGAGTCCGCTGGCACCGGGAGCGCGGAACGGTCGGGCTCTACGGGCGCCAGACAGGGCGCATCCTCCCCGGCGCCATCAACCACGAGCCAACGCTCTGGCTCGGGTAAGAGGAAGGCCGAGCACCCGGCGAAACTCCTGGAGAGACCCCGGTGGTGCCCTAAGGCCCCATCGGCAGGGGAGCGAGGTGGTGACCCTCCCCCAAGGCGGTGAGCGCACCTAAGGTGGTGAAAGCCTTGATCCATCCGGCTAAGCCTCTATCGAGACAGTCGCGGCGGCCCTGGCCCAGCCTGTGGAGGCTACACCAGTGGTGGCGATCCCGGGGCCCAGAATCTCCCTGCCACCGCGGAGGGAGTCCTCTTTCGTGCCCATCGACAGGACCCCTGTGAAACCTCCGACGGAGAAGAAAAA
Organism: Ambystoma mexicanum; assembly: GCF_040938575.1. Lineage (NCBI taxonomy): Eukaryota > Metazoa > Chordata > Amphibia > Caudata > Ambystomatidae > Ambystoma > Ambystoma mexicanum. Next base: position 1,238,208,078 of record NC_090921.1, read on the forward strand.
GGGGGGGGCAGGAGGTCGTCGTGGACTCAGCCTCAGCCTCTGAGGAGGAGCTGATCGAAGTCTTAGGCCACGGTTCTGGCGTGAAAGAAGGCCATCCTGTCGGGGGCGACCCCGACGTGGATGAAGACGAGGGCGTCGAGGATGCCGACGGGGCTCCTGACCTCCCGTCGGATCTCCCTCAACTAGTGCCGCAAGACAACACGGCGGCCATTTTGTTGGCTATACAGTCCTTATGCTCGGAGATGAGGACGAGACTGCCGTTACCACCAAAGGAGGAACCGTTCCTGACGGGGGACCCGGAGCCAGGCCCTTCTGGGAGCCCTCTCCCTAAGAGAAGGATTCACCCTCCACCTCCTTTTCAGCCATGGCGCCCTGTTCAGCCCTCCTCCCCGACACGTGGGGATGATACGGGGACTGACACGGCCGCGACGGGTACAGACGACGAGGTTTACGACGACGATCTTCCGTCGTCACCTCCCACCCAGGCTTCCCCGCCCGACGAGATTGGATCGTTTCACTCCATGATCTCCAGGGCATCCGAGCTTTTCCAGCTCTGCCCGGAAGAGAAGAAGGAAGGTTTCCTTTATCAACGGCGCGAGACCAAGAGGAAGACGGTCCTTGCTGTACCTCTATTAGACGATATTTGGGATGAGGGCCTCGTCCTCCTCAAGAACCCATCCACGAAGCTGGCTAGAAGGGATCGGTACGAGAAGAAGTACCGGGTCCCGGACGCGGCCCCCTTGTGCCTTCGGGCACGGCCGACCCCGGACTCGGTCGTCTCCGCGGCGGCCAGGAAGAAAGCGGGGGGGGGGGCGCGGCCTCTACATCAACCTCCCCGCCGACGGCGAGGGAAAGAAATTAGACACGATGGGACGCAGAGTCATCTCGTCGGCAGCGACGACGATTAAGGCGGCCAACGGGGAGTTGGCCCGTTACAACAGGGAGTTGTGGTACAAACTGTCCCCCCTGCTGGACTTCCTACCAGACAAGAGGGCGGAAGCCCTAGAGATCTTGCAGGAAGGAGAGGTGGCTTCGGACCACGCCATCACGATTGCGACGGACATCGCTGACACTGGATTTCGCCAGTTGGGCAACGGCGTGTGCCTTAGGCGGCGTGGATGGCTCAAGGCTACTGACTTCCGTCAGGACGTGCAGACGAGGAGTCTTGGACATGCCGTTCCACGGAAACAACCTGTTTGGGAAAACAGTGGACGATTCCCTTCAAGCCATCAAGGCGGACACAGAGACGGCCTGGGCTCTTGGGGTTCTCCAGCAACGGCGGCCGCCCTTTCGGAACGGCGGAGGCAAACAGGGTGCCTCCAAAGGTTCCAGCAGCGGATTTTCCACCTACCGTCAAGCGGCCCGTTCGTCGTCACAGGAAGCTTACAGGGGACGAGGCAAGTCAGGCGGACCCTGCCGTCGTCGCCAATGAGGACAAGGCGGCAAGGCCTCGTCGAAGCAGGACTGAACCGGCCGTGGGGTCGGGCCCCCACCTAAGCACCCCGGTTGGAGGCCGGCTGGCGAGCTTTGTCAGCGTGTGGGAGTCCATCTCCACCGACCGTTGGGTGCTGGACGCCCTAGCTCAGGGTCACGCGCTCTAGTTTCTAAGGAGGTGCCCGCGCGTCCCCCCTGTGGCCAGGAAAGAACATCACGTCCCTCAACTTCTCTAGGAGATAAAGGCGATGCTCAGGAAGGGCGCCATCGAGCTCGTGCCAAAGAGGCTTCGGGGCTCCGGAGTTTACTCAAGATACTTCCTCGTGAAGAAGACGGGAGGATGGCGTCCCATCCTGGACCTGCGACGACTGAACAAATTCATCAAGGCACAGAAGTTCCGGATGGTCACCCTCCAACACGTCCTGGGTCAACTGGAGGAGGGCGATTTCCTGTCGTCGTCGGATTTGGAGGATGCCTACTTCCATATTCCCATCCTAAAGGGACACCGAAAGTTTCTCAGGTTCGTGGTCCAAGGGCGTCACTACCAGTTCAGAGCCCTTCCCTTCGGATTGAGGTCGGCACCCAGGGTGTTCACCAAGTGCCTTGCACCGGTGGCGGCGCAGCTGCGCCGAGAGGGGATCCACGTCTACCCCTACCTGGACGACTGGCTCATCCGAGCAAAGACGAAGGAGCTCGCCGTGGAGCACACGGTAAGGACCGTCCAACTACTCACGGACCTGGGATTCTCCATAAACTACGCCAAGTCCCACCTGGTGCCCGCGCAAGACGCACTGTTTCTGGGAGCGAAGCTCGACAGTGTCGCTTCTGGCTTCTCCGTCGGAGGAAAGGACGAGGGCCATCTTGGGCAAGGTGCAGCGGATGCTGGTTGCGGACGCAGCCAGGGTGAGGTCCATTAAGTCCCTCCTCGGAATGTCTTCTTGCATTTACCTTATCTGCCTGTGCAGGCTCCGGATGCGCCCGTTGCAGGAGTTCCTGGACGCGCGCTGGATCCAGACGACGGGCAGCTTCGAGGAGAGGATCACACTCGACGAGAGTTTCCGACGAGCGATCCAGTGGTGGGGCACCCGCGCGCATCTGACGGCGGGCATGGACTTCCAGACCCCCGGCCACCAGGGGACAGTGACCACGGATGCCTCCCTGGAAGGGTGGGGAGCGCACACCGAAAATCTGCACGCGAGAGGCCTTTGGCTTCCGACGGAGAAGACCCTCCACATAAACGTCCTGGAGCTCCGTGCAGTGTTTTGGGCCCTCTGGTCCTTTCTTCCGTCCCTCAAGGGCAAGGTGGTGAGGATCTTCACCGACAACACCACCACCATGTTCTACATCAGGAAGCAGGGCGGAACCAGGTCCCCAGCCCTGTCCAAGGAGGCGCAGGATCTGTGGCATTGGGCCGTCGCCCAAGGGATGTTTCTGGTGTCGTTTCATCTGGCAGGGATAAAAAACACCATCGCCGACTCGCTCAGCAGAGAGCTGCGCTCATGCCACGAGTGGGAACTACGACAGGATCTAGTGGACCGCCTCTTCCGACGGTTTGGGCACACCCCAGATCGATCTGTTTGCGACGAACTCCAAGTGCCGGAGGTTCGCCAGCAGGTTTCCCCTGCCGAGGAGCATGGGCGATGCTTTCTCGTTCCACTGGGAGGGCCTGTTTCTATACGCGTTCCCTCCATTGCCATTGCTGATCCGGCTCATCAACCAGCTCAAGAGGTCACAGTGTAGGATATTCCTCATCGCACCTGCGTGGCCGAGGCAGATATGGTTCCCGGACCTTCTGGACTTGTCAGCGTCCCCGTCAATCAAGCTGCCAGTGGACGCGGATCTTCTCTCCAGGGAAGGAGGCGCCATCCTCCATCACGACCCGAAGTCGCTGAACTTGCAGGCCTGGCTCCTGCAGCGTTAGAGTTTGGAGGATACGACATACCGGCCGACTGCAGAGAGGTTCTTGCAAAGGCCAGGGCGTCCTCAACTCATAAATGCTATGGACACAAATGGAAGAGGTTCTCTGCCTGGTACCACGCACAGAAGATTAACCCTCTACGGATTACGGCTCCCCAGGTACTGCCGTACCTTCTGACGCTGGCCAAGGCTGGACTGGCGCACGCGTCCATCAAGATTCATCTTGCTGCGATCTCCCGATACACCAGAACCACGGGGCGGATGTCTTTGTGGTCTCATCGTCTGGTGAAAGAATTCATGAAGGGACTGTTCAGATCGTTCCCGCCGGTGAAGGCTGCTGCCCCAGCGTGGGACTCAACGTGGTGCTGACCAAGCTCATGGGACCTCCATTCGACCCTCTGCACTCGGCTCCGTTGAAGTTCTTGTCGTGGAGAACAGCGTTTCTTGTGGCCATCACCTCCGCACGAAGAGTGGGAGAGATCCAGGCCCTTTCCTGTAAGCCCCCGTACTTGACTTTTCACGACACGAGGGTAGTGCTCAGGACGCACCCCTCCTTCATGCCCAAGGTGCCGTCGGAATTCCACCTCAACGAACCCTTGGTATTGCCTGTTTTCTTCCCGTCATCTTCGTCGCCGGCCGAAAGGACTTTGCACTCGCTGGATGTGACTAGAGCGCTGAAGTTTTACGTGGACCGCACGAAGTGTTTTTGGAAGACGTCACAACTTTTTGTGAACTTTGGACCTGTCAATCAGGGGAAGGCTCTTTCAAAGGCCTCCATTTCCAGATGGCTCTCCGGCTGTGTCATGTACTGTCATCGGTTGGCAAACCGACCGCTGCCTGGCCGTCCGAGAGCCCATTCCACCAGAGCGATCGCAGCTACCTAGCTGGTGTGCCCTTGCTGGACATCTGCAGGGCTGCTACGTGGAGGTTGACGCACACCTTCACGAAATTCTACTGCGTCGATCGGGATTCCAGGGAGGAGTCCAGGGTCGGCCAAGCAGTGCTGCGCAATCTGTTCGCCTAAGGTGAGCCTGGTGAGGAGGTAAGAATTGCTTAATGTTGAGTTTGATGTAATGCTTAATGTTGAGCCTTTGCCACCTCCCGTGGTTGTGCATGTGTGTTCTGCTATGTATTCTTTATTCATGAGCATGTGAATCCTTGCCAGACCCCATGCTGGAGAAGGAACAAGTTACTTACCTGTAACTGTTGTTCTCCAGCATGGGTCTGGCATGGATTCACATGCGAACCCTCCGGCCTACCCCTCTGCGGCTCTTCACTTGGTCATACTGCCACTTCACGTGCTACCAAATCTGAAGATGGCTGCCAGAGGCGGGGCTTAGGTAGAGGGCAGTCATTGGCTGTGGTCAGTATGACGCAGAGATCAGTGATTGGTTACTACTACGAAAGACAGATCAGAAACAAAACTGATACTGATTTTTTCTTTACCGAGGATTCCCAGCCTGACGACGGGGAATATTCATGAGCATGTGAATCCATGCCAGACCCATGCTGGAGAACAACAGTTACAGGTAAGTAACTTGTTCCTTCCCTTAACTAACTTTCATTTAGAAAGATGAAATGCTCCCAAGCCAAGATGGTGGAACACTTTCCCAGCAGTGATTGGTTTAGTTTACTGCAGGCAACATTGTGTTGTCATTTAGAATTTTCTTAACAGTTCTAAACTGCCTTTCATTAAAGTAATCTTTAGAGTAGGTCATGTTTTCCTTAGCTCTAAGGTAAATTACAGTAAAGTTATATTTAAGGTTGTAGAATCTCTAGTTTGTTAGTTCTGGATATATTAATTGATCATCTAAGTACAAGGAAGCATAAAACTACAGAAATAAGATTTCCAGTGTATCTCAATGCTGAGTCGCTGAGTTCCCTTGCAAATCTTTCAAGGACTGAGCTAAGTGAATTGTCTTTTGTGAAATATTCAAAGTCTGGACTTTTTGAACAGAGCTCAATTTAAAGACTGTACAGTAATCAGTTTTGGGAAAGTTATATATATATAAAGCTAATTCCATGTATTTATTGAAAAGTAAACAAGTTTGTTAAGAATTTTCACGAACAAGATTCAACAAATATTTTTGCTGTAAATATTCATTTTTTTATTAAGCGTGCGGATCGTCACCGTCGTGTTACTAATAATTGTAACTAATATTAAAGTCGTTTTTCTTACATTTATTCCTTCGGCGCGTATTGCGATTCACTTCAGGCGAGCGCGAAAAGGACCATCTAACGTCACGCTTGCGTCGCAGCCATCTTGTGGACTTCAAAAACATTTGTTGTTTGTTTTCAGCGACGCGCACTGCCAGGAAAAGAACTTTTCGAGATGAGCATTTTTGTTTTTTTTTATTTACTCAGCATTTAGTTTCCGCTTATAAATCTATATAAAATATTTTGGGACTTGTAAAGTTAATACGCTGTGTGAACTAGAGGGTCTCATCCATCCTAATTTTTTATCAAAACCAAACGCGTGCTCATATATGTAATGGCAAGTAAGAGCTGCTGACCAGAGTTTTACTAAAGACATTTTTGAAGAACACGCAGCAGTTATTTGGATAACGAAAAATCTTAGCTCTGAATATTTTAAAAGACTACAAAGAAATTACAGCAGGTAATTAATATAGAAGATACTCTATATATATTTATATAATTATTTTCACAATAGTTGGTATTATAGCACTATTAATCACATTGTTGTTTGGGAATTAAGTAAAGGAGTCAAGAACGTTAAGGTTCAAAAGGGGCACACGAGAAATTTTAAAACTAAAACAAGAAGTGGAGATCCAATGAGAAGATGGACAAGTAGAAGATAAAGAATAAAGAGTATCCACAGTCATCTTCTTACATCCTTTGAAGCAGCCTAAAGACAAATCAAGTTTAGGCTAGAGGTAATTTTTGTACATAGTTAGTGAGAGAACATTTTAGAATGAATAGAAAACGTAATATTAAAAGTTGTATTTTCCTTTTAGGAACCCAACTGAGTCAAAATCTTCCAGTGAGGACAGTCTGAAGTACCTGCAGTGGGAGGTCTTGTCTTTTGTTTTCTCCATTACCCTTTCCCCTTGGGTTTGCCTGGCCAATAGTTTTAAAGAAGTAGGATTGTTGAGCAGGCAGGCTTAGGGGGCTTGGTGGGCCAGCTTCACTCCTGCAGGATCCAACTACTTAAGTTCTCTGACAGGAAGTCCTTCAAGAGATCTTTGCCGTTTGGGGAACCCCTCGAGTGGATCTGTTGGCGACCGGTACCAACCGAAAGTGCGAACTGTACTGCTCAAGGGAATTTCCCCCGAGAGGAGCTCTATGGGATGTGCTCGTGGTTGACTGAATATTTCCACTCCTATACTCGTTCCCTCCAGTCCCCGTGATTCCGCAATTGATCAGGAGGTTGAGAAAGTTCATGAAAACCATGATCCTAATTGCCCCGGATTGGGCCAGGAGCTTCTGGACATGTCCATCTGCCCTCTAATACGTCTTCAACAAAGAGAGGACCTCCTCTCGCAAAGGGAAGGTAAAGTTCTCCATCCAGAGGTCCAAGCTCTCAGCCTTCATGCTTGGCTTCTGAGAGGCTGAGATATAAGGATTGGGACCTTCCGGATGACGTTATGGGAAATTTGCTTTCGGCTAGAAGGCCAGCAACAAAATCCTTGTACCGGTGTCGTTGGAAGAAATTCAGTAATTGGTGCAGGGATAAGAATGTGGATCCTTTTCAATGTAGCACTCTCATGGTGATTTCCTTTCTTGTCCAACCCGCGGCTCCAAGTTGGTACTACGAAAGGATATTTAGCAGCGCTATCTATCTTCAAGCGCTCATCAGAAGTTTCATGTTTTAAGATGCCTTTGGTTGTCCAATTTCTTAAAGGGTTAACAAATGTATTCCCTCCTACACCTTTTCAGGTTCCCACTTGGGACTTAAATTTAGTTTTAAAATTTCTCGTGTGCCCCTTTTGAACCTTAACGTTCTTGCCCTTTAAGGCTCCTAACTTTTTAAAACTATTTTACTAGTGGCTTTAACTTCAGCCCGCAGGGTGAGTGAATTGCAGGCGCTCTTGTGTAAGCCTCCTCACACTATTTTCCACAACGATATTGGTATTTTGAAGGTCGAACCTTTTTTCTCACCTAAAATAGTTTCAGATTTCCATCTGTCGCAAAAGATTACTTTACCTTCCTTTTTACCCTCTTCCGCACGCTAGTAAAGAGGAGAAAAGGTTCCACAGGCTAGACCCTAAAAGGGCTCTCAACTTCTATATCTCTAGTCTTGAAAGATTTAGACAAACTGATCAGTTATTTGTCAGTTACACTGGACACGAATTGGGACTTGTGTGTCCAAACAACCCTTATCCAGATGGATAATCCTAGCAATAGCTGAATGTTACAGATTGGCTGTGAAAGAGCCTCCAGATGGATTAAGGGCTCATTCAACCAGGGCCATAGCAACTTCACGACTCGTTAGAGGGGTGTTCCTGTGCAGGACATTTGTGCAGCGGCCACCTGGTCATCCATGCACACCTTTGTGTAAAACATTGTTTAGACTCCACTTCTTACCAAGGAGGCCTTTTTGCAAAAGCCGTCCTTCATTCAGTACATAATTTAAAAACTCTGGTACTCCCTCCTCTAAATTACTACTACTCTGGGTGTCTATCTAAGATGAGGAATACGTGGGAGGACACAATCCATTCGAAGAACAAGTTACCAACTGTAACGTTCTTTCGACTGGATGTTCCTCCCACGTATTCCTCATCGACCCTCCCAACCTACCCCTCAGTACAGTTTTTACGCTTTTGCACTTGTACTTAAGAGCCTGAGATCCTTCGATGCGTGATGCAACTGATGCGACCATTAACACAGAAAAAACAGAAATGAGACCAGCGGGCGCAGCTCGAGCCCTTTATGACTGATGACCTCGACACTCGATGGCGCCCCTCGAGGGACTAAAACTACGCGGCCTCGAGCACAGCGCACTCTGGCGAAAAACTTTTCCAAAGAAGGAAGCAGCAAGCAGGCAGATTGTCCAAGATGAGGAATACATGGGAGGAACATCCAGTCGAAAGAACGTTACAGTTGGTAAGTAACTTGTTCATCTCTATAAGACTGAATCTGGCAGATAGCTTCTTCATCCAGTATTTTCAGGAAGAAATTGCAGTTCATGATGGGTCTCAAACTGGCTGGATCCTTGGCATCTGATCAGAGTTTTTCCAAAAGGGGAGTGACTGTGGCATTTTTTAATGCTGTCTGGAACTACATGGGAACGAAAAGAGACATTGACAAAACGGGCCAAAGATAGGGGCAAAGGTAGCCTTGTCTAGGATCAGTTTTAGAGGACATACATGATCAGGTCTGGCTGTCGGGTGCATGGTAACCAGAGTGGACAACAAATCTGATCTGGACACAAGCATGAAGCTAAGAGGTGCAGTCATGTGGTGGTGCTATTGACTGGGGAGAAAGAGAGTCAACAGACCGTGGTTCGGTGTGCTTGATTTGGCAGAAATCTGATTTTTGATTTTGTCCCTAGCTTTGAGTAGTTCGTCTTAAAATGCACCCTGTATTTTGGTGCAGTCTGCATTCGAGAGTGTAAACGGGGTCAGTTGGGCTTGGGGCTTTTCGAGGAGCTTCAGTATGTCAACATTTTTTAGGTTTATTGTAGCTTCTGTGATTGAGTCTCTATAAGCTTTCTGAAGACACTGCCAAATGTTTTTGTCAGATGAGGGGCATTTAAGCCAACACCTCTGTGCCTTTCTCTTTTTAATTTTTAAAGATCTGAGTTCTGGTGAGAACCAGTTTTGATGGTTAGGGTTGTGCCGAACGGGTCTAGACTTGAGGGGGGCGAGTTTATCCAGGAGCAGGGTGAATTTTCACATTCAGGCCTAGACCAGTGCGCCAGGGGAGTCTGTCTCCTAGGTTGGTAACATATTAGTGATGCATTCCTTAAGGTCATGAGTTGAAATTTTCTTCAGGTTTCAGCTTGTGATAAGTGTGTGTGGGGTTGGACAACTTAGGAAGAGGTGCTAGTAGGCAGATATCGAAATTGTTCAGGGAGTGATCTGACCAGATACAGGGGGTGGTATTGTTTATCCGGACCTTAAGATTACATGTGGCAATCCAGTCCCAAACGTTGCCTTTGACATTGATGGGAGTTCAAGATGCGAGGGTCGATGCTATTGAGCCTGGACTCAAGCAGAATGGCCTCTTTAGCCAATGGGTCAGCTCGCCAACGATTTAGATCTCCCAGAAATAGAGTTGCACTATTGGTTCCTTTAAGGTCTGCTAGGAGATAGGAAATTTCATCATTGAAAGAGTCCATGCTGGTAGGAGGGCGATGGATTAGGATAAGATTTATACAACTGCACAGGGTTGGGGTAAGTTTGAGATGCAGGGTCTCGCACCCATCATAATGGCTGGATGCATTAAACTGGGAGACGTGGTTCCTAGCAGCAATTGCGACTCCCCGTGGGAGATGGAGTTCCCAGACTTGCACAACTACACAGTAGGATTTCAAATAAACAGATTCAAATGAGTGCTTTATCTCTCGGCACATGCAGCAGTACAGGCATTCCGAATCAGCACACAATACAATAATTCCCCCGGTCTAAATGAGTGTGAAATGGCACACGTCCGAGCAGTTTCTACTGCATCAGTGATCGTGCATATAAGCTGCAAACAGTTAGCAGAAGGCAAGGAGTAATACCCTGCTCAGCTAACTGAACGCACAGAGCTACAAAGGGATCTGTAAAGGGGACCCTCATCATTGGGTATTTGAAGGAACTCATGGTGTCAACAGTAAAGACAGACACAAGTGATCACAGATGAAGGGCGTTTAATAAACTAAATGCAGGGTGGAAAAACACCTACTCTAAACCTAAATCTAAGATGGGAGCAAGCGTTGACCATCAAATGAAAAATGTGACATTGTAAAAATGAAAGGGCCTATATGGAAAAAATCCTTACAACTAATTACAAAAATATTGTGGGATAGGGTTTCAATAAAGAAAGAAGTGTTAACAAATAAGTAAGGATGCGATTGCTAGGGGACTCCCTTCTCCACGTTTTCAGCACAGGACGAGGTGGGACCTTGGAGCACAGCACATGCTCAAGCTTTCTCGGCAGGAGCCGACAGTTCCGTTCCAGTTATCAGGTTCTTAGACGGTTAAGTCTCTTTTCAATAAAGTCTCTTGCTTTTCGAGGGCCTGATACATTCAACAACAAAGTTCCTTTGCAAAATGACATTGGGTGAGGACTTTTCACCCCTGAATCTCCCTAGTCCGTGCTCAGAGCCACTTGACAAGGGGGACCATTCACTTACCCTGGTCTTCTTTCTTACTTTCACAGTTTTTAATGTTTTTTTAAACCGATCTTCAGGCTTTGCCCCCGATTGTCTGCGACTCTCTGCCGGGATCACTCTCGCCATCTTTTACAACACTCTGTTCAAGCGCTCAATTCACCAAGCTGGATTAATTTAGCTTTCTTTCACAATAATCTGTCGGTCAAAGACTTTCAACGGTACACTTTGACTTCTTCTCTCGCCTTTTCCCAAGGCCTTCTGATTATGGTAGTCTATACCATCGGGTAATCACCCAGAGTTTCCTGTGTACGCACCCACATGGTGCTAGACTCCCCTGTTGGTTCCCCCTTTTCTCAATAGTTATTTATCTCTTTCAAAAGTTCAGATTGGCTGCTTGCTACTTTTCGTTCAGCACAGTTCGGTTTCTTATCGACTCTCCCATCGACTTACCGGCTGTGATGAACAGATTGGCTTTCTTCTCCTTCGAGTCAAGGTTGGTACCACAGTGACGAGCATCTCTCACCGGCTTGGTTATAAGCGACGAGGGTCTTGTGTACCGTTGACATTGTTGGGTAAGATTTTCATAGAAATGGTAAATCTTCCTGGCCTGGGTCAACCCCAGAACCTTTTGATTTTATACCTCAGTGAGTAGGAACCTTTTTCCTCACTCGGTCTTTTACTCTTTTTATGGGTGTCATTTATACTCTTGCGTCCCGTCCCCTTTCATTCATACTGCATGGGCGTCCCTTCCTAGGGGTGGGAGATGGAACCTTTTTCACCAGAAAAATCCTTCTTCCTCTTAAAATTTAGAGGCGTGCTGGGGTGCGGCCCTAGGAGCATGTGCTACCCTGACTCCACCCACCAGCGCCACACCTCAGTTCCCCTTTCCATGGGAACGGGTCGGTTTCAACAGCATTCCTGGGTTTGACATCGACCATGTAATACTATGCACTTTTCCCCGATTCTTCACGTCTTTTTGTCATTCAGGTATTCAGTCCTCTGGCGTCACACTCCTTCCCGGCGCATGTCAACTTCAGCGAGCTTGAGCAGGTGTCCAGCCTGTTAAGCAAGATTGTATGCAGTACCCTTTGGGTTCACTACCCTGAGTTCCTGGAAATAGAAACCCACTCTTTGGTATAAGCTTGTACTACACAGGTTGGTAGCGTGTTGAGCTGCCAGCCTTATCTCAAGAAAGGTCAACGTGAGCTGTAGGGGAGTTGCACAGATTCACAGTGACAAGTGTTCAATTAAACACTTACTCCTTGCATACTTGAACAACAAATTCAAGCTCATCCTTTGCCCGCTGCACCAGAGAGCCCTCAACATGTTAAAGTTGGAGAATTAATGCAGGGGGAGGAGTCAAGAAGATGACCTACAGGCTGCTTTTATAATGTATCCCTATCACTACCCAAAATAACTGACTGGCATCAGAAAAGTACCTGCCTTGAATTATGTAACAAAGAATAAATGATTGAGGTTGGTAGCGAGACACAATGTAAGAGCTGTAAGCAGAGGGCTGCGGGGGTGTTAAAGGCATGGTCTAGTGAAAATGTTTATTGTCCCTACGGGTCGGCCATGTTTTTTTAAGCCTAAGTGGCTCGATTTTAGAAAACTTTCCTATGGACCTTGCCCGAGTTTTCATCCATTAAACGCACGCGAAAACAAGCACCAGGGAGCCGCCATTTTCTGATGATCCTATCTTTTCCCCGATCGCCTTGGCTGACCTGCTTTTGCGGCACTAAATCAATTCCCCCGCCCCTGAGCCTGACATTATCAAAACATTCATATTCCCCGCCTTTCCCCGTGACGTTACTGTGCTGCGTAGGAAAACGCGCCCAGTCGTCTTCTGCGCGACTCCACACAGAACCCGGAAACCAACACAGATCAACTCACAACACAGCGCGCCACAATTCGGAATATGAAACTGTACTTTAAAATGAAACAGCAACACGGTACTTTTGGTAAAGTACATTTATTTGACATTCAATGTTTAGAGAATATTCAGCAATTGCCATATGAACTCCGGAAGCCATTTATTTTCGTTTATCTGTATCTGCAATAACTGTTCCGTTTCATCTTGAGGCACGCGCTGTTCCTTTATGGTACAGAGGTTGTTCATTTTCGTAAAAAGAATCACTTTGGAAGCACGGTGAACCGCAAGGCTGTTCCATCAACTAGGCACTAGTCCAGCCTAAAGGTTGATATGTTGCTTCTAGCCACTAGTACAGCGTAAGGGCATGTGGATCCTTGGTGAGCGTCCCATAATATGGTGATCGTGCTCCAGTTGTTGACACGAAGCTGCAGGTGTCTGCTGAAGAATCCATCCGCCGGTGTCTCAAACAGATGGCAGTGGAAGAATGGGATCAAATACCTGTTATGAAAACAAAAAAATGATAATTAGTCTCGCTAGCCGAACTTCATTAATATTACTCATTTTATTTATTACGGCCGATCAGAAACTATTTGCTTGCAAGGATAGTTCAATGGAGTATGTTTGTCTCTAAAATCAATGCGAAAAGTAACGAGATAAATCGAGGCCAACGCACAATGATCAACGACAGTCTACATGCGTGAGGAATGATATGATATATGATATGGCATTTGTACCGCGCCTATACTCAAGTGTTTCTAGGCGTGACGAGGCAGGTGGGGAACAAGGGCAGACAGACAACGATCCTACTAGGTCAGATGTCTTTCTGATCACGCATGGGGAAGGGCTGTACATGGTTAGTTGAATACAAATTAAATAATAGGGCCAGCTGGTGGCAAATGCAAGGTAAATGCTGGGAGAAGGGGCTGAAGGATACAGAGACAGTCCCGTAGTGCAGGTAAGCAGTGCAGGGAAAAGTGGCTGGGCCAAGGACCGAGATCAGTGAGACCAGTGGACCTGCATGCCCATGTGCCCACTACGAACAGTTTTACTTGCTTTTCCTAGCTCTTCATTCATTTATTCATGCATCCATCCATTCATTAAATCTTCATTCCGGTATAAAAGCGTGTAAAGATTTACTTACATTATATTTGAAATTTCCATTGTGTCTCTTCGTAATGCAGTCTGTAAAACGGACCGTGCTCTTGACAATGATTTTTCGTATACTGACCTAAAACTGAAACTCGGTCTAGTTTCTGAATTTTCTGCCTTATCGTCTCTTACGTTATTGCGCACTCCCTCCAAATGTAGTTCTTTCGACACGGTCCCTGTCTCAAGGTCAAAAAACAATAGACCCTTATACTTCCAGTGCGACTTGTGGGCCTCATCTGGGCGCTGTCCTTCGCATTCTTTATTTGCAACATCACGTAGTATAGGCATCTGTGAGAACTTGAAGTTTAGAATCTGTCTATGTAGTGCGCCTCAATGTGCAAATGCGAACTGGCTTCTCTCACAAATGCCACGGCCTGCTTGGCTGGCGCGTTCTAAGTGCCCCAATTTTGTCCCCGTTGTCTGCGAGTTTTGCAGCCCAAATTGAGACATTTAATTTTTGGCGGAAGGTCGGGGAAAGTATAAAGTACCACAGGAGTTGAGTTAAAAGTGAGATTTATTGTTTGTTTGTTTTATTATTTACAATACGCAAGCCTCCCTTCCGTTAACAGTGGCGCAGCATTTACATTTACATGAGATGAGACATGAGAAAAATATATACATACACATGTGAGGTGAATAGAGAGAATTCAAAGATGACACCCAGCTTGTTCGCCACCTATGATGGTGAAGATGGGGGTTAGGTTTACAGGTACACTGTACAATAACATTTATTTACAAAAAGACAATCGTATTGCAATTATTTAAACCGGGATTTGTACTTCACAATCAGCTGTGCTTCGGGTGGGCATGGCACAGTCGCAATGTTCGGTGGCAATGGATCACTGCTCTGCACAGAAACGTCCAAAATTCCATATCTGTGCTTCTCTAACACAGCAACAATAAGGCCTTTCACAAAGTCGAACTGCATTTCATCATAGACTGGTTTGATCACCCATTGCTTACTTCGTTTTGAAAACACCTTAGTGTAGTGAGGCATCCTTACTTTACCCCTAGTCCTAGATTGTTCACGTCCGACATTGCTGTTATGGGCCAAGACCGCTAGTAGAGTGCGATGTTTCATGCCCGAAAGCTAAAATGCAAGCGCTTTGGCCTGTAATTTAGGCACATATTGTGGAACACCTCCAAATCTCCTGTGTGACAGAATTCTGTCAGTCCTCTCAAATCTCTTGATAGTTTTGTCGAAAACAATCTTCTCAATGGCTTTGTGTGTCAGTGAAGATGGAATCAACCACTTCTTCTTCCGTGCCTCCTCTGGGGACAAAGGGCCATGTTCACATTGGTGGAAATGTTCATTTGCTGTCCAGCGGTGAACGTTGGTACAGTGGTGCATCAGTGACCGCCATTTTTCAAGTAGTATTTCCACTGACCCCTCACAAGTTTTTGAGCTCCACCAAAGATGGTTGGTGATAGAATGTGACCACTGCCAAATACTTTCAAAACCTTTTTTTTTCCCTGCAGCCGAGATTTTCTTATTGATTGATTTAGCAAGATGCCATACGTCAAATTGATGTTTAATATGTGGGAACTGCTCTCTCATTGTCTTGGCAATTGAAAGTGTCTATCCGTGGCTATGAGGTCGATGTGCATTCCCCTCGATTGTAGATATTCCACTGATTTTATAAAACCTAGTTTCTCCATGGCCACTGAGGATGTACATTGTGTTACCTGCACGACCACAGAACTCACAATTTTCTTACTATCCATGTCCTGAAAGTGGTAGGTGCAGTACTTGGCAGAAAATCCAGGGCTGTCACACTGTCCATCGCCGGCTAGCCTGAATCGTTTGCCTTCGAATGTACTTGCTAGAGACAATTGTTCAATTTTCCAAGCATCACTAATGGCCGGAAACAGATAATGACGTTGGTATATGTAGTACAGCGCTTTAGAAATGAAATGGAGTCCCACAAACTGAAAGAAAGCCTCTAACTTTCTAAAACTGGAGCCACTAAAAAGTGATGCAGCTGCACACAGTAGATTGCCTGCTGGCAGTTTCGCCAGCATCGGTTGTGCAGACCATGAGAACCTATGATTTAATCTACAGGCGGCATTTATTTTGACGTTACTGCCTTTTATTTGACGAGTCACATTAATCAATGGCTTCCCACATACTTTCCCTCTAATGGAATGCACACATTTCAGCATACTTATAATTTCCATCAAACTGTCAAATACAATGTATTTGCTCTTTCATTAGACTGTCATCCTGCGTCAACGTTGTTTCGGCCTTTGACGTTGTGGAGATTTCAACACATTGGAAAGTAATATCGCTGATATCAAGTTCTGATGCGTCTATGGATGCTGCGGCTGGTTCATTCTGTCATTTCAACATCTATTACTTCAACATTGATGGGAGAACACAACAATGTCGACAGGTTTTTTGGCGGCAAATTTTTGGCGGGTGTAGATTGTGCAAATTGATCTGCAACTACTTCAGAGCTATCTTCAATACATTCAATAACATCTTGTGGTGGTGCGGTCGCACTGTAGCTATGGTCCAATGCAACTTTGCGGTAGTCTCCAAACACAGTTAATTCATGTTCTGGCCATTGGACATGAGCATCTCGAGCCTGAACACGCCTCGCCTCAATTAATAGTTCCTCCATAGTGTACACGGTCTGGCAAGCCACATCTCTCATTCGCTTCACTGTCTGTGTGTGTGTATAGTTCCGACACCCACAGGTAACTGGAGGAGAGATTGGAAAAGGGATGTTCAGTTTAAACACAAGATGGAGTGTAGTAGAATTGACTGGAAAAAAACATAAAATAGTCCCCAGCACAAACATTTTTTTAAAGTTATGAACTGTTTGTAACCTTTTTTGTTTTTTTTTCTTTGCAACTTTTTTGACTCGACCTTCAACATCTGCACACTGTAGCTCCGATTCGTTTCCGCATGTCCTCCCTTCCTCTTGCGCTGCAACGACTATATTTTCTGTATCTGCATAGACAGCACTGAATGAGGCTCCATCGTCTCCCTGAAACATAGTACTTTCATTACTATGTATCAAAATATTGTTAGCATAAAACACACGTGAGGACGAACACACAGGTACATCTCAGTAGCCAAACACGATTTAAACATTGTGTGCAACAATCAAACGACAAGTATTCGACCTGTGATGATCTATTTCGATGGAACTGTCAGTATCCATACCTCTGGCTCTGCATGGACTGCCATGAATGGTTGTATTGGAGAGGAGGCATCCGCATCTCCCTGAAACACAGTACTTGCATTCTCCAGCATGGGGTCTGGCATGGATTCACATGCTCATGAATATTCCCCGTCGTCAGGCTGGGAATCCTCGGTAAAGAAAAAACCAGTATCAGTTTCGTTTCTGATCTGTCTTTCGTAGTAATAACCAATCACTGGTCTCTGCGTCATACTGACCACAGCCAATGACTGCCCTCTACCTAAGCACCGCCTCTGGCAGCCATCTTCAGATTTGGAAGCACGTGAAGTGGCAGTATGACCAAGTGAAGAGCCGCAGAGGGGTAGGCGGGAGGGTTCGCATGTGAATCCATGCCAGACCCATGCTGGAGAACAACAGTTACAGGTAAGTAACTTGTTCCTTCTCCAGCATGGGGTCTGGCATGGATTCACATGCTCATGAATAAAGAATACATAGCAGTACACACATGCACAACCACGGGAGGTGGCAAAGGCTCAACATTAAGCATCACATCAACTCAACATTAAGCATCTTACCTCCTCACCAGGCTCACCTCAGGCGAACAGGTTGCGCAGCACTGCTTGGCCGACCCTGGACTCCTCCCTGGAATCCCGGTCGACGCAGTAGAATTTCGTGAAGGTGTGCGTCGACCTCCACGTAGCAGCCCTGCATATGTCCAGCAGGGGCACACCAGATAGGAACGCCGTGGTAGCTGCGATCGCTCTGGTGGAATGGGCTCTCGGACGGCCAGGCAGCGGTCGGTTTGCCAACCGGTGACAGCACATGATACAGCCGGAGAGCCATCTGGAGATGGAAGCCTTCGAGAGAGCCTTCCCCTGATTGACAGGTCCAAAGTTCACAAAGAGTTGTGACGTCTTCCGAAAACCCTTCGTGCGGTCCACGTAGAACTTCAGCGCTCTAGCTACATCCAGCGAGTGCAAAGTCCTCTCAGCCGGCGACGAAGGCGACGGGAAAAACACAGGTAACACCAAGGGTTCGTTGAGATGGAAGTCCGGTACCTTGGGCATGAAGGAGGGGTGCGTCCTGAGCACTACCCTCGTGTCGTGGAAAGTCAAGTACGGGGCCTTGCAGGAAAGGGCCTGGATCTCTCCCACTCATCGTGCGGAGGTGATGGCCACAAGAAAAGCTGTTTTCCACGATAGAAACTTCAACGGGGCCGAGTGCAGAGGCTCGAACGGAGGTCCCATGAGCTTGGTCAGCACCACGTTGAGCTCCCACGCCGGGGCCGGAGCCTTCACCGGCGGGAACGATCTGAACAGTCCCTTCATGAACTCTTTCACCAGACGATGAGACCACAAGGACGTCCGGCCCGTGGTTCTGGTGTATCGGGAGATCGCAGCAAGATGAATCTTGATGGACGCGTGTGCCAGACCAGCTTTGGCCAGCGTCAGCAGGTACGGCAGTACTTGGGGAGCCGTAATCCGTAGAGGGTTAATCTTCTGTGCGTGGCACCAGACAGAGAACCTCTTCCATTTGTGTCCGTAGCATTTAAGAGTCGAGGACGCCCTGGCCTTTGCAAGAACCTCTCTGCAATCGGCCGGTATGTCGTATCCTCCAAACTCTAGCGCTGCAGGAGCCAGGCCTGCAAGTTCAGCGACTTCGGGTCGTGGTGGAGGATGGCGCCTCCTTCCCTGGAGAGTAGATCCGCGTCCGCCGGCAGCTTGATCGGCGGGGACGCTGACAAGTCCAGAAGGTCCGGGAACCATATCTGCCTCGGCCACGCAGGTGCGACGAGGATCATCCTGCACCGTGACCTCTTGAGCTGGTTGACGAGCCGGATTAGCAGAGGCAAGGGAGGGAACGCGTAGAGGAACAGGCCCTCCCAGGGGAACGAGAAAGCATCGTCCATGCTCCTCGTCTGGGGAAACCTGCTGGCGAACCTCCGGCACTTGGTGTTCGTCGCCGTCGCGAACAGGTCGATCTGGGGTGTGCCCCACCGTCGGAAGAGGCGATCCACCAGATCCTGCCGTAGTTCCCACTCGTGGCACGAGCGCAGCTCCCTGCTGAGTGAGTCGGCGATGGTGTTTTTTATCCCTGCCAGATGAAACGGCACCAGAAAAATCCCTTGGGCGACGGCCCAATGCCACAGGTCCTGCGCCTCCTTGGACAGCGCTGGGGACCTGGTTCCGCCCTGTTTCCTGATGTAAAACATGGTGGTGGTGTTGTCGGTGAAGATCCTCACCACCTTGCCCTTGAGGGACGGAAGGAAGGACCTGAGGGCCCAAAACACTGCACGGAGCTCCAGGACGTTGATATGCAGGGACTTCTCCGTCGGGAGCCAGAGTCCCCTTGCGTGCAGATTTTCGGTGTGCGCTCCCCACCCTTCCAGGGAGGCATCCGTGGTCACAGTCTCCTGGTGGGCTGGGGTCTGGAAGTCCATGCCCGCCGTCAGATGCGCGCGGGTGCCCCACCACCGTATCGCTCGTCGGAAACTCTCGTCGAGCTTGATCCTTTCCTCGAAGCTGCCCGTCGTCTGGATCCAGCGCGCATCCAGGAATTCTTGCAACGGGCGCATCCGGAGCCTGCACATGGGAATGAGGTAGACGCAGGAAGACATCATCCCGAGGAGGGACTTGATGGACCTCACTTTGGCCGCGTCGGCCACCAACATCCGTTGCACCTTGCCCAAGATGGTCCTGGTCCTCTCCTCCGACGGGGAGGCCAGAAGGGACACTGTGTCGAGCCTCGCTCCCAGAAACAGTGCGACTTGCGCGGGTACCAGGTGGGATTTGGCGTAGTTCACGGAGAATCCCAGGTCCGTGAGGAGTTGGACGGTCCTTGCCGTGTGGACCACGGCGAGCTCCCTCGTCTTGGCGCGATTGAGCCAGTCGTCCAGGTAGGGGTAGACGTGAATCCCCTCGCGGCGCAGCTGCGCCGCCACCGGTGCAAGGCACTTGGTGAATACCCTGGGTGCCGACCGTAGTCCGAAGGGAAGGGCTTTGAACTGGTAATGACGCCCTTGGACCACGAATCTGAGGAATTTGCGGTGCCCCTTTAGGATGGGAATGTGGAAGTAGGCATCCTCCAAATCCAACGACGATAGGAAGTCTCCTTCCTCCAGCTGACCCAGGACGTGCTGGAGGGTGACCATCCGGAACTTCTGCGCCTTGATGAACTTGTTCAGACGTCGCAGGTCTAGGATGGGGCGCCATCCTCCCGTCTTCTTCTTCTTCACGAGGAAGTATCTCGAGTAGACTCCGGAGCCCCGAAGCCTCTTTGGGACGAGTTCGATGGCGCCCTTTCTGAGCATCGCCTTTACCTCCAGGAGAAGTTGAGGGACGTGAAGTTCTTTCCTGGCCACGGGGGGGGATGCGCGGGCACCTTCTTTGAAACTCGAGCGCGTGGCCCCGGGCCAGGGCGTCCAGCACCCAACGGTCGGAGATGGACTCCCACACGCTGACGAAGCCCGCCAGCCGGCCTCCCACCGGGGTGCTTCGGTGGGGGCCCGACCCCACGGCCGGTTCAATGCTGCTTGGAAGCGGCCTTGCCGCCTTGACCTCCTTGGCGACGACGGCGGGGTCCGCTAGACTTGCCTCGTCCTCTGTAGGCCTCTTGCGACGACGAGCGGGCCGCTTGACGGTAGGAAGCGAAACCGCCGCCGAAACCTTTGGAGGCGCCCTTGCCTCCGCCGCTCCGAAAGGGCGTCCGTCGTTGCAGGACTCCAAGGGCCCGGGCCGTCTCAGTATCCGCCTTGATGGCCTGAAGGGAATCGTCCACTGTCTTCCCAAACAGGTTGTTCCCGTCGAAGGGCATGTCCAGGACTCTGGTCTGGACGTCCTGCCGGAAGTCCGTAGCTTTGAGCCATCCACGACGTCGAAGGCAAACGCCGTTGCCCAGCTGGCGGAACCCAGTGTCGGCGATGTCCGTCGCCACGGTGATGGCGTGGTCCGAGGCCACCTCACCTTCCTGCAGGATCTCAAGGGCCTCCGCCCTCTTGTCGTCCGGCAGAAAATCCAGCAGGGGAGCTATCTTGTACCAGAGCTCCCTGTCGTAGCGGGCCACGATAGCCAAGGCGTTGGCCGCTTTAATCGTCGTCGCTGCCGACGAGATGACTCTACGTCCCATAGTATCCAATTTCTTTCCCTCGCCGTCCGGCGGGGAAGTCGATGTGGAGGCCGCACCCCCCCCCCCGCTTTCTTCCTGGCTGCCGCGGAGACGACGGAGTCCGGGGTAGGCTGCGCCCGGAGGCATAGGGGGCCGTGTCCGGGACCCGGTACTTTTTCTCGTACCGGTCTCTTCTAGCTGGCGTCGTGGAAGGGTTCTTGAGGAGGGAAAGGCCCTCATCCCAAATGTCGTCCAACAGAGGCACTGCGAGGACCGTCTTCCTCTTGGCCTCGCGCCGCTGATAAAGGAAGCCTTCCTTTTTCTTGTCCTCAGGGCAGAGTTGGAAAAGCTCAGGAGCCCTGGAGATCATGGAGTGGAAAGATCCGATCTCGTCGGGCGGAGAGGCCCTGGTGGGAGGCGACGACGGAAAATCCTCGTCGTATGCCTCGTCGTCCGTACCCGTCGCTGCCGTGTCAGTCCCCGTATCATCCCCTCGGGTGGACGGGGAGGAGGGCTGGAAGGGGCGCGACGGTTGAAAAGGAGGTGGTGGATGGATCCTTCTTTTCTTGGTAGGGGGAACACCAGAAGGTCCCGGTTCTGGATCCCCCGACGGGAGAGGTTCCTCCGTCGGTAACGGTAGCCTCGTCCTTATCTCGGAGCATAAGGACTGTATGGCCAACAAAATGGCCGCCGAGTTGTCTTGCGGCGCTGGCAGAGGGGAATCCGACGGGCGAGCAGGGGCCCCGTCGGTATCCTCGACGATGTCGTCGTCACCTGCGTCGGGGTCCATTCCGACGGGCTGGCCTTCTTCCACGCCTAGGCCGTGGCTTAAGACCTCGATCAGCTCCTCTTCTGAGGTTGAGGCCGACTCTACGACGACGCCCTGCCCCCCCTTCTTCCCCACGGAGGGTTTCACGGGGGTCCTATCGATGGGCACAAAGGAAGACTCCCTCCGAGGAGGCAGGGAGATTCTGGGCCCTGAGGTCGCCACCACTGGTGCAGCCACCACAGGCTGAGCCAGGGCCGCCGCAACCGTTTCGATAGAGGGCTTGGTCGGATGGATCAAGGCCTTCACCACCTTAGGTGCGCTCACCGCCTTATCCTTGAGGGAGGGGGCACTGCCACGCTCCTCCTCTGCCTTAGAGCTCGACCGGGGCCTCTCCAGGAGCTTCGCCGGGTGCTCGCCCTTCCTCTTACCCGACCCAGAGCGTTGGCTCGTGGTTGATGGTGCCGGGGAGGGTGCGCCCTGCCTGGCGCCCGTAGAGCCCGACCGTTCGGCGCTCCCGGTGCCAGCGGACTCGCGGTGCTTGGCCTTATGTTGGGCCCCCGTCGCCGGGGCGCCCTCAAAGGTCTTAGAAGACCGCTCGGATTTCTTCTTCTTCTCGCCAGACGGGCTCTTACCCTCCAGCCAGTTGGCGAGACGTTGATGGCGGTCCTTCATGGTCCGTTCCGACATGTTGCCGCAAAACGCACAGTCCTTCTCCACGTGCGTCTTGTCCTCATGAAGGCAGTAAAGGCAGAAAGAGTGTTCGTCCTCCTTGAAGACGTTCTGCAGCTGGCATCCAGGGCAGACCCTGAACAGCTTTCCGGGCGTCGAGCTTCCCTTCTCCTGGGCCATCTCCGAGACCGGGCCTGAGAAGCTTCTGGATTCCTCCGAAGTGTAGCTCGACGAAATCTTCACCCTTGAGGGGCACAGATGAATCCGACACGGGTCCCCGTTGATCGGATGTAGGATCGGTGGAGCTTGAGGCTCTTTTGACCGAAAGAATCGAAGTTTTTTGTGAAAAAAGCGCGAAAAATAGCACTAACGCTCGAGAGCAATAGCACGAGGATCCCAACACATGAACGTGCGGTAAAAATCTGAAGATGGCTGCCAGAGGCGGTGCTTAGGTAGAGGGCAGTCATTGGCTGTGGTCAGTATGACGCAGAGACCAGTGATTGGTTATTACTACGAAAGACAGATCAGAAACTGATACTGGTTTTTTCTTTACCGAGGATTCCCAGCCTGACGACTGGGAATATTCATGAGCATGTGAATCCATGCCAGACCCATGCTGGAGAACAACAGTTACAGGTAAGTAACTTGTTCCTTAGTATGCTTTTCAATATTGGAAACACAACACACGCTTGGGGTCGACGGCACAGGTACATATGAAGAGATAACCACAAATGATGCATTGTCCAAAAGAATCAAGGAAAATCCAAATATGATCACATTTCATCGACTTATTTCAACGATTCCTTTACATCTGCATCATCTAAATTGGATGTTGTGATTGTGGTAGAAGCTCCGTCGTCTCCCTGAAACACAGCACTTGCGTTAATAGGGAAGAAAGTATAGCAAATGGAATCACGTTATATGATCACGCATGATGGAGCTGTCATTATCCATACCTCGTGCTGCTGAAGAATATCTATGGATGTTGCAAATGTAGTGCGCACTTCCGAAAGCTGTTGCGCCGATTCGTATACGCATGGTCCCGCTTCCACTTCCCCTGGAATTACTTGAATGTCAGGCTCTGCATCAAGTGCAGGGGTTGACGCTCCATCAACTGCCTGAAACATAGTACTTGCATTAGTGAGGATTACAATAGTGAAAACATAACACACACCTGGGGTCGACAGCATAGGTACATATCAACGGCTAACCACGAATGAAACATTGTGTAGAACAATCAAACGACAAGAATTCCAGCTCTGATGATGACGCTCGATGGAGCTGTCAGTATCCATACCTCCTGCTGTTGAAGAACATCTAGAAATGTTGTAGATGTGGCGGACGCTTCAGCATCTCCCTGAAAGACAGTACTTGCATTAGTATGATAACACTAATTATAACCGAAAACAAACTCCAGTGGACGATAACTAAGGTGTATATCAATTGGAAAGCACTAACCAAACAGTTGGTAAAATGATTACACGATAAAATAAAAATATTACTTGACATGCATAAAACAGGTCTGTAGCAGATTAGCCTAGTAAGATTACCCGATACGCGCTAGAAGTGGTTGAGAACTGCGACCACGTCAAGGATGTAGAATGTTCTTGCTTCAGAATTAAGGGATAGTCAAGAAGTTGTAAAGGTAAATTAATGATTGATAATGAAATGCCAATATTAAAAATAGCCATGTAAGGCGACAGAATACTTGTAAAATGCTCAATACAGCACAGTTCCCTGTTCCCATATATATACATTGCGTTTGTGGGTTATGAAATCGAAAAAGAATATATTGGTAAATGTCATTATTCAAAAAACTATACAATCATATCAATATCGAAATTATTACAAGGGATAGAACACCTACAATATCAATTAATCCGTTCGGATACCTACACACTACCCCAAGGCCTAAAGCTAAATCCGGACACTTGACTCACCGGTGGCGGAATGTGGACGAATAGAGTGGGAATAGCGTTTTCGAGCAATTTCCGTGTCGTTCGCCGTTTATTCTTCTTTGTTACCCAAGATGTTGTGTACATGTCCAAGAAAAAGTGCCGGCTGCAGATGTGGTATCGATCACCCCTCTTGTCCTGTAAGACTTGTTGGACTCTACTTTCCAGCTCATCCAGTGGATATCCGCAATGTCTGACCCATTCTCTTTTCGATCAACAGTTTTCGGGAATACATGCATTGTAGTGCCTTCAGATTTAGCATGAGTCTTCGAAGGGCAACCACTAATCGAACAGGCAGGCATTGTTGATAAATCTGAAAAGTAAATATCGACATTATTATACAATCTTCAAGAATAAAGATTTGATACAAAAGTAAATGAATCATACAATGATCAATGCAAGGTTTGTTTTGGTCGCAGGAACAATACCAGTTCATTATGTGCGGCTTAGTATTTGCATAAATTGCAGAAATGTATAAATGATGTGACTAAAAACTGAACATGTGACTCATCCCTTGGATGTTCTCTATTGCACGAGAAGGAAACATGCTTACATCATAGACTAGACCCCCGAAGGATGCAATTCGATGACAATTGACACAGATGAAAATAAATAGATCTATTGATAGCATAGCAATGGAAATTCAAGTCAATAGCAATGAGACCAATGAACATAGCACTATTGGGTACTCTACTCGCAAATAGATAGAAATTTAAAAATCTGCGAAATATGACCAGGATACATGGCCTTACCTTGACCAACAAACAGTTAGATTCAGCAAGCAGAGCAGTATGTTGCGGGAGAATAGGTGGATGGCCACAGGTAGCGCACTGATGGGTATGCTCGAAGCGGTCACAGAAGTTCACGGATAGCACGACGACGAGCAGATTAGCATAGATCTCAGTGGTTCCCAGGTAGCACGTTCAGGAGTTGACTTGCAAAGCACAAAGATGTTCTCATGAGACCTATCGAGTGGTTTTTAAAGTATTAGAAACTGGGGTGTGTTTGTGAATGAATGACGTATGTATGTCGTGGTATTAGGGGGGAGGCCTGCATGAAGACACTGGGTCTGAGAAGGCCATGTGACCGATGGCCCCTTGGCGTGGGACACCTTTTGAAATGTACATGTAGTTTGGCACCTTGGCCGTTTGCGCCCGTCACAGCCCCCCATGCCAGCGTGCATCCACCGGCGCAAACCACCTTTGATACAGGGGGGTGGGATGGATGGCCCTGGGGCGTGCAGATAAGGCACAGGAAGACTGCTGAATGGAGACACACTTATGTGGATTGCAGGGGGGCGGCCTGCTTCAAGAGGAGGCCTGGCTGGAGACACGGGGTCTGAGGAGGCCATGTCACCGATGGCCCCTTGGCGTGGGACACCTTTTGAAGTGTACATGTAGTTTGGCACCTTGGCCTTTCGCGCCCCTGACAGCCCCCCATGCCAGCGCTCATCCACTGGCGCGAACTGCCTTTATATCAATGATAGTATATCGTTGCTTATCAATAACAAATGCCACATACCAGAGATTCTTGTGAGCACAGACCCACACTTCAACCGGTGTATTATAGTGGTCAAGACCCTAAGGCCTGTATAATCCAATAGTAATTGTTAGTATAGATACTTGTGTGACTTTTATAGAGACATAACCTACTGAAAGACTTTGAACAAGTGTTATTTAGTGCATGCATTATCGAGAACATGTTATGTTAGCTTAGATAGATAGTGACCACCCTGCTTCACAGCGACCAGACCTTCACCCATTCTGAGCACAGATGTCTGACGTCCATCCTTGAATGGAGACACACTTGATTCATTTAAAAAATCGAAACAAACGTTGTTAAAATATATGTGGTGTTTTATTTTTATCTTATTTTCATGACACAAAAATACAAGACTTTAAAGATTATACAGGTCAGGTTGCAGCACAGCGAGAGAAAATCCCCTGTACTGACCGCTGTCGCTCGGGAACGTTTCTCTAATGGCACGAACGGCACAGGCGGGTATCACTCTTCGAACGCGGAGTCCAAGCCTCCCGTGGAGCCACCATGTAAAGGAACGATAGGCCACCAGCCTGTACCACCTGTGAAAAGGAATGAAACAAACTGTTTTTAAATGACCAAGATAAGTTTAATAAACATTTGTTGTCAATGACAATTCTTGTAACTAATGACATTCTGCACGGACAAATGCTATCTAGACAGTGCACACTATTCAACGACTTACATGCGTTACAATGATATGTAGATGTAATTTTGGATATAGTAGAAGAACATGAAATAGGAGTGGCATGACAAGCAGAGTATACTCACTCGTTACTCGGATTACGAGGACTAACAGTTGCGCGAAGTTTGTGCATAAGCACCATTATTATTCTCAACACGGCCCGTGTGAGGCAGGCTGCCCTGAAGTCTGGCAGCTTGGTGATGCATTGCGGTCGTGGCTCGCCTTCCGAAATGTAGGCCAGGCATCCCGAGTTTTCTCGGCAGTAGCAGTTCTCGTCCTCAGTTGGCATTAGCTCGCACCGATTGCATGTGCATCAGGTGGAGACGCCGTCCATGCGACTAGGCCCAGGCTCTTCATCTGTTGATTCGTCCTGCCAACTGCCGTCCGAATCCCCATAGTTTTCGCGTGCTTCCCTTTCCAGTAGTTCCTCCCCGGTATACTCGGGCTCGTACATGTAGATCATTATTGTAGCCATTGTGTGTTAAACTAAAATAATTTATAGCGGTGGTACTGGTATCTGTTCACACGGGCTACAAGCGGCGAAGGTAGCTGACCAGAGCACTGAAACGAGTCACAGAATACTCAAAGTAACACAGAGAGAGGAATGGAATCGAAAATCTGCTGCTGTGTGTTGTGAAACGGTCTGTTTATACTTATTGAGGAAAGAGGCGTCCTGCCATTTCCATGGCGACAAGTCATTAGCTGAAGCACAGCGAATGTTGACACAAGACATGCTTTGGCGTTGGGAAATGGGCAGTACGAGTCTGCTGATGACAGGCTCAGGGGCAGGGGAATTGATTTAGTGCCGCAAAAGCAGGTCAGCCAGGGCGATCGGGGAAAAGATAGGATTATCAGAAAATGGCGGCTCCCTGGTGCTTGTTTTCGCGTGCGTTTAATGGACGAAAACTCGGGTAAGGTCCATAGGAAAGTTTTCTAAAATCGAGCCACTTAGGCTTAAAAAAACATGGCCGACCCGTAGGGACAATAAAAAATTTTACTAGACCATGCCTTTAAGTATACTTGTATTGAATTTACACTTCATGAAGTTGATATGCCATATATGATGCTCAATAAAATGTTTTAGAATTATTTTTTATTTAAAGAGCGTTTATAGGTTCTGGCACGAATGTATCCGTCTATCTCTCTACCGCATCCATTGGGGTACCTTATTATAGTTAGTGCTTGCACAAAAACATTTGGCGCAAATGGCCTCCACAGACATTAAATTGGTCACATGGAAGACAGCACCTTTAGTGGGTTTTATCCTCTGCACGCAGTTAAGGAGCCTTATGCAGTGAGGACAAGGTGGCCCTAAAAACCCACACTGGACTCTTGCTGAAGTTAGTTTCAGCCTTCCATCTCAACTTTCGCAGACAAGATTTTGCATTGCTTAGTTGCGCTTAGAGTGTTACAGTTCAACATGGACAGGACCAAAAACTTCAGTAAGTCAGATGCTTTAATTTTTCGAGGCTCTTCACCGGGCACAGGCTTCCAAAGCCTCAATAGCCAGATGGGTAGCAGCAGCTATTTCAGAATCGTACTAACTGCAGCACAAACCGCCATCGACCGGCATGCCACAGCGGTAGACTGTCAATCGCCATAGGACTTCATAAGCAAGGCAGCGACCTGGGAGTCTCCCTTGGCCTTATGTAAATATTTCATTAGTGCTACATCAGATGCAGCCTCCGCAGTACTGAAAACGGTTTGCAAATAATTTGGGCAGCGTCGTAGGACTTGTTAGGCAAGAATTGATGTAGTAACCCTGTCGGAGACTACACCAGCCTTGTCCTCTTGGTATTGGGTAATCCACCTGTTGGTATAGGTCTGCACTACACAAGTTGGTAGTGTGACTGAGGAGCCAGACCTATCTCAAGAGTGGTAAATGTGTGCTGTAGCACTAAAATTCACAAATACAAGTATCCAAGTAAGACGTGGACCTAAAATCCCTTGCGCGTCGAGGTCCTTCAGATAGTCTCTTTCCACTAGTTGGTCGCTTTATGCAGAACTATCGAGAGTTGATATTGTTTCTTTGTCCCAGGACCTATGGTTGTCTAGTCTTCCGACTACTTCTCTTTGACTGCTTTGTGGACTTCCTGCGCCGACGACATCCACTACTGCTCCACTGTGTACTGATAGACGTTTGACAACCGCGTGTCCTCGGTGGGGCCCGGGGTTTATTCTTTTCACGAATGCATTTTCTTTTCCCATATTCTCTATTTCATCTGGCTGCCGTCTCCCTCTGCTATGGAGTGGGCGCCCTTTAAATTCTGTCCGTCATGTAACAGCCAAGAGCGTTCTTTTAAGTCCTGCAAGCTCTTTCGTCCCAAGACATTAAAGGACGGGTGTTATGCAGAAAATATGTCGGTCGTCCCTTGGAGCATGAAGTGGATTGGGACTAATGTAAGAAATATCTATATGCCAAAGATATCCACTCAGCTGAAGTGCAAAAAGTTTTTCTCCAAAAATGTTTTTGTTTAAACAATGTTAGTGTAACCTAAAGCAAGGAAATCACAAATGTTGTTTAGCCACAGTATTTATACTCTGAAAACATTCCTTATTTTGACAAAATAATTTATTTTGTATTTTCAAAAGGATTGGGTTTATAAATACAAAAGGTTTGAGGTGCATTATAAATTAAAGGTAAAACAATTAAAGGCAAAACTATAAATTAGGAGATTTGACAGAGGAACAGATTAATGCACTTTTTACAAGTAGATGAATACACACAGTGAATGAACCAAATACAAAAACATATATAATAACAAAGCAAACATAAAGAGGCCAAGTACCCTCAACTAGAGGGAAACTTAAAGCGGCCCACATTTCAATATACAAGTGCCACTGTTTTAATAAATAAAAAGATGCAGCTCTCTTAAAGGACAGGTGGACAAAACAGTGGGCGGCCTACGCGATGCAGTTAGATGGTCATTCCCCCGTTGGCGCCATAGCTTCGGATGACAAGGATTCCAGCTACAGTCATGGCTCCGATCTCAAAGCCATTGACCTTTCGGTGTAACCCTCAGGTTCTCAGATGCCTGTCCCCGACAGACAGGCCACTGGCTCTGTTATGGGGAGTTCACACTAGCGACAAGGGCACACGCACCACCTAAGGCCAAACGCACAAACCCCTAAGGCCTCCTCAATGGGCATGTCGAAGAAGCACCTAACGCCAACAGGCCCTCTGCAATCTTCGGTGTCTCCCGAAGCTCGCGGTCCGGCCCCCTCCCTGCAGCGGTCTTCTCTGCATGCGACTGGGCTTTGCTCATAAGGGCGTTCCCACAACAAAAAAGCACACAGTTCCCGACGCGTCGTCCAAAAGCTCACAAGCACCTAAGACTTCGGAGTCGACAACCGCGATGACGCCAGCAGGTGCGTGGAAACCCAGCATTCAGCTGCTGAAAATATGCAAGAGTCTTGCAGCTATTAATTCAGCAGAGGAATAATACAGGAGCACCTCCTCTTGTCGAGAGGAGTACTCTGAAGCCCCCAGCCTCGCTTAAGGGCTTTATCAGAAAAAACCTCTCCCTTCTGACCAGCCTTTTCCTCCTCCAGACCCCACTGCATCATCCCTGTGGACTAGGTAGAGATTTGAGAATTATATGGAAAAAATAGCCCAATTTATTCATTGACTTCTCAGATAAATATATTGCTCCCAAGAGGCCTAGACAGGAAGACTCATTGTCCCATTCCACCAAAACTACAGAAGCTTCCCATTCCTTCACAAATCCACCAAGAGGTCTTTGACTACTCGGAACAGGATACATAAGAGGACAATCCTTTTTGATCAGGACACAGCTGACCAGGACCCGGACTGGGAGCAGGATCAGCCAACAGATCAGGGTCCTTAGCTTTCACCCACTCATAAACCAGGCCCAGACATTATTTGTCTAGATCTGCCATTTTCACTTCAACAAAGGCAGTCATCACCAATAGATGACCAAATGTTATTTAATGCCATCCTAAAAAGAGCCGCAAATCATTTTCAGATCGCTACACAAGAGGCAGGCCAGGACTCTTGACTTCATTGAGGATATTCTCAAAGAAAAGCCTCCCACTAGTCAGGTTTCTCAACTGTTGGGGAGAATGCTAAGAAATGTGCTACTTCCCTTCTACCTTAGAGACCACCAGCTCTTGTTGATGGACTTTAGGACTTTTATGTACCACACCTTCAGTGCAGTGGCACAGGAAAGTCTCTTGGATTTCCCAAAGGTTTAAATACCTTCTCTTGGTAAATCTACAGTTTCCAAGACCAGTGAATTGGAATTTGACCTTACTTGCATTTTGTAACTTTCTAGACCTCTTGCTCCAGCATGTCTAGCAGGGCAGGAAGCGAGGGAGGTGCCCGAAATTCCCTGTGCTTAGTCTCCTTGGTTACAGGAATGCACCCGAGGGTGATTGGCTGGAGGGCTGTCCTTGGAGGACAGCTCCCTGCTGTGAGATTGACAGCTTAGCTGCGAATAAATGGGAGACAACTGCATAAAAGGCAATGCTTTTTACATAAAAGGTAAGACTTTTTGCTTGAAAGGCAGAGTCGACAACTGATCGAAGGAATCCAAAGAATAACTTGGACGAGACACCTGCTGCAACTCCTGGCCAGTTGGTTTGCCCGGTGAAGCCCTGTTGCAGTGCTGAAGCTCTGAATTTGCCTCGACTAGAGAAGACCTGCAAAGGACTACTTCTCCCCTTGGGTTGGTGGGACCAATCGACCCCAAGTCGAGCTAACCTGGAAATGCTCTTGGAGCTGGCAGTACTTCCATTGCTGCCACAGGAACCAAAGTGCCAGGGAGAAGAACACCAGAATCGAGTGTCTTTTTAAGTAGGACCCGAGCTCCAGGAAGATCCTCCAGACTCGCAGGGAGCAGGACTGACCAAGCCTCCGCTGCCTCAACAGAGTGCTGGACCCCAGATGCAAGGAAAGTCCATAGTGGTATCCGAGAACTGCAGTGGTGCTATTTGAGAGAGCCGCGAGGAGCTGAAACCGCGAAGTGCTGCTTATCTGAAGTTTGCCCATAGCTGCCGCCTGTTAAGCAAAGTTTGTATGCAGTACCCTCTGGAAACACTACAAACCACTGACTCTAGGTGTAGGCAACCCAACCTTTGCTATAAGCTTGTACTACACAGTTTTGGTAGCTTCTTGAGCAGCCAAGCTTATCTGAAGAGGGTAAATGTGAGCTGTAGTGGAGTTACACAAAGATTCACAGTTATGGGTATTGAAAAACTTATACTCGAGGTTTCTTGCAAAACAATTATTAATTTATCACTAATTTATCAGTCAGTTATAAAGCCTTCTTTAGAAGGGCGCAATATAATAGTAACACACAAATACACTTCAATACGATACACTGAGTTTCTGAATAAGAAAAGGCCCTTTTGGGATGGCCCACAGACACAACATGCACCCACAGGTGACTTCAATAACAAGGGTGCTGGGGACATTAATATCTTACTGTTGGCATTCAGAACACTCTTAAAAGTTGGTAAAAGGCAAAGGTTATTAGAAGACAAGAGACCACAAATATTCTTGAGCAGGGCAAATACTTTCAGATCCTCTTAGAAGAGTCATACAATTCAATAGGCTAAGCCAAAGTCAATAGGCAAGAGTCTTGTATAGGATGAAGCACTTCTGGTAAGTAAATGGAAAAGTCTTTGCACAAGTTCATAGGAGTATTTGATAAAAAGAAGAATCAAATGTAGGGCCAGAAACTAATTAGACTTGAGTTGTGGAAGTTACAAGCACTTCTACAGTAAGAGGTTAAGTGCTCTTAGACTTGTTTTACAGTACCTTGGCAATGAAGAAAAGATGCAGCTGATGGCTTATGTTCTGTGCAGCTATACAGATCTCACTGTTCCTGGGCCTCAGTCGTGGGGACAAGAGGGAGGATGTCGGGGGGACTCCGGCAATGCACTTGACGGTCAAAACGTGCAACCGGCAAACTTCACTTTCAGTGGCTGTTTCACGTTTCAGCTCCTCTTCGCGGTTCAGCTCCTCGTGTCTACTGCAAATGGCAACAATGCGGTTCCTGGCTGTTGAGGTGGACTTTCCTTGCTTCTGGGTTCCTGCACTCTGTTGAGGGGGCTCAGACTTAGTCTGGCTTCTTGGGAGCCTGGAGGATCTTCCAAAAGCTCTAGGCCAGCTTCAAAGCAATGCACACAACCTGGTGTTCCTCTACCTGGCTATACAGTCTCCAGCAGAAACTCTGTGGAAATCCAACCAGCTCAGAGATGGATGTCCAGTTGGCTTACTTTGGAGTTCATTGGTCCTATCAACTGAAAGGGAGAAGTCGTCCTTGCAGGGGCTTCTCTGTCGATGTGAACTTGACGTTTCGGCACTGCAGCAGGGCTTCACCGGCAAACCAACAGTCCAGGAGTTGCAGCAGGCGTCCTGTTCAAGCGCTTCTTCGGTTCCTTCGTCCAGTGGTCGAGACTGCCTTCCAAGCCAAAAGACTTGCCTTTTATTCAGTTCTCTCCCATTCATTCCAGCCTAGCTGTCAATCACCTAGCAGGGTGGCTGTCCTTGCTGCACAGTCAGCCAGCCAATCCCCACAGAGTGCATTTGGGGCTCAGAGACTAAACACAGGGAGTTTCGGGCACCTCCCTTACTTCCTGCCCACCCCAAACACTCTGGAGCCAGAGGCAGGCTTCACTCCTGAATCCCACCCAAAGCGAAATGAACAAAGAGACCAAACCTGGTTTGGCGCGCAGAGAAAATATCTAGAAAGATCTTTCCACAAAGACATGGCAAAAAAAGACAACCTGGGACCATTTTGTCAAAGATGGCTCTGCGCCATTTTGAAAAAGATGGCTACCGCGGTTGCTTCACCAGAGCCGCGAACGCAGCCTGCGGTAACTGCAAACCATGGTAGTTCAAGCAAAACCGCTGCCACCAGCCATTCAGTGAGGAAAGAGTAACATAGAAATGTTACATGAGGATCTAGACACGGGATACTAAGTAACCCCTCCAGCACTCCATTGTAAGATTGCGTGTGTTACAATGGTAAGTAAAGTCAATTTCACTTTACTGCTCTGGGAAACGGTAGTTTATCCCAGAGAAAGGTGTTTAAATCTTGGGGAAGATGCCACTGCACTGAAGGTGCTGTGTGACACTATGTAAAAGATGATTCCTATGGAGTTTGTCAGACTCCATAACCAAAAGAAACCGAGGTAAATTTCACATTAAAATACAAGGGGGGAGGGGGGAGAGGAGGATCTCGCTCTCCCCAGGTTAAAAAAAAAAAATCAAATCCTCAAAATGCAGCAAAGTTGCTGGGGGTCTCTAAGGTGAAAGAAATGAGAATTCTCCGTAACACCGCCCTTCCATTCATAGTGTAGGAGTCCCCAGACGTCCTCCCTCTTGTCCCCACTACTGAGTCCCAGAAACAGGATCTGCAGACCTACACAGGAACAGAAGCCAGCTGGAACCAATTTCGTATAACCAAAGGTACTGTAAAAATAGGGGGACTTACCTCTTGTCGTGTAGCCTTGCTGGTTCTCAGTTGAGACTTATC
Source organism: Ambystoma mexicanum (assembly GCF_040938575.1). Lineage (NCBI taxonomy): Eukaryota > Metazoa > Chordata > Amphibia > Caudata > Ambystomatidae > Ambystoma > Ambystoma mexicanum. The sequence continues at coordinate 1,238,242,105 of NC_090921.1, forward strand.
TTGGTTGCTTTTGCAGAGTTGCTTGCATCTTTGCTTCTCACAAGCCCCCAGGTTGTGGCCCAACAGGGATTCTATTTTTTCTACAAAGACTTATAAAACATTGTTCAAGACTTTTACTTACGTGCAAGAAGTGCTTCAGCTCACCTAGACTTTTTCTCAATTAACATTGGCTGGCCTGGCTCACTGAAAGACTCTTCTTACCTCTGCCTTTGTGCTTTACCTTTCCTTCAGGAAAGGGTTAATTTACTTTGCATTGGAGGGGTGGGGGGACGGTGGGTTCAAAAGTACTTACCTGCTTCAGAATATTTGTGTAACCTTTGCTTTATTCCCAAACCCTTTTCTTTGACGCCAAACTCATTATTGCCCTTAATGTACCAGTGATAAAATAATGTCCACAGTGTCCTAGTTATTTAAGTCACCTCAGGGTGTAGGGACCATCTGTGTGCCATCCCAAATGGGTACTTGCTGATTTAGAGAAACTGAGTGTATTTTGAAGTGTATTTTTGTTACTTATATATTGCTCCCTTCTGAAGAAGGATTGTTCAACTGACTGCTAAACAAATTGTTTAATCTAGAAACCTTGAGTGTAAGTTTATTTGAATACTTGTCACTGTGAATCTGTGTAAAAACCCTTCTGCTCACATTGACCCCTCTTGAGATAAGCCTGACTGCTCAGCCAGACTACTGACCTGTGTAGTACAGACTTAGACCAGAGGTTGGGTTACGTATTGCCAGGAGGACAAGGTTGGTGTAGTCTCTCAAAGGGTACTGAATACAATCTTGCCTAACATCAACTCAATAAATAAACGCCTAGCTCCCACTTTGTCACCGTCCCTCACAAGGGCAGTCAACCCTCTGGTTGAAAAATTATGGCCCTTTCCATCTGACCCGATGTATATATGAGGTCATGCCACACCGGACTCTGTTACAACCACCAGAAAGAGGGCAGGGGTTCCACTGTCCACAGCTGAAGCTCCCCCGGATAAAGCTTGCAAAAACGTTATGTTCTTGGGAAACGTATTAGCACATCTGTGGCCTGTTCAACCAGGATCGCTAATAATACGACACTTCTCACTAGTTGGTGACGTCCAACAGGGCCTGCTCCAAGAGGTCCCAGCGCCCATGCGATCACGCCTGCTGGCAGTCGTGACTGAGGTCAGACAGGTGATCAATGGCACACTAGACGCTGCTGAAACTGAGGGACGCGCTCTAGCACAAGGGACTCTACTCAAGTGACAGGCCTGGCTCAAAAACTCCGGCTTCAAACCAGAGACTCCAGGCCTCCCTGATACATAAACCCGTCGAAGACTCCAATTTATTTGGTAAGGCTGTCGATGACCCCTTGGAGACCCCTAAAAAAACAGATGCTAAAAACGCTCCGCCAAATCACAGCCAAGGCCTTCCAACAGTGAGGAGTCTCAAACTCTTGTTGTTCCTTTCGAGGTCCATCTTTCTCCTTGTTTCCCCATGGTCAATATGGTGCTGGAAGTACCCCATGATCCTCCAGGCAAGGCTCTCCTTTGGTAACAGCCATTATCAGCAGAGAGGGCAATATAGAGGCAGGAACTGTACTCCAAGGGGCTCACCGGTATCCACCTCGAAGTGACACGCCGGTCGGGGTCCCCTCCCATGCCTCCTCGGTTGGGGGACGGTTGCCAAGATTGTTTCATGCATGGAAGGGTGTCGCATCAGAACAGTGGGTGTTAAACTCTGTCCCACAGTTACTGAATCGAGTTCCACCAGCTACCTCAATACTACCAACCAAAGAGCAGAAGCCCATCACCCGCACACCCGCAAATCCTGCTGGAAGAGGTGAAGAGCATGCTGGAAAAAGCGCTGTAGAAGTTGTCCCCATTCACCAGGTCAACAAGGGTATTTATTCAGTCTACTTCTTTGTACCCAAAAAGGATCTTACCATGCGCCCTGTGTTAGACTTGCGTCCAGCGAACAAATATGTCAAGCCACAAAATTTCAGAATGACAACATTGCAGGAGGTAATACCACTGCTGGTGCAGGGGGATTACATGGCCACACTGAAATATGAAAGTGTTCATCTTTCATATCCAATGTTGCCAGCACACAAAGTACCTAAGGTTCATGATACAGGACACCCACTATCAATTCAAGGTTCTTACCTTAGCATCGCCTCAGCTCCACAGGTGCTCATGAAGGTACTGGAGGTAGTATCTGCTCACCTGCGCAGACAGTCCATTCCAGTCCATCTGTCCTCGACGACTGGCTCATAACAGGGGATTCGTACCGAACATTCCTATCAAATACCCAGAAGACTGTAGATCTCCTCTTCAGCCTAGGGTTCTCGATCAACGAGAAAAGTCCAGTCTATACCCCAGTCAAGTAAGTTTTTGGGGGCTCTAATTCGGAACAAAAGACGGCCTTGTCGTTCCCTCCAAGAGGGTTCAAATCCTGCTGTTCCAGATCTCACTATGGAGCCAGTCACGAGGTGACTGTATGCAAAGCCAGGTGACTATTAGGGATGATGGACTCCTGCATTTGCCTAGTTTCACAGGCTCGCTTGTGTGAATTACAGGCCCTTTCAGTTCAGGACCCATTTGTCACGATTCACAAAGATAAGGGGGTCCTGCGGACTCACCCACGATGTGAGCCTACATTTATTTCAAAGTTCCATGTGATCCAGTCCATAGAACTACCCACCTTTTTCCAAAACCCCACTAACGTGGCAGAAAGAAGCCCCCACAACCTAGATGTGAGGAGAGTGGTTATTTATTATCTGGGAAAGACAAAGCCACGAAGAACAAACCAGTTCTTTGTTTCAGTGGCAGCTGGTAGAGAATGGGACCCTGTCTCTAAATCAGCTATTTCAAAGTGGATCGTGAACTGTATCGCACTGTTATACTCTTGCCAAAAGAGATCTGCCTTTCACGCCTAGAGCACACTACTCTGGGCACAGAGGCTACCATAGCATTCATTGCAAATGTTCCTCTGGAGTTCATTTGTAAAGCAGCAACCGGGAGTTCTTTACACAACACTACTGCCTAGATACACACTCTAGGTCTGATTCTCAGGTGGGACAAGTGGTGGGAAGACATCTTTGCTACTGTTCCTTCACACATCCCACCACCATCTCTGGGTACTGCTCGCTAGTCTAAGCAGATTCACAAGCATCAGAAGACCTGCATTACTTACCGTAATAGCATTTCTGATGATTGTATCTGATTAGATTCACATGCGCCCACCCTTCATCCCCTCGTGGAGTGGAAAGAACATAGACATCTTACACCTACTCTTATGTACTCACTCACGCTCACTATAAGGCTCCCTCACGGCAGAAAAAACACAACCAGAGGGACCTCGACGCGTGAGGGATTTTGGGTACACTACACGTGTGATATGGCATTTATAACGCACCTATACACAAGTGTTTCAAAGTGCGACGAGGAAAGGGAGGGGGAAAAAAGGAAGATAGAGGACTATCTTGCTAGGCCAGGTGACATTGAGATCGCACAAGTGCATGGGGGTGAATGGGGGAAGGGTTTGGGGGCATTGCAATACATAGAATCAACAGTCAAAAATAAATAGAATAAATAAAAACAATAGGTTAAAGTGCAGGCAGCTAGTGGCAAGTGCAGGGGTAAGTGCAGACATCAAGTGTCGAGAGCTGGTGGGGACTGTGGGGATACAGAAACAACCCCAAGTGCAGGGGTTGCCCGGGATGCAGTGCAGGTGTGCAGCTGGCTGGGAAGATGACCTGGGCCCGAGATCAGAGGGTAGCCAGGTTTCAATCAGGAGTTCAGCAGGGGAGAGAATGCGGAAGCAAAGAGGAATTTCTTGAGTTTCTTCGGAACCAGAGATGGTTCTCCTTGTTTCAGGGAGGCAGGAAAGCTGTTCCAGAGAGACCCCAGCCAAAGAAAGAGATCTACCACCAACTTCTTGCTTGGAGAAGGGACTGACCCTGAGGGAGTTGGAGGCGGATGAGTGAAGAGCAGGAGGAAGATATTTGGGGAGAGAGAGGTGGAGGTATTGAGGCCCCAGGCGGCTTTGTGGACAATGCAGAGGGTTTTGAGCTTAATCCTCGCAGCCACTGGAAGCCAGTGCAGAGATTCCAGTCCCGGAGAGATGATCCCAGGGCTTGAGGCCAAGGACAAATCCTGCAGTCCTGTTGTGGATGAGTTGCAGAGGGCGGAGAGTAGAAGCAGGCAGATTCAGAAAGTGCTGTTGCAATAGTCCACCCTAGAGAGAACCAGAGCTCTGGAGACACTGAGCCTCTGGGGGAAAAAGAGGAAAGGAAGAATACCTCTGGGGAGGTGGAGCTGGTAGTGTCACTTATTTGAGACGTCAGATGTGAGGAGAGGGTGGAGTCGAAGATGACCCCGATGTTTTTAGCCTCACAGGTGGGAGAAGGAAGAGGGCCAAGATAGGCCGGCCAGAGAACGATGGGAAAAGAGGGAGCAGATGTGCCGATGCGGGAATCTGAGTCTTACTGGCATAAAGGCTTAGATCATTGGCAGCACACCACTCCTGCATAGCGGACAGTCAGAGATTAGAGAAAAAGAGGTGGCGGAAGGGAGCCTGAAAATTAGCAGTGTCTCATCCGCATAGCACTGAAAGTTGGGGCAGAGAGTGGCAATGCGGTGGGCAAGAAGTGCCAGGTATTTGTTGAACAGCCAGGGAGCAAGGTTAGACCCCTTTGGAACACAAGTAGAGATGGAAATGAAGAACCCCAGTTGGACCCGGGAGGGTCGATCTCGGAGGAAAGAGGTCAGCCAAGCCAGGGCCTGATCGATGATACCCAGGTTATCACAGAGACGATTCAACAGGATGGCATGGTTGACTGTCAAAGGCAGAAGAGAGATCATGTAAGATGAGGACACAGGGTATTGGAGTCAAGGTTGGAGAGGAGAGTAGTTTCTGGAATTCTGGCAGCTCTGAAGCCAGACTTATCGTCATTGGGACAACCAACCAATTCACTCTGAGGATTAAGCTGGGAGATGGCCAGCTTTTCCAGGAGTCTGCCCAGGAAAGGAGTGATGGATATTGGGCAGTAGTTTGCGGGCCGAATGGGTCGGCGGAGGGTTTCTTAAAATGAGGGTGCACAAGGGAGTGCTTCAGGGGGGAAGGGAAGATGCCAGTGGCGAAGGAGTGGTTGCAGAAGTCAGCCAGAGTAGGAGCCGGGGTGTCAATTTGGTCCTTGATGGTTTTAGAGGAACATGTGAGAAAGTGTTTTGAAAAGAGTTTCATGGATCAGACTTGTCTAGAAACCTCGTCTGGGGAGAACATGGGAAAAGGAAGGAAGGAAGGAAGGAAGGAAGGAAGGAAGGAACCAACCATCAAACCACCCACCCAACCAACCATGCAGATCTTAGAGTTCGGTCAGAGTTGTGGGATGCTGCAGAGACGCGGGCTTGGATGGGCTCTCTTCTTGGTGCGGACAGAGCCAGTATCGCCTTTGGAGCAGGTGACACACCAGTTTGTCAGAGGATGTACAGGAAGCATGCCATTTCCTCTCAGCCACCCTGCACTTGCGTTTAAGGGTGACGAGGTCGGAGTCGTACCAGGAATTGCACTTGACTTTGGGCTTCAAGCGGATCCTCATGGCGGGCAAGTACATCAATAGTATCAGATATAGCAGTGTGGAGCATAGAAAGGGCTGTCAGGGTGTGAGTCAGCTGAAGGGGGAGGAGGGGTGAAAAAGTGGCTGCAAAAGCCTCAACTGACACATGCTTCATGGGTCGGATAACCGAGAAGGTAGGTGGCAGTGCTGGAGTTGGCTTGACCTGAGTGGTGGAGAGTGTCAGCTGGGAGAAAGTGATCACTCCAGGAGAGAGGAGTGGTGAGAGGTATAGAATGGGGAATGGCTGTAGAGATCAGAACATCCAGAGTGTGCCCTGCAGAGTGAGTCGGACCAGAGGGGAGGATGGATAGTGAGAGTTGCAGAGGTCGCAAAAGAGTCCAAAGGAAGGACATTAAGCATCCAAGTGGATGTTGAAGCCTCCTAGAAGGAGGAGTTGAATGGTCAAGACGAGGAGGGAAGAGGACAGGTCCGCCCTCTCAGAGAAGGAAGGAGGAGATCTGACCAGGTGGGCGATAGATGGTAGCCACAGTAAGGGGATGGCTAGGAGAGAGATGGATCCTGCAGACAATGCATTTGAAAGATTAGGCCTACGTAGGATTGACAGAGGCAGCAATCCACTCGGGGAAGATCGGGGCTACTCAACCTCCGGAAACGATTGGACCTGGGAGAGGAGAAGATCTTGTAGCTGTCTGGGAGGAGTGTGTCAAAGCTGTGACTGAGGTGGCCGTGAACCATGTCTCCAGGGAGACAGAGAACATCAAGATGAAGTTCTTAAAGGAGGCGGCAGATGTCAGAGGAGTGTTTGATAGCTGAGCGAGAGTTTAGAGTGGCAATATGGAGAAGGTTTCTGTCCTTGAAAGACTTCCGGGGAGGGGTACTAATCAGAGGTATGCCCTGCGTAGGTGTAGAAGCCCCGGTGGGGGGGTGGGTGGAGGATGTAGAGGGCAAGGTAGCCTAGGAGGAAACAGCAGGGGGAGGCAAGGAAGCCGTAGAGGGAAGAGGGGACAGCAGGAGAGGAAAGGAAATTGATGAGGCGCAGGAAGCATCTGTCAAAGAGAAGGTTGGCCTGGGGGACTTGAACCAAGATTGTACCATTCAGGTAAACATTAATGATGACCTTAGAGGAGTGGAAGGAGGCCAGACAAGCCTCCCACCTGGTGCCACCATTAATGGGAGAAGAAAAAGGAGAAAGCACAGACCATATGGAGAGTCCATAGGTTTGGCTGGAGAATGACGAAGAGGATGTCGGTGAGGGTTTGCCTGGAGGAAGCACTGGTATAGGTGTCGGCGATGGGGAGGCTTGGGTTGGAAGCCAGGATGTGCTTTTTAAAATTCTTCTGCCAGATTTAGTGAGGAGAGCAGGATATTCGATAGAGAAGCAGTTAGAAAAGATGGGAGAGACGGAGAGCACCATAGAGTAGGTAGGGCGAGGAGAGAAGAGGAAAGGGACGGGAGGGGCGGTGAGAACACTAGGGAAGGACACAGGGAGGGGCGCAAGCAGACGAGACAAACAATTGGACAAGACAGGAGCTTAGACAATGGTAGAAAGGTTTGCTAGATGAATGCTTTGCAAAGAAGGCAAAACCCCAGAACTGCACTATTTTCACAATGTAGTTTAGATACCGAAGAACACGCACCCAAGTCTTGAGAGTCCTGACTAGTGTTGAAAAGGCCTAAATTATACGGATAGTGCCTGTCGACGCCCCCTTTTCAATCTTCGAAAGATGCAATACTCTGTGATTACCACTAGATGTCGGACTATATGCACAGCATGTGACTAACCAGATTCAATCAGAAATGCTACTACGGTAAGTAATGCATGCCATTTGTTATTTTAAAATAAGCATTCTTTAAAAAGGGCAATGTGCAATATAAAAGTACACTTCCAGAATCAATACCAAGCAAATAGATACTCTTTATAGATTCTTCATACACACTTTGTACACCGTGAGGTGACTTCACGAACTAGGACAGTAATGGCATGTATATATCAATTGTACATTTGGATGGAGTGAGGTTGGTAGAAAGGAACACGGTTAAAACAGGTTCTCCTAGCATGTGAGCACTTTAAATCATCCACATCCAATAAAGTCTAGATAAAAGCCTTTCCCAGCCATATTAGGTTAAAACCAATGCATCGCTTATGAGGGACAGTGTGAATCAAAGTCTCAATGGAATAGAAGAGTCTGCAGGGAGCCAGGACAGCCAAAGTCAATTGGAGCAAAGTGTATGGAGCTGAGGCACTTCTTTGATAGTAAAAGGTCTTGCACAAAGTTAGAGAGTTTGTTGTAGAAAGATCACTGTTCGGTCACAAACTGTTACATTTGTAAAAGTTAGAGCTGAGATCAACTCTAGAAAAGCAGCTTCTGCAAGTCTCAGTTGAAAAAAGCAAGCTCCAGACAGAGGTAAGTACCCCAAAGTCAGAACAGTACCTTTGGTTAGAAGAAAAGGGACCAGCTCTGGCTCCTGACTGGTTGCAGCGATGCAGTTCCTAGGTTCCTGGTCCTCAGTCGTGTGGACAAGAGGGAGGACGCCTGGGGACTCCTGCGGCAACAATTCGATGGTCGGCAGCAGCTAAGGGCTCTTTTCGGATCAGCAGCACTTTGCAGTTTCATCGATCGGTAAATAGCACCACCGCAGATCTTGGAAACAGGTTGGGCTTCCTGGAGTCCTGCGCTCTGGTGAGGGGACTCAAGCTCTAGTCGTCCTGCTTCTGGAGGGTCTTGAGGAGCTTCCTGGAGCTTTTGGCCGGCTTACAGACGTTGCACTCGTCTATGGATTTCTCGACCCCTGGCACTCGGTTCCTGCAGCCGCAAAGAAGTACAGCCAGTGGTGCAAGGTCTTCTAGCAAAGTTCCCCTCTGGGTTAGTTGGTCTCACTAACCCAAGGGAAAAAAGGAGTTTCAGAGCAGCAGCCAGGCTTCACCTGGCAGTTCAACGGTCCAGGAGGATGCTGCAAGCTTTAAGTTTCTTCATTGGGTTGTTCTTCCCAGTGGTCAACTGTCTTCAATCCTAAAACCCTTGCCTTTTAAGTGGGTTTCTCTCATTCATGCACATCCTAGCTGTCACACAGCATGGGGCTGTCCTGCAAGGACAGGCAGCCAGCCAATCAGGACTGGTGCTTTCAGGTTGCCCTGGAGACAAAGGGGAGTTTGGGCACGTCCCTCACTTCTTTCCCTTGCAGACACTGGAGCTAGAGGCGGGTTTCAGTACTGAAGCCAGCCAAAGCCAAAACGAACAAAGGGGTCAACTATACCTCGACGCACAGAGTAAAACCCAAGAAAGACCTCACAAACAGAAAATGTCGAAAAAAGAAGACTGGGCCATTTTGACAAAATGGTCACCCATGGGTGCTATACTGCAGCTGAGGTTCAGCCTGCGGTAGAAAAGCACAATGGTAGGAACATTAAACCACTGCCACCCGCCATTTAAAGTGGTGAGGGTAACAACATATTTTACATGAGGAAGTAGGAAAAGGGACTACTAAGTAACTTCTTCCCTCGCCCCACCCCCCCAGCAGTCCACATACGATGGGGTGTGCTGGACATACAGAGAAATGGTAAGTAAAGTCAATTTCACTTTACTATTCTTGGGAACTGCAGGTCACCAAGAAAAGTCATTTAAACCTTAATAGAAACCTAAAGGATTTCTGACACTGCACTGAAGATGCTGTCACCATACAAAAAGTAGATGCCTATGGAGTTTGTCATACTCCAAAATTAAAGGAAACACATAATTCAAAACAGATCAAAATACATGAGTGAGCAAAAAAAGCGCACTCGCTCCAGGGTTAAAATTAAAAAGTCCTAAAACACAGCTAAAGAGCTTGGGGTCTCTAAGGTTGAAGGGAATTAGCACAGAAATTAGAATTGTGGTCAGTTATACATGTATTTGGTTCTTTGGTGCTAGGTTCCACATAGGGTGGTTATTTGTTTATATTGCAACCATTAATTTGGTGGCAAATAGGCGTTTGGTATTGTTGATGGATATTTATAACAAATGACCAATGCTATTTTTGTTTTTCATGTCTTAAGTTTTAAATCGGTAATAATTTCTACCTTACATTCATGTGTCCCAAGGTAGATTTGTTTTTCCTGGGGTATTGTTAAAAGAAACTAGATCAGGGTAGGATTTTATTTTTACTAGGGTCACACGTTTTTGGTATTGAGTGCAAATAATTTATAACCAGTTGTCGCCCTGCCTGAGAAATGGGGTGTTGAAATCGCCCATGCAGTATGGAAGGAAGGGGATGGGACCTAGCAGTATTAAAGATACTCACTTAGTGACTGAACCATTACTAATCCATAGTCCTCTTTCCTACATATGACCCAACTTCCATCCCCCATAATAAAAACCTGACAGGCTAGACTGTCTCCTGTGCGATGATACAAACTGGACTGAGTGCTGCTGGCTGGGCATGGTTATGCCAATGTCTCCACATGCACTAAATCTAAAGGAGAATAGCTCAATTTTGCGATGCAAAATGCATACATGCCAACCCTTCCAATTTACACGGGAGACTCTCGATTTTACTGTTTAAAAAAAAGTTGCTATTTTTTTACTGTCTACCGCCTAAAATATCCCTAACCCCGATGCAATTGAATGGGGAAATGTCATGCTCCCAATTTTCGTGAACAAATCTCCCTTTCGGGGGGCTGACGGGGGGAATCTAAAAGGTTGGCATGTATGAAAATGGGTCCTGTCCCTGTGCATGGGCGACCATGCAGTACAGTGGAAAAGGACTATGGACTAAGATTGTGTCAGTCACTACAGTGAGTAACTTTTTATTGTTACATACAGTGAGTATTCCCTTATTGTTTGCTGTTGGATGCGAGACTGTACCTCCCCCCCCCACCCCCCCAATCCTGCTTCCCTCCTTAGATTATAGGTTTGGTTACTCTGCCGAGCTTTCCCCTTGGAAAGTCAAAAAATGTACTGGACATGGGTCAGAATAAAATCCGTACACTGAGGCGTTTACTAAAATATCCAACACTTTAAAACACTTAGCTCTTTTTAAATGTGTATTGATGTATTCCTCTCACCGCATCCTTCATACTAGTGGAATTTGTCCCGATGTAATGCTCTGTCATGCAGTTGTGCACACGGCTGACACCTGCTTTTGCTGTGAAGCAGGTTGAAGGTGGCTTGTAGGGTTCCACAAAACACACAATGAAATAATACATAAGCTGCACATAATGATAAATGCCTCATTTCCAAAACTACATCTGCAAACTGAGTTGATAATCTGACACTAAACCCCTATCCGACCTGAGATTCTTCCCACCCTCCCCTCTTAACAGGGCAATGTTTTAGAAATTCTGGAAAAATCTTTTGAAAACTCTAGCTTTCAATCTGGTACACTGTAGAACTCTGGTTTTACATTTAACAAGGGGGTTTGGTGGATCATAAGGCTTATATTGTATTAGTGGCAGTTCATGTTTTTTTCTCATCTGGCTCCATTTTTGGAATGTGGGCACTGGTCTTATTTTCTGTCAGTTTAACAATGGCAATCATTTTATGTATTTCATTGTAGGACTATAAAGTGCCAGGTACTCGAAGACTTCATGAAGTTCTAGGTGTTGAAACAGGTGGCCCTGGTGGTCGCAGAGCAGGTGAACAGGGTCACTCACCATCAGACTATCTGAAGTTTAAAGATTTGATTCTGCGGATGCTTGACTATGATCCCAAATCGAGGATCACACCATTCTATGCACTGCAGCATAACTTCTTCAAGAAAACAACAGATGAAGGAACAAATACTAGTAATAGTAATTCTACCAGCCCTGCTATGGACCATAGTCACTCAACAAGTACAACCAGTTCGGTATCCAGCTCAGGTAAGTGTATATTTAATCTTTACTTTATATAGTGCATTACAAGCCGCCTTATAGCACAAGCTTGTGTTAAGTTCACATAACAATAATTACAACCACTTAATACCATAGATTTTAATTCCTGTTTAATTACATTGTAAGATGTTGATTTTGTAACGAAATGGGTTACTTTCAAAGTGAAATATTGCAACCCGTACATTCCTTCTTAGTACATGCAGAGATGTGATGATGAACACTTTCCTATTCTAAAACAATTGTATACATTTTAAAGTTATAAAATTCGAGTTCAGTTATAACATTTAACTGTCATTTTCATGTAAGGCCATGTAATTAAACATCTAGCATAACTCGTATGAAAGGCCAAGCTTCTAATACATAATATACTGTTAACATTTTAAAACTCCTAATGAAAGTCAATCAGTGATCATCTAGAATCCAGATGTACTCGGTGTTAAGGAACAGTTTAATTCCTGTGCCAATTCCTTTTAACCTTAGAGACCCCCAGCTCTTTTGCTGGACTCGGAGCTTTTTAAATTTAACTCCTGAATGAGTGGGACTTTTTACTCACTCTCGTGTTTTTTCTGACTAGGATTTGTGTGTTTCTTACTGTTTAATGGAGTCTAAACTTCATAGGCATCGGCTTTTTGTGCTGTGCCACTGAGAAGTCCCTTGAACTTCTCTTAATGTTTAACTACATCTTCTTGGATGAACTACTGTTCCCAAGAATAGTAGGTTGACTCCTGTCTTACCCTTTCTTTTGGGGGGTCCAGCACACACCACCCTATTCGGAGTACAGGGGATAGGGGGTTACATAGTAACTCTTTGATCCCACTTCTCATGTAGCATTGTTACAATAACTAACTTGAATGGCTGGTGGCAGGATTTTCTTTTTTACTACCCTGTGCCATGTATCTACAGGCTGATTCCTCTGGTGCAGTACAGCACCCAAGGGTGACCATTTTCTCAAAATGGCCCCAGTCTTATTTTTTTCGCCATTTTTGGTCAGTTAGTTCCTTCTGGGCTTTTACTCTGTTTGAATCGGGTTTGAGTCCTTTGTGCATTTTGCCTTTGGCGGGCTCCAGCCCTGAAGCCCACACAGGCGCAAGTGTGCCTGGAACTGCAGGAAGTTAGGGAGGGTCCCGAACCTTCCCTGTCCTTTGTCTCTAGGTGTGCCTTGTGCCCGAATGAAACCAGTTCTGATTGTCTGTCTGGCTGTCCAGGAGGACAGCCACACTGAGTGATTGACAGCCTAGGGCTGTGAATGATTGGGAACCTGCTTTAAAGGTGAGGTTTTTGGCACTAGTCAGTCAACTACTGGAGGACAACATCCGATGAAGATGTGAATAGATGCCAGTAGCACCCTCCTGGACCACAAAGTGCCCGGTGAAGCCCTGCAGCGGCTGACCCCAATTTCGGTTTGACTGGGAAGACCCGTACGGAACAACCTCCTCCCTTGGGCTGGTGTGACCAACTAGCCTTAAGACTAGCTTCATTCTGGCGCAACCCCTGACTTGCTGCGACTCCAAGGTTGCAGAATCCCAATGCCCGGGGACCCGTGACCGTTATCGATTGCATTGTCTAAGGAAGTGCGAATCCGGCAAAAACATTGTGGGCATCCAGAACCACAAAGGGCTGCTGAATCGAGGAGAATCCATTGCTGCAGAGCCCCCCTTTGAGTGCTGCCGCAGACGACCACCAGATGGCCTCCCTTTCGTCACCTCGACCATGGACTAGGAATGATGGTCTGCTACACTGCAACAAGAAGGCATTCAGCTGGAACATATTCAGTTCACAGGTACTGTGGAGCTTGGGGTACATCTACCGTTTGCCATTTGTACTGCTTCCTAGCTTGGGGAGTGCTATTTTACCCTCTTTAGGGTTAACCTCAACTCACTTACAATGGCCTTGCAGCTTGTGCTTCTTCAAGATGGCACCTCTTAAGCTTCTGCGATTTTTTTCCATTTGAACTACTGACTTCTCTAAAACATTTTCGAAGGAGAGAGCATCAGAACTTGGAACTAGCCCATTAACTTTGGCTGTCATGGCTCCCTAAAGGCCCCCTTTCCGAACCTATTGGCTTTGGAAGTGCGTGTTCCCTAACATGTTTTAATTGTTGAACACTATTATTGCCGGGATCAAAGACTGCCTACATCCCTCTCGGAGAATCTGTTTTCCAAAGTACAAAATATGTTCTGATTAAACTCACTTTCCCTTCTTATAACTCAATATTGCAATGTGATCGTGAATAAGTGTTATTACTGACCTCAAATGACATCACTCGCTGTGCTGGAATATGTATCATGTATGAAAAGTTACTCACCTGCTTTATTGCTCTTGTTGAATTGAATCCTAACTTTTAGGATTCATGTTATTTGTAGTTGCTGCTTTTTAAAGATTGTCTAATCCTTGTGTATATATAAAATATATAAAATATATATATATACTATAACGCGAAGTCTAAGTGTATACTTGGATACCTATTGTTAGGCAAGATTTGGAGCAGCACCCTTTGGGTGCACTACAACAACCTTGACCTCCTGGCAAGAGGCACCCAACCTTTGATACAAGTCTGAACTACACAGGTTGGTAGTGTGGCTGAGCAGCCAAGCAGATCTCAAGAGGGGTCAATGTGAGCACTAGGGTAGTTGCAGAGATTCACAGTAACAAGTATCCAAATAAACTCTTAGAAACAAGGTTTCTTGATTAAACTATTTATTATCCAAGTCCGTTTGGATACGCCTTCTTCAGAAGGGGCAATATAATAGTAAAACACAACTACACTCCAGAATACACACTCTTAGTTTCTCTAAATCAGAAAATACTCATTTGGGATGGCACACAGGCACCGCCTACATCCTCAGGTGACTTAAATAGCTCAGACACTGTGGACATTAATGTATCAATGGTACGTTTGGAGCAATACTGAAATGAGTGTCAAAGTAAAGAGATTTTAGAATAAAACAAGAGATCAGACAAATATTCTGAAGCATGTAAGTACTCTTGAACCCCCAATGCAAAGCAAGTTAACACTTTCCTGGAGGGAAGGTAAAACACAAGCAGAGGAGGAGAGTCATTCAGGGAGCCAGGCCAGCCAATGTCAATTGGGCAAAAGTATTGGTGATCTGAAGCACTTCTTGCAGGTAAGTAAGAGTCTTGCACAATGTTTAGAAGTCTTTGTAGAACAAAGTAGAATCAATGCAGGGCCACAAGCTGGGTGGCTTGTGAGAGGTAGAAGATGCAAACAACTCTACAGTAGTAACGAAGACGAATCTGAGATACTTGGCTCGGATATGTCTGAACAGATGGAGATATATTTGTAAAAATGTGACCCTGACTTCCATTAATCTAGGAGAGCAAAGCCGACAAAGCAAAATTCTTAATAGGGTGTTTTGGACTCTCCAAAGACTTTATGCGAGAGGAGTGATTGATACAGAGGCTTGTTGGAGGTGTAAACATGCAATTGGCTCTTTTGAGCATATGATCTGGGATTGTTATGAATTGAGGACGTTTTGGAGAGAAGTCGTTAAGAAGATTAATGAGGTTTTATTATTGCAAGAAGATTTTGACTACAATACTGTCATCTTGGGTGAGGATGATAAGGTGGAAGAACTCACCCGATGAAATACTGGTTTTTCAGGGATGCAAACTCGGCAAAGAGAATTATTTTGAGGAAATGGAAATGTGATGAGACCAACCTTTTCAGGGTGGGTGGAGGACTTGAGGCAGGTTTCCAGAATTGAGAGGATTGTTCTTCGCAGAAACAAAACAAATAAAAACAAATAAATTGTTTGATCAAATGTGGGGAAGATTTTTAGATGAATAGTGATGATGGTTCGGATAGTTATTATTACTTTGTTGAGATTGGGGGTGGTAGTATTGGTGGGGAATGTTTGATGAATTCTATAGTTATGACATTGATAAACTTGCTCAGTTTGGTTTTATGTAAACTTTAATAGACTTAATAATACATTTTAAAAAACTGAGATCCAGTAAGGCTACAAGATGGGAGCTATCTTTTCTCAGACTGTACAGTACCTTTGGTTAGAAGAAATGGTTCTAGCTGGCTTCTGTTCCTGTGTGGCTCTGTAGATCCTGTTGTTCCTGGGCCTCAGTCGTGGGGACTCCTACAACGGGATGGTCAGCGGCAGAAAAGGACCAACTTCTATTCAGCAGCACTTCGCGGTTTCAGCTGCTCGCGTCTCAGCAAATAACACCACTTCGGTCTCACGGATACCACTGTGGACTTCGCATCTAGGGTCAGGCTTGGTCAGTCCTGCTTACTAGGAGTCCGGAGGATCTTCCAACATGCTGGGGTCTGTCTTAAAAGTGACATTTGGTGTTACTCTCCCTGGCACTTCGGTTCCAGCGGCGGTGGAAGTACAGCCAGCTCAGAGAGCATGTCCAAAGGAGTTCCCTTTGGAGTTGATTTGGTTCCACCAACTCAAGGTGAGAAGTAGTTTGTTGCAGGGCTTCTCTAGTCAAGATGAATTCTGAGCTTCAGCACAGCAGCAGAGCTTCACCTGGCAAACCAACGGTCCAGGAGTCGCAGCAGGCATCTCTTCCAAGTTCTTCTTCGGATTCCTTCGTCCAGTGGTCGACTCTGCCGTCCAAG
Organism: Ambystoma mexicanum; assembly: GCF_040938575.1. Taxonomy (NCBI): domain Eukaryota; kingdom Metazoa; phylum Chordata; class Amphibia; order Caudata; family Ambystomatidae; genus Ambystoma; species Ambystoma mexicanum. Next base: position 1,238,258,101 of record NC_090921.1, read on the forward strand.
AGAAAAAGCCTTGCCTTTTATGCAGGTTTCTCCAATTAATTCCAGCCTAGCTGTCGGTCACACAGCAGGCTGGCTCTCCATAGCGGAAAGCCAGCCAGCCAATCACCTAGGAGTGCATGCCTGTAACCAAGGGGATCAAGCACTGGGAGTTTCGGGCACCTCCCTCCCTTACTGCCCCTGCCAGACATACTGGAGCCAGAGGCTGGTTTCACTTGTGAATCCCGCCGAAGAGAAAACTGTGCGCCAGACCAGGTTTGGTCCCTTTCTGAGTAAATCTCAAGAGGGATCTTTCCCGCTAGAAATGGTGAAGAAAGACGACCGGGCCATTTTGACCAAATGGGCACTCAATGGGTGTCTTAACTGCAGCTGCAATTGCAGCCTGCAGTAAAAACATACAATGGTAATAAAAATTAAACCACTGCCACAGCCATTAATTGTAGAAAGGGTAACATAAAAATGTTACTTAAGAAACTAGACAAGGGGGATACTAAGTAACTCCTCCAGCACCCTATTGTAAGATAGTGTGTGCTGGGTCTAGAAAGTTACAAAATGTAAGTAAAGTCAATTTCACTTCACTGTTCTTGGAAACAGTAGTTTAACCAAGAGAAGGGTTTTAAACCTTTAGGAAATCTTAAGAGATTTCCCTGGGCCACAGCACTGAAGGTGCTGTGCCACAATGTAAAGATGATGCCCGTGGAGTTTGTCAGACTCCAAAGTCAAAAAGAAACAGAGTCCAAATCACAGACAAATACATGAGAGAGTGGGAAAAAGGTCTGTCTCCAGGTTAGAAATGTAAGGTCCTAAAGTCCAGCAAAAAGGAGCTGGGGGTCTCTAAGGTAGAAGGGAATTAGCACATTTCTGAGAATTCTCCCTAACAGTTGAGAAGCCTGACTAGTGGGAGGCTTTTCTTTGAGAATATCCTTAACGAAGTTAAGAGTCCTCTTGTGTAGAGATCTGAAAATGATCTGCGGCTCTTTTTAGGATGGCATTAAATAACATTTGGTCATCTATTTGGATTGCTCAGTTACTTTACATCTGACATTGCCTGGCTGATCAAGAATATTAATTGGGACACTGTAGCAGATATCCATGGCTGAAGGCCCAGATGCGACAACCGATAATCTGTCGGCAGAGGCGGGGTTTGCCTGATCACGCAAAGATGGCGAGTCATGTTGACACATTCCCCTCTAAACCACCTGAACCACCTTCAAAATAGCAAACTCTACTAACCCTGCAATCCCCTCGTTGGCGTGCGTACCCGCAGAGGGTGAATCAAACTTACGCCCCAAATATATTAGTAAGCCTGGTACTGGGGTGGGATTGAAAGTATCAAAAATTACCAAATTCCTTAATGTCATTGAGATTATTTCAGTACAAGAGTTTATGACAGATTTAAGTGAAATATTACCGTACATTGGGTCAAAATGGATTGAGGGGGCAATGTGTACTTCAAGCGCTAACAGCAGCACAATTATAGAGGTGACTGAAAAATCCTATGACAATCGCTGCTCCAAATGTGGCTTTTATTAACAGTGCATCTATCGAGCCATGCAGTGAACCATGTGTTGACAAATTGAATGTCATGTGTGTGCATGAGGTGAATGAAAACCAATGCCTAACAAGTGGAAACCTGCATGATGAATGTTCTGATGTCCTGCTAATGGACTTGAATCCCTTTGAGAATGAGTGGTGGGGGGGTTGGGGTCATAAGATCTCGCCCATTCCATTGACTTGATGTACAAGCTGATTCAGGGTGATCCTCAGAAGTTGAATTAGTGGAAAGAGGTGTAATGTCAGGGAGACGGTCACATGAAGTCAGATCACTGTGACACTCGATGGGGTGTTCATGACAGAAGATGTGTGTACAAGAGAGGAGAATCTTAATAATTCACATCACTTAAATGTGAGTTTGACGAGTATATCGTCTATGGAAACATTGAGCCTTTTGAAAACCCATTGATTATACTAATAGGAAAATGTGAACAAATGGAAAGAAAAATTGATTTTCAATCCGTATTACTGCATAAGAGTCGCTCGAGGCAGGAGGTCTTTTACGGACTGTGGTATCAACACTGACATTAAGATGAGTGATAGACATTCATGTGTATAAGGAAGTGGAACAAAATATGCGAGGAAGACTAACTAGCAAAGCGAAAGGAACTATGCAAGCGGTGGCACTTGGTGCTGAAGTAACTGGTGGTGAATACAATGTAACAGAAAATGATATAGATGCAGATCGCTTACACCGCAAAGCACAGAAATAAAATGAAGTTTAAGCACTAAAAATTGAAAATTGTATCTGTAATGTATGCTCGGAAAAATAAATCAATGGTGAAGAATGGGTGTATCAAACACAATGATGCCAATCTCCTTAACATTAAACCAACACCAGTGCATGGTGATTCAGAAAAAAATACGGCAGCTGGAGACCAGTCTCTTCAGGGAATTCGGACAATGCATCCTGAGGTCATGGTGAACAAAATGACAGGAATCCATCATAGTGGGCATTTACTCAATTCAAATCATGCTACAGAATCTCTGCATGTAAATGATATTCGCAAATATTTGTGATGATGCTGGTGATCCTAGACACCTGAATAATAAGAGCGGCACTTTGGGTTCTAGTGAGTGGCCAAAGCACTCTGAAGAAAAAAAAAACCTTGTGGGTGTAAGGGACGGTGCTTTAGAAGCGATAAAAAGTATGTTTGATGCAAGTGGACATGGGTCTCGCAACATTAGTGATGCACAATTACAAGTGGTGCGTTGAAAACATTGTGGAGGTTTATTATAAGAATAGCATGCTAAGCCATAACGATAAGGGCACCGCAGATGAGGTCTGTGTCTGACATAGATTGGCACCCCCCTCTAAATAGGGCCACAGTGCTGCATATTTTACATGAAATTGTTCCACTCTGTCATAACAATGGAGGACATTATGATTGTTGATCAATTGGAGGATCAGGTAAATGTGACCTCCAACACATGGTTTAGATCAAATTCCATAATGGAATACACTTTCTCCAGCATGGGGTCTGGCATGGATTCACATGCTCATGAATATTCCCCGTCGTCAGGCTGGGAATCCTCGGTAAAGAAAAAACCAGTATCAGTTTCGTTTCTGATCTGTCTTTCGTAGTAATAACCAATCACTGGTCTCTGCGTCATACTGACCACAGCCAATGACTGCCCTCTACCTAAGCACCGCCTCTGGCAGCCATCTTCAGATTTTTACCGCACGTTCATGTGTTGGGATCCTCGTGCTATTGCTCTCGAGCGTTAGTGCTATTTTTTCGCGCTTTTTACAAAAAACTTCGCTTCTTTCGGTCAAAAGAGCCTCAAGCTCCACCGATTCTACATCCGATCAACGGGGACCCGTGTCGGATTCATCTGTGCCCCTCAAGGGTGAAGATTTCGTCGAGCTACACTTCGGAGGACTCCAGAAGCTTCTCAGGCCCGGTCTCGGAGATGGCCCAGGAGAAGGGAAGCTCGACGCCCGGAAAGCTGTTCAGGGTCTGCCCTGGATGCCAGCTGCAGAACGTCTTCAAGGAGGACGAACACTCTTTCTGCCTTTACTGCCTTCATGAGGACAAGACGCACGTGGAGAAGGACTGTGCGTTTTGCGGCAACATGTCGGAACGGACCATGAAGGACCGCCATCAACGTCTCGCCAACTGGCTGGAGGGTAAGAGCCCGTCTGGCGAGAAGAAGAAGAAATCCGAGCGGTCTTCTAAGACCTTTGAGGGCGCCCCGGCGACGGGGGCCCAACATAAGGCCAAGCACCGCGAGTCCGCTGGCACCGGGAGCGCCGAACGGTCGGGCTCTACGGGCGCCAGGCAGGGCGCACCCTCCCCGGCACCATCAACCACGAGCCAACGCTCTGGGTCGGGTAAGAGGAAGGCCGAGCACCCGGCGAAGCTCCTGGAGAGGCCCCGGTCGAGCTCTAAGGCAGAGGAGGAGCGTGGCAGTGCCCCCTCCCTCAAGGATAAGGCGGTGAGCGCACCTAAGGTGGTGAAGGCCTTGATCCATCCGACCAAGCCCTCTATCGAAACGGTCGCGGCGGCCCTGGCTCAGCCTGTGGTGGCTGCACCAGTGGTGGCGACCTCAGGGCCCAGAATCTCCCTGCCTCCTCGGAGGGAGTCTTCCTTTGTGCCCATCGATAGGACCCCCGTGAAACCCCCCGTGGGGAAGAAGGGGGGGCAGGGCGTCGTCGTAGAGTCGGCCTCAACCTCAGAAGAGGAGCTGATCGAGGTCTTAAGCCACGGCCTAGGCGTGGAAGAAGGCCAGCCCGTCGGAATGGACCCCGACGCAGGTGACGACGACGACATCGTCGAGGATACCGACGGGGCCCCTGCTCGCCCGTCGGATTCCCCTCTGCCAGCGCCGCAAGACAACTCGGCGGCCATTTTGTTGGCCATACAGTCCTTATGCTCCGAGATAAGGACGAGGCTACCGTTACCGACGGAGGAACCTCTCCCGTCGGGGGATCCAGAACCGGGACCTTCTGGTGTTCCCCCTACCAAGAAAAGAAGGATCCATCCACCACCTCCTTTTCAACCGTCGCGCCCCTTCCAGCCCTCCTCCCCGTCCACCCGAGGGGATGATACGGGGACTGACACGGCAGCGACGGGTACGGACGACGAGGCATACGACGAGGATTTTCCGTCGTCGCCTCCCACCAGGGCCTCTCCGCCCGACGAGATCGGATCTTTCCACTCCATGATCTCCAGGGCTTCCGAGCTTTTCCAACTCTGCCCTGAGGAGAAGAAAAAGGAAGGCTTCCTTTATCAGCGGCGCGAGGCCAAGAGGAAGACTGTCCTCGCAGTGCCTCTGTTGGACGACATTTGGGATGAGGGCCTTTCCCTCCTCAAGAACCCTTCCACGACGCCAGCTAGAAGAGACCGGTACGAGAAAAAGTACCGGGTCCCGGACACGGCCCCCCTATGCCTCCGGGCGCAGCCTACCCCGGACTCCGTCGTCTCCGCGGCAGCCAGGAAGAAAGCGGGGGGGGGTGCGACCTCCACATCGACTTCCCCGCCGGACGGCGAGGGAAAGAAATTGGATACTATGGGGCGTAGAGTCATCTCGTCGGCAGCGACGACGATTAAAGCGGCCAACGCCTTGGCTATCGTGGCCCGCTACGACAGGGAGCTCTGGTACAAGATGGCTCCCCTGCTGGATTTTCTGCCGGACGACAAGAGGGCGGAGGCCCTTGAGATCCTGCAGGAAGGTGAGGTGGCCTCGGACCACGCCATCACCGTGGCGACGGACATCGCCGACACTGGGTTCCGCCAGCTGGGCAACGGCGTTTGCCTTCGACGTCGTGGATGGCTCAAAGCTACGGACTTCCGGCAGGACGTCCAGACCAGAGTCCTGGACATGCCCTTCGACTGGAACAACCTGTTTGGGAAGACGGTGGACGATTCCCTTCAGGCCATCAAGGCGGATACGGAGACGGCCCGGGCCCTTGGAGTCCTGCAACGACGGACGCCCTTTCGGAGCGGCGGAGGCAAGGGCGCCTCCAAAGGTTCCGGCGGCGGTTTCGCTTCCTACCGTCAAGCGGCCCGCTCGTCGTCGCAAGAGGCCTACAGAGGACGAGGCAAGTCTAGCGGACCCCGCCGTCGTCGCCAAGGAGGTCAAGGCGGCAAGGCCGCGTCCAAGCAGGATTGAAACGGCCGTGGGGTCGGGCCCCCACCGAAGCACCCCGGTGGGAGGCCGGCTGGCGGGCTTCGTCAGCGTGTGGGAGTCCATCTCCACCGACCGTTGGGTGCTGGACGCCCTGGCCCGGGGCCACGCGCTCGAGTTTCAAAGAAGGTGCCCGCGCGTCCCCCCCGTGGCCAGGAAAGAACTTCACGTCCCTCAACTTCTCCTGGAGGTAAAGGCGATGCTCAGAAAGGGCGCCATCGAACTCGTCCCAAAGAGGCTTCGGGGCTCCGGAGTCTACTCGAGATACTTCCTCGTGAAGAAGAAGACGGGAGGATGGCGCCCCATCCTAGACCTGCGACGTCTGAACAAGTTCATCAAGGCGCAGAAGTTCCGGATGGTCACCCTCCAGCACGTCCTGGGTCAGCTGGAGGAAGGAGACTTCCTATCGTCGTTGGATTTGGAGGATGCCTACTTCCACATTCCCATCCTAAAGGGGCACCGCAAATTCCTCAGATTCGTGGTCCAAGGGCGTCATTACCAGTTCAAAGCCCTTCCCTTCGGACTACGGTCGGCACCCAGGGTATTCACCAAGTGCCTTGCACCGGTGGCGGCGCAGCTGCGCCGCGAGGGGATTCACGTCTACCCCTACCTGGACGACTGGCTCATCCGCGCCAAGACGAGGGAGCTCGCCGTGGTCCACACGGCAAGGACCGTCCAACTCCTCACGGACCTGGGATTCTCCATGAACTACACCTAATCCCACCTGGTGCCCGCGCAAGTCGCACTGTTTCTGGGAGCGAGGCTCGACACAGTGTCCCTTCTGGCCTCCCCGTCGGAGGAGAGGACCAGGACCATCTTGGGCAAGGTGCAACGGATGTTGGTGGCCGACGCGGCCAAAGTGAGGTCCATCAAGTCCCTCCTCGGGATGATGTCTTCCTGCATCTACCTCATTCCCATGTGCAGGCTCCGGATGCGCCCGTTGCAAGAATTCCTGGATGCGCGCTGGATCCAGACGACGGGCAGCTTCGAGGAAAGGATCAAGCTCGACGAGAGTTTCCGACGAGCGATACGGTGGTGGGGCACCCGCGCGCATCTGACGGCGGGCATGGACTTCCAGACCCCAGCCCACCAGGAGACTGTGACCACGGATGCCTCCCTGGAAGGGTGGGGAGCGCACACCGAAAATCTGCACGCAAGGGGACTCTGGCTCCCGACGGAGAAGTCCCTACATATCAACGTCCTGGAGCTCCGTGCAGTGTTTTGGGCCCTCAGGTCCTTCCTTCCGTCCCTCAAGGGCAAGGTGGTGAGGATCTTCACCGACAACACCACCACCATGTTTTACATCAGGAAACAGGGCGGAACCAGGTCCCCAGCGCTGTCCAAGGAGGCGCAGGACCTGTGGCATTGGGCCGTCGCCCAACGGATTTTTCTGGTGCCGTTTCATCTGGCAGGGATAAAAAACACCATCGCCGACTCACTCAGCAGGGAGCTGCGCTCGTGCCACGAGTGGGAGCTACGGCAGGATCTGGTGGATCGCCTCTTCCGACGGTGGGGCACACCCCAGATCGACCTGTTCGCGACGGCGACGAACACCAAGTGCCGGAGGTTCGCCAGCAGGTTTCCCCAGACGAGGAGCATGGGCGATGCTTTCTCGTTCCCCTGGGAGGGCCTGTTCCTCTACGCGTTCCCTCCCTTGCCTCTGCTAATCCGGCTCATCAACCAGCTCAAGAGGTCACGGTGCAGGATGATCCTCGTCGCACCTGTGTGGCCGAGGCAGATATGGTTCCCGGACCTTCTGGACTTGTCAGCGTCCCCGCCGATCAAGCTGCCGGCGGACGCGGATCTACTCTCCAGGGAAGGAGGCGCCATCCTCCACCACGACCCGAAGTCGCTGAACTTGCAGGCCTGGCTCCTGCAGCGCTAGAGTTTGGAGGATACGACATACCGGCCGATTGCAGAGAGGTTCTTGCAAAGGCCAGGGCGTCCTCGACTCTTAAATGCTACGGACACAAATGGAAGAGGTTCTCTGTCTGGTGCCACGCACAGAAGATTAACCCTCTACGGATTACGGCTCCCCAAGTACTGCCGTACCTGCTGACGCTGGCCAAAGCTGGTCTGGCACACGCGTCCATCAAGATTCATCTTGCTGCGATCTCCCGATACACCAGAACCACGGGCCGGACGTCCTTGTGGTCTCATCGTCTGGTGAAAGAGTTCATGAAGGGACTGTTCAGATCGTTCCCGCCGGTGAAGGCTCCGGCCCCGGCGTGGGAGCTCAACGTGGTGCTGACCAAGCTCATGGGACCTCCGTTCGAGCCTCTGCACTCGGCCCCGTTGAAGTTTCTATCGTGGAAAACAGCTTTTCTTGTGGCCATCACCTCCGCACGACGAGTGGGAGAGATCCAGGCCCTTTCCTGCAAGGCCCCGTACTTGACTTTCCACGACACGAGGGTAGTGCTCAGGACGCACCCCTCCTTCATGCCCAAGGTACCGTCGGACTTCCATCTCAACGAACCCTTGGTGTTACCTGTGTTTTTCCCGTCGCCTTCGTCGCCGGCTGAGAGGACTTTGCACTCGCTGGATGTAGCTAGAGCGCTGAAGTTCTACGTGGACCGCACGAAGGGTTTTCGGAAGACGTCACAACTCTTTGTGAACTTTGGACCTGTCAATCAGGGGAAGGCTCTCTCGAAGGCTTCCATCTCCAGATGGCTCTCCGGCTGTATCATGTGCTGTCACCGGTTGGCAAACCGACCGCTGCCTGGCCGTCCGAGAGCCCATTCCACCAGAGCGATCGCAGCTACCACGGCGTTCCTATCTGGTGTGCCCCTGCTGGACATATGCAGGGCTGCTACGTGGAGGTCGACGCACACCTTCACGAAATTCTACTGCGTCGACCGGGATTCCAGGGAGGAGTCCAGGGTCGGCCAAGCAGTGCTGCGCAACCTGTTCGCCTGAGGTGAGCCTGGTGAGGAGGTAAGATGCTTAATGTTGAGTTTATGTGATGCTTAATGTTGAGCCTTTGCCACCTCCCGTGGTTGTGCATGTGTGTACTGCTATGTATTCTTTATTCATGAGCATGTGAATCCATGCCAGACCCCATGCTGGAGAAGGAACAAGTTACTTACCTGTAACTGTTGTTCTCCAGCATGGGTCTGGCATGGATTCACATGCGAACCCTCCCGCCTACCCCTCTGCGGCTCTTCACTTGGTCATACTGCCACTTCACGTGCTTCCAAATCTGAAGATGGCTGCCAGAGGCGGTGCTTAGGTAGAGGGCAGTCATTGGCTGTGGTCAGTATGACGCAGAGACCAGTGATTGGTTATTACTACGAAAGACAGATCAGAAACGAAACTGATACTGGTTTTTTCTTTACCGAGGATTCCCAGCCTGACGACGGGGAATATTCATGAGCATGTGAATCCATGCCAGACCCATGCTGGAGAACAACAGTTACAGGTAAGTAACTTGTTCCTTACAATATGAGGATGATCTCTTGAAACTAGGATATTGTTGTGGGGAGATAAACATGAAACAACAAATGGAGCGAACATCAGGGGCACACAGGACTCCATCTAAAGTAGTGGCACTGGTGGGAACAGGGGAAAGTGCCTTGAATGTGACTCCTGTAAGAGGTGAGTTAATAGAGAGCCTGATAAAGGTGAAAATGGGTATTGTCAATGGCGCCCAAAAGCCTTTAAGGCCCATTTTTCAAAAACCTTGATAACACCAGTGTTGTGTGCTCTTGGAATAGCAGGGGTTTTGCCCATCTGCCTGCAGATGGACTACTGGAGATATCGATCTGTTTGGCATTGTAGCATGGCAGGAGACCTGGATGACAGTGCTGTAAGGAAGGCGTGGTGTCAACAGTAAGACAGCCACAAGTGACCACGGTTCGTATAATAATAATAATGCAGTCCTAGTGGAGTCTTGTCAAAACAAGAGCCTATACTAAAAAAAAAACTATTGCCAATCCTTGCCTCTAAATAAAGTGTGGGGTAGTGTTTATGAAAAAGAAAAGTGTTCACAAAAATGATATGTCAGGATGTTGAGGCCGTTGGCTTCCCTTCCCCACGTTTTCAGCACGGGACAAGGCGGTTCACTCGAGCATATCACACTCTGGCTTTTTCAGCACAAGGATACAGTTCCATAACCAGCATCGGGGCCTTCTGCGGCCACGTCTCTATCAGTCTTTTGATTCAGCGGGTCTGATGTACCAAAACAAACACAAAGTTCCTTTCCTCTTACAAGTACCTAATTCAGGCGATTCACTCTTCACCCTGGTTCCCCTTCTTCTGGTTCAATGTTCAGAGACTATTCTTTCTTGGGTGACTCACGGTTCACCCTGGACCCCCCTCAGCCGGGCTTAGATCCTTCCTCTTAAACAATTAGTCTCCCTCAGCTGGGCTCGGACCAATTTCAGTTTGCATTACCTATCCGAAGACTTTTGAATGTGCACGGGTTTAACTTGACCCGTTGCAGAGCCACTTATGTTTCACAATTCGATTTTACATTTGCCACCTCTCAGTTGGATATCTAACAGACGTTCGAATGAGCACCCACGTGGCGCCATACAACTCTGTACACGGTATCTATCGTGGCTTCAAAGGTTTCCCCACTCCTTTAATGTTAAATTATTTGCGTCACTCGTCACATACGCTTCACACACTGGTCCCTTCAGATTTCTTCATACAGTGTTGCCACTTGCAACCTTGGTTTTAACTGGACAGGTCTGCCATCAGTCTCCCCGACTCACCGGCTGTGCTGACTTTACTGGTGCTGTTTTGTTGTAGGAGCCAAGGACAGTACCACAGCGGCAAACGCTTCTCCCTGCCTTGGCTATGGACGCGGGAGAGCCCTAGATACTTCGGACATAGGATGCAGGTTTCTTCAGCTTTAATTTCAGGTCTTATGTTTCTTCTCGAAGGCTTGTGAATGTAACGGTTTTCCTCTAAAACGGTCAGGAGTACTTCCCTCCTTGCCACCCTCTCTGGTCTTGCTGACTTTCTCCTCGGATTAAACCGGCATCTTGGAACTAATGCTTCCTCGTGTGCTTTGCCTTGCTCAGAGTGTCTAGTATGATGGAAGTCAGGTGTGTGTATAATCAGTAATCGCCTGACTCTACCCGACCATTGTGTTGTGTTGGGACATGTCAGATATATGGCTCTGGTGTTAGTCTGTTTTCTCTCATAGTGTTTGGTGTCCCGTCAAAGTTTTGAAAAAATAGTTTCGAAATATAATAATTTCGAAACAAAAGCACAGAAAAAAACTATTTAAAATGTACGTTTTTTTGGGTTTTGTATAGTAAAAACAGTGGTTTTTCCCCAAAAAACAGGGGTTCCGGGCGACCCCCCCCCCCCCCCCAAAAAAGTGCATTATAAAAACATTGTTTCGATGCTTTTGAGTCAAAACTGTTCTATTTTGACAGACTGTCGAAACTTTGACTATAAACCAAAGTGTGTGTGTTGGGAAAGTGGGGTGGGGGGTGTTTGAGGGTTTGAGTTCCTGTATCCTACCTGGTAGGATGGGGAATAGGTGTTATAGTAAAGGGGATCCCGCATCTCTCCAGTGTCCCACTCTGCAAAAGATCCCCAAACCAGGTGATCCTCCCGCACTGGTCCACCCCTAGGAACTGGATCCAAAGGTGATGTCTGTGTCCTGGCCACCTGGGTGACAGTTCCCCGGGGACTAGCTGGTGAGGCACCTTCAGGTTTCTCGCAGTACCCTATGTAATAGATGTTCGTAGCACCTTGCAGATCATGGCAACAGAGCCCCATTGGTAGACTGAGAGGTGGACTCCTAGTTACTGTTCGGCATCCATGGAGCCTATAGATCACCCCATAGTCAACACCTATACTACAAGCTGCAATAATTAGCGCTGACCTGCGAGGGCATAACAAGCTCCTTTTGATCAACCTATAGAACTACATTAAACCAACACCAAATTGAACTGGAAGCAATCCGATCCTAAGGAATTAGTCCATGCAAATAAAGATAATTCCAAACTAATGACTTTACTCCCACTCCCAGATATCATAACCCAAGTGTTTCAGAATTTGAACATCACAAATCACAATCTTTAGACTGATGATACTATCAAGTTGGTGAGTTGGAACACACGTGGTCTGCAATCCTTTCAATACAAAGAGAATAGTGACATCATTTTTTTAGAGAAATTTTGACGTAGCAATCTTGGAAAAAAGCTGACTTACTTCCCCATTTTGCTTGGATGGTTTCACTGTGATTTCGCAAAATGCATTTTGTTTAAATTGAGGACGCCCATCCGGCGGAATTGTGACAGCAGTCCGTAATTCGATATTTCGTAAATTACAATGCATAAGTAATGACATCTAGTGACTAGATGTAATATATTATGGGGTGGTACGACAAGAGGCCTACAGTTAATGTATATTGGAATCCAGTCAGGCATGTTCGATCTGTTTCTTGAAGCACTATCTGTTCTTACTGATAGCAATGCACAATTTCCAAATGATCTCATATTAATTGGTGGAGACTTTAATGCCACATGCTCATTAGAAGCCAGGCTCCGATCTAAATCGATGTATCGCAATACTAAAGGTGAACTGTGGGAACAGTTGTTTACATCCTGTAATCTTAACATCTTGAATGATAATATAGATACTGACTACCCTCCGGCTGTGACTTGGTCAAATGGGAAAACTTCATCTGTGTTAGATTATATAATGGTCTCATCTGATCTGTTTCAGTAATGTAAGAACTTTATTTATTTAGAATTCTTATACCATTATGCTTCATACCCATAGGCCCCAGGGCGTGCACGTAATCAAGACAATCAGTACAAATAGGTTAAAAACAATTTGAAAAAGAGAAACCAATGGCAGAATTCGTACGTCAATGCAGGGGGAGCTCCAAGGACGGGCAACACTTAATCAGGCGGCAGGTTGAAGAGAAACGTTTCAGTTCCTTCTTAAACCTTGATGGCATTTCAGCAGCTCTAAGGCTGAGCGGTAGCATGTTCCAAGCATTGGGACCTTGGGTATTGAAACTGCGGCCACCTGCCTTTGCCAGCCTAAATCTAGGCTGAACGAGTTTAAGAAGGTGTTGGCATCTAAGAGCGAGAGCAGGAACATGAGGTTGTAGACCCACCGACCCACCGAAAGGTACTCTGGGGGTCTGGAGGGGGGGGGGGGCGGTGGCATATTCACCACACATTTGTGAATTTTGTCTATAAACACTGAGGCAAAGATTGCTAGGTTCTCTTGAGCAAGAAAAGGGAAAAGGCTGGATATTACACAGGAGCTTATTAATCATACCACACGAAGATCCAATTAAAGCCACATGTTGATTCATTGAAAATTCAGCGTCCATGACCACACAGAGTCTTGGCCTTCTTGGCCACTGGAATTAAAGTGCCCAAGATGTGGAAATTCTTATACTCTGCCGGTAGCAACATCAAATTTGAGCAAGAAGCGACAATTGAAAGCTGTTTTGTTAGCATTCAGAGCGAGAGAATTAGTGGCCATCCAAAGATGAATGGCCTCATAGATGGCATTTAGATTGGCTAAACCTCAATATATGAACCAGAGTGTTTTACAATAACCTGTCTCACCTGCATAATTTGCCGACCTGAACACCCAGGCTAACCAGCAGTTGCAAAAACAGGATCATGTAGACTTTGAACAACGTGGGAGAAATACATGAACCCTGATGGACACCACACATGACGGAGTGGGTTCTGAGGAAGCTTCCCCCACGTTCACTCTTGAATTCCTAGGACCCAGAAAGGAGGAGATCCACCTGGCAGCTTTAGGGTAGTAGCCCGCAACTGACTGCAGTCTGTCCTCTAGTAAAGAATGATCAACGAGATCAAACGCAGAGGATAGGTCTAACAGCATCAGGACCGAGAGTTGCTCTTGATCAATATTCTGCAACAGATTTACTTCAGAACGAACATGGCTGTTGCCATACCAAAGCCCTTCCTAAATCCGGACTGTTGGGGCAGCAAAATATTATTACCCTCTAGAAAGTTCTGGAATTGCAAATGCGCAACCTTGTCGAGAATATTTAGCAAAAATGGCACATTGGTAGTAGGATGTTAATTTTTTTTTTTTTTAAAGAGGGGAGTAATCCAATCCTCCTTGAGAAAGAATGGAACACTGCCTTCTGCAAATTAACGGTTAATAAACTTGGTGACCCACAGACAAAGAATGATCTGACATATTATAAAGAGACTAGATGGACATGCGTCACCCTGACACAAAGTTGGTTTCATAAATGAGATGGTTTGTGCAATAAATATTTCAGAGAACGGGGAGAAGTCGAAGACTGGAACCACGGCTGGCACAGAGGGAAGTATATTATGGTCCACTTTCAACACATTGGATGGGGGGCACATGTCCCTTGCCAGTTTGAAGTTGGTTTGGTGTAAGAAGACCTTTTCAGCGAAGAAACGTCATGAATTGACTGACACCAGTCCTCATCTTTCACTGGACCTAAAGAGGCCAAGTGTTGGCTCTTAAACTCATGCAAGATGGAAAACAGTTCTTTCTAACTTGACTGTGCATTCTGGATACTGTTAAAAACATTGGTCTTTGCCTTGATATTGACCTCCTTGTATTGTTTTACCATGTTCTTGTAGTTGGCAAGAGTTGTGACGGACGGGTCTTTCTGCAAACAACGTTCTTCTTTGTGGTTTTCCTGCCTAATGGAAATTATGTCCTCATTAAACCAGGATTTCTGAATGGCTTCTGTTTTTATATGTCAAGTCTTTAGGGGCGCCAGCTGGTTGGTGACATCAGTAAGGGACTATGTAATATGAATAGCCAGATCATCCCCATTCTCGTAATCCTTTAAAGAGCCCAACTTCCCTAACATTAAGTGAGCAACATTTTCAGGCTTTAGAGATTTTGAATTCTGCATGCGAACATCCGTTCTCAAATTTGTCACGTCTTGCAGGTGGGGCAGGCGAGATAATGTCAAAGGTGAGTAGTGAGTGATCTGACCACATGCAAGGCAAAACTGACAGGTTGATCAATGAGAGCTGATAAACTAACAACCAGTCCAAAGTGTGCCCTGCAATATGAGTAGGTGAATCAACTAATTGCAGAAAACTGATGAAGTGGTAGTATCTATCGGAGCACCAAACCAATGGTTCAAATCACCAATCACTAATACTGGAGATAGAGACTTAGTACAATTATTTAAGAGCTTTATAAACTCCACTTCAAATAAGGGCAGAACTCTTGGGGGTCTGTAGATGACAATTATTGTAAGTGAGGTGTTTTCATTTATCTGAGTTTGACCACCAAACTTTCACAATCCTCCGGGGGTTCATGTACCATTATATGAAACTGCAATGTTTTTTTAGAAATCGGGCAAACCCTCTACCAACAACTCAATCTGGCCGAAAAAGTCACCCCTTTGACTCGGATCATAAGTCGCGACAGGTGTCTTTCTCTTTAGAGAAATATGAAACTGAAAACATAATGATCATAATGTGAAGATTAATTCAAAAGGAAACCGCATTGTGTTTTCTGAGTAGAGTTTGTATGTTGCATAAAAAACTCCAACACTTAGTCAATTATGGTTCTGACAATGAATTTGAAAGGCTAAGTACACCTGGCTGTTTGATAGAATTCATCTGGGATTTAAATCTACCGCAAAGTAAATAAAATGTGCCTAGAAAGTCTCACGTACATACTTTTGATCAAATGAGTCCTCTTCACACAAAAGAACTAAACAAAAAACATGCATCTAGAGCCATGTACTTGTATTATTGAGAAATCTAAAATACGAAATCAATACAAGCATTGGTTGCGTGGGCATACTTATGTCACATCCAAGACGGGCAAAATGTTAGATAAACTCTTACCTTCACAAACAAAAAATGTCTGGGCCTTAATAAATAACCAACACGCTTCTCAAGCTGCCCGTCAAACATGTATTTTGTCTTCAGCAATATGACAAGGCTACTTCAAAGAACAGGTTACACTTAATACATCTGAGTCCCAGATACATACCTCGGTGAAATGGACCCTGCAGGTAGAGGAAGATTATGTTTTGAGTTTGATTCTAATCTCCTCTAAATCCTGAGCTGCCGGCCCCAATGGCTTAACCAACAAGATGTTTAAATCTGACCTTCCCACTTGGGCCATACTTCTCACTTCTCTATTTAGGAAAATCGTGCAAACCAAAAACGCCTACGTCCTGGACAAGAGCTATAATAATCCCCATTTATAAAAAAGAAGATAAATTATATCCAGCAAATTATCAGCCAATTAGTCTAATGGATTGCGATAGTGAGATCTTTACAAGACTGCTCCTCCAAGACCAATGGGCTGTTAGTCAACAGATGTTGTCCAAATATCGGGTAGGATTTTTAAAAGCTCCATCAACGATCCTCAATGGATTGACTCTTAATACGTTGCAAGCTCAAAGTCAGAAAAAACATTCCCTTCCCACATATATAGTCTCAATAGATCTAGCCAAGGCTTTTGATTTGGTCAATAGATCAAAATTATGGAAAAAATTGCAATCATGTAACATCCCTCCCAGTCTTCTACAAAGAATTATTGCTCTTCATCATAACGCCTCTATACAAGTAAAACTGAACCTACTAGGTGAATTGTCAACAGCCATACCTACTAATAATGGTGTTAGGCAAGGATGTATACTGGCAGCGCTCCTTTTTAATTTATATATTGCTCACCAGGTTCCTACTCTATTGAAACGCACCTTTGCCTCACTAACGATTGGGAAATCTAAGGTCCACATATTGGCATACGCAGACGATTTAGCCCTCATAAATGACTCTCCATTAGGGCTAAACCATCTAATTTCAGCTTTGGAAGCATATGCGAAGACCATGGATTTGGTAATCAATCCCTCAAAATCAAACCTCATTTACAGGAAACCACTGAACAAAAAACTTACTCCAAAGTGGAGAATAGATGAACAGGAAATACAAACTGTGAAAAATGTTAAATATTTAGATTTCCCTCTTAGAGATGTTCCATCATTGCAAGCCCTAACACCGGAATTGTAGTGTAAAACACATCAATATGTCAACTAAAAAAAAAGCTGCTGGGCTCATATTGTCGTTTCTCTTTGATGCCGTTAATAAAGTCGAGTAAAATCATCCCGTCGCTCTTATACGGGATGGAATGTACACCGTATGCACGAAAGTTCAACTGGGACCACCTTAAAGGTTGTCTTTGGAAGAAAATATTAACTCTACCACAATTGTTACCCATTGCGAAGCTGAGATACGAACTAGGCCTACATTCTCTCTATTATTTCTGCTGGAAAGTCTTGGCCCTTTATAGGTTGATTCTCACACCTCCTGCCCAATCCTTGTATCGACATCCACAATCTCAACTATTCGGGAACTAATCCCTTTTTATTGAACATACAAGCTGACAGAGAAAAGATACTTGCACAATACAACTCTACAAGACAAATTCTCAGTCAAGCAAGCTCTGAGATCTGATAGGATGAAAACAAGAGCTCTAATTACCAATGTGAAAAAACTCAATCGTTTACATTGTGTGAGAAGTTAATCTCGTATATTCTTGCATATATAAGATTTCCTAATCTGACCTGGCTCCAAGAGTTAATAAGGTTTCGCTTAAATTTGATAAAAACCAATGAAACAAACCGTATTTGGCATAAACTAGATCCTTCCGAAAGTTATGTCTTAAGTTTTAGATTTTGTTTGTTTTAAAGTTTTTTTTAGATCTTGTGTTTGCTAATAACTTGTCTGTCTTAATCTATTTTATTCTTTTTACTTTGAGATTAACATTCTGTAGTTCGGTGTTTATTTGTGTTTTGAGATTTACCGATTGCTATTGGTTGCCATTTATAATCATTCTTTTTGTAAACTTTTCTGTTTAAATTGCTGTAATGTGTAAAAGTCATTGATTTTCTGTGTGACTAAATGCACAATATAAATAAAAATTTCAGGCTGTGAAAAAAAAATGTATTACGCAGACATTACATATGGGAAGAGGTGAGTTGATGGCAGCCGTTATAGTAATAAATAGCAAAGATATTAAAGTGGACTATCGTGGGTGGTTGAGAAGACATCACGCAAGGGGAAAGTTTTAGTTATGGATGCGTCTAGCCATCATGCCAGGACTAACAATAACATGGGCATTTGGCCAACTGTGTTAGGGGCCGCCAAAGAAAATGATCTATTTACAGTGTCGCTGAGGAAAGTTGGTGAGTTCATACAGGAAACTCACTGGGGGCTACAGCACCGAGTGATGAGGCCTACACTAACGTAAATCAAAGCTGAGTTTGTAAATCTACAGTTATCACACAAATGATCGTGGTATTGCCGACGTCACGTGCCGTTGCTCCGGATGGAACCTGAAATGGTCTCTTGAAACTATCTCCGGGTAAATGGGCCATGGCTCTGCATACTGTGTCGATTGGGACCCATGGACAGGTTCCTCCCTCCTGGAATGAGTACAATCCTTCCAATTCGCAAAAGGGGATGCTGGAAAAATCCAACAAATTATTGCATACTTGCCATGTTAGACATACCGGCGAAAATAATCAAAAGGGTACTCCTGGACAAATTAAATCAGTGGATCGCAGAATGTAACATTCTACATCCAAACCAGACAGGCTTTAGAGCGAAATCTAGTTCTCTCCATAATCTCCTCACCTTGATATATAGCATCGAATATGCTTGGAATAGACGTCAACTGCCAGTCTATGGGGCATTGATAGATTTTAGTGCAGCATTTGACACAGTCCTGAGGAATAGACTGGAACAAACTTGTTTCATGGAATATTCCTCATGGCCTGTTAAAAATGATCTGTCTGCTGCACACTGATATCATTGTTAGTGAGGTTGGGCGGTGTAGGGAAAGTGTCAAATTACTTCCCGACCTCGAGAGATGTAAAGCAGGAATGCATCCTGGCCTCTACTCTATTTAATCTGTATTTGGCAGACCTTGCAGCAGCCTTAAATCTTCATGCTGCGTGTCCAGTGAAAATTGGGGCACTTAGAATTGACTGGCTTGGCTACGTGGATGACCGTCTCCTCCTTGGCTATACCCCAAAGGGGCTTCAACTCAAGCTTGATGCGTTGGGTAAATATGCCAAGTAAAATGGCCTCCGCATCAATATAAAAAAAAAATTGTGGCATTCCAGAGAAAGCAAAGAGGAAACTAATTACAAAACCCATGTGGAAGTTAGTGAGAAAGTCGTTCATTGTGTGGAATGCTACAAGTACTGTGGTGTTATAATTGACAAGAAGTTGACTTGGACACCCCAGTGGACAGAGAACAAGGCCATTGCATGAGAATCACACATGCCCGGAGTAGCTTTATAAAGAAATGGGGGATGTTCCATTAAACAGTACTGTTGCTGTACACATAAATGGTGTCTTACATGATGTATGGTGTGGAAGTGTGAGGGACTAAATTCAGGGCAGAACTGATTACATTTAAAGCTAAAATCCTTCAATTGTCATTTCTAATGGAATATATCTTGTTGGAGTTTGATCTCAGGAGAATATCAACAGTAATTGTTTGCAAACTAATAATGGGTTATGAGAAACTGAGCCAATTGGACAATGGCACAATAATGGTTGATGTCATGAAGGCATATAGTGCAATACATGATTCTGAGAGGTTTGTTGCCCATGGAAGCCTGTGGGAAATGCATATTTTCTTTGGAAAGCTTAAGGAAAACAGGCAACTGAAACAGCCCAAGCTAAAGGGATGGATAAGGAAAAAAAAACAGATGATCATAGCAAGTAAAATTACTGTGTACGCTTGGTATCAAATGTAAATAGTGGCCCCTTCAATGAATATTGGATGGGGCGCAAAGTTGTCCTGAAATGTGTTGAGGCTTTTCCCAATAGTGCCATAATAAGAGTCTATCTCCTGCCGAAATGTAATCGCACACAGGCTCTTGAAATAGAGGGTGCCAAAGTGGGCATACCACGCTCTGAGCGAATGTGTTGACTGGCGAGATGGTGATCGAATCAGCTGAACACAACACATCAGGTGTTACTGTAACAGTTTGAAAACCATGAGAGCAAAGTATTTGAAAACAAACCTAGTAATAAGACGCACTGTGATAATGTGACTTGTATATCGATGCTGCTACTAGAAGGAAATGATAAAAATCAAATCTTTTTTTTATATATATGACAATGTTATGATACATGCATGGATATTTTAAGAGTAGTCTCTGGAGGGATTTTTTAACTTGTGTTGTGATGTAATTCTGTATAAAAATTGATGCTTTTATGCTCATATTTGTGTTTGTTTTTGTATGTGACACATATATAAAGCCAGTTGTTCGCTACATGTATATTATAATAAATAAAAACAAATAGCACCAATGTGGGCTCATCAGTCATGGTTCTTGCATCTCATGAAGATGTCACTTTGCCCTCCAGTGAATCTGCCTTGCACCTACATGTTATCCCAGGCTCAAGAGGCAACACTGCACCCATGTCCTCATACTCTCAACTTAGCTCTTGGGGTCCTAGAGTTCGGGCATCTTCAGTTTCCTCCAAGGTGTATTATTATTTTATTACTTGTTTCGCACAACACGTCCGTGGGCCTGAGTGCACACATAAGACAGTAAGTCCAAGGGAGAAAGGTAGGGTCCAGAGGAAGGGAGGCAAAAGCGAGAAAGGCATACTAGTCCTTGAAGTAAAGAGTCTTTATAGCCTTCATAAAACTAGTATGGCATGAGATGACATGTATACTATGTGTCAGTGAATTCCAAAGGCCAGGCGCACAGGAATCAAAGCCAGTACCACCCACATTTTTCAGTTTGCATCCTAGAGCGAACAGCTTATTAATGCCATTGGAGCAAAGAATGTGCATGGCCGGAGCCTTGTACAGCCGTTTTGATAGGCACTTTACCATAAAGGCACTTTTAAGTAAGAGAATGTTTTGCAAAATCCGATGGTGGACAGGCAGCCGTTGAAGAGATCTTGCTTCAGTGAAATGATCAGTTCTGCCCAGCCCACATATAACTCTGTGCTCCATTTTGGGCCACCTGCAGTGTTTTCAAATTCGTTTTTGGAGGTACCCACTAGTAAGCTGTTCGAACAATCAATTCTAGAATTGATCAGGGCACAGGCCACTGATGACACATTAGAGTTGGACAAGTATGGCTTGATTTGTCTAAGCAATTTGGTAGTCTAGCAGCAGGAGGCTTTGACTTGTGCAGCATGCGTTTTTCTTTGCGAGACCAGAGTCAAGGTAGACTCCTAGGGTTTTTACAGACTGGGTGACTTGAATGACAGTCCGAGATATTGAACTGGCCATAATTGGCATCCAGTTTTTTCGTATGTTGGGCCGAGCCCACAATAGTCTGCTGTCTTATTATGGTTTGGTGCTAGAGTTGGTCGCCATGCAGTCTTGGATCATGTTATATGTGCATTTGATATTAGTAGTGTCCAAAAAATAATTACCCGTCAGCTCGAAGATCAGCTGGATGCCTCCAGTTTAATTACTATATTTGACTCTGACACCATCTTGCAGGTCAAAGAGGGGACAGATATATATGTTGAACAGGGTGGGAGAAAGACAGGCACCTTGGGACACCACAAGAGCCGGCAACCGCTACACTTGCAGACCAAGGACCAAGAAAGAGGCCATCCAAGAGACACCGGCCTCAGACCAGTTCACAATCTCCCTTAACCTCTCGAGCAGCAAAGAATGATCAACGAAATAAAACGCTGCCGAGGAGGTCAAGGAGCCATGAGCAAAGCTACCCTACCTCCATCGACTATCTCAACAAGTTTAGCCCTGAAGTCAAACATGGCAGCTTCTGTGCCATGCAGCGCACAAAATCCGACTGATGTAGACCTAGCAACAAGTAGTTGTGATGTGTTCCTTCAATTGCAGATAAGCAGTCCTATCGATACTTTTTTAAAAGAAAAGGACCATTGGTGTTGGGTCAAGAATTACCTTCCACCTCTGGGTCAAGAGTTTCCTTCTTTAGTACGGGGTTCATCCATCAGACCTGATTTAACTACCGAAGAGAGGAATTAAGTACTAACAATGTTAGTGATAAGTGGTGCTAGGCAGCCTATTGAGCCTTTGATGATAATGTGGTAGGTATCATAAGTATGGGCATTCTTAAAGAGGGACGGAAACCAAATACCAGACATTGTTACTCATACATGCGTCCCCTCCATCCTTGTGGGCGTCCCCCAACATGGGGATGGTACAGATCATTTTGCAGTGAAAAATTGAGCTTCCCCCTTTTAAATTTAGTCCAGGGCACGGCCACTGCCCACCCCTAAGGCCCCGCCCTCCTGCACTTCACCTCAGTCCCTTTTAACATTCAGTTCTTGTTTTTTGTTAATCTTCTTCACCTCCCTTGCCTCACCCGGCATATGTCGGCGGCTGGAGGCTTCACAAGATGCGCATCCTGCTAGCGCTTGTTCCCGGCCCCTCACCCCCATGCGCTCTGCCTTGAGTGCCTGGGGCCAGACCACTGCTCGGACGGGTGCGTGGCCTGCAGCACTCTAGGTCACAGGGCATTGAAGAATCGTCTTTCACACTCGAGGGATATCTTTCATGCCTCTTCCCCAGGTCCTCTGAAAGAGTTTGTCGCCAGGACCCCATGTCGAGCCAAGGAATGCCCTTTGTTTAGAACGGCACCTCATCGCAGAGACTCCTTCCTGGGGGTTTCCACGGCAAAGGGTACCTTGGATCCTGGTTCTGGCAGATTCAGGGCCGTTAAGGCTACTGGCTCTCAATTTGAGGGGCGTTAAAATTAGTCCTCTTCGGCTCCAGTGGGCAAGGTATAGTAGTGTTCTACCTCCAAGAGTCAGTCTGTTGCATGATCCAACACGACTACCAGACCAGGAGACAGGGTCTCAGTCGGACAGGATTCCAATCGCTCCTCCCACCCCCCTCAAGATGTTCTCTGGTGGCTGATGGACGGCAGTGTCTCAGTGGGAGCCCTCTTTACCCGGCCTGAGCCCACTCAGCGGTCCAAGACCATGCTTTCCCTGAACAAGCATGGTGGCACCGGTTCCCACCACCTGTGCCTGGAGGCGGTGGCGATCTGGGAATGCGACCTTAAGGAATTTAGATTTCCTCGGTTCATCTTCTTGGGGGACAGCAATGCAGAAGCGGACCAACTCAGCCGCTTGAAGTTCAACACATAAGAGTTGGAGTTACACACCAGCTCCTTGTTGCCCCCTGTTCCAGAAATGGGGGTGGGGCGGGTTCCAGATCCAGACTTATTTGCATCTCCTATGAATTCCAAATGGGCGGGCTGGTGTCTGGGTTCTCTGAGACAATCCTTGCTGATTTGCTGGCATGGCCCCAGGTGTTGTTTCCTCCTCCACTGTTGCTCTAGCAGACTCTCAGCAAGTTCCGGATGTCGATTGGCTGCAGCCTCATCCTGATCACCCTGCACTGGCCTTCGAGGGCATGGTTCTTGGATCTGCTGCAGTTGTGTACCCCGGGACTGGTCCATCTTCCGATCCCAACCAGCGGCTTCCTGATGCAGCAGGACTGGGCAGTGGAGCACCCTGATCTGGCCAGGCTGATCCTAGCGGCCTGGTTCATGACCAGCTGAGACTTCACTATGCTTAGTTCGCTGAGGATAACTGGGACATCATTCAGGAGGCTTTCCGTGCGGGCTCAGTACAAGAGTAAGTGGACAATGTTTTGCCATTGGGCTCACAACAAGGGGCTTGACTCTCAAACGCTCCCTGGGCAACATGCTGTTTTTTTTCTGCACATCTGGCTTGTTCAGGCATTCAGGTCGATGCCTGCAACACCTATCTGGCGACCATTGGATCCTAAAAGAATTTCAGGGGCAGCAGCCAACCCGGTGGTTAAGGCCCACCTTCAGGGTTTGTCCAGGCTTTTTCCCCTGGTACACAGGCCTCATCCTGTCTGGGACCTTAATTGGTTCCTGCAGCCTTGCAGCAGAAGTCTTTTGAGCTGATGGCCACGGTGGACATCAGGCTGGTTACGCTGAAGACTGTTGCTGGTGGCCCTCACTTCAGCGTGCAGGGTCCGCGAGCTGCAAGCTTTGTGATCATGTGAACCCATCACCACGTTTCAGAACTAGAGTCATCTTGCACACCCATACAAATGTTCTGTCCAAGGTGGTCACTTCATTCCATTTGCATCCGGAGATCTGCCTGCCAGTGGTCTTCCCCAACCTGCAGTCGGAATGCTGAATTGTTGCATTCCTTGGACCTAGAGTCCTCAAGTTCTAGCTCTCTCGGACAAAATCTTTTATGAGGCATTGTTCACATCTGGGAGCAAGTCCCCAGGGACCCACGCTTCTAAAGCTTCTAACGCCTTTTGGATGGTCCGGGCCATCTCGGAGGCGATGCACAGGCATGGGCAAACTAGTACCTGAGGGGATTCATGCCCATGAGGTCAAAGCTAAGGCCACGTCCATCGTGTTTCAGAGACATGCTTCCTGGGTTGTCATCAGTAGGGTGGTACTTGGGCCACTCCGTCTGACTTCTGTAAGCACTTTTCCTTGGATACAAAGTTCAGTCAGGCAGTCCTGAAGAAGCTTTTTCTCATCCTACACATGAGGAAGGTTGTCACAGCTCCACCCTTCGGTCTTGTTCGGTGGAGTCTTCCACAAGGGTAGAAGTAAGGGGAAGGAACGTATGAGTAATTAAGTTCTCCAGCATGGGGTCTGGCATGGATTCCCATGCTCATGAATATTCCCCGTCATCAGGCCATGAATCCTTGGTAAAAGAAAGCGTAATTTTCACTTACAAGCTGTATTTCTCCTCTAAACCAATCTTGTACTCTGGGTCATACTGCCCCCAGCCAATGACTGCCCTCACTAAACCCTCCTCTGGCAGCCATCCTCATATTTTTACTGCACGTTCAAGTGTTGGGAGTCCTTGAGTTTTGCTCTGTGAGCTATTCTATGTTTGTTGTGCTTTTTTGAGAAAAAGTCCTATTTTTTTCAAACGGAGCCTGTGTGCTCTTCTCTCCAACGGGCGACAAGCGTTGATCAGTTTGTCATTGAATTTTGGGCCCCCAAGGGCAAGGATCGTCGAGTTTCATCGAAGTATCAGAAGGCCATCAAGCCTGCTCCGCACCCCCCACCATGTCGGAAGAGAAGAAAGAGGCAAGCTCCCTTGTCAAGCTGTGCTCCGCATGCGGACTGCAGAACGTATTTTTGGAGGACAAACCCCTTCAGTGCCTCTGTCTTCAACCGGATCACAAAAAGGAGAATGCGGAATCGTTATCAGGTGCTCTAAGAGAATGATGAAGGATCGTCACAGTAGACTGGCTGTGTGGCTCAGCGCCAAGGCCTCTGGCCTCAAGCAAGGTCGTGCCTCACCCAGGACTGGCCGGTCCGAGGACTGGGCTTCTAAGTCCTGTGAGGGCTCTCTATCCGTAGGGGCCCAAGACAAGGCCAAGCACAGTCCCTTGCCACGCACAAAATGAAAAATCGCCCAACCCGGCTAAACTGCAGGAGGCCCGAGAAGCCTAGGGTGGAAGAAAAGGCAGCCGGGCCTGCCCAAGAAGGCCCACTGTTGGCGATCAAGATGGTGGCGGCCGCTCTCATGAAAGCCAAAGGGGCTGACCTGGGGAAGGTGCCCTGATTGCGCCCAGGGTATCCCTACCCCCAAGGTGGGGGGGGGGGGGGGGAGAGCGGGCCTCATCTGGGGCGGTGGAGAAGACACTGGAAAAGAAGGTGCTGACGCTGAGCCCAGCTCCGACCCCTGAGGATGCAAAAGAGGGACTGGGGGGAGAGGGGGCAAGGAGGCCTCAGGCCGTACCTCAAGACACAGATGTTCCTCCAACGAAGAGGACCAGGAGTCCACGCTCACGGTCCACGAGGATTTGGGCAATGACTATGGCGGAAACCCCAGCAACGGCGCAGGGCCTAGTAGGCCTACCGCTCCAACTCTGCCAAGGGATGTATTGCTGGACATCCTTTCAGCCTACATACGTTGGTGTCGGCAATCCAGAAAAGGATGCTGCAGGCCCTGGCCCTGGCGATCCCAGCCCCGATAGCCGCGGATCAGCTTCCGGCGAAAGAGGAGACGCCATCTGATGCCTCTGCATCAACCTCCACACTGGCGCCAGGTGGTCCCCCTCCCATTCCCCCAGAGGGACCCAGACACAATGACAAGCATGGCCATGACGGTCGGCATCTTCACGGTGGGCAGATTGCCGCAGCCAAGGGCATCCTCACTGGATGAAGTGGAGTTGTTTCATGCCATGGTCACCAGAGCGTCCGAGCTCTTCCAACTGACAACCGAGGAGACCAAGAAGGAAGGTTTCCTCTAACAGAAGGCGGGAGGCCAAAAGGAAGACCTTGGCGGTGCCCCTCCTGGCCCCATTGAAGAATCCGGCCCCGGCCAAACGGGATAGGCTGGATAAAAAGTACTGGGTGGCAAGTCTGCACCCAAGTGCCTACAGTCGCAACCATCACTGGACTCGCTCGGTGGTGTCGGCGGAGAAGGAGGTGCAATCCTGCATCACGACCCAGGACGGCTTGGCTCCTGCAGCCCTAGAGTTTGAAGGATTAGAGATGCCAGCAGACTGCAGGGGAGTCTTTGCCAAGGCCAGAGTGTCATTGACTGTTAAGTGCTACGGTCACAAGTGGAAGCGTTTTGCTACGTGGTGCCGGTCGCAGAAGATCAACCCTCTGAGGGTACAGCCCTGCAGATTCTTCCTTACCTGTTGTCCTTGGCCAGGACGGGGGTTGGCCCACGCCTCGATCACGGCGCATCTGGCGGTTATGTCCCGCTACACCAGGTCTCCAGGACTATTTTCCTCTCTGGTCCCACCGTCTCGTGAAGGAGTTCATCAAAGGACTGTTTTGATCTTTCCCGCCGGTGAAGGCTTCTGCCCTGGCGTGGGAACTCGACATGGTGCTGATGAGGCTCATGGGAGCCCCCCTTCGAGCCTATGCATCAGGCTCCAATCAAGTTCCTCTCGTGGAAGGCGTCCATCCTTGTGGCAATCACCTCTGCCAGGAGGGTGGCTGAGATCCTGTCCCTATCCTGCAAACAGCCATATTTGACTTTTCACGATTCGAGGGTGGTGCTTCGAACGCACCCCTCCATGCCGAAGGTTCTGTCAGAATTCCACCTCAAGGAGCCTTTGGTGTTAGCTGTGTTTTTCCAAAGCCTTCATCACCGGTTAAAAGGGCCTTGGACTCGCTGGACGCTGCTCGTTCTTTCAACTTCTACGTGGCACGCACAAAGAGTTTCGGAAGACATCCCAACTATTTTTGAACTTTGGTCCTGTGAACCATGGGAAGGCCTTGTCCAAGGCTTCCATTTCAAGGTGGCGCTCCAGCTGCATCAGTCATCGGTTAGCGAACCGACCTCTGTCTGGCAGTCCAAGAGCACATTCTACCAGAGCGATCGCTGCAACAACGGCGTTCCTGTCTGGTGTGCATCTGCTGGACAGCTACATGGAGGTCCACACACCTTTTTGAGATTCTACTGCGTCGGCCGGGATTCCAGAGAGGAATACAGAGACAGCCAAGCAGTGCTACGCAACCTGTTCGCTTGAAGGTGAGCCTGTTCCGGAGGTAAGAGTAATTGCTACTGTTGAGCCTTGTCACCTCCCATGGTTGTGTAATATTGTACTGCTATGCATTTCATTATTCATGAGCATATGAATCCATGCCAGACCCCATGCTGGAGAAGGAACAAGTTACTTGTAACTATTGTTCGAAGGGATTGTGTCCTCTGACGTATTCCTTATCTTTGATAATACGTTTCCAGCTTGCTGGCCTCGGAAATTTTTTCTGTAGAGGGCACGTCAATGTCCGCCGAGTCGATGTCCCTCGACGGCCACCATATCGGCGCCGATGTCACCATGCCCATAAATAGCCACGCGCTGCATCCGTTGCTCAGTTCCATTTTTCCGCGCTTCGTGGGGTCTCGGAACATCGTTGCTCAGTTCAGTCAGATAATGTACATCTACTCGAAATATACCAACTCGTTCTCGATGGCATCTTCATCGGAACCGACAACGCCACGATCCGGCTTCAAAAAATGTCGAGACTGCGGTAAAAAAATGTCGATAACGGATCCACACAGGATCTGATTGGGAGCCGAGCACCATTGTTCGGAGTGTGAGGACTGCATGTCCATGACGGCGAAAGCCTTCAAGGAGCACAAGGGGAAGCTCGAGAGAGGTAAGTCAGTCAAAACCTCCTCGAAAGTTTCTTCGGTCGAGGCATTCGTCTCCTCGTCGTCAAACATTCCCATTCTGGATCTCGAAGTAGCTCCCACCATTCGTCGAGATCAAGACACTCAAAGAAGAGACGTCGAAGATCCCCTTCCTCGTCTTCTGTTTCCCCAGAAAGGGTCTCCTGCCCCACAAAACACAGCTCTCAGGCTGAGTAGGAAGAATTCAGGAAGAAAATGTTAAGCGTCTTCGAGAAAGCGGCCTCAACCCCCTCGAAGACAGCTGAGGGTGATACCCCGGGTGAAAAACCCAAAAAATCAAAATGCCGCGAGTCGCAGCATCCGGCGAAACATTCCACCCGAGAGCGCCACGGGCCATCGGGTAAGAAGGGTTCTTCGCATCGGTCGATCGACTCGACGCCATCGCCCACATCGACGCCGATGAAAGAGAACACCACGGCTACTCCACAGCCAACGGTGATTCCAAGAGCCTCTGGCACGACGCCGAGACCAACGTCGACATCCTCGAGTAGGATCCCGATCC
This sequence comes from Ambystoma mexicanum, assembly GCF_040938575.1. NCBI lineage: Eukaryota > Metazoa > Chordata > Amphibia > Caudata > Ambystomatidae > Ambystoma > Ambystoma mexicanum. The sequence goes on from NC_090921.1 coordinate 1,238,286,406, forward strand.
TCTCGAGTTCAAGGCCTCTTCCGGTTTTCTCGACGCCGTTCTCGGTGCCTTCGAAGCCCGTCACATCGGCATCGACGTTTTCTCGCCCAATAATGACGAGTTTGGCTCCTTCTGCCTTAGAAATGGGTTTTATAACCCTGGATTATCTTCAATTTATGAAGGGGAAGATTCTGACCAGGAAACCTTCGGGTTGCAGAGGACCACACTACCTGTTTCAGAGGATTTCACCTCTGAGGAGTTGAAAGACCTACAGGAGTCATTACATGAGGCAAGTGGGCTGGACACTTCCCCAGAAGTGGATTTTAGTAAGCCAGACCCAGGGGAACATGCCGAAACACCCATAGAACCCTGATGGCAAGAATTATTGAATTCATGTGTTGGTCTGCACCTTCGCCTGTTTTTCAACAGGATGACCTGAGAGACATATTACACAAAGGTCCACAGGAGGATCCTGTGGTCCCCTGCCATGCAGCCTTACAGAGAAAGATTGCATCTAATTGGGAAACTCCTGAAGTTATCCCTGCTGTCAATAAAAGATTATCAGCCAAGTATAGGGTAGCTGCAGCTGACCCTGAATACTTATTGAAACACTCCAGAGAGGCTGGTGGTCCAAGCGGCAACTTCATCAAGCAGCAGGACCGCTTACCCTACTGTCCCACAGGATAGAGATGACAAAAGGTGCGATTCTATGGCAAAGAAAGTCTTCTCTACTTGTAGTATGGTGTTGAAGTCCATCAACGCCACCTGTACGCTCGCCAGGTTCAGTCACACACTGTGGGAGTGTTCTTCATCAGTGGCTGACTGCATACCCGAAGGAGAGGAAAAGGAAGCCTTCCTTAACATTATTAAAGATGGCAAAGATGCCATGTGCGAGTCACTTCAAACTGGCATCGATTCCACTGACGGTATCAGCAGGGCCATGGCGGCTAGTACAACAATCCGCAGGCATGCTTGGTTGCGAAAGTCTGGCTTTGCTCCAGATGTACAAGCAAGACTTTTGAATATGCCCTTTGACGGCTCTTCATTATTCAGAAAAAAGGCTGATGACAATCTGGAAAAGTTGCAGACATCTAAAGCAGCAGCAAAATCTTTAGGAGCTGCTATCCGCCAAACTCCTTTTTGCCCCTCAGGAACCCCTAGGAGAGGAAAGTCCTTTCGCTATTATTCCGCATTCGGGAAAGGCAGAGGACAGCCGGCTCAAAGAGGCCAAAGGAGATCCACCCGAAGTGGACGGGTCAAAAGTACGAAGACCGCAGCAGGTGCCTCTTTACCCTCAGCATCTGCATCAGCCGCTCCCAAACCACTCTGAGGTCTTTCCACACAACACCTGTAGGGGGCAGGTTAACTCACCATCTGACGGAATGGCAGGCTATTACGTCAGATGCTTGGGCATTGGAGACAGTTGCCCAGGGTTACTGCCTACCCTTTCTACACATCCCTCAGAGTCATCCACCGGGGAACAGCTCTCTAAAAGTTCCAGATCCGCTCCTCTTGCAGGAAATTATAGACCTGCTAGAGAAAGGTGCCATAGAACCGGTACCTGTAGCGGACAGGAACAAGGGCTGGTACTCCCCCCTACTTTCTCATACCAAAGAAGGATGGAGGACTGAGACCCATCCTGGACTTACGAGAATTGAACAAGTTCCTCAGGAAGGACAAGTTCAAGATGGTAACTCTCTCTCAGATCCTTCAGGCCCTCCAGCTCCAGCACTGGCTGGTATCTCTGGACCTTCAGGATGCTTATTTCCATGTGCCAATCCATCTCAAACACATGAAATACCTGAGGTTCACAATTGGCGACACTCATTATCAATTTCGAGTTCTGCCATTTGGACTGACCTCCGCCCCGAGGGTCTTCACCAAGCTAATGTCGGTAGTGGGTGCGAGTCTAAGGAGGGAAGGGATCCACGTCTACCCCTACCTGGACGATTGACTGATCAGGGCTGTATCTTCGGAACAAGCTCAGACCCAGCTATATTATGTCTGCCACTTCCTTCACAAACTGGGCTTCTCCCTCAATTTAAAGAAGTCACAGATGATACTATCACAGAGACTCCAGTTCATTGGTGCGGTCCTCGACACTTCCCTGGGAAAAGCCTCGCCACCGGAGATGAGGGCTCAAGATATTCTGCAGATGGTCAAGTTTCAAAATGCCCAACTTCTCCCAGCCCTTGACTTTTTGAGGTTGCTAGGCCTCATGGCATCCTGCATCTTCCTTGTGCCAGAGGCTCGCCTGAGAATGAGATCTCTTCAGTGGGCACTGAGAACTGTGGTCGCAATTCTCAGGGAGAATGACAGATCTCCTCCGGATTCCGGACAGGGTAGCCCGTGACCTTCAATGGTGGGCCTATCAAGAGAACATCTTGAAAGAACTGTTTTGGCAACCATGGCCGCAGATAACAGTAGTCAGACGCCTCACTCACAGGGTGGGGAGCCCTTGCCAACGACTTGACCATCAGCGGTCGTTGGTCTCCATCGGAGTCCAGACTACACATCAACCTATTGGAGCTGAGAGCGATCAGACTAGTGCTGAAAGCTTTCCTGGCATCGGTACAAGGGAGAAATGTCCTGATAATGACCGACAACACGGTGGCCATGCACTACCTCAACAAAAGAGGAGGCGTAGGGTCACTGCCACTGTGCAGAGAGGCAATGCAGCTCTGGTTTTGGGCAATTCAGGAAGGAATCTCTATCGGCAGTCCACCTAGCCGGAGAGAACTTGACAGCGGATGCTCTGAGCAGGCAGAGCAGTCTCCCACGAATGGGAGCTAGCTCAGGAAGTCCTTCGAGATCTTCGCCCTTTGGGGAACCTTCAGGTGGATCTGTTCGCCACAAGCACCAACAGGAAGGGTGATCTGTTCTGTTCAAGGGAATTTCCCCTGAGAGGCGCTCTAGGAGACGCGTTCGTAGTGGACTGGGAGTTTCCACTCCTTTACGCGTTTCCACCAGTCCCTGTTATTCCTCAAATGATCAGGAGGTTGAGAAGATTCTGGAAAACCATGATCCTAATTGCCCCGGACTGGGCCAGGAGAACGTGGTAACCGGATCTTCTAGGTATGCCCATCTGTCCTCCAATCCGTCTTCCACTCAAAGAGAATCTTCTCTCGCAGAAGGGAGGTCAGGTTCTCCATCCAGACATCGGAACCCTCAACCTTCAGGCTTGGCTTCTGAAAGGGTGAGGTACAAGGATTGGGATCTCCCTGATGACGTCATGGAGGTGTTGCTTTCGGCCAGAAGGCCAGCAACAAAGTCTTTATACCGCTGCCGTTGGTACAAATTTTGCAGCTGGTGTAGAGCAGGGAATATCAACCCTTTTTCATGTGGTACACCAACGGTGTTATCCTTTCTACTCTACTTGGCAAACTCAGGCCTTCAAGTTGGCACTGTAAAAGACTATCTCGCAGCGCTTTCAATCTTCAAGCGCACTGTGGAGGAACCATCGTATTTCAAACTACCTCTAGTGATAACATTTCTCAAGGGATTAACTGTTTATCCTCCAAAACCATTCCAAGTTCCCTTATGGGACTTAAATTTAGTCTTAAACTTCTTAATGGGCACTCCATTCGAACCACTTCACTCTTGTTCGCTGAGATTTCTCACGCTTAAAATTGTCCTATTGGTAGCACTAACATCTGCTAGGAGGGTGTGCGAGCTATAAGCTCTCTCCTGTAAACCTCCACATACAATTTTCCACAAGGACAAAGTTGTCCTACAGGTGAAGCCTAATTTCCTCCCAAAGGTAGTTTCTGAATTTCATATTACTCAGAAAATTACCTTACCTTCGTTCTAACCTCCTCCCCATCCGGGGAAAGAGGAAGAAAGGCTACATAGGCTGGACCCAAGGCGAGCTCTAAGCTTTTGCAGAATGGCTAGAATCAGGCAAGCAGACCCACTGTTTGTAGGATACTCGGGTCACAAGTTGGGATTACCCATAACAAAACAAACCATTTCCAGGTGGATTATTTTGGCCATTCTGGAATTTTACAAACTGGCAGGGAAAGAGCCACCCCAAAAATCGTAGGGCTCATTCAACCAGGGGTATCACAGCCTCTTCGGCACTCCAAAGAGGGGTCCCGGTCAGAGACATATGTGCGGCTGCCACATGGTTGTCCGCACATACATTCACAAAATTTTACAACCTGGATTCCTCCACTAGTCAAGAGACTTGGCAAAGCCGTATTACACTCGGTCCATCCCTAAAGGGATACATGACATTATTACTCCCACCTCCAATTACATGCCACTGCTATGGGAGTCTATTAAAGATAAGGAATACGTCGGAGGACACAATCCCTTCAAAGAACAAGTTACTTCTTACCTTGTAACGTTCTTTCGATGGGATGTTCCTCCGACGTATTCCTTTTCGCCCCTCCTATCCATCCCCGCAGTAATACTTCCCTTGTGGTTGCAGCTTACGCTCCTTCAAAGTCAATAACCAATTCAGGCATGACTTTTCTTGTTCTACAAAACAGAACTGAGCAACGGACGCCACGCGTGGCTATTTATGGGCATGGTGACGTCGGCGCCGATACGGTGGCCGTCGTCGACGCGCAGCGCCCGCTACAGAAAACATTTCCGAGGCCAGCAAGCTGGAAACGTATTATCAAAGATAAGGAATACGTCGGAGGAACATCCCATCGAAAGAACGTTACAAGGTAAGAAGTAACTTGTTCTTCTCCAGCATGGGCCTGGCATCGATTCATTTGCGAACCCTCCCTCCTACCCCTCTACAGCTCGTCTTGGTCATACTGCCACTGTGCATGAGGGGCTTCGGGAGAGGGCAGTCATTGGCTGGTGGCAGTATGACCCAGAGTACCCTGATTGGTTTAGAGGAGAAATACAGTTTGTAAGTGAAAGTGAAAGTTTTTTCTTTTACCGAGGATTCCCGGCCTGACTGGGAATATTCATGAGCATGTGAATCCATGCCAGACCCATGCTGGAGAATAATAATTACAAGTAACTAACTTGTTCCTTACTCCGTTTAGTGACTAGAGTACTTGTAGTCCTTAGTCCCCTTTACTCCATACAACCCACCCACCTTCCCCCGCTTGTATACCATGGGCTGAAGTATTCTCTGTAGCCAGGTATTGAAACTTCGGATGTGTTGAGACCTTTTTGGGCGCTCCGGCGACCCAATAAAATGCTAAGCACTGCAAGTCCGCGGGCACTGAGAGCGCCGGTCAGTCGGGCTCCTCGGCTGCCAGGCAGGGCCCATTATCACTGACGCCATCAACCACGAGCCAACGCTCGTAAAGGCCCTGATTCACCTGGCTGTGGTCTCGATTGAGGGAGTCGTGGCAGCCCTGGCGAAACCTGCGGAGGCTTCCCCAGTGGAGACGATTTCAAGGGCTAGAGTTTCCCTACCACCCCGGAGGGAATAATCTTTTCTGCCTATCGAGAAGACCCCCGTGAAACCCTAGCAGGAGAAAGAAGGGCGGGTGTGATAGCCTTAATGGACACGGATACCACCTCTGAGGATGAGTTGGCGAGCGTCCAAAGGATCCTTGACGAGAAGTTCGAGGAATCCAGGGCCCCTGGGAAGGATCCAGACGAGGAGAGCAATGAGGGAGCCGACGAGGAAGATAGGACCGCGAAGGACCCCGCGCCCCAACCGTCAGTCCAGTTGCAGCCGGTACCCTTACCGAGGACAACTCAGGAGCTATCCTGATGGCGATACAGAACCTGTGCATGGAGATGAGGATGCCCTTACCCCCCACCGATGACCCAACTGGGCCTGGTCCATCGGGGAGCCCACCTAACAAGCGGAAACGAGTCCATCCTCCTCACACCCCCACACCCTTTCCACCCTTCACCCCATCCCCTCCAAGTATTGAGACGGGAACGGAGACAGCAACGACGGGGACGGATGATGGTGACGACGGAATGGACCTCCCTTCACCACCTCTTCGGGCCTCACCCCCCGCCTCCCCCTGACGAAATTGTCACGCCCCTCGCCCAAAACCCCCTCTGGCAAACCCATTGGCCAGGTGAAGTCAGGACTTGGGCCTCTGGATCCTGGCATCCTCTTCAAAAGCCCTCATGGGGTTAGTCCTGGCGCCTATGGCGCCAGGCTCATACACCATGAAAAACAATGTGCTTGGGAACTACTTTATTGTATTGTCAGCCAACATGGAGGCATCCACATAGCTTGATTCCTAAGAACCAAGCTATGCGGTCTAGTGTTTTGGGTGTGGTAGCCTAGGGACTACTTTACCTGGACTATTTTGTTGGGGCTATTTAAACCACACCCGAGCAAGACAACACGCATTGCGTTACTTTGCAGCTTGCAATGTGACGCCCACCGTGTCCAGCTATTTCCTTGAACCTCAGAGAAACAGAACCTGCAAGGAGACAAAAGGAACATCATTAGCAGCATCATCTTACCTGCCGTCTTCATCTTTAAACACTCGCAGCTACTGAGAACAGCTTCCTTGAATCTGCACGCCTCCCGGACAGAACGACCTGAAAAAGGAAGATGGAGGCAACATTAAAGAAAGCAGTAGAGACATTTACAAATTACAAACTGCTCAAAAGGCTTACCTGGCTGGTTGCCTCTCGGCTGGTACCGCTCCGGATATTCCACTAGTGCTGAAGAACACTGCAACCTACAAGGAAGGAAAACACAGGTTAGCAAAGGCAAGACTTTGCAGCGCTGCGCATAGCGCTTGCTTTACGCATCATAGTGCTCTTAATGCGCCATCATTTACCAGCGGGGCTCAACCAAGCCAGTTCGCCGCGCTGGAGCTCTGCATACCCAAGGGAGAAAAGACATTTTAAACCAAGAAAGGCATGCAGGATAGCAACAAAACTAAATAACAGCAATAAGACCTACCTGAACAATATCAAACGGGCCGGCGTCAGTGAAGTAACTGGACCGCACTCGCCCATGAAAGACAACATGCCCCTGCAAAGAAGGCAGGACGGAGAGCACCCCTAATTCTACCACAAGGCAGAACCTTCCCCGCAGATCACATCAGGGTAAAGCTGAGCAGCATACGAGCGAGTAACCCGGCTGCGTGGCGTCCCTGTGGATACCAGGTGAGCGTAACAGAAATTGGCTCCTTCCGCGCCATGATCGCCAGGGCATCTGAGCTCTTCCAGCTCTGCCCCAAAGAACAGAAGGAAGGTTTCCTCTACCAACGGCGGGAGGCCAAGAGGAAGACTGTCCTCTCAATCCCGTTACTGGATGACATCTGGGACGAGGGGCTGGCACTCCTGAAGAACCCATCCACGGCTCCTGCTAGGAGGGACCAGTACGAGAAGTAGTACCGTATCCCGGACTCTGCCCCTATGTGTCTCAGGGCACAGCCATCCCCTGGATTCGGTGGTCTCTGCGGCAGCCAAGAAGAAACCGGCAGGGGCAACGGCATCAACTTCAACATCCCCACCGGACGGCGAGGGGAAGAAATTGGATGCCATGGGACGACGGGTCATCTCGTCGATGACGATCAAAGCGGCCAACATCCCTGCGATCGTGGTTCGCTACGACAGAGAGCTGTGGTTCAAGATTGCTCCCCTGCTAGACTTCCTCCCAGACGACAAGAGGGCTGAGGCCCTGGAGATCCTACAGGAAGGCGTGGTGGCTTCGGACCACGCCATCACGGTGGCCTCGGACATCGCCTACACTGGCTTTCGTCAGATGGGCAACAGCATTTGCCTTCGCTGGCGCGGTTGGCTCAAGGCCACAGACTTCCGTCAGGACGTGCAGACCAGGGTTCTGGACATGCCCTTCGGGGAACAACCTGTTCGGCAAGACAGTGGACGAGTCGCTGGAGGCCATCAAGGCGGACACCGAGACGGCTCCGGCCTTGGGTGTTCTTCAACAGCGTCGGCCGTCCTTCCGGAGCTCCGGAGTCAAACAAGGTGCCTCCAAAGGATACAGTGGTGGTTCCTCATACCGCCAAGTAGCCCGCTCCTCATCGCAGGAGTCCTACAGAGGACACGGCAAGACAGGAGGTTCCCGTCGGCAAGGCCGCGGCGAAACAGGACTGAACCGGCCGTGGGGTCGGGCCTCCAATGAAGCACCGCAGTGGGAGCCCGGTTGTCGAAATTCGTCGGCATGTGCGAGTCCATCTCCACCGACCGTTGGGTGCTAGATGCACTGGCACGCGGGCACACCCTGGAATTCCGAAAGAGGTGTCCCTGCATTCCACCCATGGCCAGAAAGGAAAACCATGTCCCACAACTACTTCTGGAGGTACGAGCGATGTTAAGGAAGGGAGCCATAGAACTCGTCCCAAAGAGGCTCCGGGGCTCTGGAGTGTACTCGCGATACTTCCTCGTCCGAAAGAAGACCGGCGGGTGGCGACCCATCCTGGACCTTTGTCTAAACAAGTACATCAAGTCCCAGAAGTTCCGGATGGTCACCCTCTAGCACGTGCTGGGACAGCTGGAGAAAGGCGACTTCCTATAGTTACTGGACTTGGAGGATGCCTACTTTCACATCCCCATCCTAAAGGGACATTGCAAATTCCTGCGATTTGTGGTCCAAGGACGACACTATCAGTTCAAGGCCCTTCCCTTCGGATTGAAGTCGGCGCCCAGGGTGTTCACCAAGTGCCTAGCACCAGTGGTGGCGTGGCTGCGCCTGCAGGGGATCCCGGTCTACCCCTACCTGGCCGATTGGCTCATCCGAGCAAGGGCAAGTGAACTTGCCGTCGATCACACAGCAAAGACTGTCCAGCTTCTCACAGATTTGGGATTCTCGATCAACTTTGCGAAATCACACCTGGTACAGTCGCAAGTTGCCCTGTTCCTGGGAGCCAGGCTCGACACAATGGCGCGATTGGCTTCACTGTCGGAGGAGAGGACGAAAGCCATCTTGGGCAAGGTAAAACTGCTGTTGACCATGGACGTGGCCAGGGTGAGGTCCATCAAGTCGCTGCTCGGCATGATGTCCTCGTGCATCTACCTTGTGCGCCTATGCAGGCTGCGGATGAGACCCCTACAGGAGTTCCTCGATGCCCGTTGGAGGCAAGCGGCGGGCAGCTTCGAAGACAGGATCCGTCTCAACGAGACTTTCTGACGAGCAATCCAGTGGTGGGGCAACCATGCACACCTAGCGGTGGGCATGGACTTCCAGACCCCGGCGCATCAGGAAACTGATGGGCGCCTCCCTGGAGGGATGGGGAGATCTCTACACATCAATGTCCTGGAGCTCTGAGCCGTGTTCTGGGCTCTCGGGTCGTTTCTCCCGACCCTCAAAAGGCAAAGTGGTAAGTATCTTCACCGACAACACCACCACGATGTTCTACATCCAGAAGCAGGGGCACCAGATTCCAAGCCCTATCCAAGGAAGCACAGGACCTGTGGCACTGGGCCGTTTCCCAAGGGATGTTCCTGCTCCCCTTCCACCTGGCAGGAATAAAGAACACCATCGCCGACTTGCTCAGCAGGGAGCTACGCTCGTGCCACGAGTGGGAACTTCGGTAGCATCAGGTGGATCTCCTATTCCGACGATGGGGCAATCCCCAGATAGACTTATTCGCGACGATCGCCAAGTGCCGGAGTTTCGCAAGCACAGTTTCCCCAGCCAGGGAGCATGGGCGATGCCTTCTCATTCCCCTGGGATGGCCTGTTCCTGTATGCGTTCCCCCCCCGTTGCCTTTGCTGCTACGTCTCATCAGTCAACTCAGATGGTCCCGGTGCAGGATGACTCTCGTCGCCCGGCATGGCCGAGGCAGATCTGGTTCCCGGACCTTCTGGACATGTCCGCGTCCCCTGCGGCCAATCTTGCGACCGACACAGATCTTCTTTCCAGGGAAGGAGGCGCCATCCTCCATTACGATCCAGGATCGTTAAACCTGCAGGCCTGGCTCCTGCAGCACTAGAGTTTGGAGCGTATGATATCCTGGCGACTGCAAGGAGGTACTTGCAAAGTCCAGGTGGTCCTCGACTCTCAAGTAATACGGACACAAATGGAAGAGGTTCTCTGTCTGTTGCCGTGCACCGAAGATTAACCCTCTACGGATTACGGCCCCTCAAGTGCTGCCGTACTAGCTATCGCTGGCAAAGGCGGGGCTGGCACATGCCTCTTTCAAGATCCATCTGGCGGCTATCTCCCGCTACACCAGAACTCCGGGACTATCATCTCTGTGGTCCCATCGCCTGGTGAAGGAATTCATGAAAGGGATGTTCCGATCGTTCCCGCCGGTGAAGGCCCCGACCCCGGCGTGGGAGCTCAACGTAGTGCTGGCCAGACTCATGGGGCCGCCATTCGAGCCTCTGCATGCGGCACCGTTGAAGTTCTTGTTGTGGAAGATGGCGTTTCTTGTGGCCATCACCGCCGCACGGCGAGTGGGAGAGATCCAGGGCCTCTCGTGTAAACTGCCGTACCTGACATTCCATCAGACAAGGGTAGGGCTGAGGACGCACCCCTCCTTCATGCCCAAGGTGCCGTCGGACTTCCATCTCAACAAGTCCTTGGTGCTACCTGTTTTCTTCCAGTCGCCGGCTGAGAGGCCATTGCACTCGCTGGATGTGGCTAGAGCGCTGAAGTTCTACGTGGACCGCACGAAGGCCCTTCGGAAGACATCACAGCTGTTTGTGAATTTTGGACCTGTGAACCAAGGGAAGGCCCTCTTGAAGGCTTCCATTTCCAGATGGCTCTCCGGCTGCTTCACTGTCACCGGTTGGCAAACCGACCTTTGCCTGGCCGTCTGAGAGCCCATTCAACCAGAGCGATTGCTGCTACCACGGCGTTCTTGTCTGGTGTGACCCGGCTGGACATCTTCAGGGCTGCTAGTGGAGGTTGACACACACCTTCACAAGATTCTACTGCGTCGACCGGGATTTCAGGGAGGAGTCCAGAGTCGGCCAAGCAGTGCTGCGCAACCCGTTCGCCTCAAGGTCGGGCTGGTGAGGAGGGAAGAGATGCTTAATGTTGAGTTGTTGATATTCTTAATGTTGAGCCTTGCCACTTCCGATGGTTGTGCATGTGTGTACTGCTATGTATACTTGTATTCATGCGCATGTGAATCCATGCCAGACCCCATGCTGGAGAAGGAACCAGTTACTTACCTGTAACTGTTCTCCAGCATGGGTCTGGCATGGATTCACATGCGAACCCTCCCTCCTACCCCTCTGCGGCTCTTCTCTTGGTCCTACTGCCACTTTACAAGGTACCAAATCAGAAGATGGCTGCCAGAGGATGGGCTTAGGTAGAGGGCAGCCATTGGCTGGGGGCAGTATGACCCAGAGACAAGTGATTGGTTACTAGTAGAAAGACAGTTCAGAAACAAAACTGAAACTGATTTTTTCTTTACCGAGGATTCCCTGCCTGACAACGGGGAATATTCATGAGCATTTGAATCCATGCCAGACCCCCATGCTGGAGAACAACAGTTACAGGTAAATACCTTGTTCCTTCCCAGCCATTGGTTCTGGGGAGAGGTGCCCAGCAATGGCAGGTGCAAGGATGTTTCTGGTTATGTCCAGGAGCAGAGTGCAACCCTTGGTGATGGCAAAATGCAGGATGCACTGATGCAGCCCTCTTCAGGACACTTCACAGGATGGGGGAAAGCGCGTTCCAGCAACCAAAGCCGCACACAGACAACGCAGGCTTACTTCCAGTCAGTTATTGAAGTCCTTCCAGGACAGGATCCTTTGAGATTTGAAGGCTGAAATCTGGCAGGACGGAGATTTATAACGCAATCTGGCAACCACTGCAGTTCCATCTGAAAACTCGGAGAACGGCGGTGGTTCTAGCGTGGTAGCCTACTGGAGAGCTGGACAGTCCACTGGGTGGTCCAAGCACACTTCCGAAGGCACAGGACGGCTGGCTGCCCGAACACGTAGAGACTATTTTGTCCCACCAGTTAAGTAAGCACTGCATAGGGCCTTTTGCAGATCAGGGCTTCACCGGGATGCTGGGCATCTTCAGGCGTCTACTTCGGATCTTCAGTCCGCTGTTCTTCTACAAGGGATTTGTGGCTGCAACGCTGATCTGAATAAAGGGCTGCCAGTCATCTTCTCATCCAAAATCCATCTTGGAAAAAGGAAAAACTACTATATGGCCAAAGAACAAGTGAAAGTCTTGTGGCGTAGCCTTTTTAGAGCACTTGCTACGTTTAGTATGCATACACTGTAAATGTGAATATGCGCACTAGAAAAAGCACGAAAAGGGTTAAAATATAGTTGCTGTAACCAGCTTGTCTTTAGGCACATATAAAAGTAATCAAAAATCCCAAGTGTAGAAGGTTAGGGCTATATGAAAGCATCACATTGCACTGCATTATAAGATGCTGCGTGCAGTGTTAAAAAGTTAAAACATTAAAAGAAATAAGTAATGATAGGCTGAAGGACCGATTTGTCCCCCCTAACAAATTAACAGGTGGGGGAAGTGAAGCGGAAGGCTTTCCTTCCCTGGAAAAAAAACCCAGAACATATTAAAAAACGAAGCCAAAAGATTTGGGGTCCATAGAAACTATGGAGGGATAGTTGCCTAAAGAGGGATCTTTCCTAACTCTGATGAACACCGAAGTTCTGGGCTTGACTGCAGAATGGCGAAGCCTGTGGTGTGGGAGCTGGTCAGTCCACTGGCAGTCCAGGGACAGATCCAAAGGTTCACAAAGGCAGGATCCTCGCTAAGGAGTCAAGGCTAGTTGGTCCCACTAGTGGAAGGGCTGAAGGCACCGCTCAGGGTCTTCGGAGATTAGGTAGTCAAACAGGGCCTCACTGGGCCAAACGCAGGAAGGGATGGGATGGTGAGCCTCTTCAAGAGTGGTCTTCGGATCTTCAGCGGGCTGTTCTTCTTTGAGGGATTCTTGGCTCCAACAATGATCTAAAGAAATGGCTGCAGAGGTATTCTTCTTATCCAAAGTCCAAGCGCACAAATGGTAAGCAACTGCACCATTCAAACAGCCAGTAATGGGCGGCCAGTCAGGGACAATTACTGGTTTCACGTTTCACCCTGACACCTAGACTTTCTGGCACCACAGGTGTGAAGTGGGATCAGAAAGTCCCACTCCATTCCTGGCCCACACACACTCTGTGGCATAAGGTCTCGCGTAGTGCAGCGTCAAATCATGGCCCTCAACGGCCTCCGTAACTTCCTCTGCCGTGGCGTTTGATACTGTTATATGAAACACGCGTGGTGACTGTTACTTCAGTCCTATTTTTTCTGCATGATAGTGTTCGTCTGAGCGATCACTTCAGCTAAAATTCTAAGTTTAACCTCAAAACAGTCGATTCAACATCTACTCGACATGTCCCTGACACCGAAGACCGTGTTTAAACAGTATGCTGACACTGGGGCCAAAAAGTTAATTACAGATCTGCACCGACTCTGCCTGTGATGTCTGGGGATAGGCCACAAAGTGGATTGTGGCACGCACCAGTCCATGACTGTCCAGGCCTTACAGGAAAGGAAGGGGAAACTTGAAGCAGGTAAGTCCTCTCTCAAATCCCCCTTTACTACCCTGTCAAAAAGAAAATCGTACTCCGACCCAAGGAATGTGCCCCCTGAGAGAAAGCACTCTAAACACCAAAGATGCTCCAGATTTAGGTCACAACGCTTGTCATCTCACAAAAAGACAAGAAGCAACGCCATAGATCCTAGTTTACGTCGTCTTCCTCTCCCAATAGTCTTTTCAGAAACAAATCTTCAACTCCTGCAGAATGGGAAGATTTCTGCCTAAAAATGCTCAACATTTTTCAGAGGCAGGCACCTCAGAGTGCCCCTCTCAAGGAGTCAAATCAAGCCACCCCTCCATGTCTAAAAAGACCAGTAGGGAGTCTGATGTGTCTCCTTCTCACATGCCTAAGAGCCTGGGAAGATGTGCTCTTCGACACCCAATTCAAAGGAGTCTTTATTGACACAGAATATGAAAAAGTCCTCTTCCTCCTCGGAGGAAAAGGGTTCAGGGCCTTCAACTCTGGTCTTGATGCTTTTGCCAAAGCGGTCTAGTATTTCACCCAAACCATTAAGGCATTTGAAGCTGTTGAAACATTCACTGGTCACTTCCAAAGTAGTTGAGTCCCTCATCTCCCTTGCCTCAATCGGGCACTCTGTGCCTTCGAAGCCTTTAAAGCCCTCAACTAACTTGAGTCTTTTAAACCTTTGCCTAGACCAGATTTCTTTAGGTCTATGGGGCTCAATCTTCGAGGAGGAGGAAGACCAAGCTCCATTTGGGTATGAATTTGGAACACCCAGTGATCGAGAGGAGCTTATTTCTCAAGAGTCCAACATTTTAATATTGTAGACACTAAAAGAAACCAGCAGTTGGGAGACATCTCTGAAACTGACTTTGGGAACCCAGAGATGGCTGGATATTCAGATTCATCCTACAGGACAGTAATCTGTAAAGTCTCGGTTATCTTGGGTGCCCAAAACCACCTGCAATTGTGGAAAAACACAACCTTACTGATATATTGGATAGTGGTGCAGTAAAAGAAGCAGTATTACCATTTCTCACTTCTTTGAGGGGGAGTGATTGGAGAATTGGCTGAAACCAGATCCAGTCTCTCCAGTTAACACACTGCTGGCAAAGAAATACAGAACAGCTTCTGTAGATCCTCCCCTCAACAGGCATCGAACACCAGAAAGCCTAGTGGTTCAGAGTGCGACAGCTTCTTCTATGTCTTCAGCTTATCCTTCCACTTCTACTGACAAGGACGATGTAAAGGTTGATGCGTTGGGGAAGAGAATGTTCAGTGCAGGCCGTATGGCACTAAAGTCTGCCAATGCTACAAGTGCCCTGGTGAAATACACACACCCTTTGGGGAGTGGCTGCCCTAGCCCTAGCAGCAGACCATGTACCGGAGGGATGGGTTTTAAATCTAATTGAGGATGGAAAGGATGCCAGGAGACCATCATTATAATCTAGTCTGGATAATCTGGACTCTTGAGTAGATCTATGGCTGCTAGTACTGTCAAGACGCATTGGCATGGCTCAGGAAATCCGGTTTCACGCTAGATGTTACGGCACATCTGCTGGACATGCCCTTCAATGGGACTCATTTATTCGGTGAGGAAGCTGACAGCAGCTTGGGCAAGCTTCAAGAGCAGCAGCTAAATCTCTAGGGGCAGCTATAAGGCAACCTGTACAATATTCAGGACAAGGTCCTTTTCGCTTCAACTCCTGCATTTCAAGAGGAAGAGGGCAATTCTCTCAAAGGGGTTAGAGAAGGGCTCCTCGTGCAGAAACTGCCGAATTGCCTTCTGCTGCAGCAGCAAAATCCCTTTGACTCCCTCACCCACAAATCGGTGGTAGGAGGCACACTGTCACAACATCTCCAGAGTTGGCGAGGCATAACTTCGGATGCATGGGTGCTACAAACACTGGCCTACGGTTACTGCCTTCCATTCGTAAAGAAACCCCCACATTGCCCCCCAAGAGCTCAATGTTCTTTGGATCCAGATCAGCTCCTTCAACAGGAAATTCTAATAATATTGGAGAAAGGTGCAATAGAACTGGTACCTGCAGAAGAGAGAAACCAGGGTTGGTACTATCCCGTTTTCCTAATCCCCAAGGACAGAGGAGTGCAACCATCTTGGACTTGAGATGCTTGAAGTTCCTCAGGAAGGACATGTTCAACGGGGTAACTTTCACAGATCCTTTAGGCCCTTTGACGCCAGGATTGGTTGGTGTCATTGGACCTTCAGGATGCTTACTTTCATGTGCCCATCCATCTCAGGTACAGGAAGTACCCGAGGTTCGCAGTTGGTGGTTCTCATCAGTTTCGGGTTCTGCCATTCGGGCTCAACTCAGCCCCTAGGGCGTTCACAAAGCTTATGGCAGTGGTGGCGGCGAGTCTAAGGAGGGAGGGAGGGGATTCATAGCTACCCCTACCTCAATGACTGGTTGATCAGGGCTTGTTCTCCGGAACAGTCCTATCGGTCGCACCTGCCAGGCCGAGGGCTCTGAGCCTACCGGACCCATCGGAGCCATCTGAGGTTTTGGCTTCATGTTCGAGGGCAAAGGAGTGTCCTTCAATGTCTGAGCTGGCACAGGGCATTCATGTCCTCCCGACCAGGGCGTGATGCAAGGCCCCAAGATGGCAGACATGCATGTGGTTGAGCCTGCTAGGCCGACTGCCAGCTTGGATTCGGGCCTTCCCGGTCCTTTGCCCACAGAGTGGGCCATGCAAGAAAGTTGCAGTCCCCTTCCCCTGTGGCGGCAGTGGGCTTATTGGTACAGGCGGTTGGTCGCCACAGGGATACGGTTACACGCCACAGGCTCCTAGGTGTTGTGATCAGGAAAAGAGGCCCAGTGCCCCTCGGGATCTGGCAGCCTACGAGGATCACTTCTCGGCGTTTCCTCATCCTTAAGCGCTCCCCCCAGATGAGGCTCCTCAAGGGTATAGTCAAGGAAGTGATCCCTCGGGAGGTGCCACCGCCTCTGAGCGCTCGCTCCTCCGCTTCTAATTTCTCTTCCTCTGCCGCCTTCTATGCCACCAACGCATCCCTCGCAGATGGATTCACAGCTATCTTCATATCTGGAGGGGTGTGGGGGAGTGTCTAAGGCTCTGGTGTCTCAGAAATTGGACAGCCTGTTCAGGCTCTTGGATGGGAGCCAGTCCTCCTGGCCTCCCACCCTTAGCAACACTCCTCAGTGGTGGCAGTGGCCTCCTTCTATTCCAAGTTCTCATCTTCGTCATCTTCCCCTGCCAGTGCCGCCTCAAGTTGTCTGTCCAAAGAGGACAAAGCCCTTGAGTCTTTTGGAAAAAGCTGGTATGCCATCTCAGGGCTACATTTGTGGCAAGCCAACTCTGATGCCCTCCTAGCAGCGGAGAACCAGAAGCTGTGTCGACAGCTGGGGGAAGGGGGGTTTCTGCCTCGCAGGCCTCCTTTAAGTCCGGCCTGGTGGACACCCTGGTAGTTTCGCAGGACCTCATGGATTCTCTGGTCTCTGTTAGGGAGAATTCTCAGAAATGTGCCAATTCCCTCTACCTTAGAGACCCCCAGCAACTTTGCTGGATTTTGAGGACTTGATTTTATTTAACCTGGGGAGAGACCTTTTTTTCCCACTCTCGTATTTTAATGTGATTTTGTACTTTGTTTCTTTTGGTTGTGGAGTCCGACAAACTCCATTTTACATTGTCACACAGCACCTTCTGTGCAGTGACACAGGGAAGTCTTTCAAATTTCACAAAGGTTTAAATACCTTCTCTGGGATAAACTACCGTTTCCCAGAGCAGTAAAGTGAAATGGACTTCTTACATTTGTAACTTACTAGACCCAGCACACACCATCTTACAATAGGGCGCTGGATGGGTTATTTAGTATCCCCTTTGGCTAGCCTCTCATGTAACATTTTTGTTACCTTTTCCTCACGGAATGGCTGGTGGCAGTGGTTCACGTTTTACTACCATTATGGGATTTTACCGCAGGTGGCGTTCACAGCCATGGTAAAGCACCCATGGGTGCCATTTTTGTCAAAATGGCCCTGGTCGTCTTTTTTTGCCTTTTCTTTGTGGAAAGGTCCTTCTTGAGATTTACTCTGCGCGCCAAACCAGGTTTGGTCCCTTTGTTCGTTTTTGTCTTTGGCGGGCTTCACAAGTGAAACCTGCCTCTGGCTCCAGGGTGTCTGGCGGGGGCAGGAAGTGAAGGAGGTGCCCGAAACTCCCTGTGCTTAGTCTCCTAGGAGACCCAAATGCACTTTGTGGTGATTGGCCGGCTGACTGTCCGGCAAGCACAGCCACCCTGCTGGGTCGCTGACAGCTAGGCTGGAATGATTGGGAGCAAGATGCATAGAAGGCGAGGCTTTTTGGTTTGGAAAGCAGAGTGGACTACTGGACAAAGGAATCCTAAGAGAATTTGAAGAAGACGCCTGCTGCCACTCCTGGACCGTTGGTTTTCCCGGTGAAGCCCTGCTGCTTTGCTGAAACTCCACTTATGTATCGACAGAAGCTCCTGCAAGGACGACTTCTCCCTTTGAATTGGTGGGACCAATCCACTCCAAAGTAAGCCACTTGGACAACCTCTCGGAGCTGGTTGAATTTCCAGAGTTGCTGCTGGAAACCGAATAAGCCAGGGAGAGGAGCACCAGTTCTTGTGCGTTGCTTTTAAGCTGGCCAAGAGCTCCAGGAAGATCCTCTGGACTCCCAGGAAGCAGTACTGACTGAGCCTGAGCCCCCTCAACAGAGTACAGGACCCCAGAAGCAAGAAAAGGCCATCTCGACAGCCAAGAACCGCTGGGTTATTCGCAGTAGTCGCGAGGAGCTGAAACACTGAATGTGCTACTTGTTTGAAGATTGCTGGTTGTGAGCGGTGACTGTCCCTCTGCAGTGCACGAGTCCCCTGAAGCCCTCCCTCTTGTCCCCACGACTGAGACCCAGGAACAGAGAGAGCTGCAGAGCTGCACAGGAACAGAAGTCCTCTGCTGCACTTTTTCTTCAATCCAAAGGTACTGTTAAGTCTGAGAGAACTTGCCTCCTACTGTAGAGTTGCTTGCATCTTCTACAACTCACAAGTCTAACAGCTTGTGGCCCTACATTGATTCTTTTTCTTCAAAGACTTCTAAAAGAAGTTGTGCAAAGACTGTTTCAGCTCATAGACTTTTGCCCATTGACTTCGGCTTAGCTTGTTGCACTGAATAACTCATGTTGGGGAATCCAAAAGTATTTGCCTGCTTGAGAATATTTGTGCTCTCTTGTATGTTCTAATAACCTTTTTCTTTAACCTATTCCTAAGCTTATCTAAAATGCAACAGTGATGCATTAATATCCCGGGCACCCTAGCTATTGAAGTCACCTGAGTTTTATATTGCCCCCTTCTGAAGCAGACTTATTCTAACTGACTGATACATTAATAATGGCTTTATCAAGAAACCTTGTGTGTAAGAGTATATTTGAATACTTGTCACTGTGAAACTCTAACTCCCCTACAGCTCACATTGACCCCTCTTGAGATAAGCATGGCTGCGCCACACGCTACCAACCTGTGTAGTGCAGATTTATACCAAAGGTTGGGTTTCTATTGCCAGGAGGTCAGGGTTGTTGTGGTGCACCCAAAGGGTACTGCATACAATCTTGCCTAGCAGTCTCCCACATCGACGCAGCCATCAGAGCTGTGCCTTGGGCTCGAGATGAGACTGACTGCATGCCACTAAAATCTCGTCTGATGTGCAAGAGAGAATACTGGACCTTTCTTTCGAGGGCTCTGATCTTTTTCGGTCATCCAGCGATGATGAGTTTACTTAAAAAGAACACAACCTTGACCATCCTGATTAAGCCAGGGAGGACGCCCTTCCTTCAGTCTCAAGGCAGGACCAACTTCCAAGCATGCGCTTTCCCCGGCTTCAAAGGGTTTCGGTATTGTGGTGCACGGAGGTCTGACGGGTAGCCTAGTGATCACAGGAGGAGGAAGCAGAGGACTTTGTGTGGTCCCTCCCCCCAACCTCCGCTGCCACCTCAAATACCAAAAAGCAGTGACGTAAAGGTCAGGGAACAAAACTTGCCTGTAGGGGGTCGGCTGGCTCTCTTCTAGGACAGATGGAAGCATTGTTTTAAGAGCCCTTGGATTGTTTCTATAGTGTTCATGGGCCTAAGTCTTCCTTTTCCTCTACCTTTCTCTCCTCCTCTGCTTCAGATAGGGTCCCTGGCCCTTTTATGGGAGACCCTTTCTCTTTTGGAGATGCAGGTGGTGTGGCCGGGTGCTCAGTGAGACAGGGGCTCTGGCTTCTACTCCAGGCTTTTTGCGTTGCCAAAGAAGAACCAGGCTGGCCTGAGGGTAGTCCCGGACCTTTCATTTCTCAACCTGTCTTTACCACTCTAACACTTCAAGATGATTACTCCTGCGCACATAGTCACTGTGTGAAGGGGACTGGATGTGTTCCCTAGACCTCAAGGATGCGTATCTGCATGTTCCCTTTTACCAGCTGCATCAGAACATTCTGCGGTTCACAATTGTCTTACCACTTCCTGTACAAGGTGCTGCCTTTTGGCCTCCACTTTGCTCCTCGTGTGTTCACAAAGCTGATTAATGCAGTGGATGGTCTCCTCCGCCTCGAGGGCCATCACTTGTACCCTTATCTGGATGACTAGCTGTTCAGAGTCAGCTCTCCCGAGGGGGCGGTGCACTCCTGCCAATGGCTGGCAGATGGTTTACCAGTTGGGCTTTACCCTCAACCGGCGGAAGTAGCAGCTGACTCCGGCCCAGGTTCTGGTGTTTCTTGGAGTGCGCTGGGATACGGCAGTACAGCGAGTATTCCCCACGCCCGAACGGCTCCTACAGCACTTTCTGGCAAATTTGACCACCTTGGCATGGTGGTCCCAGCAGCTTCTGGGACTGATGGTGTTGTGCAACTCGCGGTCCAGCACACCCACCTTAAGATAAGACACCTCCAGCTTCATGTGGCGGCCAATTGGGACCAGGAGACATGGTCTCAGTTGGACAGCATTCCAATCCTCCCAACTCCCCCCCTCCCGGATATTCCCTTGTGGCTTATCGGACGGCAATGTGGTAGTGGGAGCCTGCTTTATCCAGCCGGACCCCACCCTGTGACAACGTATTCCTCCCTTTTTGGCTGGGGTGGGGCGCGACTCAAGAGGGCTACTCCATCCATGGCTCATGGTCCAGGGCAGAGGTCTTTCAGCAGATCAACCTGCTCAATCTCAAACCGGTGGGCCTGGCGCTCAAGGCTTTCATACCTCATCAGGGGCACTGTGGTTCTGGTCAGGCCCGACCACTCCATGACAATGTTTTACCTGAACAAGCAGGGTGGCACCTGTTCCCACCTGTCAATGGAGGAGGTGGCGATCTGGCAATGGGCCTTTAACCAAGGGATTTGGATTTCCTCTGTTCATCTTTCGGGGGACAGCCATGCAGAAGCGGACCAACTCAGCTGCTTGGGGTTCAACACTTACAAATGGGAGTTACACATCAACTCCAGAAATGTGGTTTTCCGCAACTGGACTTATTTGCATCTCCTCTGAAGACCAGGTGCCCCTTAGGCGGGCCGGGTCAGAGGTCTCTGCGAGCCGCCTTCCAGATCTGCTGGCATGGCTGCAAATGTTCCTTCTTCACAATTGCTCCAGCGGACCCTCCGCAAGTTCTGGTTATCAGTGGCCTGCGGCCTCATCCTGATAGCCCTACACTGGCTGTCAAGGGCATGGTTCTCAGATCTGCTACAGTTGTGTGCCTAGGGACCAGTCCATCTTCTGTTCCACAGCAGGGGCTTCCTGACGCAGCAGGGCTGGGCAGTAGAGCACATGGTTCTGGCCAGGCTGGCCCTAGTGGCCTGGTTCCTAACCCGCTGAGACTTCACCATGCTCAGTTCTCGGACGATAACTGGGACATCATTCAAGAGGCCATGCAGGCTCAGCTCAAGAGTTAAGTGGACAAGATTTTGCCACTGGGTTCGTGATAAGGGGCTTGACCCTCTCACCTGCTCCCTGGATGACTTGCTAGCATTTGCTGCACATCTGGCCATTCCAACGTTCAGGCCAGTAGCTGCCACACCTATCTGGTGGCCATTGGGGCCTACAAGAATTCCACATAGCATATTTCTTCAGTGGCCAACCCCATGGTTAAGGCCATTTTAAGGGTCTTAAGTTGTCCAGACTTTCTTAGGGTACACAGGCCTCATCCTGTCTGGGACCTTAATGTGGTTCTTGCAGCCTGGCAGCACAAGCCTTTTGAGCCGATGGCTTCAGTGGACATCAGGCTTATTATGCTGAAGACTGTTGCTGGTGGCCCTCACTTCAGCACGCAGTTTCAGCGAGCTGCAGGCTTTGTCGTCATGTGAACCCTTCAAGTTTCATAACGACAAGGTCATCTTGGCACCCATCCAAATGTTCTGCCTAAGGTGGCCATTCCATTCGAGTCAGCTCTGCCTGCCGGTGTTCTTCCCAAACCCGCATTCGGATGCCAGAAGGGCGCTGCATTCCTTGGACCTCAAGAGT
Organism: Ambystoma mexicanum; assembly: GCF_040938575.1. Classification (NCBI taxonomy): domain Eukaryota; kingdom Metazoa; phylum Chordata; class Amphibia; order Caudata; family Ambystomatidae; genus Ambystoma; species Ambystoma mexicanum. The sequence continues at coordinate 1,238,308,252 of NC_090921.1, forward strand.
ACTCAAGTTCTACCTCTCAGACAAAATCTTTTAGGAAGTCTGAGGCATTGTTTTTCATGTTTGGGGGCACGTCCCCCAGGCTTCCAAAGCTTCTATCGCCCCTTGGATGGTCGAGGCCATCTCGGAGGCATACGCCACCATGGGCAAGCCAGTTCCTGAGTGGATTCATGCCCATGCTTCCTGGCATGTCATCAGCAGGGCGACTACTTGGCGTTGTTCTGTAAGCACTATTCCCTTTTTGCATCATCCTAAAAATGAGGCCGGTTGTCAAATCTCCACACTATGGTCTTGTTCAGTGGAATCCCCCTCCAAGGATGGAGGAAAGGAGACTGGACGTATGAGTAACTCAAGTTACTCTCTGTAGTGACTAGAGTACTCAGTCTAGTGCCCTTTCCTCCATACGTCCCACCCACCTTTCTGCGCTTGTATGCCAAGGGGTTAAATATTCAGTATATCCAGGTATTAAAGCGTCTGATGTGTTAAAAGGTTACTGAGGTGAGGTGCCGGAGGGCGGGGTCTTGGGGACCCCACCCAGCGCACTGGACTAAATTTAAAGGGGATGCTCAATTTTTCGCTGCCAAAGGTTCTGGTACCATCCCTATGTTGGGGCATGCCCACAGTGAGTCACTACAGTGAGTAACTTTAATTTAGTCCACATTCATGTCACCAGTCTCACATTGTGCTTTAAAACTGGAGAACACATTTTGTTGACTCATTGATTGGTATCTGACCAACAAGTAGAAAATAGTCCAACACCTCCTGGTCGGTCAGTCCCAGACACACTTTTCTGTAATTTCCAGCCAAAAAACTGAAGAGGGTGGTGAAGTAACATGGCAGACCTTGAGCCAACATTGCTTTTTCTTTGGTTTTTGATGAAGGCTGGCAATATGCTATAATTCCTGCTAATTGTGAGTTTAAGCTTAGAGTGCTAAAGCCCTCTTAATCCACATCCTTCATGTTCAGTATGAAATAAGGATGTGACCCATCACATCCTTGGACCATTAATGAAATCCTCCAGCCTTCCAGAGAAAATTGTCTGTAGCTCTGAATAGGTTAGGAAATGTGTGGGTTAAGTCAGACCACCGAAAACTACATCATACATTTTGGAGCCAGAGCCCCTTACTTACAAATGCCCTTAATCATAATCCACTCTCAATAGTTCGAACTTCTCAATATCAAATTCCAATCCTACTCGAACATTAAGCCTTTGTGTTGGTCCTGTATTCTCAGTATCACCTGCCTCAGACCCTTCGTAACCCTAACCTTTCTGTTAATTTCTGTACGTTCAGGTGGGTTGTCTGGTCTACATTCAAAAGGTTTTTCATTGTCATTTAACCAACATGCTATTATAATGCTGATTGTTTTGTGACATTAACTTAACTATCTTGTGACTTGTTTACTTTATCACAGGAGGGTCAAGTGGTTCTTCCAATGACAACCGCAATTATCGGTACAGCAACAGATATTACAACAGTGCAGTTGCTCACACAGATTATGAGATGCAGAGCCCACAGGTATGTACCCCATCTTACTTGGTCATAATAAAGCCTTCACATGAATGCATAATATTTTTCAGCTGGCTATACTATATTAAATAAGGGCTTGCGACATGTTCCCGGCTTACTATATGGGCGAAAAGTGAGCAGGTATTTTTTTGAGCTTATGAATCAGTTTTAGATTTACATGCGATGCATTGAACTCAATCTTTTGTTTGGCCGATAGTCTTCACTCTTGTTTCTAAACCTTGTTCGGAATCTACAGGGGTCTCTCAATAATAGGATCCCCGTTTGTGGTCATGCTACTCATGCAGCTCTTAGCTGACACCTTCCTCCGTTTTTTATTTATTGAAGTCCCGTCACCTTTATACTGCATGGGTGTCCCTTGCTAGGGACGGGAATAGAAGCTTTTTCACCAGAAAGTCTTTTCCCCTTTAAATTTAGCTGCACACAAGATGCTTGGCCCGGTACCATGCGCTCCCTTAACTCTGCCCTCTGGCGCCACACCTCAGTCCTCTTTTCTGCGTCGACGGGAGCGGACCTGCATCACCTGAGATATGGTTTCTTTTGTTGTCCCTCTTAAATCCATGCGTTTCTAATTCTTCCCCTATGACATGTCCCTCTGATTTATTATTTCATTTTTCCTTAAATCTGATAAACCATTACACACTTTAATTTACACTGGCCTCTGGTGCCTTACCCTGCCTCGACGGATGTCGGCCCCGACAGGCTTTAGTAGGTGCCCGTCCGGTGACGGACCCTTTCAGATGTCAGATCTACACGCGCTCCGTCTCTGCTACCTGGGCGAAGACCACGGCTGGTATGGCTTCTCGTCATGCAACACCCTTACTCCCAGGGCACTTAAGAACTGGCTTGCAAGGTGGAGGGAGCTGTTCTCCAGATCACCCAAACAAATCAAGGAGTATGTGCATAGGAAAATTAAGGCCATGGGTAAGTGTTCTGTTCCCCAAAAGCACCCCGCAAAGGTGACTCCTTCCCCGGGAAGCAGCCAAGCGGGCCCTGTCACCAGCCAAGGTACTGAGGCTCACCAAGCTACCCATCTAATGGATGAGGTATCCACAGATCCTCCCGATGCTGAGGGGCTAGACCGCTCTTGTGCTGGGAAATCTCCTGAAGGGCTCTGCCTTAGTACAGCGCATATGCCTAAGGCGGCGCCTACAAAGTAGCACTACCGGCTCCATGTCCGAGGGCAATCAGCCTACCGGGTCCATGCCTGAGGTGCAGAGGAGGTCCGAGCCTATGCTCGCAAGCAAACGGCTAGAGGCTTGAGCCAGTACCACGACAGACACGCAGACCACGCGTGTCGGTCCAGGAGAAGATGGTGGCGCAGACTAACAAGATGGTGGCACAGATTAACAAAATGGTGGCATGTGCGGACGCACACCAATACAGTAAAACCCAGAGGCAGGACTTCACCCCCAAGGTGAAAACTATAAATTCAACCATACACTATGGAGTAAACGATTAGGTGACGGGGAGGGGGGGTGTTGGAGGGGGTGGAATATCCCCCGGCACCCGCAAACAAGGTAAAGTAGTTACCAAGCCCAAGCAAATAGTTCTGAGGTTGACACAGGTCAGGAAGATTTATCATGAATATGAATATCTTACCTAACGTTCTGTTAGCAGAATCCCTAAAGGTGAATGCATACATTTGTTTGATGGTACTTTGGTTCTGTCTAACTGGAATTATTGTAGTGCTCTGAGTCTCCTCGTAGCCATAGACCACTCGCCCCTTCTGAGTCTGAGCAAGCCTTAATGCTCTACCACCTAGATTTTTTTTAATAGAACTCTGATCTTGAGATCTAGAAGAATTCCTAACACTAGTTCATGTGAGTTACAATAGCTCACCATCTGATCATGTGAGGGGGTGCGCTTCTAGGGGTTGAGATGTTCCTGCTGCGACCCCCATCTGCCCACTTGAATGTGAAGGAGTGGAATCTTGCAGGTTCCCACCCCTATTGCGTGGTAGAATTCCCCACCAAGTATTCCCAACACCCTACTTCTAATCGCAGCGAAGTGATGGTAAAAACATCTGCCTCAGATCAAGGCTTGAAGGGTATTGGTCTAATATGGCTTTTCTGATTATAAACACCCAGGAGTCCAGCGTTAAACCTGGTCCAGGTATAATATCTGCTAGAAACATCTAGAGGAGTTTGTAAGACACTCAACAGCACCATTTTAAGACGTGAGCGCAGAAACAGAGTAGTGCCTGAACTGTCACCCTAGTTCGGCAGACAGTGGATCCCATGATCAGTGTTGACCAAAAGGGTTGTCTGGTGAAACCTTCACCAGACCTGAGGTCGCCAATGAATGTAGTGAATACTACTGCATATTTCAGAATTATGTTCAATCATTTCATAGTCATTCACCGATGAACACCAGTGATGTCTGATTTGTATGAAATAGTCTTTCAATTTTATTTTGGTTCATTCTCCATATTAGTTTTGCTGAGACCTTAGCTGGCTGATGCATTTCGGTTTGTGGACCTTTCTCAGGACATGCTCTGAAACTCTGGAGAATAGGTTAACTGGTTCTGTTCTACCGATCTCGTTTCTCATCCTCCCCCTGCTAAAATAAAAGGATGTTGATAATACATATATCCCCGTTTCTGCCAGCTTGTTGTGGCTGTCCAGAAATAAACAAATTCCTCATGTACTTATTGGACCATGCGAAAAAAAAATATAGAAGTCTGCTTCATCCAAGTGACCTTGAAGTAGATGTTGCACTTGCATCCCGTGATCAGAGTTGACATCCAGAGCTGCAGTTGATCTCCGCTCATTCAGAGCAGTGTACATGCAAGCAGGAACAATACCAAGATTGTGGAAACGCCACCAGCTACGTTTACAGAGGGGGAAGAACATGCAAAATGTTATCACCAGTACCAGGCAATATGAATTATGGATTTAAATATCCATTGGAAACAGAACGAGAATACTTTGGCCCCACACAATCTCTCTGGTTTACAAGAAGTGTAAAAAACAGCCAGAGGAACTATAAAAAGGACGCAGGAGAAAAGAGCCTGTGGGAAAACAGGCATGTTCTCCAACCGGCTCTTGATGCACCATGACTTTGATACCTCGGAGCAGGTACCGCTTACGTTGAGCTAGCACAGATTCCTACTAAGACGCAGGCAAAACTAGTGAAGGGAACAGTGCCAGAAAGAGTGAAGCCAGAGAAAAGATGTTTCTTCATTGACCTTTGGCAGGAGGGCAATTTATCGTCTGCCAGAAAAGCATCCTGAAAGCTGGATTTGAAGAGCATACCGGTTTAGCCCAAGGTCTGGAGAGACCGACTGAATTTAATACTGAGAAACCAAAGGTGTGGATGAGACCTGTGTATTTTGGACGAAACCCGAAGTCTTGGAGAGCAATGTTGGGTGCAAGGAACCCCAAGGCCTGGGGGAGAGCTACTGTGAGCATTGAAGTAACTAAACTGCGAGAGAGCTTATGGAACGGAAACCTGATCAAAGTATCATCAGAGCACAAACCCTCCGCTTTGAGGGTGTCTGTGAAAACTGGAAGTTTCCCGACTGTGTGCACCTGCAAAAACTTTCCCTGTGTTAATTGCTTGTATTTGTCGGTATTAATTGACGTTTAAGATTGGGTTTTGAAGACTTCCTTTTGGCCACGTTGTGGAACATTTTGTGTTGAAAAACAGAAGGGGGTCTGGGAAACTCTCTACCAGCACGAACGCAGCCCGTTGACTTGTTCTTGGGTGGATGGCCCCTGGGAGAGTCTCAACCAAATCTTTAGCTCGCTGTTCTTTTCACAGAGAAGACATTTCCCTGCATATCAGTCTTTGTCCTGCCCATGGGCAGTCCAGCACCAAAATGCTAGGCAATTCTCCTCTGAACAAGAGTACCACAGCAACCCCATACACGTGTTTCAGCCTAGTTGGGCATCATCAGTGAGGTGTAGCTGTGCCTCTCTAAGAACAGTGAGCAAGGGTTCCACGTCTGGATTCCCCTGGTAACTTGGGGTGAGACCCAAAGTTACATGGATTGCAAAACAGAGGGGGGGTCTGGGAAATTTCTTCTGTGAAAAGTGGCTGTGAGCTAAAGACTTGGTTGAGACTCTCCTTGGGGCCATCCACCCAAGAACAAGTCAATGGGCTGTGTTTGTGCTGGTAGTTTCCTAGACCCCCCTCTGTTTTGCATTTTGTGTTGAAGCTTGGGGTGTGCTGGAGGCTAAGGGCTTATTAGTTTGAAAGACTTTGTGGCTGCATTTTGAGCCTACTTTCTAGAATAGTGTCATACGGAGGGCTAAGGACTTCGAAGAATAGGTTTTGGGCTATTTTGTATTAGGACAATTGAGTACTGGTGCCCCACTGCAAGAGCACCTATACTCTCAGTGGCTGCAGGTTACAGGCTATTGAGCAGATCGGCTGCTTCTGGGAAATGTATTACACAAGCCTCTTCTATGCTGGGCTCTTAAGATCACCAATGATCGGGGAATGCCCTTTTAAGATCATGGATGCACTCTTCTGTGTGGCTGGTTTGGTGCAACTCAACGGCTCAAATTCAGGGTTTATAGTCTTCAGAACATTGCTTCTCAACCCCCAAACCAGCATACCCCCAAGATGACGGATGCCACCAACTGAAACAGCCCCACAGACCTTTACCGTATTACATCACCAAAGTTATCATGAAAAGACACCATGGCTGAACACACCCGCAGAGACTTTCGCCACATGCAAAAACACTCATGAACTGCTTGCTCGCGTGATTATCAGCAACATGGAAGCCACAGCTGCATTGAAAGAAATTGGGAAAGCTCAAAACACAGGGCTGAGGCCTGATACACTGACTTTTCTGAGAGATGCGAAACAGGCCTGGCAACATGTCCAGCCCTGCCAAGGACACATGGGAAGAGGGCTCGACTCAGTTTAAAAAGATAGATCACTTGAAAGGACAAAAAGGCTGAAATGCCTCATAAATGCCAGCAGAGAAAATCATTTTTATGGTACCTGAAAATGTGACCTGGAGCTGGGGAACAAAGCCCATTCAGACAGATCAGGCCGTTTCCATCAAATTGAAGACAGTAGATGAACGAAATGGAGAAAGGAGTGTCCTTGCTCAAGGTGTGGGAATTCAGAGGGGTGAAACAATGAGAAGCAGGCGGTGCTCTGAGCTCACCTTCCCCACCCATTATTTTTGCTCACATGCTGGTAAACTTCCTAAACTGACAAGGCTTGCACTGACCTGGGGGATGAGGGTGCCAGGTGGAGCTACCAGATCTAGCCAGAACAATCAAATTATCTGTTCCCTATAGACTGTAATTATGCCTATACTGTTCACTCAATCCCATTTCGCAAGAATGTATCTTTTGGTTGTGAGGTCGCAGCACCCTAAAACCTCACTGCCCACCTGTAATAAGCCGAGAGTACATTTACAGCTGTGAAATCTGTGTGTATCCCTGCTTAGACTAAATAAAGCAGCAATCTGTCACATTTCTGGACTCTTCTGTTTCTGGGCATGCAGGGATTTCCCTCAAGTCTATCTGTTTTCCTAACTACGATTCAAAGCGGCTTGGATCTCAGGACCAATCGCTTGGCCCTCAAGGCTTTAACCCTCCTGTGTCGCTCACCCAGATGAGTGGGTGGGAGGGAAGGGCAAGCATCCAAATACAGTTGGACAACACCACATTAATGTTTTATGAGCAGAAGCAGGTGCAAGATTCCCCCAGCTGTTGTCGGATTCCCATCTCCTGTGGGAATGGGCATTTGCGGAAACCTAAATAGTCTGTTAGGGAGAATTTTCATTTTAGAGATCCCAAGCTTTTTTACTGAACCTACTTTTTTAATTTTAACTCTTGAATGAGTGGGGCCTTTTTCTTGCTCCCTCCTGTGTTTTTCCCCGACTAGGATTTTGTTGTCACTGGTTTTACAGTCTGACAAACTCCATAGGCATCTAATTTTTGAATAGTGACACAGAGCATCCTCCGTGTAGTCACTGAGAAATCTCTTGGATTTCTCTTAAGGTTTAAATACCTTTTCTTCGGTAAACTACTGTTCCCAAGAATAGTAAGGTGGCATTGGTCTTATTTAGCTTTTTACTTTTTAGGTCCAGCACACACTATCTTATGTGGAGTGCTGGGGGGGTTGAGGGGGGGCTATCTAGTAGCCCCTTATCCTACTTTCTCATGTAACATTTTTGGTTACCCTTACTACTTTAAATGGCTGGTGGGAGTGGTTTACTTTTTACTACCTATGTGCATTTTTACTGTAGGCTGAGCACTCTGCTGCAGTACAGAACCCATGGGTGACCATTTTGTCAAAATGGCCACTGTTGTGTTTTTTTTGCCATTTTCTGTTTGTAAGGTCTTTCTTTGCTTTTACTTTGTACGTTTTTGCCTTTGGCGGGCATCAGCGCTAAAGCCTGCCCCTGGCTCCACTGTCTGGAAGGACAGGAAGTGAGGGATGGTCCTCTGTCCTTCGTCTCATGGTGTGCCTGAAAGAAACCAGTCCTGATTGGCTGGCTGGCTGTCTGGAAGGACAGCCACCCTGCTGGGTGATTGACAGCCTAGAGCTGTGAATGAATGAGAAAAGACGAGGTTCTTGGGACTACAGGCAGTCGACCACTGGAAGAAACATCCGAAGAAGAAATCATGACGAAAAGCCCGCTGTAACCTCTTGGACCTTGAAGTGCCCGATGAAGCCCTGTTGCTGTGCTGACCTCCTTTTTAAAATCGACAAGAAAAGCTCCAGACGGAACGACTTCTCGCCTTGGGCTGGTCCAACTAGCCCAGAGACAAACTCCACTTTGGCGCAGCCCTCAACTTGCTGTGCCTCTCCAGTGCGGCGGAATACCAATGCCAGGGGTCGAGTGGCCATTATCGAGTGCAACGTCTTCCGTGGAATGAATCTGGCCAAAAGCTCCAAGAGCCTCCTAAGGACCCTCCAGAAGCAGGAAATCACCAGAGCCCAGGACTGAGGAAGGAAGAAAAGTCCAACCGGGGATATTCGTTCTGCATCAGTGCTGTTTGAAAGGCGCTGATACCACAAAGCCGTTGAATATAAGAAAATTCGTAGTTGACCAAGTCCCCTCCCGAGTACTCCTGCAGGAGCTCCCCAGACGTCCTCCCTCTTGTCCCCATGACTGAGGCCCAGGAACAAGGGTCTGCTTGGCTGTAAGAAGGAGGAATGCAATTGGAACACTTTCTTCAAACCAGAGGTTCTGTGGAGGCTTGGAGTATTTACCTTCTTGCCATAAGTCGTGCTTTCACACTTGAGAAGTGCACTGGCTTATCTTTTTTGAGTTGATTTAAACTGAACTTGCACAGGCTTAACAGCTTGTGTTCCTTCAGTTATTTTCTTGAACTATCTGACTTTGTGAAGGACTTTATCCAAAGAAGTGCACCCAAAGTATTGACTTAGTTCAATTGACTTTGGCTGGCCTGGCTCCTTAATGGCACCCTTCTACTAGGGGTGTCACGGTATTAGTTTTATAACGGTACGATAAACTTCTTGCCAAATGACGGTATATCATGGTTATTGCGGTATAGCAGGCGGAGTTAACTAATCTTAACAAATATTTTCTAAAAGGTCACAAATTGTCAGATTTATCATCACAAACAAAACCAGGCACACAGAGCCAGAATTGGGGTTTTCAACATACTTTCAACTGAAATGCCACCCCTTGCTTCCACCAAACACAAACACACATGTGGAGAGGAGGAGGAGGAGGAGGAGGAGGAGGAGGAGGAGGAGGGGGGCCTGCTGCAACTGAGAAAGTAAACTGATAGCTTTTCTTAAGTGGTCATTTAGGCTTTTAGCTCCCCCACTGGCTACTGGGGAAGATGAAAATGTTGCCATCTTTATAACCTGCATGCCACAGATCAATGGAGGATGATGGTCTCTCTCTCTCACTCACTCACTCACTCACGCGGGCCAACATGTTACCCTTTGGTATGACAGTAGGGAATACCCACAGATTAGTGAATTTCACAGTGTGACTTATTATATGTAAATTCAGTGATGGAACCAAGGAAATCCTCCATTGTCATATGTTTAGCAAACATTATCCATTATAAATATATATACCCCAAAGCCGCCAACCCAAAGTAAACCCTTTTCCTTCTTGGCACTGTATTTATTCTTCCTATTGCTAACATATTGATTTTGTGTCAGGCACGTGTGGTTTATGGAAGGGCATTAAAAACTGCTCCAACTGAAACTACTTGGCAGATGGCACATCCAACAGTGCAAGACCAAGACTGCGCAGAACTTGCTTACTGCAGCCTTTCCAAATCAGATTGAAAAGCACGCTTAACGGTATACCGGTATAAACAATGTGACGGTTATTATTGTTTAATTGAGTGGTTCACGGTATCTTTAACGGTATACCTTAATAACGTTACATCCCTACCTTCTACATCTATTGACTTTGGCATTGTTTGTCCCCTCAAAGGTTGTAATTTGTTGAACACTTTTACTGCTGGAAAAGACTTACCTAGATTTCCTTAGATGATTCAAACTGTCTTCACATTATGAGAATGTATGTTCTAACCTTTCTATTTCCCTAACACTTCCTTCCTAAAACCAAGAGTTTAAGGTATATTGATGTTTGCAATACTATCCTTGTTATTGAAGTCACTTCATGGTGTAGGTGCAATGTATTGGCATACCCAAAGAGTATTCACCAACTTAATTGACTTTGTAAAGTGATTCCAAAGTTTGCTTAACTGTTACAAAAAATTGCCTTTTTAAAGAATGCTTAACTAATGTGTAAATATTTATAACTGAAACATTGAGTGCAAGTGTTACTTGGTTACTTGTATTGCCTGATTTCATCTGTACAGCTCACATTTACCCCTCTTGAGATAGGCCTGGCTGCTCAGCCACACTACCAATGTGTGTAGTACAGACCTAGACCAAAAGGTGGTTTACCTAATATCAAGCAGATAAGTGTTGCATAGTCTCAAGCACTGTGGCTGCACCAATTCTTACCTAACAGCCTGTTGGTACATATGCTTGGGAAGTCCAACTCCCACACAAGCTTGAACGCACATCAGAATGGCATACAAGTGGAAAATGATAGATAAACTGACACTGATCTGCCAATGATTGGGCCAAACAGCGATTGACCTCAGACTGTAGAGAACACAACTTGCTTGACTTTTTCTAGCAAGTTGCACCACCTATGATGAAGCAGAAAGCCCTGGTGAGATTTCTTCCCACTTTTTCCCTAGTTCCAATGTCCGGTGTGGTTGCCAGGGTCTTTAACAGGGTTCTTCTAATGGATTATTTCCTCCTAGGGATTCCTCATCTAAGATATCTGTATCCCAGCACACCTGTTCTCCGGTACTTTGCTGCTGCCACAGGTTGCAGCTCTGCATCGGCACGTCCCGACGCCTCTACATGCCCTGTGCTAGACATGACTTGGAACTGCCGCCAATTTATTTATATTGCGTGGACAGGACCATGACACCAAAGATTGCTGGTTATGCCAGTGCATGCCCAGTTTAGACCCCCCCCCCCGGTAGAGTCCGGCAAAGATCTTCACATCCGTCCCCAAGGCAAAAGGTGAGGCTCTGTGGTCTTGGTCGAGGATGCACAGCACGGAAACAATGCACCGAAGAGCAAGCGGCTCTATGCAAGGAAAATGAGCTGCATAGGAAGAGGTCCTGCTCCCAGAGTAGGTTCTCACACGAACAGTCTTCCTTTTTGAAGAGCCATCGCTCCAGGGAGTCCCGTGAGTGTCCGGTGCAGGTACTTTTTCTGACCCAATTCTACACACCGGAGAAATGGGCAAAGTCACCCTGAAGATGTTGGTCCCCGGGGGCTCTGGACTCTGTGCCTCTGGCGCAGGCAACAGCGTAGTCCGCTACAGCACCACTGCATCCAACCACATCTGTTACTGGCAGAGTACCCTCTGGCAACCAATCCTGCACGCATAAGGGCTTGGGCCTGGACCAGACAAACTGAGGTATCATCGCTGACCGGCCCTGCCTTCTGTAGCAGCACCGACAGGCTTCGTGGACGCCACGGCTCCCCAGGAATATGCCCCACTCCCAAGGGACGTCTTCATCTTAAAGATGTACAATATCTATGACAAGGGCGATCAGGTCCCATTTGGGCTGACACCTATGGGTTCTAGGGAGGTGAGGGGCTTCCCGAAAGACTTCTACAAGGAAGCTGAGGACGTGCTGGCCCTGGCGGAGAACCTGCCGGGGTCCGATGCCCTCGACACCTCCCGGGAGATGGACATTTTACCAGCTCACACATAAGGAAAGCCTGAAGCTGCCTTCCAGCACTTGATGGCTGAAGCAGCCAGTACTCAGTGATCTGCTCCATGCAGGTCCAAGGTTCAATGTGAACTTTGCGATATTTTGGACGATGCCCACCAAAAAAAGACACTCCGGCGCTTCAATTTGGCAGCGGAGGCCCCTGTATTGGAGGTGTGATAGAAACCTGCCTTTGTTCCAGCAGTAAAACAGAAGTGATGGCTTGAGGGTTTTAATTAATCCTAAACCTCTGGCAATTGCTTTGGGCAACCCTCCAGACCATTGTTCTTCACCTGCCAAGTCATTATAGAAAGGGGAAAAACCATATGCATATCGGACTTGGTCTCACCCCTAAAGGGGCAGTCAAACCTAACTGCTAGGTCTCGTGCCTTCTGCACGAGACTACAAGCATCCCCAGACATGCGTTGGCCTCATTGGGCGTCATCAGTGTTTAGTATTTTGGGTCCCCAGGCACAGGACCCACATCTGGGCATACCTGTCCCACTCGGGGTGGCCAAGCAAAACAAATGGGTGATGGCTGGAAGGCTTGGAATTTACTGCTGCGCCTAGAGACCCAAGCTACTCCGCACTGATTATGCCAAAACATATCTGGGGATGTTTGTGGTCTCGTGCAGAAGGAATGTGACCTAGCAGTTTGGGCTGGACTACCTATTGTAGGGTGGTACCAAGCCTAATTTGCATAGCTTTCCCCTTCTGTAGTGGCTTGGCAGGCCGCAAAATGATGGTCTGGAGGGGTGCCCAGAGCTGTGCAGTGGTTAAAAGTAATTCTAAACCTTCCAGCCATCACCTTTTTGGTTTTGCTCTGTTCCAGCAGTGGATGGGGATCTGGCGAGGGAGCACTGTCCTGCTCCATCGGACCCGGCTTTTCTTTCCTCCTTTGCTTCGCCTGAAAGCTTTGTGGGTAATGCCGCCACAGCTAGCCTGGAGGCTTATACTTTCCAGTCCCTTCCACCGGACAGTGGATATTGAGGGGTTTGATGCATGGGGCTGGAAGGTTTTTGCGTCAGGCAGTCTTGCACTCCAGGCAATGAATGCCTCTTACAACATGGCAAATTTCTCCTTCAGCCTATGGATGGCATTGGCTAATGCGGCTGAGTACGTTTTGGAAGGAGAGATGATATAGTTTATTTGCATCGCACCAATGCACAAGTGGTTCAGAGTGTAACGAGGCAAGGGAGAGGAAACATGGGAGGACAAAACCACGATTTTACGAGGCCCAGTGACATTGAGAACATGCAAGTGCAGTGAGATAAGGGACAGTCTCTGGTGAGGTGGCATGCCAGATGCTGCAGTCAGGACTAGACACAGCGGACTGTGTGCACAGGTCCATGGCCACTAGCACAGTGGTCAGGCGCAACTCGTGGCTGAGGACATCTGGGTTTGCAGCCAACATCCAGACCAAGCTGTTGGACATGTCTTTTTGATGGCTAGAACCTATTTGGAGCCAAGGCTGACAACACCCTGCAGAAGGGCCAGTCTTCTAAGGGGACTGCTAAATCCTTGGGGCTAGCAATGCAGCAGCAAAGCATGATCGACCGTGCTCAGAATTAGAGAATTTTCTGGTGCCAAAGTAGAATGGTGGCTTGTGCCCCATTCTGGATCTGTGGCTGCTGAACTTGTTCTGACGCAATGACAATTTCAAGATGGTTGCGCTAACCCAGATTCTGCAAGCCCTCGATCTGCAGGACTGGTTGGATTCCCTGGATCGTCAGGATGCTTACTTTTGTGATTTCGATGGATCGGCACATGGAAGTGCCTAAGGTTCATGATGCACAACACCATTACCAGTTCAAGGTCTCCTCCTTTCCTCGCCCCCCATGGTTTTGACCAAGCTGCTGGCAGTGGTAGCGGCTCGCCTCTGGAGGGAGAGCATTCATGTCTTTCCCTAACTGGAGAACTGGCTCGGGGTGGTCACTTACCAGAGCTAGTAGAGCATTTACTCTGCACATGCACTCTATTGCACAGCTTGTGATTTTTCCCTGAACTTCAGAACATCTCCGGTTTTGCCATCCCTGTCTCTCTGGTTAATCGGGGCAGTCTTGGACTCTCGTCTGGGCAGGGCTGAGTGGTGAACACCTTTCAGATGGTCAATGTCCTCCAGCCCCGGGATAAAGTCCTGGCCTTGGCTTTCCTGCACCTTCTGGTCCTCATGGCCTCCTGCATCCTAGTGGTACTGGAGCTGAGACTGTGCATGAGATTGCTTCAGTGGCTTCTCATTTACCATTGGATGCAATTTCAGGGCCACATGTCTTAACTTTTGAAGGTCTCCAATCAGGTTGCCTAGGCTCTCACGTGGTCGGCCGTAGGAGACAACTTGCTGAGGCATGTTGACAGTGTTCACAAGCACATCTCTGGCTGGTTGGTGCCCTCACCTGTCCGACCCAATGGCGAATGGACTGTGGTCTCCTGCAGTGTTTCGGGAGCACATCATCTTGTTGGAGCTGAGGGTAATGAGGATGGCCCTGGTTGCTTTCCTCACCTCTGTAGAAATCAAGACACTGCTGATCTTGACGGATAATGTGGTGGCCATGCATTACCTCAACAAACAAGATGGCGTGGGGTCCTTGCCTTTGTGCAGAGAAGCAATGCGACACTGGTTCTGGGTTCTGGAGAACGATGTCCCCGATTGCGGCTCATCTGTCACAGCGGATGCCTTGAGACATTTTTGCATCCCACGAGCGGGAGCTCTGTCGGGAAGTTCTGGAGGAGACCACTTCCTTTTGAGGTACTCCAAGTGAACCTCCTTGCTTCCATTATCAACCCGAAGAGTGAGCTGTTCTGCTCTGGAACTTTCCTGGTCCAGAAGCTCTGGGGGGACGCACTGATGGTTGAGTGGACTTTGAAGGATTTTTATCCTGATGATCCGGATTGCTCCATACTGGGCCCGGAGAACATGGTATCCGGAGTTGCTGGACTTGTCCATCTGCCCTCCATGGTGCCTTCCGAGGAGGGTAGACTTGCTCTCCCTGTCGGAGGGGCAGGTCCTCCACCCGAACATCAGCAGCCTGAAACTTCATGCTCGGCTACTGAGAGGCTGAGGTACTTTTCAGACATTGTCCTCGATGTGCTCCTTTCAGCTTAGAGGCCCGCTACAAAATCTATTTATGCCTGTAGGTGGCGTACATTTTTGGTTTGGTGCCGGGAGAGGGATTTCAATCCTTTATCTTGCCCTCTATGCCGTGTTGAAATCTTCTCCTTTCTTTGCCCCAAGCGAGGCTGCAGATTGGCACTGTAGTAAAGGGTTACCAATGCACAATTTCATTATTCAAAGGGTCCCCGGAACGGGGCTTGTTTTTCTTTTTTTTTTTAATGTATTTTCCCCACAATCCCCACTGTTGTAGGGTTTGTGTAACCAGTTTCCTCCCCACCAGTTTGTGGTACTGGTGTGGGATTTGAATTTAGTTTTAACGTTTCTTATGCGTGCTCCGTTTGAGCCCCTTCATTTCTGTTTTATTAGGTTACTCGCCCTTAAGGTGATTTTCCTGGTGGCCATCACTTCAGTGAGAGAGATGTTTTGTTTTGCCTTTTCGATTGTTTTTTTTTCAAAAGCGAAGGTGATGTTGAGTGAGACCCTCCTTTCTGCTGTAGGTGGTCTTGGATTTCCCACGCTCTGAAAAGGTCCCTCTTACTATGTTTTTTTCTTTTTCTCCACCTCGCCGTTCCAAGGCAGACAAACGGCTCCCATTGTCTGGACCCGGTAAGGGCCCTTAAGTTCCATGTCTCGCACTAGTGAGGCTACTAGGAAGGATGGTCAGCTTTTTGTTGATTACGCTGGTGCTCGTGCTGATAGAGCTGTGACCAAACAAACCCTGTCCAGGTGGATCATTCTCCGCTTCTCGGATGCTACGACCTGGCTGGTAAGCATGTGCCTGAGGGTCTCAAAGCTCATTCTACCTGAGGAGTTGCTGCCACCTATGCCCTGCAGAGTGCAGTCCATAGGCTGGATATTTTCCAGGCGGCAAAGTGGATGTCATTGCACAAGTTTGCTTAGCATTACTGCTTGAAATCCCTTGGCTGTCTGTTTTGGTAGAACAGGAATCCAGAGTGTTGTGATTTGGCTGGTGTTCTTGCTTCCTTCCTCCCTCCAGATTTACATACTGCTTTTGGAGTCTTATAGATGAGTAATCCGTGGAAGGGAAGAATACATTAGAAGAACGAATTACTTGCCTCTCTGTAATGTTCTTTCTGATGGATGTTCCACCCAAGATAAAGATGAAGGGGGGGAGGGGCAAAAAGTCCTAGGGGCCCCCAAAAAGTGGCCCTAGAATCCTCAAAATAGAAATTCTGCCTTAATACCCGCTATTTTTTTAATCACCTTAAACGCAAGCAGAGAACAGGTTACATATGCACTTGATGTTCAGAGCTGTTTTGCTTTATATGGGGGGAGGGGGGACTATTAGCAAATCCAGCCAAATTGCTTTTATCCTTTGCCCACAGACAAGAGTCCCATGAGTAAATATAACTATTGCAAGGTGCGTTGCATTCAGGAATGCTACAGTCATGCTCAGAAATACGTGTCCTCTGCAATAACCATGCTTGCACACGTGGAATGGGTGCTACACACCGACACATTCTTGACTAAAGGTTCTTTAGGCACACCATGCAAGGGAGCCACATATTTCAGTGCACATCTCAACTCCACACTAATGTTTGGCTAGTCCAACAAGCAGATTCACAAGTGGTACAAGCAGTTAAAACCTTCTCAACTGTTCCATGTGCACACCTCCACAGTAGGGATGTAACGGTATAACGGTATACCGTTAAAGATACAGTGAACCACTTAATTGACCAATAATAACCGTCACATTGTTTATACCGGTATACCGTTAAGTGTGCTTTTCAGTCTGATTTGGAAAGGCTGCAGAAAGCAAGTGCTGCGCAGTCTTGGTCTTGCACTGTTGGATGTGCCATCTGCCAAGTAGTTTCAGTTGGAGCAGTTTTTAATGCCATTCCATAAACCACACGTGCCTGACACAATCAATATGTTAGCAATAGGAAGAATAAATACAGTGCCAAGAAGGAAAAGGGTTTACTTTGGGATGGCGGCTTTGGGGTTTATATATTTATAATGGATAATGTTTGCTAAACATATGACAATGGGGGATTTCCCTGGTTCTATCATTGAATTTACATATAATAAGTCACACTGCAACATTCACTCATCTCTGTGGGTATTCACTGCTGCCATACCAAAGGTGACATGTCCGTGTTTACTGAACACCTTTTGGCCCGCAAGTAAACTAAAGGCTGTCACATAAAGAGAGAGTGCATGTGTGTGTTCATGCGCACACGCGTATACTACCATCAGCCTCGATTGATCTGTGGCGTGCAGGTTATCAAGATGGCAACATGTTCATCTTCACCAGCCAGTGGGGGAGCCAAAAGCCTAAATGACCACGTAAGAAAAGCTATTAAGTTTGCTTTGCCAGTCGCAGCAGGGCTCTCCTCTCCACACGTGTGTTTGTGTTTGGTGGAAGCAAGGGGTGACATTTCAGTGCAAAGTATGTTTGAAAAGCCCAATTCTGGTCCTGGGTGCCTGGTTTTGTTTGTGATGATAAATCTGACAGTTTATGACCTTTTAGAAAATATTTGTTAAGATTAGTTAACTCCACCTGCTATACCGCGATAACCATGATATACCGTCATTTGGCAAGAAGGTTATTGTATCGTCATAAAACTAATACCATGACACCACTACTCCACAGTAATGCACAGCTCGCTAATCGATGCATAGCTTATGAAACTAAACAATCACAAATCCCAGAAGACAAACGTTGACCAATAATAGTCCTTGTGGTGCTTGTGTTGGTTTAGAATTGCACATTCCCAACGAGCCTCCCGATGAGAAGAAACAAGTGTTGCTAGCCACTGACTAAGAGTAGACTGAATAATATTTTTACATCGGTGAATAGCGTTGAAAGAAATATTACTAACTAAAAACTACTGCCTTTAAGACAAAGGGGTTGTATCTCATGGAAATCCATCATCATGCGGGTGTATACTCCAGGTGCACATAGAGGGATAGTATGGCAAAAGCCCCCCTGTCAATGTCCAGCTTTCATTTTGGTAGTACACCGCTTGTAATACTCCGGACCAACCTTTTAGATGGTGAAATATGCATAGCATGTGACATTGGACAGATGCACATGCCGAAAGTCTATTACTGGGTAAGTACTATTTCTCATATAACTCATTTAATGTACTTTACATCCAGAACTTTGCACTTTATAGAGCTGTGTGTTAATAGAGAATAGGCAGTTATAATCGATTAAAGCGGAATGCATACATTGGATAGGAGGAATGTATTTTGGATAAGCCGATGCAATAGTCCAGGGTAATGGTTATTCTTGAAGGGTTGTAGAGTAGCAAGTAGTGCTGGTTTGCCCAACTTAGGTTAGTCGTGTCTTCCGGTACGTAGGGATTTGAAGATGTATCGGAGACTGGACCATTTAAGGTCCACGAGTGCATGTATGATATAACATTTACACTGACCTGGGATTAGGTGTGCTCTGGCATTTAAAATGGCCCTAAGTGGGCCAAAGTCAAATCTGGTTAGGGCATAGCCATCATCCATGTGGGACAATTCTCAGGTGTGTAACCATTGAAAATGTGATCTAGCAAAGGAAGTGAGCTGATATCAAGCTGCTAGTTTTCCTTTAGAGGTTTGTCTTTGAGCAAGATGACTGGACTCTGTGGAAGGCCAAGTGCTTGGCAGTCGAAATGTTGGAAGAAGCAGTTGGGATATATTTTTGAGAGCAAGTCTTCTATGTGAGACTGGCATTTGCCTCATTTGATCTAGATTAACTTAGTTTTATTTTAATTCTGTTTAAGGTACATATGAGAAATCCTGTTCTGAATGTTGTCCAGACAGGATCATAGACTTTCAATGACACTTAGACAGAACTCTTAGCAGTAGATCTGAGTTGTCTGCATCTTGATGTGGTATGTTATTTGTACATTAGTACTCCCACCATATAATGGCTGACTATCGTTAGGGACAGGATAGAACCGGAGGATTTAATTTGGGCATAATTGTGTGTGAGAAGAAAAACAGCAAAATATAGTCTTGGAGATATCCATGTGACAGTAGTGTGTGGAGGCAAGGCCTTGTGATAGACTATGGCAAAGGAACGGACCCTGAGATATCTAGAAGACAATTAAGGTGTCAATAACCTGGATACTACCTTTATTGGTCTATGCACTGCCGTGGTTGGATTGGAAGAGGCGGTTTGAGTTAGTGTTCTGGTAATTGGTTTGCCACAACCTTTTCTAGTACTTTGCCATAGAAAGGGAGGTCCGTGCTAGAGTGGTAATTGTCAAATTTCAGCAGGGTCTAGATTCCCAAGTGAAAACTACTGGTTAGATCACAGCTTTGTGGAATCTAGCAGAATAATAGGGCTTTTATTGTTTGTCATACTTTGCATATAGTGCTTTTCAGTTGTCCAACATGTAGTGTAGAGTAGCTCCTGCAGAAATTGCGGTCTTGTCAAAAAGGATGAAGGGTTGATTTGTATTTGGCGCCTCCATAGCTTTTTAAAAGCAGGGGTTCTCAAAATATTTTCAGGACTTAATGAAAAATTTCCTGAGAATTAAACTCCCCAACTTTTGATGGTGCTTTGCAGCTTAACCACTTGAGGGCACATACGACCTCTCCCCCATCGTCATTCTGAAGCAGTTCCTTGTTTTATTTATTTTGTTGAAGAAAAGTGTCCTTGTTATACAACTGTTTCGAAGGCATTGGGTAGTTGGCTCGGTGTTCTCAGGGAAGTAGATCGTTAATTGTCCTGAAATGTACCATTCCTACGTTGACAGCAGCGTTAATGTAGTATGTTCCTGTTTTTAATATTATGATGTAAAATGGCAAGATTATTTGAGACTGTCCATTTATTTCTACTGATAAAAAAAATTATGTTTTCCAGGCCCATTCTCAGCAGCAGATACGACTCTGGGCTGGAGGAGATGTTCCGGTTAACAACAGTGATTCCTACCCACAGATCCTGCCTCACAAACCCACGCCCAGCCTGCCTCAGCATTTTCATGGAAGTGATCCGCATCATCCACACCAACTTTATCATCATGGAAACCGCCCGCATTATCACAGGCAGCTGGTTCCTTCTTCCTCCCCACAGATCCCCGAATCCATGGAACTAACATTGGGACATAGACATCCCCAGTCTTCCTTGCACCCCCATCACCCCAGTTTGGACTGTACTTCCTTTGGATCTGCAAATTTACATTTGGGGGTTTCTGCTTTTCGGACTAGGACAGTAAGTGGACATACTACCGAGACCGGTGTGCCGCTGAACTACCCATATTCTTCTAGCACATCAAGCATGGTTGTTCCACCTCATATCCGAAACAGGACGGAATCTGAAGACAGTGCAATGTTAGGTGTTTGTGTCCCCCAGAGTACAGCAGCAAGTTCTTGATGATTCTTTAATGTAAAAATAAAGCCATACCAATATTAGAAATACTGCTTTCGGGGGTTGGGGGTGGGAGGAAACTGGTGATGGGTGGGGTTGTAAAAAAGGGAGAGCTGGCTTTTATCACAACCATCAAATAATGTCAAAGTCTAGCTGTTAATGTAAATTGTTCTTTATTTATTAAAAATCACTACATGAGGAGTGTGAGCTGTGTGTTGACAGTATGAACCAGCGTTCACAACCTTATTTGGGACGGTTTTATTTTATTTTTAAAGGAAAAAAGCTTTGATTACACACTGGTCAAGGTAACATGTGCAAGGACTCCAGACATTTCCGATGCTTCCATTTCTGTCACCAGTTCCTGTTCTGGAGAAGGATAACCAGACATGCTCTCTGCATCCGTGGACTTGTTTACAGGCCAAACATCGCTCCTCAAACCACTGTCGGTACCAGTGCCCATTTGCTGCCATTCTTATCAATTTGTATTCCTGCATTCATCTCCTGTTTCATAACTCACCTGGCTAGGGGGCAGTTCATACACTTCACTGGAATAACCTTGCTGCTAACTCCACTGTCCCAACTGGAAATGCTGCTAAAACTCTACAATCTTCTTCACAAACTAAAGGGTCTCTTTTCTTTCTTTTAAAAGCCCTGGTAAAACTAGTTTTAGATTTTCTAGAAGAGAATTTTAGGAGGCAGTTTTAGTTTTTCTTATTTAGAAGTAGCGCTTCAGAAATTCAGTGACTGATTTCCTAGGAGTAGGATTCTGACCACAGTAGTACGGTACTGTGGGAGAAATCTGGCCACTTCGTATCTAAATCTCCAAACTAAAATGGGGATTTGGATGGTAAGTATTCTTTCTTCTTCAGATACTTATTCAGTATCGGGGGCAGAATTCTAAACCTTACATTTTTATTTTGATCAGTTTTGTTTGTGCACTGATTCTTGACACTACAGTAATTGTGTGTGTATGTATATATATATATATATATATATATATATTTGTATGCGTGTGTATATGTATATATATTTGTATATATTTATATATTTGTATGTATATATATTTATATATATATACACACGCATATTTATATATAATTTCCCCGCAGCAAGTTCAGCGTGGTCTCAGGTGGCAAACCTTGTTGGGGTCACGGGTCTATACTCCAAACCCTTGCTTCAGTATTAATGCCACAGTCATTTGCAATGCTGGGTGCTGTAAATGTGTAGTTTTTTAAGGCTTTCAAAATGTAAAGTTAAATGATGCTGTCAATTTTCATATTTCTGTAGATAGTGATGTACTGGGATTTTTTTATTTATTGTACCAAAGATGGTATTAAGGCATCACTTAGAAAAATCTGAAGACTTGTAAAATGAATGTCTCTTAAATGTTTTCTTTTCTGTTCAGACATATAGAATTTTACCTAAATTCTGAATAATGTATGGTTGCTTGTGGGCTTGATGGCTTAATTTCAATCAAGTGCACTGCGATTGTATGGTTTTTTGGAGGATTTCATGAATACAATAAGACAGCTACAGAGGAGTACCTGGTCTGAGTGCTAAAGGATTAGGAAGGGCCGACATTCCGTTTTATTGCAGGACTAACACCAAATCTGTTACTTGTGTTGGAAACATCTTGGGTGATCTAAGGTGATGAGTCACTTTTCTGCAGAACACAATATAAACTGTCTGATTGTGACCCATTTTATTGAGAAGACTAAATTATTAAAGTGACTCAGCTTTAATTGACAAAATCCAGCAGAACCTAAAGCTTTGAAATCTGTTTATGCCAACACAAACGTCAGAGCATAGAAATTCAGTGTATCCATTGTCCGGATTGTTTTCCAATGTTTAATAGAACATTTTCATTCTGCTTTTTATATGCAAAAGTTTATTAATGTTTAATTATGTAACTTTACTCAAGTAAAGGAAATTTTCTGATAGATGCACATTTTTTTCTAATGCTTTGTAGTGAATATTATGTGGGTTTATTTACTTACTGGCGTTATCCGAGTCTGCAGTAAGTTTCATTTCTGAAAAACCATTTAATTTAAAGTGAAATTCATTGGTGCATAAACAAAAATGTTATTGGTTTCATGTTTAATATTGCAACGCATTTGTATAAACTGAAGTACACCATGGCAATTCCAGATCACAAGCAAAGGGGCAGTCTAAGCCAACAATTATTTTTCTTATGTACATATTTGGAATCTAATTTACTCTTGGGTGTGCAGTCTCTTCATTGATTACCAAGGTCTGAAACACCCTGGTTTCACACAGTTTAATCTAGCACATGATTTAGCTGTACCCCACAGTGTACCCTCTAACAGCAAGTATCGACACTGCCTTTTTTCCATTGAACACTTTTTTAGAATTCAGTGAAGTCTTGACGTTTTGCTGTGTTCATGTAGAAAAGCCAAAATGAGCCAAGTAAGTAAATTACATTTTCTTATTTGTTCCTTCTTTTATTTACGATCTATTCATGCCATGCTGTTGCATTTATTAATGTCCAAGTAATCAATTGCTTGTCTGGTTCTGCGGGATCCTAACCTCCTAAATGGTATCCAGAAGGGTTTTTGCTTTAGAGTTCTTACTCCATCCCCACAATATAGTCTATGAAAGGACTAAGTGGCAACGGCCAGCCAAGCCCCTGTAACCTGAAGATTAAAATATGGGTAACCTGTCTGTTGGGTAAAAAAGACCCCCTGCTGGACAGTGTTATTGCATTGACTTGACAGTCTTGATCTGCCTCTAAATACATTTTGTTTGTTGCAAGCCTGTAAATTCTCTTGTCTATTCTACTTATTCAGGTCTGCCCTAGTCTGTTTGCACCTTTTCATAATTAGATTCTATCTTCACTGCTTCTGGAAACTTGTTCAATCTATTCACCATTCTGTACTTGAAAAACATGTCCTACATTTCTCCATATTCTAGCATCCGCCTCTGTTCCCACGCTCCTTTTCTCCTTTTGTGAACTTTCTCTCCCTCTACTCATTAATGCTTGGCTCTTGTTCAACTAATTATTTTTAGGAATTCCATTGCCATAGTGAATTCCATTCTCTTATTTCAGATTCAAAAATGTTTTTCTGCTAAAACCACCTTCAAATCACAATGTAAAGAAAAAACAATCATGCAAATCACATAAATGCAATTATTAAAGAAATATCCATTACATTGTATGTACTTAATAGCAATATCATATTATTGATAGTCCACTTTGATCTATTGTGCCTTCCCCAGTTCAGATCTAACGATACCATAATACTTTCTCGGGAGGATAGCTCAGGGGCAACGTGCTCTCCTTGGAAGCAAGATGACACAGAGCAACACAAGTTGGACCCCTGGTCCGCGCTTAGAAACTTCTAGGTATTAAGCGTGTTATAAATAACCTATCATATATCATAATGCAAGCCTATTTGGTGGCTAGCGGTAACCCTCAGTTTCCTTATTCAACGTGCAGAAGCCAGGTATACTTGAGTTGCCTGTCGATGTTTCGTGAGCTGTACTGATTCTCTGGAAACCCTAAAGTGCGAGTGCAATCATTTATTTACCAGAGGCTTGTTTCCTTTTTGATTATTGTGGTTTGAGCAACCTGAGACAGTTAACGTATGCTAGTAAACGAATATGGTGAAGCCACTGAATTCTTTGTGCAATCCCTAGATGAAACGGGACTACGGCTGTAGAGGTGCCACAACACACAGATGTCCACTACATAATGGTACTCATTTTTAAATCCTCACTAATGTACTTCAAATTCTAGCTATGCAGCCCACAATGAATTCTAGTAGATTTGGCTAATATTTTTTTCATTTTGGAAATGCATCTTCAACTAGTTAGTGCTCTTGTTTTTTCTAGACACACAACTTGAGCACTGCACCCTCAACTAGCTAAAAACATACAGCCGTGAAGGGCAGTAGCTCTAGATTTGCAATTCTACACACAAAAAATGGCCTGAGAGTTATTACCTTATTAATCCCAGTAACACAATGTTAACATCTAGTTAGCTGCTTCATGTTTATCTACAGGAGATAAGTCTCTCAAATGTTCTGAAAAATGTATATATAATATATATGATTTAACTCTTTCCATCACTAAACTATTGAATTTGAACATCTAACTTGAGTTTTCTGCTCCCCAATTATGTTTGATTTGGCAATAATAATTTGTGAATTCTAGTTGAAATGCACACATTATAATGTGCAATTAAGCATTGCAAGACAAGATGGTCCTGGCGATTAAAGTGGTGTCAACAAAGGAAGTTCCCAATTTTGGAAACTAGCGTCCCCTATACACTTTCTATGGCTCAAACAATAAGCCCAACTTTCTGTAATCAAGTTGGATTATTTCTGCGTTGTAAAATAGTTGAGCATCATACACTTTCAAAGATGGCATTCTTATTTTCTTGTGAGGCATTTTATTCCTATTGCCCAACGCGTTTTGAGATTCTTGTTCACTTCATCAGTGGCTTTAATTATAAAAAATTCTATAAGAAAATAGCAGTTTTAGAAGAATTACAAAAATTGAAGTAAATGTACACTGGCATTTCATTAGTGTTTCTAGCAAGTCCTAACAAAAAATACAAAACAATTCAAAGGTCCTTTTTGTGCTAGCTGGCAAAGTGCAGTTAGAATATAAACCAAAATATTCAACACAATAATACTAACTTCTATTATTGCATTAACTCCTTTTCTCGATGCCTTAGTTACTCATTCCACAAGATTAGGTATAATGGAGCAATGCCCTTTTGCATTACTTGTATCAGCTCTTTGTGGAGTCAGATTCTATAGGATTTGAGAAATACGATGTTGCCAATTTGTCTACAAGTATTGTAATCCGTATATGATTATTTATATAGCGCCTATACACAGTTTTCAAAGCGCTTCAAGGGAGGGAACAAGGGAAAATACAATTACATTCTTACAGGCCATGAACAGTAAGGATGTGAAATTAACTATCGTACTTGGCCTGACAACATTTCAGATTGTGCAAGAGCTAAGACATGGAGAAGGGAGGGGGCGAGTGGGAAGAAAATGGAAACACATGCAACTACTGTTCTAGGCCTGACAACGTTTCTGGTAGAGCTGGAGAAAAAGAAAAGGTCAGGGAGAAGGGTAGAGAAAGGGAGGGGAGGAACAAAACAAGCGACTATCGTGCTATACCGGATGACGTTTTCCGATAATGAGGGTGTGGGGGGGGAAATGAAGTAGGGGAGAGGGGAGAGACAGACAAGGGGGCTATCGTACTAGGTCCAGGGACAATTCTGATAGAGAAAGTGCATAGAAGAAAGTAAGGGGAGGAGTAGGAAAAGGGTGAGGAAAGTGTAAGCAGTCAAAATGAGTGGCAAAGCAAGAGGGGAGAGCGAACACAATTGCAGAATTCAGTAGTAACACAACACTGCAAGCCAGGATACAAGATGAAGATGGGAACAGCGTGATTCAGGGCCACCATGAGTACAAGATGCAAAGGAAGTTCAGCATGAGAGTTGAGAAAGGGTGACGCACCGTGAATCAATGAAGTCCATAAAAGTCAAATCCAGCATTGGCCACAAGACGGTGATGGTGAAACCAGAATGTATCGGGACAGACACTGGCAGAAGTAGGCTGGGGGGCGGGGGCAGTTGGGGGAAGCATGGTAGAAGAATCAAGCAAAACGGGTATCATGCAGTGTTATTTATATGGTGCATCAGCGTCCTGCCTGAGAGCATTTTACAATTACAGATGGAAGTAGCTACCCGTAGAAGGTCAGCCACTTCTGTTTGTAGATGTAAATGCTCTGACAGGATGTTGATGCACCATATAAATAACACCCTGCATGATACTGATGACAATAATCATAGAAAAATTGGCAACATTGTATTTCTCAAACCCTATATAATCTGACTCCACAAAGAGAACTGATGCAAAATGGCATTGCTCCATTATACCTAATCTCATGGAATGAGTAATCCTAATAACAAAGACATCGAGAAAAGGAGTTAATGCAATAAGTTAGTACTATTGTGTTGAATATTGTGTTTTGTGGTTTATGTTCTAACAGCACTTTCACAGGTAGCACGAAAATAACCTTTGAATTGTTTTGTATTTTCTGTTATGACTTGGTAGAAACACTAATGAAATGCCAGTGTACATTTACTCAATTTTTTGTAATTCTTCTAAAACTATGCTATTTGCTATTTTCTTAGACTTTTTTACAATTCAACCCCCTGATGAAGAGAACAAGAATCTTGAAACGTGTTGGGCAATAGGAATAAAATGCCTCACAAGAAAATAGGAATCCGTCATCTTTGCAAGTGTATGATGCTAAACTATTTTACAACCTAGAAGTAATCTAACCTGATTACGGAAAATTGGGCTTCTTGTTTGAGCCATAGAAAGTGTGTAGGGGGACACATGTTTGAAAAAGTGGGAACTTCCTTTGTTGTTCCTTTAGTTACAACCCATATGCCAGGGTTGTCATTTTCTCCTCTGCACCTAAAATACAATCTAGTATTTTTCTCTTAAACCATTTTAACATCTGAAAATTACCTAAAGTAAGCAGAGAAAACAGGATTGCAGGGTATTCTCAACAAATGCGATTAAAATGGGTTCATCAGCATATTTAAGTGGAACCTGGGTCATTCCAACAGCAAGAACCTGTAGCTTTAGACTGTCTTTCACTACCTTTGCTGTATATGGATCCTGATGGTGTCCACTTATCTGCCTACAGGGCCTTTGCTTTTATCACCTCGTTCTCAGCATTGGATCTTTCATCGATTCACATGCTGTTCGAGGATTCCCTACCTGACGCATAATATTCAGTAACAGTAAAGCAGTTACTTTTCCTTTAAATCTGCTGCCACTTTAGTGTTCTATTTGTCATTGTGGGTCATATTGCTTCAGTCAATTGACAGGTCTGCCTTAGCTTCACCCCTGGAGGCCATCTTCAGACTTTTTACTGCACGTTCAGTTTTGGGAGTCCTCGAATCTCTATTTCTTGAATGATTTAGCTACTGTGTTTTTGTTTCGATTGTTCAACTCTTCATGATGCAAGGAACTTCATCCTCCCGTTGGTGGTTTCGTTCCAGCTTCAGAGCTTCCAGAGTTACTGATTTGTTGTCCGCTCGTTGACGGATATCAGGAAGAAAAGCCTGCGATACCTGCAATAAAAAGAATTAGTATGTTGAGGATCTCCACAATGCCTGCTTCTACTGTCTTTACCCTAACCATGAGATCAGCAAGCATTCAATCTACCAGTTATTGTCCAACAAGACCCTTGGGGACAGTCACCAGAGGTAAGTGACTTAACTAGATGATAATGCTGGAGCCTCTGTCAGTAGCCATGCTTTTAATGGGATGTGTCCTCCCACGGATGCCTCATTTTTGATATACTGATATCCTGCTTGCCGTTTTGGAAGCTTTTAAACGGCAAAGGGCACTGTGTGTCTGGTCGATGTCCCTCAGCTTCCATCCCCGCACTTAGATGTAACATTGATATAAATAACATACACTGAACCTGTTGCCTCAGTGTTGTTTTTGGCATGCACAGCAGGTTTCAGACCGGTTCAACTCGCTGCAGTGATGCATTTCTACTGCGTAGAACTGTTTCTTCGAGTGTCCACTCTGAGGACTGGTTCCAAGAGGTGGTGTGCGGACTGGAACTCGAAGGTGTTGATCACAGATCTTCACAGGGTATCCCTCTGGTGTTCAGTGAAGATCACAGTCTACGACTGTGGTTCATGTCAGTCCATGACCAGCAAGGCCTTGAAGGAGAGGAAGTCTAAACTCGCCCAAGGCCGGTTGGTATCTTAATCCCCATCGTCTACTCCTTCAAAGATGAAGTCCTCTGAAGATAAGAGTTTAAGGAAGTCACCTCACAGGCCTAAGAAACGCTCCAAATGTTGTAGGCGGTCGCGGTGTAGGAGCGCTTTGAATCATTCTTCGTCTTCTCAAAGAAAATCCAAGATGAGACACCATTGTTTTTAGTCATCCGACTCCCCACCCGACAAAAAGAAGGTACGCTTTCCAGACAAATCTGCCTCAGCAGCAGATTGGGTAGAGTTGCAACAGAAAATGTTTTTTATTTATAAGGCGTCCACTCCAGGTCCCTCGAAAGAGCCGAAGAAGGTGAATGATCCCACCACACCTTCTAAAGCTGTCAGGAGGTAGTCGTAGTGGGTCCGAGGCCTCCTGGGATGCCTACTCAAGTGGCATTGACTGACAGCAAGAGAAGCACCAAAGCCATCTTCTGTGATGGAGGGTTGAACGTTGAGGTCTTCGACATCAAAGCCATCAATATCATCCTCCGATCCATCTTCAGGCTTTGAACTGTTGCCGAAGAGACTTTTAAGAAAAAGTTCTTTGGATCAATTTTTGAGGAAGAGGCTGACGAAATGTGTACCCTTTGGGTACAAAGATTTTGGCACGCCCAATGTCGCAGAGGAACTCGTCTCTTCCTTGCCTTAAGGAAGCTAGTGGTTTAGATACTTCTTGAGAAGTGGAATTTTCTTCGCCTGACTCAGCTGCTCATCCAAGTGCTGCTTACAGCACAGTGATGAACAAGGTCACTGAGTATTTGGGTTGGGGATGTCCTACAAAGGATATAGGATAAATTACAGATATCCTGAACAAAGGACCCCCCACCCCCCCAAAGAAGCTGTACTGCCTTTCCATTGTGCACTCAAAAACAAGATCTTGAATAATTGGCAGAAGCCTGATACCACTCCTGCTTTCAACAATAGCTGGTAAGAAAATATGAGCCATCAGCAGTTGATCTTGATTTTCTTTTCAGGCACCTTACTCCAGGGAGATTGGTGGTACAAGCGGCTACTTGTACGTCTTAAGCAGCTGCTTATCCATCCCTCCCTCCTGATAGGGATGATAAAAAGTATGACATGCTGCGGAAAAGGATGTTTCCTGCTGGAGTATGGCGCATAAGGCCATTAATGCCTCTTGCGCTTCAACCAAATACACATTCACTTTGTGGGATGTAGTCTCTCAATGGCTGAAAATGTTGCTTAGGGAGAGATGGCTTCATAAACATCACTGATGGTAAGGAGGCTGAATGTCAGTCTCGTCGAGATTTGGTTCCTTCTGACTGTTGTGGTCACTCTATGGGAGCAAGTGCAGTCATAAGATGTGCATGGCTCCGCAAATATGGATTTGCTCCTGATGTCCCATCGAGACTTTTGGACATGCCCATCGATGGGGCAAAGGTTGATGACGGCTTACAGAAGCTGCAAGCTTCTAAGGCGGCTGCAAAATCATTAGATGCAGCCATCGGTCAACCTCAACAGCAACATCCACCTTCTGCGAGGAACTCATGGTACCAAAAGTAAGAACGCAACACAAAGCGCAAATTCAAGGGTGTTTATTGAACAGTTTGAAATAGTTTTGTGAAACTCCTATCTTGGCCTAATGCTAGAATTGGAGTAATCTCGACCATTGAATAAAAGATAAGAAACAGTCCTAGTCAGTCTAGTCCAAACTATAACAGTTAAACTAATAAACCTATTACCTGCCCTAAGCTTATACAATAACTGGAGAGGGATGAGTAATTAAACAACATAAAGGGTGCATCAAAATTAAAGTCAGGGTGGAAATATGGCTTCTTTATCTAGATTCAACAAGGACCCCAGGGTTTACCTCACACAAGGCCGGATTTCCTTTCAAGCTAGGGTACTCTTAGTCTTAGCGAGGGGTAGGCTCTTGGGTCTTGCAAATCATCCCTCTCAGCTCTTATATTCCTAGCCAAGAACATATTGGAACAGTTCATTGTAGGTGCCCCAGGTCTCTCTCACCTGAGTTAGTTCATAAAGTTCCCAAAACAAAATCGTACTCTGATAAATGTTTAGACTGTTCAGGGTTCCCTTTCCCAAAGTCAGGTCTATTTCCAAATAAATTAAAAAGAAATAACTAAACCGCAATTTCAAATGACTTGTGGGTTCCCTTCCCCAAGTCGTCAGCTTCTCTGATTCAGAGTAATCTAGGGTCTTTCTGGGTCTGCCCTCCTTAACCTCCCCCCACCACCCAAACCCCTTCCTGGAGACCACCCCTGTGCAGCACATAACTCTCCTCGCGCCTCAGGAGCTATAATTCGTAGTAGTTCAGCAGTTCACAGTAAGCTTCCCCTCCATCGGGCTCAAGCCTTCCCCCTTGCTTTGCTTTCACTGTCAAAGACTTTTGAATTGCAAAGATTTTACAGGTACCTCAGCATGACCGCTTCGATTTATTTTTAACTTTCACAGATTTTGTCTCCAAAAGCTTCACAAAGCCTCTTAGCACATGTAATTTTGAGAAGAAAAAAAAAGTTCAAAGAAATCCTTTCACATAGGTCTCCCTCTATCAGACTCTGATCTCTCAATGTATCAAAATTCAACACACGTCTAACTCAGTAGGGCTCGGACCTCTCACTCAATACTTTTTTAATCTATACCTTAAAAAAATAACTACCAGCCCCATAATGCACTTGGACTCGGTTCATTAATTTCCGTTATGCTTCAGTCATACACGTGCCCTGGGTTCGGCTCTCTTTTAGACTCACCCAGGTGTCATGGCGCTGACAGCCGGCGTCTGGTGCTTTCTTGGGCTGAGGTCAGGGTCTCACCACCTGTCCCTCCTTCCTCCCCAACTCCTTCGCTCACCCAGGAGGGAAGCAGAAACATTTTTGTTGGTCTTTCCTCCTCAACTCTGTTGTTCACCGGGAGGCAGTGCACTACTTTTCTCAGTATGCACTTCTTCCTCGATCAATGCCCCAGAGGAATGGGAACTGGCCTTGACATGTCCTGCTATGAGCAGCTCTGTCTGCTTTGGCTTCCAGGCACTGTCCAGCATCACCAGCTCGCTCTCGGAGTGCTTGGTACTTAGGTTGGGATCCTCTGCCAGGCTCAGACTTACAGCCTCCCTCCTGGCTTCCCAAGAGCAACTGCCTTCTCTTCCCCTGCATGCTCCTTTTTGCACCTGTGAGAGATTAATTGGCTGCAGGTATTTGGTCAGGGTTGGGTCTGCCCCACCTTGTCTGTCCTCATTAACAGACCAGCCTGCTGTCAGAATGGAAGTGGCTGTCCTCTGTGTCTTAGTGTGTTTTCCTTTTCTAATCTTCATACTCTTAGTCTCTTTTCTTTCCTCATCTCAGTCTTTTGGTATACTATTAGAGGAATAGGATTATGGAAGTTAGTGTCCTTTGAAAGGGAAAGAATAATGGTAGATTTGTCAGAAAAGTGGGTTTGGGTACCTGCACCTTCTAGACATTTCAATCTCCCTTTCCTTCCTTCTTCTCCAGAGAATGGACCTATTATCAAGGCAGGCCATCATCTTCACACAGAAATCAGAGCTCTGAATCGTCGCACCTGGTTTCTGAGAGGTTAAGTTACAAAGATTGGGACCTCCCGGAAGACGTAATGGACTTGTTTTTTTTTTCAGCCAGTAGACCAGCAACAGAAGTTCTATACCGCTGCCGTTTGAAAATGTTTTGCAGCTGATATTGATTGTTTTGTGATACACCTGCAGTGCATTTGTTTCTACTATGCCTGGCCCACCAGGGGCTGCAGGTGACTACGGCCAAAGGCTTCCTAAGAACATCCATCTTCAAACGTCCTGAAGTTCCTCAAAGGTCTCGCATATGCCACCGGCCCCTTTTATAATCTTGGCTTGGGATCTGAACTTGGTGCTGACCTTTTTCATTGGAGCTCAATTTGAACCTCTCCATTCTTGCCCGCTCAGATTGACATTAAATACAATTTTCCTGGTGGCCATACTTCTGCTCACAGAGTGGGTGAGCTACACGCTCTTTCATGTAAACCTCCTTTAACTACATTTTCAAAGGATAAGTTGGTCTTGAAGGTTAGCCCCTCCTTCCCTGTGTGGTGTCTGTATTTCATCTGACACAAAAGATGACCTTCCGAGCATTTTATCCACCTCCTCATCCATCCAAGGAAGAAGAGGGGTTGTGCAGCCTTGACCCAAAAAGGGACCCGAGTGTTTATATTGCCAGATTGGCAAATGTCAGGCAAGACGATCAACTCTTAGTTGGTTACACTGGACACAGAATGGGTCTATCTGTGACAAAACAGACTTTATAATTTTGTGTATTTCAGAATGTTATTCTTTGGCAGGGAAGTATATCCCTGAAAATCTAAGGGCAAATTCCACCAGAGGAGTGGGAACCCCTTTGTCTCTGCGTAGAGGTGTACCGGTGCAAGACATTTGTAATGCCTCCACTTGGTCTTCAATGTGCACCTTTTCAAAACATTACTCTCTGGGCACCTTCTTGGGTATGCTGGGTTTGGGAAAGCTGTTTTGCACAATATAAACCAGTAACAAAAATCTACCAATCCCACCTCCTTCTAGCCAACTGCTTTTGGAGTCTATCCAATAGGAGGAATTTGTGGGAGGACACAGTCCATTGGAAGAACAAATTAGATATTCCTGGTAATGTTCTTTCTACTGGATGTTCCTCCCACGGATTCCTCATCGCCCTCCCAGCCTACCGCTGTAGGTGATTTTTTAAAATGTAATATTCGTATTTCAATGCTCATGCGTGTAATGTATCCACAAGTCGGCTGTGCGAAAGAGTGAAAAACTAGAACTGCGGCAACGGGCACAGTGCGTGCTGTTTATACCAGCGCCAATGTCACGTCAGTGTGCAGGGATGGAAGCCGCAGAGGGACATCAACTTGGCGATGCACAGCACCCTCTGCTGTCAAGTTTCAGAAATGCAAGCAGAATGCTCTGTCCTGGGGCGCACACACTCAATGGCTTTGGTATGTCACCTGGGCCTCCGATACTGAGGAAAGTTGGTAATTCCTACAACCAATAGTGGCTAGACCCAGTAACATCTGGATCCCATTCCGCTCCTATATTTATTCTCTGTCCTCAGATACAGATGATGATGCCAGCGTCTGGATCTCTCCGGTGCCCAGCTCTGCTTAACCTGTATGCTTGGACTATCACTGTATCTCCTGTAATGTGATCTACTGTACCCTGTACTACTGTTTCACTGTTTTATTTGATTTACCTCCAGCATTTGTACGCGTACATTCACAGCCTATGTTCTGCTTGTTTTCTCTGTTGCAATGTCAAGCTTGTTAAATAAAGGATTTTAAAAAAAAATGAAAGCAGGATATTGGTATATCAAAGATGAGCAATCCATGCTAGCAACATCCAGTAGAGAGAAAGTTACCAGGGGTAAGTAGTTTGTTCTCTCTGCAGTGCAGACCCCTGCAGCACATATTTTCATTGAAGGTACCACAATGATTCTTCCTGTGGGAAAAGAACCAAAAGCGTTATACACCCCAAGGTTGGGCTGCCACTTCTCCCACAACCGCGTTGACGTCTTTGTCCACAAAGATAGGTCCTTTGTCTGTAAAACGCCCATCTCCGGCATCTTCTGGTCTACACCTGTCATCTCCCAAGAATCACTTATGCACACCTCCTTCTGGCTTGTTGACGACCTCTTAGTTTACAACCTCGTCAACGACTCACACCAACCAAGTACTTTGTTTCATGAACAACCTCTTTAGACTGCCCCGTATTTATTGCTCTGTAAATACAGCAATCTCATGAGATTGGAGCAATGCATCCGTCTGCGAAGAGCATCGCGAAAGGGGCATGTTCAAATGGAGCACCCTTTTGTCTGCTGGACCATCAGGTCACGGTGTCAGCTGACCTGTCTGTGGAGGGCTGGGGAGCCCACACCCGCCTACTCCATGCCAGGGGTCTCCTGATTGCAAGAGGAGAGAACTTTGCACATCAATGTACTATCAATGTACTGTAATTGGTTGCTCTGTTCTGAGCCCTAAAGTCCTTTATACCACAGCTTCAGGGCTTCGTGATCTGTGTTTACCGACAACACAACTAAAATAGTTTACATCTGCAAACAATGCGGCATACGGTACTCTTGTATATCAACAGAAGCTCAGGCTCTATGGACTTGGGCTATGGCCAATAACCTCTTCCTCATCCTGTTCCATCTACCAGGGATGCACAACACGGCGACAGATTCTCTCAGCAGGTAATTGCAGTCCTGCGAAGAGGGGTAACTTCTGGACGAACAAGTCAGCTGCATATTCAGCCATTGAAGAACTCCAAATATTAATCTGTTCCCGGACAATAAATGCATGGCTTTAGCCAGCAGATTCCAATATGCAGGGAGCCCAAGGGATGCCTTCAGGTACCCGTAGGAAAGGATGTTAATATATGCGTTGCATCCATTCCTCTTGTGCATCGAGTGATCGACATGTTCAGGTCGCATCAGTGGCCCCAACCTGGCCGAGGCAATAATGGTTCTCGGATCATCTCATCCCTTCATCTGCTCCTCCCCTCCAACTTCCTCCACTTGTCAATCTTCTGTCCAGAGACCATGGAGCAGTGCTACACTATGACCTGGCCTCCCTCAATCTGATGTCCTGGCTCCTGCTTTCTTCGAATTTGGAACTGTACCTTGTGCCAGAATGTCTAGTCATGCCTGAGGCAAAGCCTGCCTTTCCTCAACAGATTCTTAT
Organism: Ambystoma mexicanum; assembly: GCF_040938575.1. Lineage (NCBI taxonomy): Eukaryota > Metazoa > Chordata > Amphibia > Caudata > Ambystomatidae > Ambystoma > Ambystoma mexicanum. The sequence goes on from NC_090921.1 coordinate 1,238,342,909, forward strand.
TATAAGAGCAAGTGGGAGCGTTTCTCCACTTGGTGTTCTGAACGTTGCCTCAACCTCGTCTGTATGCAGGCTTATGATGATCTGCCCTACCTTTTGTCCTTGGCACAGGCATTTCTCCAGCATGGGGTCTGGCATGGATTCACATGCTCATGAATATTCCCCATCAGGCTGGGAATCCTCAGTAAAGAAAAAAATCAGTATCGGTTTCGTTTCTGATCTGCCTTTCTTAGTAGTAACCAATCGCTGGTCTCTGGGTCATACTGTCCCCCGCCAATGACTGCCCTCTCCCTAAGCCCCACCCCCGGCAGCCATCCTCCTATTTTTACCGCACGTTCAAGTGTTGGGAGTCCTCGTGTATAGCTCTCAAGCTTTTACTGCGTTTTGCGCTTTTTCAAAGAGATTTCTCATTTTCCGGTTTAATCGAGCCTCAAGCTCCACCGTTTCTACTTCCGATCAACGGGGACCTGTTTCGGATTTTTCTATGCCCCTCAAGGGTGACGTTTTCGTCGAGTTATGCTTCTTGGAGGATTCCAGAAGTTTCTGAGGCCTACCTCGCGGACGAGAAGAAAATGGCCCAGGAGAAGGGAAGCTCGACTCCCTGCAAACTGTTGAGGATCTGCCCTGGATGCAACCTACAAAATGTGTTCAAGGACGACGAGCATTCAAAATGCCTTTACTGACTCCACAAGGACAAAACACACATGGAGAAGGACTGTGCGTTTGCATGAACATGTCGTATCGAACTATGAGGGACCATCGGACCAGTCTCTCCAACTGGCTGGAAGGCAAGAGCCCAGCGAGCGGTCTAAGTCCTGTGAGGGCGCCCCAGCGACAGGGGCACAGCAGAAGGCAAAGCACCGTGAGTCCGCGGGCACCGACAGCGCCGAAAGGTCGGGCTGCCAGGCAGGGCGCACCTTCACCGACGCCATCAACCACGAGCCAACGCTCTGGCTCAGGGAAGAAAAAAAATCTGAGAACCCGGCTAAGCTTCTGGAGAGACCCCGGTCGATCTCGAAGGAACCGGCCGAGGGGGAGTGAGGCGGTGACCCTCCCCCTAAGGTAAAGGACTCAAGCGCGCCCAAGGTGGTGAAGGCCTTGATTCACCCGGCTAAGGCCTCTATCGAGGGAGTCGCTGCAGCCCTGGCGAAGCCTGTGGAGGCTATACCAGTGGAGGTGACATCGGGGCCCAGAGTTTCCCTGCCTCCGCGGAGGGAATCCTCTTTTAAGCCCATTGAGAAGAACCCAGTGGAAAAAGAGGGGGGGCGGTGGCCGTTTCGGACAGGGACACAACCTCCGAGGAGGAACTGACCGAGCATTTGGAAGAGGCCCGGTCCCACGGGAGGAATCCTGACGAGGGGGATGACTAGAGCGAGGGTGGCAACGACGACAAGGTTCCTGTGGAGGAGGAACAACCGGCATGCCTGTTGCAACCCGAGCCGCAGGAAAACTAGGTGGCCATTTTGACGGCAATCCAAGCCTTATGCACGGAGATAAGGATGAGACTGCCCCTACCCCCGACGGACAACCCAGCTGAACCGGGTCCATCGGGAAGCCCTCCAAACAAGAGAGAATTCATCCAGTGTCCTCACGGCCTTCTCAGCCTTTGTCGCCTTCCCCGGTCCCGAGGGATGACACGGGAACAGATACGGCCATGACGGGGATGGATGATGACGGCGGTGACGACGGGACTGGCCTCCTGTCTCCGATTCCTCGGGCGTCCCCGCCCGACGAGATTGGCTCCTTCCGCGCCATGATTGCCAGGGCATCCGAGCTTTTTCAGCTCTGCCCCGAAGAGAAGGAAGGCTTCCTCTACCAACGGCGCGAGGCCAAGAGGAAGACGGTCCTCGCGGTGCCGTTGCTGGATGACATCTGGCACGTTGGACTTGCCCTCCTCAAGTCTCCGTCCACGACACCTGCCAAGAGGGACCGGTACGAGAAGAAGTACCGGGTCCCCGACGCTGCCCCGTTGTGCCTTATGGCACAGCTGACCCCGGATTTGGTTGTCTCAGCAGTGGCCAAGAAGAAAGCGGGGGGGGGGGGCATCGGCTTCATCTTCAACTTCCCCACCGGACGGCGAGGGAAAGAAGCTGGACGCCGTGGGACGAGTCATGTCGTCGGCAGCGATGATTAAGGCAGCCAACGCCTTAGCGATTGTGGCCCGCTACGACAGGGAATTGTGGTACAAGAGCGCCCCCCTGTTGGACTTCCTCCCGGACAACAAGTGTGCAGAGGCCCTGGCGATCCTACAGGAGGGTGAGGTGGCGTCGGACCACGCCATAACTGTGGCCACGGACATTGGCGACATTGGTTTCCGCCAGTTGGGCAACAGTTTGCCTTCAGCGGTGGCGGTGGCTCAAGGTGACGAATTTCCGCCAGGACGTGCAAGCCAAGGTTTTGGGCATGCCCTTCGCCGGGAACAATCTGTTTGGAAAGACAGTGGATGAGTCGCTGCAGGCCATCAAGACCGACACGGCTCGGGCCTTAGGAGTTCTGCAGCAACGGCGGCCACCCTTTCAGAACTCCGGAGGCAAGCAAGGTGCCTCCAAAGGATTCGGCGGCGGCTCCTGGACCTACCATCAGGGGGCCCGCTCCTCGTCGCAAGAAGCCTACAGGGGACGAGGCAAGTCAGGTGGATCTCGCCGTTGTCGCCAGGGAGGCCAAGGAGGCAAGGCTGCTTCCAAGCAAGACAACCTGCCGTTGCGTCGGGCCCCCAACGAAGCACCCCGGTGGGAGGCCGGCTGGCAGTTAGTCAGCATGTGGGAGTCCATATCCACAGACCGTTGGGTGCTGGATGCCCTGGCCCACGGGCACACTCTGGAATTTCTAAAGAAGTGCCCCCGATTTTCTCCAGTGACCAGGAAGGAAAACCACGTACCTCAACTGCTGTTAGAGGTAAGGGCGATGCTCAAGAAAGGAACCATCGAGCTCGTCCCAAAGAGGTTCCGGGGCTCTGGAGTATACTCAAGATACTTCCTCGTCAGGAAGAAGACAGGAGGTTGGAGTCACATACTGGACTTGCGTCAGCTAAACAAATACATGAAAGCACAGAAGTTCTGGATGGTCACCCTCCGGCACGTACGAAGGTGACTTCCTATCGTCGTTGGATTTGGAGGATGCGTACTTTCACATCCCCATCCTAAAAGGACACAAAGTTTCTCAGGTTCGTAGACCAAGGGCGGCACTACCAGTTCAAGGCCCTCCCATTCGGATTGAAGTCGGCAACCAGGGTGTTCACCAAGTGCCTGGCGCCATTGGCGGCGCGGCTGCACCTGCAGGGGATCCACGTCTACCCCTACCTGGACTACTGGCTCATCCGAGCAGGGACAAGGGAACTCGCCGTCGAACACGCAGCAAAGACCGTCCGGCTGCTCACGGACCTGGGATTCTCCATCAACTTCCCCAAATCCCACCTGGTTCCGTCGCAGGTCGCGCTGTTTCTGGGAGCCAAGCTCGATACAGTGGCGCAACTGGCCTCGCCGTCGGAGGAAAGAATGCAGGCCATCCTGGGCGCAAGGTACAGCGTCTGCTGGCCATGGACGTGGCCAGAGTGAGGTCCATCAAGTCCCTTCTCGGGATGATGACCTCTTGCATCTAAGTGGTGAGCCTGGGCAGGCTTCGGATGCACCCTCTGCAGGAGTTCCTCGACGCCCATTGGATTCAAGCGACAGGCAGCTTCGCAGACAAGATCTCGCTCAACAAAGTATTCACGCGAGAGGCCTGTGACTCCTGGAGGAGAGGCTGCTCCACATCAACATACTGGAGCTCCGAGCAGTGTTCTGGGCCCTCAAGTCATTCCTCCCGTCCCTCAAGAGCAAGGTGGTGAGGATCTTCACCGACAACACCACCACGATGTTCTACATCCGGAAGCAGGGAGGAACCAGATCCCCAGCCTTGTCCAAGGAAGCCCAGGATCTGTGGCACTGAGCCTTTGCCCAGGGGATGTTTCTGGTACCTTTTCATCTAGCAGGGATAAAAAACACAATCGCCGACTCACTCAGCAGGGACCTGCGTTCGTGCCACAAATGGGGACTAGGCCAGGATCAAGTGGATCAACTCTTCCGACGATGGGGCAAACCCCAAATCGTCCGGTTCATGACGGCGACGAACTCCAAGTGCCAGAGGTTCGCCAGCAGGTTCCCCCAGCCGAGGAGCATTGGCCATGCTTTCTCGTTCCCCTGGGACGGCCTGTTCCTGTATGCGTTCCCTCCATTGCTGCTCAGGCTCATCAACCAACTCAAGAAGTCCCAGTGCAGGATGATCCTCGTTGCACCGAGGTGGCCGAGACAAATATGGTTCCCAGACCTTCTGGACTTGTCAGCATACCCACCAGTTAAACTGCCAACGGACACAGATCTTCTCTCCAGAGAATGAGGCGCTAGTCTTCATCACGACCCCAGAGTCGCTGAACTTGCAGGCCTGGCTCCTGCAGCACTAGGGTTTGGAGGGTACGATATCCCGGCTGACTGCAGAGAGGTTCTTGCAAAGGCCAGGGCGTCAAGTGCTACGGACACAAGTGGAAGAGGTTCTCTGTCTGGTGCCGTGCACAGAAGATTAACACTCTATGGATTACAGCCCCTCAAGTGCTACTATACTTACTGTCGCTGGCCAAAGCTGGACTAGCTCATGGTTCCATGAAGATACATCTGGCAGCGATTTCCCGATACACCAGAACTGCAGGACGGTCGTCCCTGTGGTCTCATCGCCTGGTGAAGGTGTTTATGAAAGGACTGTTTCGATCGTTCCCGCCGGTGAAGGCTCCAGCCCCGGCGTGGGAGCTCAACGTGGTGCTGACCAGTCTCGTGGGCCCGCCATTCGTGCCCTTGCATTCGGCTCCGTTGAAGTTCCTGTCGTGGAAGACAGCGTTCCTTGTGGCCATCACCTCTGCACGACGCGTGGGAGAGATTCAGGCCCCATCCTGCAAGCCTCCATACTTGACTTTCCACGAGACGAGGGTAGTGCTGAGGACGCACCCCTCCTTCATGCCCAAGGTGCCGTCGGACTTCCATCTCAACAAGCCCTTGGTGTTGCCTTTCTCCTTTGTCGCCGGCCGAGAGGACTTTGCACTCGCTGGATGTAGCTAGAGTGCTGAAGTTCTACGTGGACCGAACAAAGCGTTTTCGGAAGACATCACAACTGTTTGTGAACTTTGGACCTGTGAACCAAGGGAAGGCTCTCTCGAAGGCTTCCATTTCCAGATGGTTCTCCGGCTGCATCATGTACTGTCATCGGTTGGAAAACCGATCGTTGCCCGGCCGTCCGAGAGCCCATTCGACCAGAGCGATCACTGCTACCACAGCGTTCTTGTCTGGTGTGCCCCTGCTGGACATTTGCAGGGCTGCTACATGGAGGTCGAGGCACACCTTCACGAGATTTTACTGCATCGACTGGGATTCCAGGGAGGAGTCCAGAGTCGGCCAGGCAGTGCTGCGCAACCTGTTCGCTTAAGGTGAGCCTGGTGAGGAGGTAAGAGATGCTTAATGTTGAGGTTTATGTAATGCTTAATGTTGAGCATTGCCACCTCCTGTGGTTGTGCATGTGTGTACTGCTATGTGTTTTTATATTCATGAGCATGTGAATCCATGCCAGACCCCATGCTGGAGAAGGAACAAGTTACTTACCTGTAACTGTTGTTCTCCAGCATGGGTCTGGCATGGATTCACATCCGAACCCTCCCTCCTTCCCCACTTTACGTGCTACCAAATCTGAGGATGGCTGCCAGGGGCGGGGCTTACGGAGAGGGCAGTCATTGGCTGGGGACAGTATTACCCAGAGACTAGTGATTGGTTACTATGAAGAAAGACAGATCAGAAACAAAACGGATACTGATTTTTTCTTTACTGAGGATTCCCAGCCTGACGACGGGGAATATTCATGAGCATGTGAATCCATGCTGGAGAACAACAGTTACAGGTAAGTAACTTGTTCCTTCTGGTTCACTCTCCCATCAAGGTTCACCTGGCTGCCGTTTCCAGGTTCATGCATTCTCTGGTGATGCTTTCTCTGTGGTCACCCAGGCTCATCAAGGAATTTCTTGGAGGGCTTTTCCGCTCTTTCCCTCCTGTCCGAGCACCTGCTCCAGCATGCAAGTTGAACGTGGTCCTCTCCAAATTAATGGGACCTCTTTTCAAGCCTTTACACTCAGCCTCTGAGGTGTTTGTCCTGGAAGAAACTGCTCTGTTGGTTGCCATCACCTCTGCAAGACCTGTGGGAGAGCTGTAGCCTCTCATGCAGACCACCCTACTTGACTTTTCACAGATCCAAGGAGGTCCTTCACACTAACTCAACTTTCAAACAAAAGCTTCTGTCTTCGTTCCACCTAAACAAACCTCTGGTACCACCTGTCTTTATTGGTTCTCCGTCCTCTCCTGCAGAAACACTCTTTGGACTAAAGATTTATGCAAGTCTTTGCACCCGTTTGTTGCTTTTGGCCCATCTCGCATGGGCAATGCTCTTTCCCGGGCCTCCATTGCTAGATAGCTGTTTTCCTGCATTTCCTACTGTCATCAACTGGCTAACCAGACCCAGGGCCCATTCCACAAGTGATGTGGCTACTGCCACTGCTTTCTTCTCTGGTGTTCCTCTGCTGGACGTTTGCAGGGCTGCCACATGGAGGTCAGTGCATACCTTCATGAGGTTTTACTACATCAACAGGGATTCCATGGAGGAATCCAGGCTTGGCCAAGCAGTGGTGTGGAAACTGTGTGTGTGTTTTCTGAGTTATTTCCTTCAAGCTAGCCTTACCGTTGCCCTTTTTTATGTTTAATGTGTGCTGCTTTGTAATGTATTCAAACATGTGCATCTATGAAAGATCTAATGCCGGAGAAGGAATATGTTAGTTACCTTTAACTCATGTTCACCAGCATTGGATCTTTCATCGATTCACATGCTGCATGAATGTTCGTCGTCTGGCTGGGAATCCTCTGTAACATAGAGCAGTTTAATTTTAAAACTTAAAATTCTGTCACTTCAGTGCTCTGGTATAGTCATTATTTAGTCATATTGACACAGCCTATAGGCAATCTTCATTTCTTTAACGCGTTTAAGTGTTGGTAGTCCTCAAAAATCTCTCTATATAGTTGACTTTTTTGTCGATTTTTGACACAAGTATTTATTGTTTAACCACCGTTTGTAGAATCTTTTACTGGCTACGTCTGGGGTTTGTTTTCGGTGACCAGTGCCCCATGGAGTGGATTCTAGTCTTGGACCATGAGACCTATATCCAGCATGGCGGAGACCAAGAGGAAGAGCCTCTTCAAGGCCTGTGCCCGCTGCGACCTAAAGAATGTGTACAAGGAACACCTCTGCCGCAACTGCCTTTGTCTAAATCTGATGAAGTACATGCAGTGCTGTTTAATCTGCCGGACATTTTCACATAAATTGCTCTGACACTGCCACCGCAGGTTAGTGGTGTGGCTCAATAACACTGGGGGGGCCGCTGACTCGGCCTTGTTCCACAGTCATACCTCGCTCAGGCTGATCCAGCGCACTCCTTCCAGCCAGAGGTCAAGGTTGTATGAAGATGCTTCCGGGCGCAGAAAATCTCAGAAGACTATGAAAAGTGGAATAAACACAAACACCACTTCTGTACGTTTCTCCCTTTTTATCGGCTTGTGGGCAACCAAGCATTGGTACAATTCAGTTCATGGAGGTTACGCTTGCTTTTGTCTGTCAGACCCCTTGCTTCCTTCTACTATAGGGTACTATGACCATTGTTGGCTTTTTGCTTCTCTCAATATGCCCAGGTGAAAGATTCCTATTCTCCCTCTGTATCTCCGGCCACCTCCTGTAACGTTAAGAGTATCACAAAGCCCTTATTCATTAATCAGCTGCCTGCCGTCTGTTCCCCTACTGCTCTTGTAGCCACGACCCGGCCGCTCTGGATGGCTGTGTTCAGAGCCATCCACGGAAGCACCCTGGTTGCCCTCCGTAACCTTGGAACCTCCATCGGGTCAACTGCTGGTGTATCCGCCACTGCTGGGGACACCCTGTGTCCACTGATAATCAAGGGGCTACTGGCCCCTTCACCCCGCGAACGCTGATTGCTGCATTGAGCCTTTCAGGTAAGTGTTCCAGCCCTGTCACACCCCCCCCTCTCCCATTCAAGCCCTGAAATTCGGGCAGGGAGAGTTACTTCAACAGTAAGTCAGCCTGAGACATCAACCGGCCAGGCACATCAGTCTTGAACGTGAACAGCTGTAGAACCTGAAACCTTCATAGGGCTCTGGGGTTGCTGTCCTTGTGACGAGACATCCAAACCAGCGGTTCATGGTCTGTAACAAGAGTAAAGTGGCCTCTCAAAAGACAGTGTTGCAAAGACTCTCCCATTTGACAGCGAAACACTTTGTTTTGATAGCTTATTTGGTCTTGTGCCATAAGTTTGAGTGATAAACATGTCATTCCAGCAAAGCCCCCAGACCAATCCCGGAAGCATTGGTGTAGGGAAAGAAAGGGGCAGTGATATCTGGACAATGAAGGATATTGACATCACAGGCTTTTTTAAGGTCTTCATATATTCGGTATGTTTTCAGTTCCCCATGTTGGCTGATTTATGTTTCTTCTAACAAATCAGTGTTGTTGCCGGGGTCCTGAAGTGACCGTAGTGTCCAACAAAGCCCAGAAAGGTACGTGCCTCCTTGGTAGAGGCTTGAATTGGTATGTGTTTTATGGCTTTTAATTTGTCTTGTGGGGCTGTAACGCTTGGTTTCCAATGAAATGCCCCACATACTTGGTGAGGGGCTCCTGCTATAGTTGTTTTAGGGGTTATTTTTAGCCCTGTCCACCTTAGTACTTCTAATATCCATGTAAGGTGAGTCTGATGCATTCCCGATTACGGACTGTATGCATCGTCCAGGTATGCAGTGCTGCATATTCCTGATGTCCTTGTAGTTTTTGGTTCATTAACCTTTGGAATGTTGCCGGCGCTCCCTGCTACCTGAAAGGAAGTACTGTGAAGTGATAGAAGCTACTGGGAGTTGCAAAGGCAGTCTATTGCTTTTTGGTCCGGAGCTGTTTCTGCCAATACCTTTAGTGATGTTGATGGTTTTGATGTATTGAGTTAGGCCCAGGCATTCAATGCAAGGCATTGGATAGGTGTTGAAACATGAGATAATCTTTAATTTTCTGAAATCCGTCCAAAATTGCATACTCTTTGGTTTCGGTACTAGGATAATTGGTGAACACCACTCACTCGTAAAAGGCTCTATAATAGCCGTCTTTAGCATGTTCTGGATTTCCTGGCTTACTGCAGTTCTTTGGGCTTCAAGGATTTGGTATGGCCGTAATCGTACAATATGGCCCGGTAGTGTTTGAATGCTGTGGGTTACTTCGTTAGAGGGAAGAGAATGTGCTCTGGTAGGTATGCAACACAATGCAAAATCTCTGTTGACAAGAAGTCCCTTCACTCCAACTTCCTTCGTCTCTCTGGGTGCATCTCAGCGGGTTCTTGATTGTTGGTTCTTATTGCCATTCCTAGGAAGGGCTCAACCCATTCTTTCAATAGGTTCATGTGATGTGTTTGAATTGTTGGTATAAGGTCATCTTGTTGAACTTTGTAGGTGGCTGGTCCTATGACTTGCTCTATGACCTTTGATCCTCTCCGGTTGGTTAGCAGTTTATCTGAAGTGAGTAACAGTACCATCACTTTTGTTTCTTTTGTTGAATTTCCTAAGGCATGTACCTCTGTTTATAATTTTCTTGTACCTTCTGGGCGTGCTGTAAATGGGTCTGGCTATTTCCTTTAGCTTCTCTACTGTATGTGCTAGATCTTTTGCATATTTATTGTTTATTAATAAAGCGCTCCTCACCCGTAGACATCTGGGCGAATTACAAGAATATGCACTTTCTTAGTTCTTTCCTGGTCAGGTTGGTGTTCCCACCCCTCTTTCAACACATGGATTAGTGTGCAGGGATTTCTTTAGAACAACCATTCAAAGGGAGTGAATCCTGTTGACAACTTTGGAGTCTTGTGTAGGGTCATCAGGATTAGTGAAATGATGCAATCCCAATTGCCGTTACCTAGTCAGATGGACTTATCTGTTTTATGGTTTAATTCTATCTTTCCACCAGACAGTCTATCTGGGGGTGTTACATGGCCATCTTAAGTGGTTTTTTGTTTAGGATTGTACAGACCAGTTCTCCAGCATGGGGTCTGGCATGGATTCACATGCTCATGAATATTCCCCGTCGTCAGGCTGGGAATCCTCGGTAAAGAAAAAACCAGTATCAGTTTCGTTTCTGATCTGTCTTTCGTAGTAATAACCAATCACTGGTCTCTGCGTCATACTGACCACAGCCAATGACTGCCCTCTACCTAAGCACCGCCTCCGGCAGCCATCTTCAGATTTTTACCGCACGTTCATGTGTTGGGATCCTCGTGCTATTGCTCTCGAGAGTTAGTGCTATTTTTTTCACGTTTTTTTCTCAAAAACTTCGTTTTTCGGTCAAAAGAGCCTCAAGCTCCACCGACTCACCATCCGATCAACGGGGACCCGTTTCGGATTCGTATGCGCCCCTCAAGGGTGAAGATTTCGTCGAGCTACGCTTTTGGAGGACTCCAGAAGTTTCTCAGGCCTGGCCATGGCCCAGGAGAAGGGAAGCTCGACGCCCGGAAAGCTGTTCAGGGTCTGCCCTGGATGCCAGCTGCAGAACGTCTTCAAGGAGGACGAACACTCTTTTTGTCTTTACTGCCTACATGAGGACAAGACGCACGTGGAGAAGGACTGTGCGTTTTGCGGCAACATGTCGGAGCGGGCCATGAAGGACCGCCATCAACGTCTCGCCAACTGGCTAGAAGGGAAGAGCCCGTCCGGCGAGAAGAAAAGGAAGAAATCCGAGCGGTCTTCTAAGACCTTTGAGGACGCCCCGGCGACGGGGGTCCAACATAAGGCCAAGCACCGCAAGTCCGCTGGCACCGGGAGTGCCGAACGGTCGGGCTCTACGGGCGCCAGGCAGGGCGCACCCTCAACCACGAGCCAACGCTCTGGGTCGGGTAAGAGGAAGGCCGAGCACCCGGCGAAGCTCCTGGAGAGGCCCCGGTCGAGCTCGAAGGCGGAGGGGGAGCGAGGCAGTGTCCCCCCCCCTCAAGGATAAGGCGGTGAGCGCACCTAAGGTGGTGAAGGCCTTAATCCATCCGGCCAAGCCCTCTATCGAAACTGTCGCGGCGGCCCTGGCTCAGCCTGTGGAGGCTACACCAGTGGTGGCGACCTCGGGGCTCAGAGTCTCCCTGCCACCTCGGAGGGAGTCCTCGTTTGTGCCCATCGATAGGACCCCCGTGAAATCCCCCGTGGGGAAGAAAAAGGGGGGGCAGGGCGTCGTCGTAGATTCGGCCTCAACCTCGGAGGAGGAACTGGTCGAGGTCTTAAGCCACGGCCTCGGCGTGGAAGAAGACCGGCCCGTCGGGATGGATCCCGACGCAGGTGACGACGACATCGTCGAGGGTACCGACGGGGCCCCTGATCGCCCGTCGGATTTCCCTCTGCCAGCGCCGCAAGACAACTCGGCGGCCATTTTGTTGGCTATACAGTCCTTATGCTCTGAGATAAGGACGAGACTACCGTTGCCGACGGAACCTCTCCCGTCGGGGGACCCAGAACCGGGACCTTCTGGTGTTCCCCCTACCAAGAAAAGAAGGATCCACCCTCCACCTCCTTTTCAGCCGTCGCGCCCCTTCCAGCCCTCCTCCCCATCCACCCGAGGGGATGATACGGGGACTGACACGGCAGCGACGGGTACGGACGACGAGGTATACGACGAGGATGTACCGTCGTCGCCTCCCACCAGGGCTTCTCCGCCCGACGAGATTGGATCGTTCCACTCAATGATCGCCAGGGCATCCGAGCTTTTCCAACTCTGCCCTGAGGAGAAGAAGAAGGAAAGTTTCCTTTATCAGTGGCGTGAGGCCAAGAGGAAGACGGTCCTCGCGGTGCCTCTATTGGACGACATTTGGGATGAGGGCCTCACCCTCCTCAAGAACCCGTCCACGACGCCAGCTAGAAGAGACCGGTACGAGAAAAAGTACCGGGTCCCGGACACGGCCCCCCTGTGCCTCCGGGCGCAGCCTACTCCGGACTCCGTCGTCTCCGCGGCAGCCAGGGGGGGGTGCGGCCTCCACATCGACTTCCCCACCGGACGGCGAGGGAAAGAAATTGGACGCTATGGGACGCAGAGTCATCTCGTCTGCAGCGACGACGATTAAAGCTGCCAACGCCTTGGCTATCGTGGCCCGATACGACAGGGAGCTCTGGTACAAACTGGCTCCCCTGCTGGACTTCTTTCCGGACGACAAGAGGGCAGAGGCCCTGGAGATCCTGCAGGAAGGTGAGATGGCTTCGGACCACGCCATTACCGTTGCGACGGACATCGCCGACACTGGGTTCCGCCAGTTGGGCAACGGCGTTTGCCTTAGGCGGCGTGGATGGCTCAAGGCTACGGACTTCCGTCAAGACGTTCAGACCAGAGTCCTGGACATGCCCTTCGATGGGAACAACCTGTTTGGGAAGACGGTGGACGATTCCCTTCAGGCCATTAAAGCGGACACCGAGACGGCCCGGGCCCTTGGAGCTCTGCAACAGCGACGGACGCCCTTTCGGAGCAGCGGAGGCAAGGGTGCCTCCAAAGGTTCCGGCGGCGGTTTCTCCTCCTACCGTCAAGCGGCCCGCTCGTCATCTCAGGAGGCCTACAGGGGACGAGGCAAGCCTGGCGGACCCCGCCGTCGTCGCCAAGGACAAGGCGCTAAAGCCTCGTCGAAGCAGGATTGAACCGGCCGGGGGGTCGGGCCCCCACCGAAGCACCCCGGTGGGAGGCCGGCTGGCGAGCTTCGTCAGCGTGTGGGAGTCCATCTCCACCGACCGTTGTGTGCTGGACGCCTTGGCCCGGGGCCACGCGCTCGAGTTTCAAAGAAAGTGTCCGCGCGTCCCCCCGTGGCCAGGAAAGAACTTCACGTCCCTCAACTTCTCCTGGAGGTGAAGGCGATGCTCAAGAAGGGCGCCATCGAGAGGCTTCGGGGCTCCGGAGTCTACTCGAGATACTTCCTTGTGAAGAAGAAGACGGGGGGGATGGCGCCCCATCCTGGACCTGCGACGTCTGAACAAGTTCATCAAGACGCAAAAGTTCCGGATGGTCACCCTCCAGCACGTCCTGGGTCAGCTGGAGGAAGGAGACTTCCTGTCGTCGTTGGATTTGGAGGATGCCTACTTCCATATTCCCATCTTGAAGGGGCACCGAAAATTCCTCAGGTTTGTGGTCCAAGGGCGGCATTACCAGTTCAAAGCCCTCCCCTTCGGTCTACGGTCGGCACCCAGGGTATTCACCAAGTGCCTCGCACCGGTGGCGGCTCAGCTGCGCCGCGAAGGGATCCACGTCTACCCCTACCTGGACGACTGGCTCATCCGGGCCAAGACAAGGGAGCTCGCCGTGGTTCACACGGCAAGGACCGTCCAACTTCTCACGGACCTGGGATTCTCCGTGAACTACGCCAAATCCCACCTGGTACCCGCGCAAGACACTCTGTTTCTGGGAGCGAGGCTCAACACAGTGTCCCTTCTGGCCTCCCCGTCGGAGGAGAGGACCAGGACCATCCTGGGCAAGGTGCAGCGGATGTTGGTGGCCGACGCGGCCAAGGTGAGGTCCATCAAGTCCCTCCTCGGAATGATGTCTTCCTGCATCTACCTCATTCCCATGTGCAGGCTCCGGATGCGCCCGTTGCAGGAGTTCCTGGACGCGCGCTGGATCCAAACGACGGGCAGCTTCGAGGAAAGGATCACACTCGACGAGAGTTTCCGACGAGCGATCCGGTGGTGGGGCAGCCGCGCGCATCTGACGGCGGGCATGGACTTCCAGACCCCAGCCCACCAGGAGACAGTGACCACGGATGCCTCCCTGGAAGGGTGGGGAGCGTACACCGAAAATCTGCACGCAAGGGGCCTTTGGCTCCCGACGGAGAAATCCTTACATATCAACGTCCTGGAGCTCCGTGCAGTGTTTTGGGCCCTCAGGTCCTTCCTTCCGTCCCTCAAGGGCAAGGTGGTGAGGATCTTCACCGACAACACCACCACCATGTTTTACATCAGAAAACAGGGCCGAACCAGGTCCCCAGCACTGTCCCAGGAGGTGCAGGACCTGTGGCATTGGGCAGTCGCCCAAGGGATGTTTCTGGTGCCGTTTCATCTGGCAGGGATAAGAAACACCATCGCCGACTCACTCAGCAGGGAGCTGCGCTCGTGCCACGAGTGGGAACTACGGCAGGATCTAGTGGATCGCCTCTTCCGACGGTGGGGCACACCCCAGTTCGACCTGTTCGCGACGGCGACGAACTCCAAGTGCCGGAGGTTCGCCATCAGGTTTCCCCAGGCGAGGAGCATGGGCGATGCTTTCTCGTTCCCCTGGGAGGGCCTGTTCCTCTACGCGTTCCCTCCTTTGCCACTGCTAATCTGGCTCGTCAACCAGCTCAAGAGGTCACGGTGCAGGATGATCCTCGTCGCACCTGCGTGGCCGAGGCAGATATGGTTCCCGGACCTTCTGGACTTGTCAGCGTCCCCGCCAATCAAGCTGCCGGTGGACGCGGATCTGCTCTCCAGGGAAGGAAGTGCCATCCTCCACCACGACCCGAAATCGCTGAACTTGCAGGCCTGGCTCCTGCAGCGCTAGAGTTTGGAGGATACGACATACCGGCCGACTGCAGAGAGGTTCTTGCAAAGGCCAGGGCGTCCTCGACTCTTAAATGCTACGGACACAAATGGAAGAGGTTCTCTGTCTGGTGCCACGCACAGAAGATTAACCCTCTACGGATTACGGCTCCCCAAGTTCTGCCGTACCTGCTGACGCTGGCTAAAGCTGGACTGGCACACGCGTCCATCAAGATTCATCTTGCTGCGATCTCCCGATACACCAGAACCACGGGACGGACGTCCTTGTGGTCTCATCGTCTGGTGAAAGAGTTCATGAAGGGACTGTTCAGATCGTTCCCGCCGGTGAAGGCTCCGGCCCCGGCGTGGGAGCTCAACGTGGTGCTGACCAAGCTCATGGGACCTCCGTTCGAGCCTCTGCACTCGGCCCCGTTGAAGTTTCTGTCGTGGAAAACAGCGTTTCTTGTGGCCGTCACCTCCGCACGACGGGTGGGAGAGATCCAGGCCCTTTCCTGCAAGGCCCCGTACTTGACTTTTCACGACACGAGGGTAGTGCTCAGGACGCACCCCTCCTTCATGCCCAAGGTACCGTCGGACTTCCATCTCAACGAACCCTTGGTGTTGCCTGTATTCTTCCCGTCGCCTTCGTCGCCGGCTGAGAGGACTTTGCACTCGCTGGATGTGGCTAGAGCGCTGAAGTTCTACGTGGACCGCACGAAGTGTTTTCGGAAGACGTCACAACTCTTTGTGAACTTTGGACCTGTCAATCAGGGGAAGGCTCTCTCGAAGGCTTCCATTTCCAGATGGCTCTCCGGCTGTATCATGTACTGTCATCGGTTGGCAAACCGACCGCTGCCCGGCCGTCCGAGAGCCCATTCCACCAGAGCGATCGCGGCTACCACGGTGTTCCTTTCTGGTGTGCACCTGCTGGACATATGCAGGGCTGCTACGTGGAGGTCGACGCACACCTTCACGAAGTTCTACTGCGTCGATCGGGATTCCAGGGAGGAGTCCAGGGTCGGCCAAGCCATGCTGCGCAACCTGTTCGCCTGAGGTGAGCCGGGTGAGGAGGTAAGATGCTTAATGTTGAGTTTGATGCAATGCTTAATGTTGAGCCTTTGCCACCTCCCGTGGTTGTGCATGTGTGTACTGCTATGTATTCTTTATTCATGAGCATGTGAATCCATGCCAGACCCCATGCTGGAGAAGGAACAAGTTACTTACCTGTAACTGTTGTTCTCCAGCATGGGTCTGGCATGGATTCACATGCGAACCCTCCCGCCTACCCCTCTGCGGCTCTTCACTTGGTCATACTGCCACTTCACGTGCTTCCAAATCTGAAGATGGCTGCCGGAGGCGGTGCTTAGGTAGAGGGCAGTCATTGGCTGTGGTCAGTATGACGCAGAGACCAGTGATTGGTTATTACTACGAAAGACAGATCAGAAACGAAACTGATACTGGTTTTTTCTTTACCGAGGATTCCCAGCCTGACGACGGGGAATATTCATGAGCATGTGAATCCGTGCCAGACCCATGCTGGAGAACAACAGTTACAGGTAAGTAACTTGTTCCTTTCTTTGCTGTGCAGGTGAAGTAGGTCCCCATGATAGGTCACAATCTCCTTCAGGATGCTGACCTTTGTGATAAAAGGAGAAAAGCGTAGGCAACCACTACTAAGTACTTGTATCCTCAGTTGGTTAGTTTCAAGGGTCATACTAAATCCATGCCAATCCGTTGGAACAGCTCTTTGAAAATTGGCATGGGTTGTAGGGGAGCCTGCAGAACATTAACTGTATACGTTCGCTGGCAATCGGGACATTGTTGACAATATCTTGCAACTTTGATCTAGACCCCTGGCCAGAAGAACTGTTGGGTCACTTAATAGAGGGTTTTCTCTCTCCCCTGGTGTCCTTTGCCTAATTGATTGTGTGCTGCTTCCCACACAGTCTTCTGAAACTTAGCGAGCCAGCAGCTGATAACACTGCCTCCTTAAACTTTTCTTTCTCTGAAACCAAGGACCTTTTCCTATGTCTTTCTGGTTCCCCCTTCTGTACTTTCTCTGGCAGTTGGGTCTACTACTTGTGCTGCGTGAATCTGTCTGTCTTTATCAATCTTGCAATCCATGGATACCTGCAACATCAGTGTTCTGTTACAGGTTAGTTTTCTCCTCTGTTGCTCTTCCCTGCTAGTTTCGTCCCCCTGTAGAGCATTGGCTATGTCATAACCGTTGACGGGGGCTTGGTCTAGCCAGTCTTGTTATGCTTTTTTGCATTATTTTGGTAAATCTTGGGGCTTCCGATCCCAATACCACTGGTTGAGGTAGGGAGCCAAACGCAGCTACAGGAAGTTTTATGCTTCCTCCCAATAGCCTAATATAGACGTTCTAGAAGGGTAAAGCTTCACATCCCTCCAAGTGTATGCATTTAACCCTTATCTGGGTTTCCTTTCCATTTAACGGACCCACCACCTATGCATTTACAAATGTTTGCAGGCTTCCAGAGTCGATCATGGCCCTGGTTTTTCTTCCTTTCACATCTGCATTACGTGTTTATCTTCATGTGGTTCTCTGATGACCTTAAAAGCCCTGATGTCCACGGGTTTGGGACTTTGATTTTTTGGGGCAGATATGGGCGATGTGGCCCCGATTCCCACAATCCAGAGCACTGTGGTTGTCTGGGTGTGACTCTGCCATTCTCAGGTAATCCTCCCCGGACTTGGTTCTCGTCTTGCATAGGTCGGTATCTCCTCTGAGGGGTATAAATGGTCTTGGCCCCAAGGCTCTTGACATTCTCTGTTTGCCACATGTTACTGGTTTTGGTCCAACCAGTATACTCAGGACGGCTGGTGTTTGAGGACATTGATCAAACTTGGCCGATGGTTCTGCCTGAGCCATCTTTGAATAGGGTTAGGAAGAGGCTTTGTGAACTGCTCCAACACTGCCTGATACATAGTGGAGGCAACTCTGGTTGTGGCCAGGTGTAGCCACTTGTCGGCCAGCTCCTTGACCCAATTGAACAACTTTTGTGGAGTCACACCAGGATTAAGACCCGTCTTCCTGAACTTTACGAAGTTTCCTCATATCCTAGTCTTTCCACTTGTGCAGGTTTCTCCCTTTGTTTATGGACAACCAGGTTTTGGTACACTTCAGTTTGTGGAGGTTCCTCTTGCTGCCTTTGTCCTTCAAAGTCGGATCTCTTCCTCCCTTTTGCTGTAGGGTAGCGTGACCAATCTTGGCTTCTTGCTTCTCTCAATTCTCTCAGGTAATTAATTCCTGTTCTTCCTCAGTACCTTCTGGCCACCTCTTGTAACATGAGAGTATCACACACCCATTATTCAGTCACCAGGTCTTTAAATCTCCTTCCTTGGTTCTCCCACCTGTCTCTCCCCTTGGGATCTGACAAGCCAATGGTAGTTTGCTGCTTTTAGGTCTTGATCCATTGGGTTGATGGTTCCATGTGTCTATGCCCCACCCCCTCCTGGGATGGCCATTGCTCCCTATGTCGCAGTCCTCTTGTGTGCTGTCTATTCCCCAACTGCTCTTGGAGCCATGACCCGGCCCCTCCGGATGGCTGTGTTCTGAGCCATCCACGGAAGGCACTCTAGTCGCCCTCTGTAACCCTGGAGCCTGTCGAGTCGGCCGCCGTTGCTTCTGCCAGTATCAAGGGAGGCCCAGTGTCCACTGATGATCAAGGGGATACCCGCCCTTTCATCCAGCTCAGTGCTAATGAAGTACCTCATGGAGTGCTGCAGGTAAGTGTTCCAGCCCTGTCACAAAGACACACTCCAAAGAGGCCTCTGCAACGTCCTCCACTAAACAGCATTGATCTGCTGTGCAAGGCATTCTGACTTGTAGTAAATAGTAGTCGAAATTATTGATGGTGTTGAAGGTCTTCACCTATGGCTCAGTCGACAGGTCGGACCAAGTCCTGGTCAGCGATGCAAGATGAGACCTATCAATGCCGAAGCATAAGACTTCAACTATGACCCATCGATGACGGGCGGCAAATCTTCAACCACGACACTCAGTCTTCAGCCATGACTAAAGCAAAGCCTGCTATGCTGAAACCGTCAACCCCTGCAATAGCTCAACCATCTAGCCTTACCCAGGCCTCTACGTCCTCTCCGCCTAACCTTAGGGGTCACCCGGCTAAATGGAGCTTCTCGGCTATTCCACTGGAGGACATTTTTCTATTCAACATTGACTCGGATCCAGAGGGCCTCTTGGGAGTCTTCTGTACTGACAACATGTAGGTGGAGCACTCCAACCGCAGGTTGGCTAACCCCCTCTAAAGGCAGTTTCGGTGCAGTTTATGGTTCCTGCAGCCTTAACTCCTGCAGTGAAGCCTCTTAGAGATGCCTCCATGGCCCTTCTCTTGAACCTTGCAGTCCTTGGTATCTGAGCTCCAACACAGGCTGCCTCACCATGCACCTCAACCATCTGCACCACAACCAGGCCCAAGTGGTTCACCGCTGGCCTCTTCTCTACCGCTCAAAGACCTCCTGTCCCAGTACAAAACCTAACGGGCATGGAATCAGTTGATGTTGCAGGCGAAGATGCCTCTGCACACCACAGGCAGAGGTGAGCTTGACGGCCTAATCCCTGTGGATGACGAGCCAGAATAGGTTCCTCTTTGAGATTCCCCTCTGGATGATATCAGATCCTGCTTTGCTCTAATGTCAAGAGCCTAGAAGATGCTTGGTCTAGTTCCAGAGAAAGACAAATAGAAAGCTTGCTCTACCAACAGCATGAGCAACCTAGAAAGTCGATTGGGGCAATCCCTTTGCTTGAAGACCTACGGGAAGACAGACAGACAGACAGACAGACAGACAGCCAGCCACCATGACCAACCCATCTAAGACGCAGAGATTTGATCAAAAGTATAGGATGCCACACGCTGTGCCGAAATGTCTCAGGACACAACACAGCCTTGACTCTGAGGTGTCTGCAGCAGCCTGCAAATGTTCCTGTAACCCCTCCTCTGCTTGCTCTGTTCCCCTGACAAGTAAGGCAAGCATCTGGATGCCTTTGGACACAGGTCAGCTCAACAGCGGCCATGGACATCAATTCTGCTAATGCAATGGCCATTCTGTTAGTTCCCTTTTCTTGAATTCCTGCTTGAAGACAAGAAGCTGGAGGCATTCGTCTTCGTGAGGGTGCAGTGGCTTTGGTTCTCTGTTGACATTGCAAACATGTTTCTGACCGCTTGTAAGTGGGACTGTCCTACGCCGGCTACGCAGGCTCAAGGCCTCCCAACTTTTGAGCCGAAGTCCAGGCAAAGTTGGACATGCCTTTCAATGGGATGGACATCTCCAGGAACAAGGGAGATTAAACTTTGCAGATCATCAACGTGACATGGAGACTGCACATTCTCTCGACGCTTTGGCGCAACGCTGCCAGTTCTTTTGGTCGGGAACATGCCATTTCTTCAAGACGACAAAGGATTATCGGCCTTAATGCAGGACACCATCTTACTTTGCTACGAATGCTTACAAAACAGTCACCATTTTACGGGGAAACCAGTGCGGCCAGGGTTCCTCAAATTACAGCGGGCAGCCATCAAAATAAACCTGGCCCATCTCTGGTTCGCCTTCGCCCACCCATTCACACAATAGTGAAAGGGAGGCTCCCATTTCTTTGACAAGTAGTAATCCATCACCACAGACGATTGGGGTCTTTATTCAGCACACACGTTTGTTGAGCGACCACCCACCATTCCTCCCTTTGAAAAGGTAGAGAAGCACGTCCATCTACTACTACAGGAACTTCAGTCACTTCTGTCGAAGGGAGCCATTGAAACAGTCCCATCAGTGAGGACAAGGAGTGTCTCCAGGTGCTTTCTAGTAAAAAAAAGAAGGCTGGAGGCACATCCTAGAGCTTTGGGTCCTCAAACCTTCAGCATGGTTATTCTGCAGCCAGTTTTATCCCAAAAAGAGGGTTTTCAGGCATCCCTGAATTTGGAGGATTCCCGTTTCCACATCCCCATTCATCGAAAAAACAGCACTGCTACCTCTGCCTCATGTTGACAGGAAGCCATTAACATTTCAGGGTGCTGCCCTTCACCCTTTGCCAGCCTGGAGGGTCTTCACCAAGTTCCTGGCCCTAGTTGTGGCACTAATACAAAAAACGGCTACCCCACCTATGGGAAATAGCCCTCCTACCTTATGGGGTATTCAATAATCTTTTTAAGCAAAGGAAGGCTAGTCATAACAGGGATCTCAACAGTAATGCTCAATCTATGAGCTAATCACCTGTACCACATCTATATGGTGGGAATATTTTAAACATATATGCACACATGATCATAGAAGAAATACATAATATCCAGATAAATTCATATATGAATTGCACCTAAAAAAAAAACCATGAGTGCCACTGTATTTGCTGCTCTCAAAATCTAATAATAAAATGGTGCACAATAAATATGCAATTCTGTGCTCTTCTTCATATGCATATTGTTTGTATACTGCCCCCAATGTCGAATAGCAAAATAGTGCACAGTGGTACTCTTGTGGTTTTTTAATAATATAGGAATTAGTTTTTTATCTGTATTTTCTTTTCTAGGATTGTGTGTGCATATATTTTTAACAAAATTGATTTTATGCTATAGATGTGGTACAGGTGATTAGCTCATAGATGGAGCTTTACTGTTGAGTTCCCTTCTAGGACTAGCCTTCCTTTCCTTAAAAAGGCCTAGTTGTGGCACACCTTAGTCGCACAGGTTTACCAGTACCTTGATGCATGGCTGCTATGGGTGAAATAATTTACTCCTATGTCCCATCCCCTTTCCACTATACTTATGGGACATTCCGTCCTGAGGGACGGGACCGGAGCACATTTGTAAAAATCATCACATTTTTTAAAAATGACCTTCTCTTTTTACACGGGGTACTGCACGTGGCCGTAACCCCGCCATATTTGGCTCCGCCCAGCGCATCGCCAATCAGTCTTTTCCTCTGTGCGGTCGGGACTGGATGCACTTGCATCTTCGGAATATTTTTTCCTTCCAGTGTCCTTCTCCTGCTCCGGTTTTACGGTCGCGTAGTAGTCTGTCTATGCTGGTTCATTTAGAATTTCCTTCTTGTTCTTCTTGCGAGCGACGCTTCGCTAGGGCGTATCCCCATCCTCTTTGTTTAGAGTTTTTGGGTCCGGATCACCAGTGGGACTTGTGTTTCTACTGCGATTCCGTCTCGGTCCCGGCAATTCAACGTTGTCTGGAGCTGTGGGAGGAGGTGTTTCAGCACGTTCCTCATCTGTGTCATCGACGAGAATAAGAGATGCACAGTAAGTTCTTTAGTTTTTAGGGCACCTCTGCCGGGGGACTTCACAGGGTCTTCCAGGTCTGGCTGGGGCTTTATAAGCTCTATTACAAGGGTTTCCCCTGAGGTGCCTTCCAGGCCTAACAAAAGGTACCAGAGTTTTCTCCGAGGGCTTCCTGAGGGCTCTGTAGAGGCTTTCTGTACTGAACCAAGGTTCGAGGCCCCTCTTGAGGGAGCTGTTACCAACAGAACTGAGAGACCTGTTAAGGTCTTGTCTGTGAGGTGGATTCCTCAACGTTCCCATCTTTGCGGTGATAGCGGTTCTGTTGAGGGGACACAGAGTGAGGTCGCTGACCATAATTCTTCAGTTACCGGCTCTGCCAAGGTTCCTCTTCTAGAGGCTAATTTGGCTAATAGTATGTCTCAGAAACATCCTAGGCCATACAATATCTGTTCTGCCGAGGTTCCTTGTGTCAAGGCTAAAGTCAAGGCCCTTGACCCATCTGTGGAGACCCCTGCCTCACTCGCACATGTGATCCAGTTCTCTTCAAACGCTGCCAAAATTGCGCCCGTTCCTGTGCGAACTACAGTGGCCATTTTGGGTTCCTCCCTTACACCATCGGAGTCTGGTGCTGGGAGCGTGCTTTCAGGTGAACATCTACTTCCTTGTGCGAATCCTTTTCGTTCAGTTTGACTGGAATGCTTGGATGCCATTACTGCACACGGTCTCGCTTCCTGCTACATATGCTCCCTTGTTCTATGTAGATCCGGTTGGAGGAGTCCCTTCTTGGCAGCACTCTCCCCTGCGGCCTTGGAGCTACGCCTCTCATGAGCGGCCTCTGCCGACTCCAATGCCTAAGCCTTTAGCGGAGGATGCCCTTTTTGGAAAATTTCAGAGGCTCATGCATTCTGACTCCGTGAAGGAGTATTTCAGAGGTCTTTTTAGGGAAATCTGCCCTCCAGTGCCTACTCCTATGCCTACGGTTCCAGCCATGGCGCTGGTTGTGCCGGCAGCTGTCCCACCTATACCAATTGGCCTACCTCCAGCCCTTCTGCCCCTGGCTACCCTGTCTCCAATAGACTAGTCTTCGGCAGAGCCAGATGTGACGCAGGTTGATCCGGGCGCATTGGATGGCACTCAAGGGGATCAGGATAGCGAGGATCAGCCCTGCTCTGTTTGAGCGTTCCATGACCGGGTCCTGGACATGTGTCTTTTGGATGTACCAGTACCTGAGGCACCCGATTCCCCAAGAGGGGGTGCGTTCTGGGGTGTTCACCTTGTCTCCTCAGGAGCGTACCAGCTTGTTCCTTCAGAGGGATGTTTTGGCTGAGGTCCGAAAGGTCTGGGATAAACCACACTCTGGACTCACTTTAACAAGAGGATTGACGCTCGTTATAGGCTTCACACTTCAGAAGAGGTAGCTTTAGCGTCTTTCCCGCTCACTTCCTTCACAGTGGTGGTGGTTGTCACGCTACAAGCCAGACAGGCTTCCGCATCTTCTATAGCGGCAGCCCAGGTTCTGGCCAAGGAGGACAAGTTGCTTGACTCCTTGGGGAGAAAGATCTTCGCTAATTAGGCCCTGCAGTTGGCGAACGCAGAGCTCATCTTGGCGGCAGCAAATATGAAAATGTGTGAAGGTCCATCTGAAATTGAGCAGTTCATTCCCGCGGACAAGCTGGATGATTTTAAGGGTGGCTTGTCAGATGCCAGGGTTCTGGTGCAGGATATGCTTGAGGCCGCGGCGCATCATGTTGACACCTCAGCTCAGGGCCTCATGCTTGGTATTGACACATCTTGTCAGGCTTGGCTTCATACCACAAAGTTTTGTAAGGAGGTCCAGGATAAGGTTCTGGACCTACCTTTTTGACGGCTAAGAACTGTTCCATTCTCCAATGGATGTGGACTGACTAAGACTAAGGACAGCACTCAAACAGCCAAGTCCACGTCCGTGTTGGTGAAGCTGTCGTTCAAAGATCAGAGAACATCATCTCAGCCTCTGTTCTCATCTGGTTTTCGAGGGTTTTTGGATCGGAGGATCCTCCATCTGGGAACTCTCGTCGGAAACAGCAGCGAGGCTGATTTTTCTCTCGATTCTCTGCCTCCTCTTCAGGATCAAGCGGTCTCTCTGCTGAGAAGTCGGCTAAATTGTTTTTCGGCGCGCTCCCAAGACCCTGGTGGGAGGGCGCACTGCGTCTCACTGGGAGGTGCAGCAGACCATCACTGAGGATCTGTGGGTCTTGTGCATTGCTCGGGCGGGCTTCCGCTTGCCCCTACCCCACCAATCAATCCTCCCTTCCAGCAGTCGGGAACGCCCTCCCTCCGAGCCAAAGTCCAGAAGAGTGTGGCTCTCAAGGCGGTGGAGGGAGACGAGGGCTTCTACTCATCTGTTTATGGTGACCAAACCCAACCAGGCTGGCCTGCGCACCATCCTAGACCTTTCTCAGTACAACCTTTCTCTTCTCCAAGAGAAATTCAAGATGATCACACCTTGTCAGATAAAGTCCTCTCTACAGAAGGGTGGTTGGCTCAGCGTGGTGGACCTTCAGGATGCTTATATGCATATTCTCATTTGGAGTCCGCATCGGAAATACCTGCGGTTTTCCATGGGAGAGGAGCATTTCCAGTTTCATTTGCTCCCGTTTGGTCTGAGCTCTGCGCCGCGTGTTTTTACGAAGATGTGGGTCGTCACAACTTTTCTTCGGCTGCAGGGTATCTATGTGTATCCGTATTTGGACGAATGGCTGCTGCTCAGTCCTTGTCCACTGAAAGCCTCGAGCAACCTTCAGTCTCTCCTCCAGCTCCTGTTCCACCTTGGGCTGTCGGTGAACTGGCGGAAATCCTCCATGACAGTCTCTTGGGACTTGATTTTCCTGAGTTTTTGTTGGAACACGATCAATTGCAGAATGTACCTGACTGGAGACAGAATGGTGGATCTGTTGGCCATGTGTCAGGTGTTCATGCAGTCGGAGAGCATGTCGGCGTGGTGGTTCCAGAGGCTTCTGGGCCTCATGGCTTCGTGCGTGCTGGCCCTGCCTCTTGCTCATCTCAAGATGAGGTGGACGGAGATGGCTCTTCGGAGCTCCTGGCTTCAAGCATGGGATCCAGATTCCAAAATATTGGTTCCACATTTCATGAGGACGGACCTCTTGTGGTGGTCTACTCTCAGCGATCTGTCAGTGGGCACTCCTTTTCAGGACTCTGCCCCCTGATTGTTTGTCACACCGCATTCCTCCCTTCTGGGTTGGGGTGCGACGTTGGATCATTTTCAGGTTTTCGATCTTTGGTCGCCACAGGACAGACAGCTTCATATAAATTATCTGAAGCTCCTGGCGCTGAAAGCTATCAAACCAGGCATTGTCAACAAGGTGGTCCGTATCCGCACGGACAATGCAGTGTCCATGTTCTATATCAACAAACAGGGGGGTACCAAGTCTCCTCTTGCGGATCTTGCCATTCAGATTTGTGAATGGGCCATTCAGCATGGTATCTGGCTGGTAGCAGTACGCATCCCGGGTCAGTGGAATGTCGCAGCAGATGCCCTCAGCTGACGAGCAGTGATCAGCTACGAGTGGGAACTGAACACAGAGATCCTCTTGGGTATTTTTCACTGTTGGGGCACTCCAGAAGTGGACCTCTTTGCGACATTGACAAACAGGAAGCTTCCCCTGCATGTCTCCAGGAACGGGCTTGGAGCCTCCTCTCTGGGAGATGCTCTCAAAATTCCATGGCACAACATGAGGGCCTAGGCTTTTCTGCCTCTTCCTCTGATCCATCGGGCGCTTTGCAAGCTAAGGTACACAGTGAATTGCTCTCACCTGTTCATAGACCCTTGGTGGCCGGCCAGGTTTTGGTTTTCTGAGCTTCAGCATCTATCGGTGTGTCTGCCGCTTTAGCTTCTGCTGGTTCCCGATCTGCTTCACTAGAGCAATCGGCAGTTGTGGCACCCCTCCCCACAATCGTTCAGCTTGGCGGCCTGGTGCCTGAGTTCAGACCTCCTAGAGTGTTTCAATTTGGCCGCGGATAACATGCCCATTATTCAGGCGGCCAGGAAACATTCGACATGGTCTCAGTATAGGAGTAAATGGCTATGGTTCTGCCATTGGTGTTTAGCTGGGCAGCTGGACCCAAGGGAGGCTATTATCGGTCTTCTTTCCAGACCCGGCCTCAGAGGCTGAAAGGGTTCTCCATAGCCTGGATGTTAGAAGACCCCTTAAGTTCTATCTGGACAGAACATTGGAGCTTAGGAACTCTTTGTGGCGCTTTGTGACCTTTGGAAATTTGCAAGGAAAGCCGGCCTCGAAAGCAACCATCTCCAGATGGATTGCTGCCTGTATTCCTGAGGCGTATACCATTCAGGGTCTTTGGGCCCCTAAGGGAATTCATGCTCATCTTGTGCGGGACAAGGCGGCTGCCGTTGCGTTCCAAACATATGTTCCCTGGGAGACCATCGCGAAAGTGGCTATGTGGGCCTCCCCATCGGCTTTTTGTAATCATTACTGTCTGGACCTGAGTTCCAGGGCTGATGCTCAATTCTGTCAAGCTGTGCTTAGGAACCTGTTTCAATAAGGTGTTTCTATCCACCCGCAACTTCTGTGAGGAGTGCTTGGTAATCTCCCATAAGTATGGAGGAAAGGGGATGGGACGTAGGAGTAGAATATAGTTACTCACCGTAGTGAATACCTTACTCCTAGTCCATAGTCCCATTTCCTCTATACGCCCGCCGTCCCCTCTAAGTGTCCTCTGTTAAAGGCCTCAGACCTGACGATAGAAAAGGACTGATGGGTGATGTGCTGGGTGGGTCGAGCTAAGGAGGGTGGGGTTACAGACACATGCGGTACCCCGCGTAAAAAGAGGGACACATTTTTGAAAAATGTGATGGTTTGTACAAAAGTGCTCCGGTCCCGTCCCACAGGACGGAATGTCCCAGAAGTATGGAGGAAAGGGGACTATGGACTAGGAGTAAGGTAGTCACTACGGTGAGTAACTTTATTATTCCCTGGCTGTCCAACATACCGTACAGCAAACCAATTCCTATGATCTGTAGATTCTCTGTGAACATTTCAGAATCCTGTCTGCCCCATCGCAAGGAGCTCTCTATTTGGGTGCTTAACTGGACACGTGTCTTGGGTGGCAACTCCCTCGTAAGAGAGGGTGTGATCCCTTCTTGCCAAGGTCCTACTGCTCTGCCAGTGATCTTTGTATGTCTCCTGAAGTATGTTAGGGATGATGTCCTTGTGCAGTTCTCTCCTTCAGCATTGCAGGCTCTCCAGGAGTTCCTTGATGCATGCTGGCGGCAGGCCTTAGAATCCTGGGAGGACAAGATCCCACTAATGCGACAATTCAGGGAGGCACTACACTGGTTGTCAGCCCAGCCTCCCCTCATACAAGCTGCTCTTTTTCGCTTGCCTCCACACAAAATCACTGTCACAACAGATGCCTCCCTGGAAGCCTGGGGTACGTATATAGGGAATCTGTGTGCCAGGGGTCTCTGAACAGATGAGCAGTCTATCCATATCAACCTTCTGAAGCCATGTGTATTCTTTTTGAACTTTCAAGTCCTCCCTTCCTCGATTCAGCGGTTGTGTGGTTCGTATCTTCATGGACAACACCACAATGTTTTATATATGCAAGGAGGTGGGCACCAGGTCTCTCTCCCTGTCTACGGAAGCACAGACACTGTGGCACTAGAGCAGCAGATGTTTCTCATTCCTTTCCACCTTCCACGTCCTGTGAACACAAGGGTGGATTCCCTCATAAGGGAACTCCGCTCCTGCAATGACTGAGAGGTTGCAGGAGTCTCAACTCTGCCGGATTTTCCATTTCTGGGGAACCCTGGAAATCGACCTATTAGCCACACATGACAAAAGGTGCAATGCCTTTTCCAACAGCTTCCCTTATCCGGAGTGCCTGGGAGATTCCTTCACATTACCATGGGAGGGGAATTTCCTCTATGCCTCTCGATACCCCTGGTTGCTTAGGTGTTAAATGCCTTTAAACAACACCAGTGCAAACTGATATTAGTGGCCCTGCCTTACCTTGACATTTCTGGTACTCCAACCTCCTCGCTGTGTCCTCTGCTCCCCCGATGAAGCTGCCTCCTCTGTGTAATCTGCTTTCCAGCAACAAGGGTGCAGTGCTCCACCACCACCTGGCCTCCCAGAACCTGATGGCCTGGCTCTGGTGCTCCTAGAATTCACTGATATCCCGCTGCCTCGGGACTGCAAGCATATTCTAGCTTGAGCATGCGTTTCTTTCACACTTGACTGTTAAGAGTAAATGGACACACTTTTCCCACTTGTGCCTAGTGCAGGACCTAGACACCATTCAGCCAAAGGACATCTTCTCATATTTGCTGTCGCTGGCTATGTTGGGTACCTTCCTCCATCAAGATGCACCTCGTGGCTATTTCCAGATGTACCCGTTTCTATTCTGTATCCTCTGTTGTCCAACAGTTTGGTCAACTCCTTCCCACCAGTCAGGTGAGCTATTCCGGCCTGGGAGCTGAATGTCGTCCTTTCAAGACTCATGAGACCTCCATTTGAACCTATACATCGAGTTCCACTCAAGTGATTATCCTGGAAGATGGCTCTGCTAGTCGCCATCCCTGCGAGACGTGAAGGCACAGCTCACCAAAGATGACACAGGGGTAACTGGGAGCAGGTAGCGTGTCAAGAAAATAACTCCCATTCTTATACTTGTTCAGTCCCCCAGATGAGTAAATCGGATATGTATTTTATTTTTAAAGTGCACCCAATGAAGTCAATGGGCCTCATTCCGAGTCTGGCGCTAACCAATGGCGCTATTAGCGCCTTGGTCGGCGCCGGACCCGTACCGGCACCGCCCTGGTGGAATGGGAAATTACCGCCCTATTCCGAGTTGACCAGGGCGGTAATTTCCCATTCCCCATGGCTCTTCCCCATTCCCAAATGAGCCCCCATAGGGCTCAATGGGAATGGGGAAATTGCAAATAACGGTGACCGTACTTTACGGTCAAAGTTATTGGCTTAAAAGCCCCTTTGCGCCCTCGTTCCTAACGCCTGCGTTAAGGACGAGGGCGCAAAGGAAACTCGGAATGTGGTGGTAAGGGATTACCGGCACCGGTCTCATTAACGGTGACCGGTATCCCTTACCGCCATACTCGGAATGAGGCCCAATATCAATAATTTGGTTTGTTGGTTGATAATAAAATAGTCAAAGAAGAGTAGCAGATTGCAAATGAGCAAAGTCAGGGGATTGAAGTGTTGGGAGGATTAGGTCAGAGGCTGTGCCAGCAGCCGCATGTTGTTTCATTATGGAACAGTGGAGTAGTTGGTTAGCATAGGTCATTCCGAACCAGAGGGCATCGAAAAACATGTTACTAAGGATGTGATTTGCAGTGTAGTCTGGACACCCTCACACCATTATCTTTGAATTTCATTTTTAGGTCGTTGTCACTACTTCCTCGTCTATTACTCCCCTTTGCCGCCTCCTCCTCCAGTCATTCTGTTCTTTACTCTAGCACCCCTTTTATTTTTCACTTCATTTACTTGTACCTGTTCGAACACCCTCCTCTTTTCTTTTGTTCCCTAACCGTCCCCACTTGCACTCTAGTCTTTCTCATCCCCACAAATTCGGCATTTTGAATTCTTTGTTAAACATGTACATTTGTCCCTACTTTTTTCCTCTTGATGAATGTGTACTTTTTCTCTTGTTTTCCTTTGCCTCCTTGTTTCTCTTGTTCACCCCTCATGTCTATTGTCTCCCTTCCATTCTCTTTGCTTTGTTTTGCCCCATCATTTGCATTCTGTCTCTTGTCTCAACTCTTGTTCGATCACTTGGCTATCACTATTTGTTTGTTTTTATTATTTATAATGCGCACATAACCCAAGGGTAACAAGGTGCAGGAGTAGCAAGAGCACTGTATAGCTCAGTTACACAGGGCATATTGGATATCGTCCTATATGGTTACAGAGGAGGACGGGTTATCCAAGACAGTTTACATGTGGATAGAGTCATTACAGTAATTCGCTATACATATGATAACATGCAGCATTCACAAATTACAATTTCCAGGTATGGAATTGTGTCGGATTAGCAGGGCAGGAAGGATGACAATGTGTTAGTCATGATCCTTAATCCATTGGATAAGCTTCGTCCTAAACTGTGGATAAGGGAGGTTTTCTCTTTGGGGTGGTGGTAGTGAGTTCCAGTGTAATGCTGCTTTGACCGGGAAGCTGCTCCCTCCGGTCAGAGTGTGTTTGAATCTTGGCACTAATAGGTTGGCATTGGCCTTTCTGGAAGGGCGATAGGATGACTGTCTGGTGAATTCGATATAAGGTATTTAGGGGCCAGGTCATGAAGGCATTTGTGAATCAAAGAGACAGATTTAGGAATATCTTATCTTTCGTGGAAAGCCAGTTGACGGATCTTCTGGTATCTGAAATGTGGGTTTTCTTTGGGAGACTTAGGGCTGCTCTTAGAGCGTTATTTTGCAGGATTTGAATCTTGTTTGTGATGTATTTATTGCTATCTGCATAGAGGGCATTGCAATAATCCAACTTGGAAAGGATCAGAGCTCTAGCCAAGGTAATGCAGTTGTTGGGGGATAGGAATGGTTTGGCTGTTCTGATAAGTTTACAGGTATAGGCGGTGGCGGATGCCATTGCGTTTACCTGTTTTTTGAAAGATAATGTGGAATCTAGTTAGAAGCCAAGGGTTTTTACATCCTTGGCCACAACAATAATGTTGTTGTCAATTACAAATGATGAGTAGTTTTGGCCAAGTTTGATGATGATAGCTGAAGTGCCAAGAACGAGGAGTTCTGTTTGGTCATCATTCAGGCATAGTCCATGTGAGGCCATCCATGCCTGGATGATGAGGTACACTCTGTTTACAAAGGCCAAATCCTTGTCATAATCCCCTGTCAACGGGATGAGGATCTGGGTAACATCGGCGTAGTTCGTGTAGGTGATACCCAGACCATCGAAAAGGGGCTTCGTAAAGATGTTGTACAGCGTGGGTAAGACGTAGGAGCCTTGAGGCACACCACAGGTAATGGGCATGGGGTCAGCAGCTGCCAGTGGTGAGAAGACTCGCATTGTTCTATTACTGAGGAAGGACTGAATCCAATCTATTGCTTCTTTGGAGAAGTTGGCAGCCAACTCGAGTTGATTGCACAGGGTCTCATGGTCGACTAAGTCAAATGCTGCTGAGAGATCAAGGAGTAGCAGTAGTGATGTCTTACCCTCGTCTCTCAGCTTGTCTATTTGTTACTTCAGGTCTACCAGAGCAGTTTCAGTTCCATGTTGAGGTCTGAAACCTGATTGCCGGATTCCCAGAAGGTGGTTGTGTTCTAGATACTGTTGGATTTGTAAGTAAGCCATTTTGTCAAGGATTTTGAGCATGAATGGCACTGTGGTAATGGGGCGGTAGTTTGTAGGAATGGAAGGGTCAAGGTTTTGTTTCTTGAGAAGTGGAAGGACCCAGGACTGTTTGAGATTGTTAGGTATTGTGCCTGAGTTGAAGGATGCGTTTATCAATTTAGAGATAAAAGGTGACAGTTCACGAGCTGCATCTTTTATGAGTTGTGCTGGGCATAAGTCGCCATGGCAATGCGACAGTTTGAGAGTGAGGTTAACTTTCTCAACCTCTTTGATCGAGACTTTGCGAAATTGAAGTGTGGGGTGGATTCATGTAGAGGGGTCAGGGTGGAATGTGTCACTGTCAGGTTGCTAATGCTAGGTTTAGAAGTACTGCAAAGTGTTCTTTTTGTGACTAATCTTGGTTTGCAAGGTAGTGATTTTATTGGCCAAAGCATTCTGAATACTTGTGCACTAGTTATGATCCTTAAGGCATGAATCTGGCATTTGGATAGGAGATTCTACCTCTTTCAAGATTACAAAGAGCTCTTTAGTATTAGACTAAGCTTGCGTGATTTGGAGGTTGTATGAGGTTTGTTTGGTGAATATTATTTCTTTTTTATAGTGGGCAGATTGCTTGTTTAGGTGGTTCTTATTGGTCTCTGTTGGATCAAGTCTCCATATTTTCTCGCAGCGACGTTTCTCAAGTCTAATTGCTTTTAGTTGTGGAGAGAACAAAGTGTTCAGATGTTTGCGGGGTTTGCTCTTTCTCATTTTTAAGGGTGCTATGGCATGAAGGGATGATAGCATCACTTTGTTGTACGAGTCTACCATAGTAAATGGGTCTGTATGCTCTGCGATAGAGTTGAGAGTAGCTGGATCAGGGGGATAAGGTTTTCAGGGGTTATGTTTCTTTTATTTCTAGTGGGAGCTGCTGGGGCTACACTGTCAGTATACAGGGGAAGTGAAACCTCTAGTGAGAACATGATCAGATTATGGTCGGTCCACGACTGGGACAATTGTGTTCAGCAATCCAGTCAAGGGTTCTAACCTTCATATGGATGGGGCATGTAATCTTTTGGGCGAATCCTAGTTCCTCTAGGGAATTAATTAAAGTGGCATTGGAATCTATAGGGTCATTAAGTCCCAAGTTAAAGTCTCCTAGTACAAGTCTCTGGGAGGAGCTTTTCAGGTTGTTAGATAAGATGTTTGTTAGTTCTTCTTCGAAGAGTCCCAGTGTGCCTGGGAGTCGGTAAATAAGGTGGATAGTTACAGATTGTGAGTTGGTTATAGTTAGCTTAGCTGTAAGGGCTTCGCAAGAGTCTGTATTATGAGGTGGGATGAGTTTCAATGGTAGGTTGGTTTTGTATATTATGGCCAGACCTCCGCCTCGAGAGGTGGTATGATCTGTTCTAAGGAGGGTATAGTCATCTGGGATGGCTAGCATAATTGCTGGACCAGCTGTGGGTTGGAGCCAAGATTCGCTGATGGCTAGTAAATCTAAGTTTTCATTTAGTATTAGGTCTGCAATCTCTGTTGCATGGGCGACCATAGAACGTGCGTTTACAAGTGCGCCGTTTATCGTTGGCAGAGTTGGTTGGGGCAGTGCCTTAAGAGTACATTTCAGGGTCGTAGTAGTCTCTCGGAAGAGTCTACTATTGAGTTGAAGGTGGTGTCGGCTATTTTTGCAGGGGCCGGCAGTGACATTATTAGGCACTTTTTTAGTTAGGGGGTCATACAGTCTTGGGAGTCTTGCGCGTAGTTTAATGTTCCTCTGTATTAAGGAGCAAGGTCTAGTAGTCATGTAGGTATGCTTGGCGAGGCTGCGAGCAGTAGACCAAGGTGGTAAATGTTGTGACATGGTGGAATCTTGCAGGGTGATTATGTAAAGGAGAGCCCTTAGTAAGGTCGTATATAACGCTGGTAGGTACATGGCATATGCGTGGGGCTATATGTGTAGGGTGGGCGGTAGAAGTGAGGACTATGTGCTGGTGTGCCAAGGTTCAGGATGGGATCTTGAGTGAAGGTGGACCTGAAGGTGCACAGTTCTGGAATTTCGAGATAGGATGGGGCGCGCAGAGTGGGTGGCACTGAGAGAGGGGAGGCAGGGACTTCGTCTATCAAAGCGCAAGGGTAGGTGGTGATAGCGGGCTAAAGTGCAGCAAGGGCTATTGAGCTTTCTTTACTCCTTGTCTCCCTTGTGTTGTGGCTGTTCTCCTGCCTCTTCCTTCTCGCATCCCCTTCAGTGCTTTATTTTAGTTTGTCACATTCTGCCTATTCTCTTGTTGTACTGTCTTCTCTTGTTCTTACCCTCCCATTTACTATTCTTTCACTCCTTTCAATTTTGTCTCCTCTCACCGTCTTCTGTCCTCTTTGAATCCACATTTCAGCTCTCTGCTGGACATGTCTATATTTCTATCTCTTCAGTTTGTCCCCCATTTGCCTGTACGCGTGGTCTCTCCTCGACACTGTGCCATGTCTGCCTCTTCTTAGCCCATTTTATGTCTCTCTCAAATTCTACCTTTTTTTCACCCTCTTTTTCCTCATTCTTTCTTGTGTTAAATTCCTTTTCTCTCTCACCTTTCTTTCCTTAATCTTAACTACTTCCTAGTTTTCCTCATACTTAACTGCAAATTATGTGCCTCTCGCCCCTCTCGCCCCCCTTTTGCTCTCTCCTTTCCTCTCACAATTCCTCTGAAAGCGGCATACACCACTATTCCTGGTTCAGGGAGAGGCCTCAGTGCCTGTCTCCCTATCATCACTCCCAATGACAAAGGAAATGAACACAGAATGGATGCTCTTCCATTCTTTTTATTTCCTGAAACTCGCACCTCAGTCCCCCTGCTCCCATCAGAGTATTACGATGGATTTCTAAAGTCATGCCTGGTGGACAGATTTTAGGGGGCCACACTTGTTATGGTGGGCAGGGAGCTCTGAAAGTGTAGCCAAAAACCCACTGAAAGTAGTGTCGATAGCAGTGAAGGCTTAGTCTCAGTAGAATGCGAGTGTGGTCAGGGGACCTCAATGAGTCAACACAGAATAATTTGCATTGGGCAGTCAGTTATGACGTTTTTTTGTTTATCTAGGCCTTTGGAACACACTGGAAATGAAATGAGCAAGTAGCATTAACACACAGTACTCTAATACAAATGTATACAATCACCAGTAAGTTCATTCACTATACATCATCAAATAACTTTCCATGTAAAGCAGGCAAGTGATGCAGATCAAATGAGAACCAGTCACAAGTTCAATTCTCTAAACTTTAGAAAGTCCAACCCTAAAATGTATGGGGTCTAGTGACCAAAGGTCACAGGTTCCAGCACAAGGTTTCTCACAGGTATGGTACTTGTATGTCCCATCCCCTTTCCTCCATCCTTGTGTGGCGTCCCCCAACAGACGGTACTGGAACCTTTGTCAGTGAACAATTGAGCTTCCCCTTTAAATTTGGTGTAGTGTTGGTTGGCGTGGCCAAGCCTTGCCCTCCGCCTCACCTCCACGTGGACGATGTCGGACCTCACGGCCATTGTGGAAACCTTTTTTAGCTTTCCGCTTGGCCCCCATTGGTTTTTTACAATTCTTATTTCACTTCAGCACCTCACCTGCCCGGCGCATGTCCGCCGCAGGACGATTCACGAGATGTACTTCTTGCGACCGCTAGTTCCCACCCTTGGAGCCCCATGCACTTTGTCTTGTGTACTTGGGTCCCGACCACCACTGGGACTCATGTGCGGCCTGCAGTGTTCTTGGTCACAGGGCAATGAGGAATCGTTTGTCATGGTGGAGAGACATCTTCCACACTTCTCCTTCTCTCCACCTTTCCACCTTAAGGACTTTGTCTGCGGGACCTCTTGTCAAGACAAGGTAGAACCTCTGTTCAGCAGCACGGCTCCGCAGTGTACAGGCTCCTTTGCCAGGATTCCGGTGGATCAGGGTTCCTCACATTCGGGTTCCATCAGGCCAGCGGCCTCTAAGGCTACCGGTTCCCAAGGGGCCCAGGGGCTCTTCTGGACAGACCTGAAGCCTTCCAGGCTACCGGCTCCCAAGCTGCAGGGCCCAGGCACCCTACCTGGCTGTCCTCTGAAGGACGATCAGACTCGTCCTCTTCTTCTACCCCAGGGGGTAAGGGATTGTCGAGTGCCACCTCCAAGAATCGTTCCCCGGCTAGATCCAGCATGGCTACTGGCACAGGTGCCGAGGGCTCCCACCCTACCGGAGCTTACTCCAAGACAGTCATGCGTTTTGACTACCGGCTGAGGGCTCAACGTGTACAAGAGAGTTCTCTCAGGTTGACACATCAGTTTCGGGTGTAAGGCCCAAGCTGTATCCTCTCATGTCTGAGGCCTCTCTTGGCTCAGGGTCTCTGTGCCTTCCCGCCCATGGTATGGTGCAAGCCTTCAAAATGGCAGAGTGGCACATGGTGGAGCCTGCCAGGCAGGTGGCCATTTTGGATTTGGCTCCGGGCCCGCCAGTCCTTTTGCCCATCGAGTGGGCTTTGCATGCCGATTCCAGCCCCTTACCTCTGGGAGCAGCAGCAGATCCTTCGGTGCAGAGTTCTGGTCTCCTCAAGGTTACATCTACCCCTCAGAGCCCTACAGCTGTGCGCACCAGGTGCGTCAGTGCTTCGAGTAGGAGAAAAGTCTGAGTGCCTCAGAGGGCAGGGCTCCTAGGGACCTGCCAGCTATAGAGGACCGCTTCTTTAAACTCTTCCTCATGCGTTCCCCTCCGATGAAGGAGCTCCTGAAGGATATTGTGGAGGTCATCCTGCAGGTGGCACCGCCCCTCCCCCACCCCTGGGTATGCCTCCCATTCCTCCTGCACTCCCAGTTGGGTCCCTCCTCCTGTTCAGGTCCTACCGGTCATACTGACCCATCTTCCTGTACCACCGCTGCCTTCCCCTCAACAGAGGTTGAACTTGTCTGTGGCTCAAGACCAGTGGGGGACCCCTCTCGCACCTGTGCCCCAGGGCCCGGATTTCCATCGGGTAGGGGGCAGGCTTGAGGTAGTCCCTCTTCCTGAGGAAGCCCCCAAGGAGTCTGGTGTGCTCACAGTCATCTTGGGGAAACTCACCACAACCCGGTCTGGCATCCCACTCCAGAAGAATGTGGTGCAGGAGATCTAGGAATATCCCAGGCCCAACGCCCAGATGAACCAGAAGTTGGACAGCCGGTTCAGGCTGACGGACAGGGAGCCAATCCTTCTTACCTTCCACCTGCCGCTCCATTCCTCTGTGATGGCCACAGCCTTGTTATATTCTAAATACGTCTTTGTCATCTTCCTCCACGGGAGCCACCTCCAGTTGCCTCTCCAAGGAGGACATAGCCCTCGAATCCTTGGGAAAGTACTGTTACTCCATCTCAGGATTGCATCTGCGGCAGGCCAACGTGGACATCATCTTGGCCGTGACTAACCAGAAGCCGTGGTTGGAGCTCAGGGTATTTCTGCCCAACCTCCCTTTGGAAAAACAAGCCTCCTTCTAGGCCAGTCTGGCAGACGCCCAGCCCATTGCGCAGGACCTCATTAAGTCTTTCGTCTCCCACAACGACACAGCCAGCAGAGGGCTATGTCTTGGGGGTCAAGATGAGAAGGACAGCGTGGATGCATGCCGCTAAGCTTTTATCTGACGTGCAGGAGCAGATTCTAGATCTGCCCTTCGAGGGCATGGACCTTTTTCATTCATCCACCGATGATGAATTGATGAAGAAGAAAACCGCCATCCTGTCAAAGCCCGGTCAAAAATCCTTCCCTCAATCCCAGGGTAGGCCCGAGATCAAAACCCAACTGTCTCCGGCTTCAAGAGTTTCAGAGACCACAGTACGCGGAGGCATGACAGGTCACTCAGCGACAGCAGAAGGAAGTAGCAGAAGATGTGCGGAATTCTCTGCTCCCCCTCTTCCGCCCCCTCCTCTGATGCCAAGAAGCTGGGACGTCAAGGTGGAGGAACACAGCTCTCCTATGGGGTGCCATTTGGCTCTGTTCCAGGATACCTGGAAGTGGTTTTTCAGTAGCCCTTGGATCCTATCCATAATCTCCACAGGCTTCAGTCTTCCTCTACCGTCCTCTCCTCCTCTTCATCAGATCAGCTCACTGCCTCTTTTACGGGTGGTCCTTTCACTCTTGGACATGCAGGCGATGGAACTGGTTCCTCTTGTAGACAGGGGCTTCAGTTACTATTTCAGGATTTTTGCGGTTCCCAAGAACAACCAGGCTGGCCTGAGGGGTAGTCCTGGACCTGTCATTCCTAAAACTGTCTCTACTGCTGGAACTCTTCAAGATGATTATTCCTGTGCACATAGCCGAGTCTCAGGAACTGGTCTTCCAAGGGGTGTGTTGGAACATTACCATTCAGCAGGTGTTCCCCCATACCCAAGAAGCTTCTATCCCCCCACAAGGCAGTGGGACACTTTTTGACCAACTCGACCACCTTGTCATGCTGGTTTCAGCACATTCTGGGACTGATGACCTCCTGCCTGCTCACTGTACAGCATGCTCGCCTTCAAGTGAGATGCCTCCAGCTCCACCTGGTCGCCAATTGGGATCTCAGTTGGACAGGATCCCAATACCACTGCTCCTGCTGCCCAAGCTTCACTGGTCGCTGAGGGATGGCAATGTTTCAGTGGAAGCCCCCTTCACCCTAACGGAGCCCACCCTGGTGATGACAACTGACTCCTCTCTTTCAGGATGGAAACAATTCCTACACAATTCATGGTGCATGGTCCAGGATGGGAGCCCTCCTCGATATCAATCTGCTCAAGCCCAGGGCTGTGGGAATGGCTCTCAAGGCGTTTTTACCACTCAGGGACCGATGTGTTCTGGTCGGGACGAACAACTCTACTACAATGTTTTACCTGAGCAAGCAGGGTAGCACCCATTGCCCCCTTCAATCCCCCCGCCCACTTTTCCTCTGCATGGAGGCAGTATTGATCTGTGAATGGGCCCTGACGGAGGGTATTTGGATTTTGGCAGTACACCTCCCGGGGGACAGCAATGCAGAAGCGGACCAGTTGAGTCGCTTGGGGTTCAACACCTACGAGTGGGAGTTGGAAAAACAACTCTTTCTTGCCCCTGTTCCAGCATTAAGGATTTGCGGGCCTGGATTTGTTTGCATCCCCCGGAATGCCACGTGTCCCCAGTTTGCTTCATGGGCAGGTCGGGGGTCACTGGGAGACTCCTTCCAGATTGGTTGGCACGGCTGCAAGCGTTGTGTTCCCGCCCACCCTTCTGCTGCAGCTGTCTATTCTGGGCCTCTGTGGGTTGCAGTCTCATCCTGGTTGTGTCACGACCTTATCCCCACCAAGGGCTCACGGGGCCCTATGGACCTTATTCGGGTCCCCTCGGATGCCTTGGAGCCAGTCCTGGCGCTGTTGGCATAGGAGACGCTTGCTGGGACGGGGTTTCTATGGACAGAGGACAAGCATGGCCACCCCCATGCGGAATACTGGAGAACTGCATTCTGCGGTCTAGCCTTCAGGATGGGGCCCGCCCCAAAGACACCTGGGATACCGCCTTGCTATTTAAACGACGCCCGACAAAGGGCACGCGCTTCGCGTTATTCTGCCTTGCAGCGTGACGCTCATCAGATCCTGCCCTGCCATCCTTACCTGCTATGCAGCATCCACCGGCTTTGAACTCATCCAAGGCAAGAACCATCGCCATCCTTACCTGCTCAGCAGCATCCATCGGCTTCGAAGTCATCCAAGACAAGAATCATCTCCATCATTACCAGCTCCACTGGTTGCCTGGAAGGCCAACATCTTCAAGACATCTTTCATCCTGTCGGATTCCCGGGGAACATTCTTCTCCTGGTTGTCACGACTTACGGAACAAAACAAAACCACAGGTTAGCCTCTTGCAAGGACGCTCCCAGTGCCGCTTGGCATTCTTCTCACCTATTCGAACCAGGCTTCGGCTTCTACCGCAGCACTCGCCACCTGCAACAAGAAGCGAGAAAGACATTATTGCAAATTCAACTAAAGACTTTGCTTACATCTAAAAGACATTGCTTTCGCCTGAAAGACTTACCTGAAAGGAGTTGCAGCCGGCCTGAACTCCGGCCCTCGCCAGTGAAGAAACTCGGCGGAACGGTGCCACCTTTCGACGCGCCGCTGCCCAGCGTGGCCGGACGGAGAGCGCACCTTTTATAGAAAACAAGGTGAGAAACATTCTCTGGGGAACTGCAAGGGGAACTCGGGAGGTGGGTTGCAAGGAAAGAACCAAAGCTTATCTCCCCCTCCTATCTTCTGGAGTTGCCCCTCGATTATCCAGATTCCAAGACAGGCAAAGGGTTCCCGAGAGCATCCCAGCTATTCGAGAGGCGCCCCCGTGGACCAACAAGATGAGTGTTACAGAACGCGAAGCCCTAACTAAATCATCCACCAGGGCGTCTACTATGGAAACTTCGGAAACAGACCAGTTAGCCCAGTTGTTGGGGCAGTTGCGTGTGGAGGTTCACTCTGCACGACAGGAAACCAACGCGTTACGAAGGGAGTTGATTGTTACCAAGGAGAGGACGGATGACCTTGGGAGGCAACTTCTTCAGTCACAAGCAGGACAAGCCCCGTTGCCTGGAGTTGGTCAATCCACCTTGGCTACCGCAAGCAATCCGGTTCAGATTAACCTCCCTGGGGCTGTGCCACTGGCTCCTCCGAAACGGTTTGCGGGAGATCCCCGGCAATACGCTGCCTTCATGAACCAATGTCGCCCCCACTTTCTGTGCAGACCTGGGGCGTTCCCTATGGATCAGGCACGTGTGGCTTTTTTTTTATCCTACCTGAGCGGGAGTGCAGCTGACCTGTCAGTTCCATTTATTAGCCGAAATGACCCTCTGCTTCAAGACTTTGATGGATTTCAGCAGGAGCTGGAAAAACATTTCACCCGACGCCACCATGGACAGGCCTTAGATAACAAACTCTTGTCTCTTCGCCAAGGGAGCCAGGCACTGCTGACCTACATTGCGACGTTCAATCGACTGGTGGTTGAGGCAGATTGGCCTGAGGATAAACAGACTATGTTATTCCACCGGGGTCTTCGTGGGGAGTTAAATGACGTCTTGCCCCAAGTGGTGGACCCACCCGGGGATTGTGCCGAGTTCATTGGTTTAGTAGCCCAGTTGGATCATCAACTACAAGATAGGAAGAGTGACCGAGGGAAATCGGATTTGCGCCCCTTATTTGTACATCCCAAGGATCATGCTCCGCGGGGCTCTGACGGAACAATTGAACCCATGCAGATAGGAGGGGTCAGGCCCCCGTTAACCCAAGCCGAAAGGGACAAAAGGAGAGAGATGCAATTGTGCCTGTATTGTGGGAAAGCAGGCCATTTCTTAAAAGAATGCCCGGTCAAGCCCCCCAGATGAACCGTCAGTGCCACAGATAAGGAAAACCCTGAAGAGGAATCGGGAAACGACCAAGCCCGGCATTTGTAGGGGTCCAATTGTCGAGCGAAGAAATCCAGCTTCAGACCTCCCATTTTGCGCTACCGGTGATTTTAATTCCACACCAACAGTCGTCGGATATGCATTCGTTGGAAGCCTACCTCGACAGCGGAGCCGTGGGGAACTATATCGATCGAGACCTTGCAGCAAAGATGGGCCTAGTCCTGTGCCCCAAGCCAACCGCAGAAACCGTAACCACAGTTGATGGCACCAAAATCACTTCGGGTCATGTGTCAGAGTGCACAACTGAACTTACCCTCCTGTGCGAAGATGGGCATCGCAAAATTATAGTATTTGACCTGATCAAAGCTCCCCAGTTCTGGATGATCCT
The DNA here is from genome assembly GCF_040938575.1 of Ambystoma mexicanum. Classification (NCBI taxonomy): domain Eukaryota; kingdom Metazoa; phylum Chordata; class Amphibia; order Caudata; family Ambystomatidae; genus Ambystoma; species Ambystoma mexicanum. Next base: position 1,238,383,890 of record NC_090921.1, read on the forward strand.
GGGAATGCCATGGTTGGTTGCTCATAACCCCTGAATCAACTGGCGAGTGCGCAAACTGGTTTTTGCCCATAGCTGTACGCATACTTGTTACCCAAAAGGGCGGAAAACAAAACTTGCAAGTTCCCTGGTGCGGCAGGGATTGGCTTATGCCTTCGGAGGGGTCGCAACCCTGCCAGTTCACTACCAAGATTTCCAAGACGTTTTCCAGAAAGAGGAGGCAAACACGTTGCCCTCCCCACAGACCTTACGACTGTCAAATCAACCTGCTACCAGGAGCCCAGATTCCATATGGACGCATTTACGCACTTACTGAGCCTGGAAATCAGCATCTGAAGCAGTACCTGGCCAATGGGTTCATCCGCCCGTCCAAGTCATTGGCTGCAGCGCCGTTATTCTTCGTTCTGAAAAAGGAAGGCGACTTAAGAACGTGCATAGACTATCGTGCATTAAACCAAGTGACCATCAAAAACCGCTATCCACTACCCTTGATTCCGGAGTTACTGGACCAGGTCAAGGAGGCCAAAATCTATAACAAACTGGACCTGAGAGGGGCATACCACCTGGTGCGCATCAAAGAAGGGGACGAGTGGAAGATGGCCTTCCGTACCAAATACAGCCTGTTTGAGTATCAAGTAATGCCGTTCGGGCTATGCAACGCCCCTGCTGTGTTCCAGTACTTTATGAACGACGTCCTCCGAGAACTCATCGACGTCTGTGCTCTTGTATACATCGACTACATCCTTGTGTACTCAACGTCTGAACAAGAACGTATTGAGCATGTGTGGGTCATCCTGGCTAAACTTTGCGAACACCATCTGTACGCGAAACTGGAAAAGTGCTTGTTCCATGTTACAGGGGTGGAATTCCTGGTTTTTGTCCTTTCTGCCCAAGGCATACGAATGGGCACTTATAAGGTGGACGCAGTCCTCATTTGGCCAGCCCCCACTTCGATTAAGGGAGTCCAAAGCATGTTGGGGTTTGCAAATTTCTATCGCCGCTTCATCCCGGGTTTCTCCCAAGTTGTGCACCCAATTACTTAATTGCTCAGAAAATGCAACAAGACCTTTAATTGGACTGAAGAAGTGGAAAAGCCCTTTCAAGAACTCAAGACCAGGTTCACCTCCGCCCCCATTTTGCGACATCCGCTTCCAGATCTTCCCTACATTGTGGAAACCGATGCGTCCAGTCTGGCCTTGGGAGCGGTTTTGTCTGAAAAAGACCCTTTAAAAGTCCAAAAGCACCCAGTGGCCTTTTGGTCACAGAAGTTCACGCCTGCGGAGCTCAACTACGCCATCACTGATAAGGAGTTATTGGCCATTAAAGCAGCCTTTAAGGCCTCGCGACGCTACCTGCTGGGGGCCAGGCACACCGTCACTGTAATAACTGATCACAGGAATCTCCAGTACCTGAAAGGAGCAAAGGCTCAATCATCACGGCAGCTACGCTGGGCCCTTTTCTTCGCAGAATATGACTTTGTGATCACGTACCGACCCAGGGTCAAAAACGGCAAAGCTGACGCTCTCTCCCGCATGGGTACAGATGACATGGCATACATGCCGCCGGACCCAGTGGCCATCATACCGGAGAATATAGTACTAGGTATTACTACTACCATGACCCAGAGTGAACTACTATACGAAATTCAACAGGTCTTCACCCAGGAGCAGCTACAAGAGTGGGCCTCAACTCTAAGTGAGTGAATCAACTCTAAGAATCAACTGCCGTACTACCGAAATCGGCTATTCGTTCCAGTGAAGGAATTATTTATTTATTTATTCACATTTGTTAAGCGCACATCAGACCGAAGGCATCGTGGCGCTGGTTACAGTGTTTCTTAAACTTAGTTACACGCAGTTCTGCCCTTGGTTACATTGGGCAATGGTTATGCTTAATTATATGTACATAGAGAACACAGTGGTTATGCTTAAGTATATGTACATAGAGAACACAGAGGTGGTCAGGTGCACAAGTTAGTTGAAGAGAGCAGTTTTAAGTTGTTTCCGAAAGGAGAGGAGGGATGATTCTGCTCTGAGGGTGGTGGGCAGTGCGTTCCAAAACTTGGGTGCCAGGTATGGGAAGCCTATACCTCCTGCCTTGGATCTATTGATGCGTGGTATAGTGAGACGGTTGGCGTATGTGGATCTGGTTGGTCTTGTGGATTGGGATCTAGACAGTGTGTCAGATAGGTAGGATGGTGCTGTGAGGTTGATGCATTTATGCATTGTGGTGAGGATTTTGAAAGCAATCCTATCCTTGACTGGGAGCCAATGGACGGCTTTCCTGGCTAGGGTGATGTGCTCTCTTTTAGGTATGCTGAGTGCTGCTCTAAGAGCATTATTTTGGGTGGTTTGGAGCCTTGCTAGGTTGTTCTTGGAGGTGCCGGCTAGGAGCGCGTTGCAGTAGTCCAGTTTGGCTCCAATTGTGGCTCTTGCGATGGACAGGCAGTTTTCTTTTGTTAGGAACGGTTTTATAGCATTGATGAGTTTAGTGCTCAATGCCGATGCCGAGACGATTGCGCTTACTTGTTTATCCATAGATAGGGTGGCATCTATGTGAACTCCTAGTGATTTAACTGATGATAGGACTGGGATAGTGTAGTTGTCTATGCTAAAGTTAGTCTAAAGTGGGTTAAGGTTGGCAAGGGTGGGCTTCTGGCCTAAGATGAGGATTTCAGTTTTGTCCCCATTCAAGCAGAGTCCGTTGGTGGCCATCCAGGCTTGTATGGTGGAGTAGATTAGTTGGAGGGAGGTGGAGTCTTGATGATAGTTACCAGTCAGGGGCAGGAGTATCTGCGTGTCATCAGCGTAGTTTGTGTAAGTGATCCCCATAGCGTCCAGTTTGTCGAGTAGGGGCTTAGTAAAGAGGTTGTATAACGTAGGGGCTGTGCAGGAGCCTTGAGGAACCCCACAGTGGATGATGGATGGCGCAGCATGAGCTGTGTTGGAGAAGACTTTCATAGCTCTGCCTTGTAGGAAGGAAGTTACCCATGAGGCCGCGTCCTTAGAAAAGTGTGCTGCTTGTGTTAGATGATTGGTGAGAGTGTCGTGATCTACTAGGTCAAATGCTGCTGATAGGTCGAGGAGGAGGAGGAGGGCAGGCTTGCCCTTGTCGAGGATGTTAGTAATTTCATTTTTTAGGTCTAGAAGGGCGGTTTCAGTTCCGTGTCCCTTACGGAATCCAGATTGCCTTTTGCCTAGAATTGCGTTGGATTCTAGGTAGTGTTGGATCTGTATATGTGCAGCTTTGTCAAGTAATTTTAGAAGGAATGGGACTGTGGTTATGGGGCAATAGTTGTTAGGGTTTGTGGGGTCAAGTGTGTTTTTTTAGGAGGGGCGCACCCAGGCCTCTTTGAGGGTGTCTGGGACTATGCCTGACCTAAATGATGGGTTGATGAACGCAGTGAGGAGAGGAGCGAGCTGCTCAGCACATTCTTTGATGATTTTTGGGGGGCATATGTCACCCTTACAGAGTGAGGGTTTGAGATGTTTGAGGATGTTGATGACCTCAGTTTTGGTGATTTCGGTGAAAGTGAACTTGGGTATGTTGTTGGCTTTGACACTTTGTTTCATGTGTGCGTGGGAACTTTGCTTAGGTAAGGAGTTGTAGTTTATTTTTTCTAGCATGGCTGTTTGTATGCCTGTGCACCAGGCCTCGTCCTTGATGATCTCGTCTGGGCAGGTGGGCGGTATGGTTAGTTCTTTAAAGATACAGAATAGCTCTTTAAATTGAGAGTTGGCCACCGTGATGCGTTGGTTGTAGGCTTCGTATTTGGCTCGGAAGATGGCCTCTTTGTATTTTTGGCTATGGTTTTGAATATATCTTTTGTGTTGTCGCAGGGATTACGTTGCCAGTTCTTGAGCGCTTGGCGTTTGTCTGTGCGCATTGCTTGGAGATCCTCTGAGAACCAAGAGTTGGAGTGGAAGGATTTTTTCTCTTTTTAGCTTTCTCAGGGGGCGGCAGTGTTGACTGCCCTTGTGATAGTCTTTAAATATTTCACCGAGTTTTATTAGGGTCTGATGAGAAAGGGAGCTTTAGACAGGGCACGTTGAGTAGTGCACTGATATTAGCTGCTGTGAGTTTTTTGGCACTTCTGGCTAGAGTAGCCGCAGCTTTGGTGGGCATTCTACTACTTACAGTGCAGGGGATATCGAATAGGATGAGGTTGTGGTCTGTCCACGGGAGGCTGGTGTTGGCGGTGATTACTATGTCGCAGTTGTGGTCAGAGATCCAGTCTAGGGTGCGCCCTTTGGCGTGAGTGGGAGCTACGATTTTTTGGGAGAATCCTAGGTTGTGGAGGTCCTTGGCTAGAGTTAGGGCAGCTTTGTCCTTGAGGTCGTTGAGTCCTAAGTTTAAGTCTCCTAAAAGGAGTGACTTTGTGGATTAATTTGGCCTTGGAAGTTGGTGGAGGGGCCAGGTGGACGGTAGATAGTATGGATATTAATAGTACATTTAGGAGATGGTGCTAGTTTGATAGAAAGGATGTCAACATTTCCGTCCTCTTGATGAGGTATGGTTCTAATGGGTAGGGTTTCCTTGTGTATAAGGGCAACCCCCCCTCCTGTTTTGGTCATTCTATCTTGTCTGATGGTGGCATACCCTGTAGGTAGGGCTAGAGCAATGGCAGGGCCGGACGCTTGGTGAAGCCATGTCTCGGTAATGGCCAGTATGTCTAAGTTATTGGAGGTAAGTAGGTCATGTACTTCTATGGCGTGGGCATTGAGGGATCTAACATTGAGGAGAGCGCACTTGTATGGAATATGGCCGGAGTTCTGAGGTCGCATGGTACGAGGATTTGGTGTGGTGGTATCGTTAGTAGGGGCGCAGGGATTACTGCTGGGTATAATGATTGTGGACTTACTCCTCTGGTATGAGGTAGAGTTCCTTTGATAGTGTGGTGTACTAACTTTCGTGGTACGTGAGCTGAGTCTGTAATTTCTGAGAGTTATGTGTGCAGTATTGGCCTGGTGTATGAAGGGAGCTGTGCGGGCTCTGAGTCTGCCTAATCTGAGGTTCGCGTCTGCTGTCAGTGCCGTGAGTTGTGGTAGAGGTGTGGGCGTGCGCATACGGTCCATTATAGTTGGGTGTCTCTGTGAATGTTGGGCGAGAGTGTGGTCTCTATTGTGGCTGAGTAGTGTGATCATGAGGGTTAGTAGCGCACCTAATAGGCAGGTGTGGAGGTGCGAGGAGAACATACTGGGCGTGGGTTAGGTACACGGGGCAAACTAACACAGTGGGTGCAGGCTATCACAATGGAGGCAGGCTAACACAGTGGAGGCAGGCAGTCACAATGGAGGCAGGCAGTCACAGTGCAGGCAGGCAGTCACAGTGGAGGCAGGCAGTCACAATGGAGGCAGGCAGTCACAGTGGAGGCAGGCTAACACAGTGGAGGCAGGCAGTCACAATGGAGGCAGGCTAACACAGTGGAGGCAGGCAGTCACAGTGCAGGCAGGCAGTCACAGTGGAGGCAGGCAGTCACAATGGAGGCAGGCAGTCACAGTGGAGGCAGGCAGTCACAGTGGAGGCAGGCTAACACAGTGGAGGCAGGCAGTCACAATTTAGGCAGGCAAACACAGTGGATGTAGGCTATCACAATGGAGGCAGGCTAACAGTGGAGGCAGGCTAACACAGTGGAGGCAGGCAGTCACAATGGAGGCAGGCAGTCACAGTGGATGCAGGCTATCACAGTGGAGGCAGGCTAACACAGTGGAGGCAGGCTATCTCGGTGCTGGCTAAGGCGATTCTATGCATTAACATTTGCAGCAGCGGTGGTGACTTACGATTGCTCTGTCTTCCGTGTGGTAGGACTGTGTGCATTGTAGTCCATAGTTCTTAGCTCTAAGCACAGATTGAAGTTCATGGAGCAGCTTCAGTGATCTCAGATGGGATTCTTGCCACTTGTGCTCCAGGACTATGGCCGGATGGAAATGCGGGTGCGTGGTTGCACTAGATCGACAGTGGCGCCTCGATAGTGGATAAATGATAAAATTGAGGTCCAGGACAGTTATGCAGAGGGGTAAAGATAGTTTTGGAGCCTTCTCATTTCACAACTTTAGAGGGGCAGCGTCTGTGGCCCAGGCCCAGAGTGCTCAGAACAGGCGCAGGAACAGGCCTTTGTATGGCCTTCGTGTGGCCGCCGGCGTCCGCCTGCCGGCGGATGCAGAATTCGAATTAATGCGGGTTATCGAGGCTCAGCCTCATTTTCATGCCGCGTTGCGCCTGGCATACCAAGGTCAGGCAGGGTAGTGGGACAGGGTCAGGCAGGCCCCTGTATGCTGTGGCTGTGATGCGGCACGGATCCGAGATGTGGATGCCGTTTCTGGGAGGGGGAAAGGGCTCCTGCCCTCTTCCCTTGGCGTGTGCGTCGGAGTGGGGTCGCAGGCGCAGGAACAGGCCTTTGTATGGCCTTCGTGTGGCCGCCGGCGTCCGCCTGCCGGCGGATGCAGAATTCGAATTAATGCGGGTTATCGAGGCTCAGCCTCGTTTTCATGCCGCGTTGCGCCTGGCATACCAAGGTCAGGCAGGGTAGTGGGACAGGGTCAGGCAGGCCCCTGTATGCTGTGGCTGTGATGCGGCACGGATCCGAGATGTGGATGCCGCTTCTGGGAGGGGGAAAGGGCTCCTGCCTTCTTCCCTTGGAGTGTGCGTCGGTAGAACAGGTAATCTCCAGGCACCATGACTCCCTCATGGAGGGCCATCTAGGAATCGCCAAAACCGTAGCTAAGATGCAAAGGAACTACTGGTGGCCAACTTGGCGCAAGGACGTAACTGAGTTTGTGTCTTCATGTGGTGTATGTGCCCAAAACAAGTCTAACAAGCAAAGCCCTGCCGGGCTCCTTCAGCCGTTGGACATTCCCCCAGCCCCATGGCACACGTTGTCACTCGATTCTATCGCCGACCTCCCTCCATGTCAAGGTTTCAATACCATCCTGATGATTGTGGACTTATTTTCTAAAATGGCCCATTTCTTCCTCTTCAAGGGTCTTCCGACTGCTTCCGGCCTCGCCAAAGTCTTCCTGGAACATATTGTATGCCTACACGGATTCCCGTCAGTCTTAATATCAGATCGTGGGTCCCAATTCGTGTCTAGATTCTGGAAGAAATGCTGCTCTTTGGCCCAGATAGACATCCGGCTGTCCACTAGCCACCACCCACAGACCGATGGCCAAACGGAGAGAACAAATCAGACTCTCGAGCAGTAGTTACGCTGCACGCTACAGCAGGGTGAAGGGGATTGGAAGGAACTTCTATGGATCGCCGAGTACGCATATAATAATTTGCTACATAGCAGTACAGGACAAACGCCATTCTTTACGATCTATGGACGACACCCACGTACTTCTGAACTCGACATCCCTACAACCCTACGACATGCTGAGGTACGCCAGAAAAGATGCGTGTACCAGCGTCGCTCCGAAGCCCCCTACTTATCAAGTGGGAGATTTAGTGTGGCTTGCTTCCAAGCATGTACCAATTAAAGGAACACGAAAATTTCGTCCCCGGTTCTTGGGACCCTACCTGGTGGAGGCCATCATTAATCCAGCAGCTGTGAAACTGACACTACCAGACCATATGAGAATACACCCAGTGTTCCATGTATCTCTCCTGAAACCGTTTAGGCCGGGGACCTGTGTAACTGCTCCCCCTAAGCCAATTGTCATTCAGGGGGAACCTGAGTATGAGGTAAAAGACATTCTGGACTCAAAGTGGGTGAGATCGAGACTCTACTACCTAGTAGATTGGAAATGATATGGACCCCAGGATAGGACGTGGGAACCGAGTGAGTATTTTCATGCCCCTCACTTGCTCCAGCGTTTCCATCGGACGCTTCCCCTCCAAGCCAGGACCTGGCCGGAGAACCACCTTGAGAGGGGCCTAAGGGGGGAGTGCTGTCACGACCTTATCCCCACCAAGGACTCACGGGGCCCTAAGGACCTTATTCGGGTCCCCTCGGATGCCTTGGAGCCAGTCCTGGTGCTGTTGGCATAGGAGATGCTTGCTGGGACGGGGTTTCTATGGACAGAGGACAAGCATGGCCACCCCCATGCGGAATACTGGAGAAATGCATTCTGCGGTCTAGCCTTCAGGGTGCTGCCCGCCCCAAAGACACCTGGGATACCACCTTGCTATTTAAACCACGCCTGACTAAGGGCACGAGCTTCACGTTATTCTGCCTTGCAGCGTGACGCTCATCAGATCCTGCCCTGCCATCCTTACCTGTTCTGCAGCATCAGTTGGCTTCGAACTGATCCAAGGCAAGAACCATCACCATCATTACCTGCTCAGCAGCATCCATCAGCTTCAAAGTCATCCAAGACAAGAATCATCGCCATCCTTACCAGCTCCACTGGTTGCCCAGAAGGCCAACATCTTCAAGACATCTTTCATCCCGTCGGATTCCCGGGGAACATTCTTCTCCTGGTTGTCGCGACCTACGGAGCAAAACAAAACCACAGGTTAGCCTCTTGCAAGGACGCTCCCAGCGCCGCTTGGCGTTCTTCTCACCTATTCGAACAGGGCTTCAGATTCTACCGCAGCACTCGCCACCTGCAACAAGAAGCGAGAAAGACATTATTGCAAATTCAACTAAAGACTTTGCTTACATCTAAAAGACATTGCTTTCGCCTGAAAGACTTACCTGAAAGGAGTTGCAGCCGGGCTGAACTCCGGCCCTTGCCAGTGAAGAAACTCGGCGGAACGGTGCCACCTTTCGACGCACCAGTGCCCAGCGCCCCTGCCCAGCGCGGCAGGACGGAGAGCGCACTTTTATAGAAAACAAGGTGAGAGCCATTCTCTGGGGAACTTCAAGGGGAACTTGGGAGGAGGGTTACAAGGAAAGAACCGAAGCTTGTCTCCCCCTACTATCTTCTAGAGTTGCCCCTCGATTATCCAGATTCCAGGACAGGCGAAGGGTTCCCGAGAGCATCCCAGCTATTCGAGAGGCGCCCCTGTGGACCAACAAGGTGAGCGTTACAGGTTGCCCCCCACTGGCCTTCGAGACCCTGTTTTTTTTTAGGATCTGCTGCAGTTGTGCTCCCAGGGTCTCGTCCATACCCCAATCCCCAGAAGGAGCTTCCTGACGCAGCAGGGTGGGGTAGTGGAACATCTGGACCAGGCCAAACTGGCGGTTTGGTTCTTGATCAGCTGAGGCTTCAGCATGCTCAATTTTCGGATGACAACTGGGACATCATTCAGCAGGCCAGGAGGCCTTCGACCCGGTCCCATTATAAGAGGAAGTGGACTAAGTTCTGCCATTGGGCTTGCAACAAAGGACTGGACCTTGTCACCTGTCCTCTGGTTGACGAACTGGCCTTTTCAGCACACCTGGCTCATTCTTGAGTTCAGGTGGATACTTGCCGCACGTATTTGGCAGCCATCGGGGCTTAAAAGAATTCCCATGAGCATGTGTTTTTGGCAGCCAACCCGGTGGCTAAGGCCCACCTTAAGGGGTTGTCTAGGCTTTTTCTTCCCGTGCATAGACCTCTTCCGGTCTGGGACCTCAATGTGGTTCTTGCAGCTTTGCAACGCAAGCCTTTCAAAACGATGCCTTCTGTGGACATCCGCTTGGTGACACTAGAGATGGTTTTATTGGTGGCTCTCACCTTTACACGCAGGGTTTGTGGGCTGCAGGCGTGGTCTTCATGCGAGCCCTTCGCCATGTTTCACACGGACAATTTCATCTTGCACACTCATCAAACTTCTTGGCCAAGGGGTGAGAGGTGTGGGGGTGTCTCCATTTCATCTGAATCAAGAGATCTGCCTGCCAGTGTTATTCCCGAACACGCAATATGAGGCAGGGGCTCTGCTTTCCTTGGACCTTGAAGAGGGTCCTCAGGTTTTATCTCTCTCGGATGAAATCCTTCAGGAAGTCTGAGACACGGTTTGTGACTTTTGGGAGCTCCTCCCCTGGCTTTCAGGCCTCTAAGGCTTCCATCGCCTGTTGGATGGTTCGGCAGTGTATACAGCCATGGGCAAACCTGTTACTGAGGGGATTCATGCTAATGCAGTTAGAGCTAAGGTCTCGTTTCAGAGACACACTTCTTGGGATGGCAGCACAGCGGCTACTTGGACCTCTCTGACCTTCTGTTAGCGCTATTAATTGGACACCAGGTCCAGGTGCCATCCAGACTTTGGTTAGGTGGTTCTGAAGAACCTTTTTACTTCGTCCTGGATAAGAGGTAGGTTATCAGAGCTCCACCCTATGTTTCCTTTTCAGTGGAGTCACCCAGAATAATGGAGGAAAGGGAATGGGACATATGAGTAATTAAAGTTCTCCAGCATGGGGTCTGGCATGGATTCACATGCTCATGAATATTCCCTGTCGTCAGGCCGGGAATCCTCAGTATAGAAAAAATCAGTATCAGTTTCGTTTCTGATCTGTCTTTGTCAGTAGTAACCAATCACTGGTCCTGGGTCATACTGCCCCCAGCCAATTACTGCCCTCTCCGTAAGCCCCACCCCTGGCAGCCATCCTCAGATTTTTACTGCACATTCAAGTGTTGGGAGTCCTCCTGCTTAGCTCTCGAGCTTTTGCTGTGTTTTCGCGCTTTTTTCAGGAGATTTTCTAATTTTTTCGGTTAAATAGAGCCTCAAGCTCCACCGTTTCTACTTCCGATCAACGGGGATCCGTTTCAGAGTTTCTACGCCCCTCAAGGGTGAAGATTTCATCGAGTTACACTTTTGGAGGATTCCAGAAGTTCCGAGGCCTACCCCGGACATGGCCCAGGAGAAAGGGAGCTTGACGCCCGGGAAGCTGTTCAGGACCTGCCCTGGATGCCAGCTTCAGAATGTTTTCAAGGAGGACGAGCATTCGTTATGCCTCTACTGTCTCCATGAGGACCAGACGCACAAGGAAAAGGACTGTGCGTTTTGTGGGAACATGTCGGAGCGGACCATGAAGGATCGCCACCTCCATCTCGCCAACTGGCTGGAAGGTAAGAGCCCGCCAGGCGAGAAGAAGAAAAAGCTGAGTGGTCTTCTAAGTCCTGTGAGGGTGCTCCGGCGACGGGGGCCCAACAAAAGGCTAAGCACCGCAAGTCCGCGGGCACCGGGAGCGCCGAACGGTCGGGATCCTTGGCTGCCAGGCAGGGCGCATCCTCCCCGGCACCATCGACCACAAGCCAACTCTCTGGCTCGGGTAAGAGGAAGTCCGAGAACCCGGCGAAGCTTCTGGAGAGGCCCCGGTCGATCTCGAAGATTCTGGCAGAGGGGGAGCGAGGCTCGGACCCTCCCCCCAAGGTGAAGGCCCCAGGCGTACAGAAGGTGACGTTGGCCTTAATTCACCCTGCTAAGACCTCGATTGAGGATGTCGCTGCGGCCCTGGCTCAGCCTGTGGAGGCTACACCAGTGGAGGCGCCCTCAGGTACCAGAGTCTCCCTGCCACTGCAGAGGGAGTCGTCTTCCAGGCCCATCGAGAAGACCCCCCCGAAGTCCTCGTTGGAAAGGGTGGGGGAGGGTTGGTGGCTGTCGTGGATACAGACACGACCTCTGAAGAGGAGCTCATCCAAGTCGTGGAGGAGGCCCAGCTCATCGGGAGGGATCCCGACGAGGGCGACGACGAGGGTGACGGTGACGCAGACGAGGCTGCTCAAGAGCCCTCGCTCCCGTCGTTTCCGGCGCTGCATGACCCCTCGGCGGCCATTTTGTTAGCCATCCAGTACTTATGCTCAGAGATAAGGACTAGGTTGCCCCTTCCCCCGATGGAGGTACCTGAGCCAGACCCGACGGGGGAACCGGAGCGAGGACCTTCGGAGAGCCCACCACTTAAGAGGAGGAGGACGCATCCTAGGCCTCCTCTCCTGCCTCTGCGGCCTTCTCTGCCTTCCCCCCGGTCCACTACCCACGGGGATGATACAGGCATGGATACGACTATGACGGGTACGGATGGCGACAGAGGCGACGACGGGACATGTCCCCCGTCGCCCCCTGCCCGGGCGTCCCCGCCCGACGAGATTGGATCCTTCCATGTTATGATTTCCAGGGCATCCGAGCTCTTCCAGCTCTGCCCCGAAGAAAAGAAGGAAGGGTTCCTTTACCAATGGCGCGAGGCTAAAAGGAAGACAGTCCTCGCCATACCGCTTCTTGATGACATCTGGGATGAGGGGCTCGCCCTCCTCAAGAACCCTGCCACGGCTCCTGCGAAGAGGGACCGGTACTGTAACGCTCACCTGAATCCATCGGAGGCGCAGGTCCGGGCTGGGAGATTTCAATGTCTTCTAGGGTCACGCGCAGGCCTCTGGTGACACCCTGGATGGGCCCTCTCCTCACCGTAATTTTGACCTGGAGGGTGAGGTGTCTGCAAGTAGGAGAACAAGGGGTTAATGTATGTCTGGTTGGCCAATCTGACCTTCCCCTTTCTGGACTCCCCACGTTACTCGTAGACTGAATGTGCTCACCTTAGATAGGTGAAAGCGGAGCTCTCCATCCTGCGTCAGTGCAGGGGCGCTAATGCCAGTTGCTTCACTGGTTAATAGCCCAGCCTCTTGATTGCAGAGGATGAAGTCGGGGAGCAAGGCCGTCGTTAGCCGCACGAACGGTGATTGCTTGACTATGGAGTTTTATTTGTATGTCCCCTTAAATGTCTCTTGCCTTTGCAGGTCCGGTATGCAGATAAGGTAAGCGAGAAGAATGCCGGAGCTCGTGAAGGCACGTAAGCAAAAGAATGTTATTCGAAGTTAAATGCACTTCTTAATGTCTCTTGTCCCTTTTCAGGTAGCCGTAGCAGCCGGCGTTGGAGATGGACACCGAGGTACGTGCCGGAGTATGGGCGAGCAGATTACAGCTAGAAGGCACGTGAGTAGTGATGGCATACAGTGCCCTTAATGATGTCCTTCTTGTTTTTGCAGGTGCGGTTAAACAGCGCTTGGCGGAGATCGAGGCGTACGTGGCACAGGTAAGCAAAATTATCACGGAGGTTCACTAACCAATGTTCTTTGTTTCCGCAGGGTTGCCGGAGTATGAAGAGTGCGGTACGCGGCCTCGGAATGCACCGATGGATGAGGCAAGTGCAGCGCTGGTTTTGCCTTGTCCTAACCTGGTGTCCTTGTTCTCTTTCAGACGCTGCTGAAGACTGAAGACTGGTTTTCCAGGACGTAAGACTGAAGATTTCTTGTTCACAGAAGCTGAAGATTCTCTGGAGCTGACACGGTGAGCGTCCTGCTGCTAGTGCAGAATAACGCGAAGCACGTTGCACTGATCGGGTGTGGGTTAAATAGGCCACTGGAGTGCTTAGGTGTCTCCTTCCACAGCCTCGCCCAGGTAAGAAAGAAGTTCCAGCTTCCAGAACAGTTCCAGGGGGTGGTGCTGGCCACACCCAGAAGGTAAAGTAGTTCCAGCCAGGAATGGATGAGGATATCATCCTACAGGTAAGTGAGCAGCATGGTCTGCAGCAGGTAGGTCCACCCAAGCACCATTCCTCTCAATATGAGCCCGGCGCTTCCTGTGCCGGGACTGGGTTCCCTTATGAGCCTGGCGCCACTGGCGCCAGGACAAGGTCCAAAAGGCCCCTATGGGGACCGACTGGTGCCTGGAATGGAAGTGGTGACCCTGCTTCCAAGGATGTTGGGCTGGGTCTGACTCTTTGGAGGCAGCGGTCATGACAGCACACCCCTTCAAGGCCCCTCCCAAGCTTGTCTTCTCCGGAGGCTTTGGCTTGTTGGGAAAAGTCCGATGAAACTTCCTGACTAGACGAGGTGCATGGACATATTCAGAAGGCTCCCAAGATCTCTCCTGGGGGCCAAATCCCTTCCAATCAATCAGGTAGTACAGTTTCGATTTGGAAATTTTGGAATCCAATATGTTTCGAATTTCAAATTCGAGTTCTCCATCAACCTGGATTGGCTCTGGAGGTTTAGTCAAACGGGTTCCGGGTTGCATAGGTTTTAGGAGAGAAACATGGAAAACGGGATGTATCTTCATCCGAGTAGGTAGTTCCAATTTCACAGCCAACGGATTTATCATAGCCGTGATCGTGTAGGGTCCTAAATACCTTGGGTTGAAGGTGCGTGGTCCTTTTAGGGATAAATGCTTAGTGGACAGCCAGACCTGATCTCCTACTTGGTATTGAGGGGCCTCCTTTCGATGTTGATCCGCTCCTTTCTTATACATTTCCTTGGCTCTTTGAAGGTGGGCTGTTGCTTCCTTAAATGCTTGAGTTATTGTCGCATGCAGATGGTCTACAGCGGGAGTTCCGAGAGCTTGAGGTGGATCCAAATTAGAGGTTCGAGGATGAGTCCCATACAGCAGAAAAAAAGGGGTTTTTCCAGTTCCTGAATGGACTGAATTGTTGTAGGCGTATTCAGCAATCCAAAGGACATCCTTCCAAGTGCCCTCCGATTGTTGCAACATGCAGCGTAGATATTGTTCCAGAGTTTGGTTAGTCCTCTCAGTCTGCCCGTCAGTTTTGGGGTGATGGCTGGTGGAAAGTCGTACATCAATTTGCGCTAAACGACAACAACTTCGCCAAAAATGGGAAATAAATTGGCTCCCTCGATCGGAAATTAACACTGAAGGGAAACCGTGCAACCGGACGATGTTTTCAAGGAATTCTCGGGCCAAAACGGGAGCTGTGGGTAACCCTTTCAGTGGAACAAAATTAGCCATTTTTGAAAAAAGGTCCACTATTACTAGAATTGTGTTGTATCCGGAGCAGGGGGGTAAATCCGTGATAAAATCCATTGAGAGAGTATGCCAAGGGCATGGTGGAATGTCTATTGGATGTAGCAGACCTGCTGGTCTTTCCTTCTGACTCTTTTTTTGTGCGTAGATGCCGCAAGAAGCCACAAAATCTTTAATATCTTTCCTCCAAGATGGCCACCAATAATGTCTTTTGATTTTCTCTAAGGTTTTGGCAACTCCCGGATGTCCTTCTATTAGAGAATCATGGTAGCAGGTGATGACCCGCTTCTGTAAGTCAACACATGGCAAATATAGTCTTCCTTGGAAATACAATAGATTCTAATCTATTGTAAAATCTTTTCCTTTCAGTTGCCAATTCAATTAATCTTCAGGAGTTATTAGTTGACTGACTTTCGCTTCGATATCTTCAAGGGATAGCGTGTTGATTACTCCCAGTATCTTTTGTTCGGGGATTATTGGTACCGGCTCTGGATTAGCTGTGTGTTCGTCTACCCCTATTCGGGAAAGGGCATCTGCTTTTCCGTTCTTATTGCCTGGCCGATACGTGATCACAAAATCAAATTCCGCAAAGAATAATGCCCAGCGGAGTTGTCTCGAAGATTGGGCCTTGGCTGACTTCAGATACTGGAGGTTACGATGATCAGTGATTACAGTAACAGTGTGCCGGGCTCCCAGGAGATAATGCCGCCAGGCCTTAAATGCGGACTTAATTGCCAGAAGTTCTTTGTCTGTAATTGTGTAGTTGATTTCGGGGGCCGAAAATTTGCGGGACCAAAAAGCCACAGGGTGTAATTGGTGTGTTTCGGGATTTCTTTGTGATAGCACAGCCCCCATTGCGAGGCTGGATGCGTCTGTCTCGACGATATAAGGAAGTTCTGGACGAGGATGCTTTAAGACTGGAGCGGAGATAAATTTGGCTTTCAATTCTTGGAAGGCTTGTTCGGCCTCTGGAGTCCACTCGAATTTTTTATTCTTTTTCAGAAGGGCTGTGATGGGTTGAACTACTCGAGAGAATTCTGGAATGAATCTCCAGTAAAAATTAGCGAAGCCCAACATGCTCTGTACTCCTTTCACGGAAGTTGGGGACGGCCATTTGGTGATAGCGTCCACCTTTCTTGAGTCCATGTGAACTCCATTGGGTGACAAGATGAACCCCAAGAATTCAACTTCCTTTACATGAAAAGTACACTTTTCCAATTTAGCAAACAAACGGTGTTGGCGAAGTCTCTGTAGAACCGCTGTGACATGTCTTCGGTGATCAGCTTCTGAGGATGAGTATACCAGGATGTCATTGATATAAACAATTACGCATACATCAATAAGTTCTCGGAAAACGTCATTCATAAAGAACTGGAAGGCGGCCGGAGCGTTACATAGTCCAAAGGGCATTACTTGATACTCAAACAATCCGTATTTAGTGCGAAAGGCCGTCTTCCATTCGTCACCCTCCTTAATGCGTACCAAGTGGTAAGCTCCTCTGAGATCTAGCTTTGTGTATATGCAGGCTCCTTTCACTTGGTCTAATAATTCAGGAATCAGAGGCAAAGGATATCTGTTTTTGACTGTAATCTGCTTCAGGGCGCGATAGTCGATACATGTTCTCAGGTCACCTTCTTTTTCGGAACAAAGAACAAAGCTGAAGAAACTGGAGATTTCGAGGGACGAATGAATCCGTTAGCCAGATACTGGTCCAAGTATTGTCTGAGATGGAGATTTTCTGGCTCAGTGAGAATATATATTCTCCTCCACGGAGGAGTAGATCCAGGTACTAGGTCTATCTGGCAGTCGTATGACCTATGCGGGAGCAAGGTGTTGGCCTGATCTTTCTGGAAGACGTCGCGGAACTCTTGGTATTCAGGAGGCAATTGGGGGCTCTCGGAAGCGATGGCTGCTAGCCTGTTATCGGTTCGAAGGATAGCAAGTTGGGGCGCACTCTGGAAACCAGATTACCTTGGCTCGCCAGTCTATCTGAGGATTGTGCTTTTCCAACCAAGGAATTCCCAGGATCACTTGAAACTGCGGGGCCTTGATTACATCAAACACGATCTTCTCCCGATGTCCATCTTGGCATAGCAACGTTACTTCCATGGTGGTGTGAGAAACCGGTCCGGAAGCTATTTCTGTACCATCCACTGTAGTGATTACGTCTTTAACCATCTTAGAACATAGAGGAAGATTCATCCTGGTTGCCATATCTTGATCTACATAGTTACTGATCGCTCCGCTATCAATGTATGCTTTAATAGCATGCATGCGATCTGATCGATCTGGACTTATGAGGACCATAGGCATTACCAAATGCGAGGTCAAGGAACTGGTTTTAACGCTCGGCAAGCGGACCTCTACACTTGTCGGGCGAGTTTGTTTCCCGATTCTAATTTTTTAGCATTCTTATCAGAAGCTCCTACAGCCTTCTTGACCGGTTTCACTGAACAATCACGAAGGAAATGTCCGGAATTCCCACAGTAGAGGCACAGCTGTAATTGTCTTCTCCTTTCCCGTTCCTTTTGGGTTAATGGTCCTTTAACCACCCCTATCTGCATGGGCTCCACGGAATCTTCTCCTTTAGCGGAGCTCTGAGGTCTTGAAAATATTTGGGTTTCAAATCTGGAACGATCGGTCTTCCTGTTCTGTAGCCGGTGATCTAATTGGACTACTAGGTCGATATAATCGGAACAATCTTGCGGAGGATTCACCACCTGTGCTAAGACATCTTTAAGTTCTCCACGCAGCCCTCTATAGAAAAGCGTGATTCTCTTATCCTCAGGCCACCTAGTCTCAACCACCAGTCTGTTAAAAGATGCTATGTATGCCAGGAAATCCTGATTCCCTTGTCTTAGAGATAGGAGTTCATTGTCCAAGGCCTGCCCCTGTGAGTGTCTTGCGAACAACTTTTCCATACTGGTCTGGAAATCTTGAAAGTTATAGAGGATCGGATCATCCTGTGTCACAAGAGGAATGGACCAATCTGCAGCACTACCGCTAAGATAGGAAAGTACGAACGCTACTTTGGTTTGGTCAGTTGGGAATGCGGCGGGTCTACATAGAAAGTGCAAGCGGCATTGGTTGATGAATACTGCAAACCGTTTTGGATCACCTGAAAAACATTTGGGCGGGGCCAAAGGCACATTCCGTGGCAGATTAATTTGCACTGGATTATTTGAGGTTGTAGGAGTGTAACTCCCTCCCGAGGCAGGCAGAGCCGTCTGTCCCGCTTGTGCTTGTAACAACTGTCTGGCCAGATCATCCGTTCGCTCTTTGGAAACGATCAACTCCCTTCATAAAGCATTTGTCTCTTGGTGGGATGCCTGTACTTCAGCTCTCAGTGCCCCAAGCAATTGGGCCAATTGATCTGTGTCTGAGGTTTCCATTGCGCCTGGGTGGGAAATTTGCGGTAGGCTTCGCGTTCTGTAACGCTCACCTGAATCCCTCGGAGGCGCAGGTCCGGGCTGGGAGATTTCAGTGTCTTCTATGGTCACGCGCAGGCCTCTGGTGACACCCTGCATGGGCCCTCTCCTCACGGTAATTTTGACCTGGAGGGTGAGGTGTCTGCAAGTAGGAGAACAAGGGGTTAATGTATGTCTGGTTGGCCAATCTGACCTTCCCCTTTCTGGACTCCCCACGTTACTCGTAGACTGAATGTGCTCACCTTAGATAGGTGAAAGCGGAGCTCTCCATCCTGCGTCAGTGCAGGGGCGCTAATGCCAGTTGCTTCACTGGTTAATAGCCCAGCCTCTTGATTGCAGAGGATGAAGTCGGGGAGCAAGGCCGTCGTTAGCCGCACGAACGGTAATTGCTTGACTATGGAGTTTTATTTGTATGTCCCCTTAAATGTCTCTTGCCTTTGCAGGTCCGGTATGCAGATAAGGTAAGCGAGAAGAATGCCAGAGCTCGTGAAGGCACGTAAGCAAAAGAATGTTATTCGAAGTTAAATGCACTTCTTAATGTCTCTTGTCCCTTTTCAGGTAGCCGTAGCAGCCGGCGTTGGAGATGGACGCCGAGGTACGTGCCAGAGTATGGGCAAGCAGATTACAGCTAGAAGGCACGTGAGTAGTGATGGCGTACAGTGCCCTTAATGATGTCCTTCTTGTTTTTGCAGGTGCGGTTAAACAGCGCTTGGCGGAGATCGAGGCGTACGTGGCACAGGTAAGCAAAATTATCACGGAGGTTCACTAACCAATGTTCTTTGTTTCCGCAGGGTTGCCGGAGTATGAAGAGTGCGGTACGCGGCCTCGGAATGCACCGATGGACGAGGCAAGTGCAGCACTGGTTTTGCCTTGTCCTAACCTGGTGTCCTTGTTCTCTTTCAGACGCTGCTGAAGACTGAAGACTGGTTTTCCGGGAGGTAAGACTGAAGATTTCTTGTTCACAGATGCAGAAGCTGAAGATTCTCTGGAGCTGACACGGTGAGCGTCCTGCTGCTAGTTCAGAGTAACGCGAAGCACGTTGCACTGATCGGGTGTGGGTTAAATAGGCCACTGGAGTGCTTAGGTGACTCCTTCCACAGCCTCGCCCAGGTAAGAAAGAAGTTCCAGCTTCCAGAACAGTTCCAGTATCCAGTTCCAGCGGGTGGTGCTGGCCACACCCAGAAGGTAAAGTAGTTCCAGCCAGGAATGGATGAGGATATCATCCTACAGGTAAGTGAGCAGCATGGTCTGCAGCAGGTAGGTCCTGTCATGATCTCTGCTTCCAAAAGGTCAGGGTTTTCCCAACTCCCTTGGAAGCAGATCCATAACCCAGGTTCCGAGTGCCAACCAGTCCCAATTGGGACCTTTTGGACCCAGTCCTGGCGCCAGTGGCACCAGGCTCATAAATATGCCCAGTCCCAGCGCTGGAAGCGCCGGGCTCATAATGCTTGGGTGGACTTACCTGCAGCAGACCATGCTGCTTACTTGCCTGCCAGTTGAGCCTCTGATCCTCTTCTGTTTGGAACTACTTTTCCTGTTGGGTGGGGCAGGAGCCACTCCCTAGATTCAGAACACTGGAACTCTTCTGGAAAGCAGGAACTCTTTTCTTCCTAGGCGTGGCTGTGGAAGGAGACACCTAAGCACTACAGGAGGCTATTTAAACCACACCGATGGATGAATCTTGCTTTGCGTTATTGTGCATCCTCTGCAGCAGAACCCTCATCGTGTCTTCTGCATCTGATCCTGGGCCTAAGGAAAAAGGCTTACCATCCTGAATCCAGTCTTCAGCAACACCTATAAAGACAAGAAAGAACAGGTTAGCATTACGGTCTTCAGTGACAGCTCTTCACTTACCTGGTCCATCGGCTGTCACCAACGCATCGCACTGCATTCCGGCATCTGAAAGACAAAGGCTTACCTACTCTTCGTGCGCTCCGGAGGTCTTCACACTGCATTCCGGCATCTGAAAGACAAAAGCTTACCAACTCTTTGCACGCTCCGGAGGCCTTCGGCGCTGCATCCCGCATCTGAAAGACAAAACAAGGTGCGTTTAAAGACATTGGGGAACTTTAATACTCACGTGCCATTACTCCTTTCCACATCTAACCCAGTGGGTATTCCGGCACCCTGCAGCCGCTCCGAACTTGTACCTGCAAAATAAAAAGACAGTTAGAGCGCATCGTGAAGCAGGCAACAAGCGCTTACTTACGTGCTTCCAGGCGCTTCTATTCATCACACGGGCTCCATCTTCAACTCACTTCAGCCCGTCATCCGCCATTGCCGGAACCCTGCAAACCAAGAAACATCATTACTAAAGACTTTAAAGACATTAGAATTACTCGAAACTCACCGTTCGTGCAGTAAACGACGGACAGCAGTCCTCTGAAGTCAAGAGGCCTGCTCCCCTTATCCAGTGAAGAAACTGGTTACAGCACCCTGCCCCGAGGCAGATGGAGAGCAAGGCGTTCACTTACCTAAGGTGAGAGCGTTAACCTTTGGGGTTCTACAGGAGAAGAGAAAGGGAAGAAGAGAGAGACATTCAATAACCCAGTTCCTTAATCCCATATTTTCTATCTGCAGACATCTTACCCTTCGAGTCAGACATACAGTGCACAGAGGTCCAGCCCAAAGAGCCAGCCGTGTGTTACACATCACCTTTGAAGATACGGTATACGCCCAGTCAAGACCGGCGCCTCTACGGGAATCAGGTGAGCGTTACAGGTCCACCCAAGCACCATTCCTCTCAATATGAGCCCGGCGCTTCCTGTGCCGGGACTGGGTTCCCTTATGAGCCTGGCGCCACTGGCGCCAGGACAAGGTCCAAAAGGCCCCTAAGGGGACCGACTGGTGCCTGGAAAGTGGTGACCCTGCTTCCAAGGATGTTGGGCTGGGTCTGACTCTTTGGAGGCAGCGGTCATGACAGGTACGAGAAGAAGTACCGGGTCCCCGACGCTGCCCCCTTGTGCCTTAGGGCGCAACCTACCCCGGATTCGGTCGTTTCGGCGGCGGCCAAGAAGAAAGCGGGGGGGGGGGCATCGGCCTCGACTTCAACCTCCCCGCCGGACGGCGAAGGTAGGAAGCTGGATGCGATGGGACAACGGGTCATCTCATCTGCAGGGACCACCATCAAGGCGGCCAAAGCCCTGGCCATCGTAGCCCGCTACGACAGGGAGTTATGGTTCAAGATCGCCCCTCTGTTGGACTTCCTTCCGAACGCCAAGAGGACTGAGGCCCTGGAAATCTTACAGTAAGGTGAGATTGCCTCGGACCACGCCATTACGGTGGCAATGGACATCGCTGACACCGGTTTCCGTCAGTTGGGCAACGGCGTTTGCCTGAGACGACGAGGATGGCTCAAGGCAACGGATTTCCACCAGGAGGGACAGACCAAGGTTTTGGACATGCCCTTCGATGGGAACAACCTTTTTGGCAAGGCGGTTGATGAGTCCCTTCAGGCGATCAAGAAGGACACGGAGACGGCCCGTGCACTGGGTGTGCTCCAACAGCGACGGCCGTCCTTTCGGAGCTCCGGAGGCAGACAGGGTGCCTCCAAGGGAGCTGGCAGCAGCTCCTCTATGTACCGTCAAGCGGCAAGATCTTCGTCGCAGGAGGCCTACAGGGGACGCGGCAAGTCAGGTGGATCCCGCCGTCGTCGCCAAGGTGGTCAAGGAGGCAAAGTGTCCTCCAAGCAAGATTGAACCGACAGTCGGGTCGGGCCCCCGCCGAAGCACCCCGGTGGGAGGCCGGCTGACGAAGTTCGTCGGCGTGTGGGAGTCCATCTCCACCACTCGTTGGGTGCTGGATGCCCTGGCCCTGGGGCACGCCCTCGAGTTCCACAAGAGGTGCCTCTGCATTCCTCCCGTGGCCAGGAAGGAAAATCACGTCCCTCAACTGCTGTTGGAAGTAAGGGCGATGCTCAGGAAAGGTGCCATCGAGCTCGTTCCAAAGAGGCTTCAGGGCTCCGGAGTTTACTCAAGATACTTCCTCCTAAAGAAGAAGACAGGAGGATGGCGTCCTATCCTGGACCTGCGATGACTCAACAAATACATCAAGGCACAGAAGTTCCAGATGGTCACCCTCCAGCACGTGCTGGGACAGCTGGAGGAGGGCGATTTCCTGTCATCGTTGGACTTGGAGGATGCATACTTCCACATCCCTATTCTAAAGAGACACCGAAAGTTCTTCAGGTTTGTGGTCAAAGGGCGGCCCTACCAGTTCAAGGCCCTCCCGTTCGGATTAAAATCGGTGTCCAGGGTGTTCACCAAGTGCCTAGCACCGGTGGCGGCGCGGCTGCGCCTGCAGGGGATCCACGTCTACCCCTACCTGGACGACTGGCTCATACGGGCAAGGGAACTCGCCATGGAACACACTGCGAAGACCGTCCAGCTGCTCACGGACCTGGGGTTCTCCATCAACTTTCCAAAGTCCCACCTGGTCCAGTCGCAAGTCGCCCTGTTTCTGGGAGCACAGCTCGACACAGTGGTGCGGCGGGCCTCACCATCGGAGGAAAGGATAAGGACCCTCCTGGGAAAGGTGCAACGTCTGCTGGCCACGGACGTGGCCAGAGTGAGGTCTATCAAGTCCCTCCTCAGAATGATGTCCTCCTGCATTTATCTGGTGCACCACTGCAGACTTCGGATGCGGCCCCTACAAGAATTCCTCGACGCCCACTGGATCCAGACGACGGGCAGCTTCGAGGACAGGATCCCGCTCGACGAAGCGTTCCGTCAGGCGATACGATGGTGGGGTGTCCGCTCTCATCTGATGGCGGGAGCAGGTTTCCTAGCCCCGGCCCACCAGGTGACGACGGATGCCTCCCTGGCCTTTGGCTCCCGGAGGAGAAGACTCTCCACATCAACATCTTGGAGCTCCGTGCAGTGTTCTGGGCCCTCAGGTCCTTCCTTCCGTCCCTCAAACGCAAGGTGGTGAGGATCTTCACACACAACACCACCACGATGTTTTACATTCGGAAGCAGGGCGGAACCAGATCCCCTGCCCTATCCAAGGAAGCCCAGGATCTGTGGCATTGGGCCGTCGCCCAAGGGATGTTTCTGGTACCCTTTCATCTGGCAGGGATAAAAAACACCATCGCCGACTCACTCAGCAGGGAGCTGCGCTCGTGCCACGAGTGGGAACTGCGCCAGGATCAAGTGGACCGACTCTTCTGACAATGGGGCAAATCCCAGATCGATCTCTTCGTGACGGTGGCGAACTCCAAGTGCCAGAGGTTTGCCAGCAGGTTTCCCCGACCGAGGAGCATGGGCGATGCTTTCTCGTTCCCTTGGGACGGCCTGTTCCTTTATGCGTTCCTGCCGTTGCCGTTGCTACTCCGGCTCGTCAACCAGCTCAAGAGGTCCCGATGCAGGATGATCCTCGTCGCACCGGCGTGGCCGAGGCAGATCTGGTTCCCGACCTTCTAGACTTGTCAGCGTCCACATCAGTCAAGCTGCCGACGGACGCGGATCTTCTCTCCAGAGAAGGAGGCGCCATTCTTCATCACGAACCAGAGTCGCTGAACTTGCAGGCCTGGCTCCTGCAGCACTAGAGTTTGGGGGATACTACATCCCGGCCGACTGCAGAGAGGTTCTTGCGAAGGCCAGGGCATCCTCAACTCTCAAGTGCTACAGAGACAAATGGAAGAGGTTCTCTGTCTGGTGCCGTGCGCAGAAGATTAACCCTCTGCGGATTACGGCCCCTCAAGTATTGCCGTACCTATTGTCCTTGGCCAAGGCTGGCCTGTCGCACGCTTCCATCAAGGTACATCTGGCTGCCGTCTCACATTACACCAGAACTACAGGACGGGCGTCCTTGTGGTCTCATCGACTGGTGAAGGAATTTATGAGAGGACTGTTCCGATCATTCCCGCCGGTGAAGGCCCCTGCCCCGGCGTGGGAGCTCAACGTGGTGCTGACCAGGCTCATGGGGGCCCCATTCGAGCCTATGCCTTCAGTGCCGTTGAAGTTTCTGTCATGGAAGGCAGCATTCCTTGTGGCCATCACCTCTGCACGACGAGTGGGGGAGATCCAGGCCCTGTCTTGCAAGCCTCCATACTTGACTTTTCACGACATGAGGGTGGTGCTAAGGACGCACCCCTCCTTCATGCCCAAGGTGCTGTCGGACTTCCACCTCAACAAGCCCTTGGTGTTGCCAGTTTTCTTCCTGTCGCCTTTGTCGCCGGCTGAGAGGACTCTGCACTCGCTGGATGTAGCTAGAGCGCTGAAGTTCTACGTGGACCGCACGAAGAGTTTTCGGAAGACATCACAGCTGTTTGTGAACTTTGGACCTGTGAATCAAGGGAAGGCTCTCTCGAAGACTTCCATCTCCAGATGGCTCTCCGGCTGCATCATGCACTGTCACCAGTTGGCAAACCTACCGTTGCCAGGCCGTCCGAGGGCCCATTCGACCAGAGCGATCGCTGCTACTACGGCGTTCCTGTCTGGTGTGCCCCTGCTCGACATCTGCATGGCTGCTACGTGGAGGTCGACGCACACCTTCACGAGATTGTACTGTGTCGACCGGGATTCCAGGGAGGAGTCCAGAGTCGGCCAGGCAGTGCTGCGCAACCTGTTTGCCTAAGGTGAGCCTGATGAGGAGGTAAGAGTTGCTTAATGTTGAGTTGTTGTATTGCTTGATATTGAGCCTTTGCCACCTCCCGTGGTTGTGCATGTTTATACTGCTATGTATTCTTATATTCATGAGCATGTGAATCCATGCCAGACCCCATGCTGGAGAAGGAACAAGTTACTTACCTGTAACTGTTGTTCTGCAGCATGGGTCTGGCATGGATTCCCATGCGAACCCTCCCGCCTACCCCTCTGCGGCTCTTCACTTGGTCATACTGCCACTTCACGTGCTACCAAATCTGAGGATGGCTGCTAGGGGCAGGGCTTAGGGAGAGGGCAGTCATTGGCTGGGGGCAGTATGACCAGTGATTGGTTACTACTGAGAAAGACATATCAGAAACGAAACTGATACTGATTTTTTCTATACCGAGGATTCCCGGCCTGACGGGGAATATTCATGAGCATGTGAATCCATGCCAGACCCATGCTGGAGAACAACAGTTACAGGTAAGTAACTTGTTCCTTACTCACCATAGTGACTAGAGTACTCGTCGTACCGGTACCTCAATTTGTCCCACCTATCTTCCCCTGCTAGTATGCCAAGGGCATATATGTGCAAGTGTAGACTGGTATCTAAGCATCCAATGTGTTCAAAGGGGACTGAGGTGAGGTGCTGGAAGGCAGGGCGTTCCCATGCCGAGGCTGTGTCCTGTGCGCTATACGAAATTTAAAGGGGTAGCTCAATGTTTTCCTGCCAAAGATTCCGGTACCATCCCCATGTTAGGGGATGCCCCACAAGTATGGAGGAAAGGGGACCATGGACTAGGAGTTCTCCAGTCACTACAGTGAGTAACTTTAATCTTCTTTAAAGGAATACAGTGGACTTCTGGGGGTTATTCAGAGTAATTTCAAACTATTTAAAAGTTCAACAATTTACCAGAAGACTGGTACGCTCTCCTTTCTTTTCCAGACCAAAGGCTACCCCAGGGCAGGATAATTGGCCCAGGTTTGACAACCAAAGGTAAGTAATCAAGATATAGGAGACAAAGGGATCTGTTCCCAGTGGTCTATAGAGTACAGGAGGGGATGGAGTTGGGGCGGGTGGTAGGAGTGTACAGGAACAGATATGCTTACTCGCCCCCTGACTCTGGTTTTCCCAGTGATCTCGATGAGTTGATTAGGGTCTTCCATCCTTTGTTCCAGGGAGAGGTGCAGTGGGGTTGCAGGTTCTTCTAGTTGGGTGCAACTGTAAAATACAATCCGGTTTGCAAAGAAATGCAGATTTCAACTTTGCAGACCTCTTCAGGAACATTCACGGGATATAGGAAGGCGAGTTCCATTGATGACCATCATTGCATGCGCCGACTGGCGTCCCTCCAATCGTGGTTACAGAAGCAGCTCCAGGATAGGTTCCCTTGAAGATGGGGAGCTGGAATTTCAGCAAATGTAACTCGTGGTACAAGCTGGCAACCACCAAAGTTCCATGATTGAACATGGAATGGCAAAAGCTCTGGTGAGGTAGCCCAAAATGGAGCTGGGCAATCCAGGGACACTTCCGAAGGCTTTGAGGGGCTAGATCTTCAAGAAGGTGTCAAACCTAGTTTTTCCCACTAATACGGGGGCTGAATCACTGACTATGGTCTTCAGAGTTCAGGCAGAGGAGCATGGATTCACTGGGCCGGTTGCTGGAGTATATGGTGATCCACTACAGAAATCAACAGGCTGCTCTTGGAAGAGTTCTTGGCTCCAGCGTAGATCTGACCAATTGCTGCAGGAGTCCTCTTATCCAAAATCCTAGCTGACAGCAAGCCAATGGTAAGGATCTGCAGCATTCAAGTAGCCAGTAGTTGTCCAATCAAGGACAACTACTGGTTTCACATCTGCCACAATAGCAGACTTTCCAGTACCATTGATGTGGACTGGGAATAGACAGCCCCAGCACCCTTCCTGGGCGCCACACACTAATTCGCACTAGCCTGCGAAAGCAGTAGCTTTTCATGGAAAGTGCATGGCCTTGTAAGGTGTTTGCTGACCTGAGAAAGCAGGAAGAAGGCCAAACTGCAATATGGCCAAAGTACAAGTGAAAATCTTGTGGCATAGCCATTTTAAGACACTAGCCATGTGCAATGAACGTGCACCCCAAACATAATGCAAAAACGATACAAATGTAACTGCTGCCACCAGCTTGTCTTCAGGCACATATTAAAAGTAACCAAAAATCCCATGTGTAAAATGTTGGGGTGATACAAAAGTATGCCCATTGTAAAGTGGTGTATGAAATGTGAAAATACAAGAATTCAAAAGGGAAACAAACACCTCTCCAGCCTATTTCGTCTCTCCTTTGTGCAGTAACACCTGGAGCGTTCCAAGTGCTGGACGGGATTACCACAATAACTGATCTCGGGCCCAAATAACTGGACAGACTCAAGGAATCAGTTCAATAAAGTAGCGACACCTGACAAGCATAACAAATCACATCTCACACGGTCTGAGCATTTCCATGACACAAAAGGATTTATACCTCGATGTACATCAGCTATGACGTCAACCTACGTGCCAAACAGTAAAAACGTATCAGGCAGAGGGGGAACGTATAGCTTTATAGTTCATTCAGGTGTTACTAACATCATTGCCTGCCCCTTATCAACTAGGCACGCCTTGAACTACCTCAAGCTACATATAACACAGAAAATAGTAGAATAACAGCAGCAGGTTGGCTTCTGCAAAAACGTCTAGTCCATCATTACATAGGCCGTCCTGATTAGTTGTCACTCTCTTCCAACTTTGGACATTCGGCATGTTAGCACGCAAGCATAACGAAACCCAGGTGCGGGGAACATCATCAGACAACTGCCCACTTGGCTAATTAGCCTACTATCTCTTGTCAGTTGGGCCCTCACCAAGGCCTCTTTGTATTTGACCTGCTGACTGTTCTTTTCCTCAGAACTTTAGAGGGAGTGAACGAACATTGCTATCTTCGTCTAGAGCTTTATGAATAGGCCTTGTTTTCTGGTCTTGCACCACATGTGAGGAGACCATAGTTTGTCCATTCTGTCCTTCAATTTAGTGCTAATTGATTCAATTATATTGGGTGCTATCACTCTTCTGTGCCTCAGACTTGGTTGGTACTTCTTGCATATGCTTTCTGCGTCTTTGGTTGTCCAATACTTGGCACTCGCAAATGTTTACTCCTTTGCTTAATCTAAGAGAAATATGTCCTACGTACATGGCCTATCCTCTTCGACTCCTTTCGTGCTTTGCAGTTACTTTTTGCTGCAGCATCCTTGATCCTGAGCCAAACAAATATTCTTTGATTTTTCACGCATTTGTTTTCCGGTGCTTGTCAGCTCTGCAGTCTTGGTCTCTTTCCTTGAGGCTTACTATTCTATGAAACCGATGTCTATTTTCTCTACATAGTTGCTAAACCCGTGTTATATTTCCTACATTTAGCAAGTTTCTATGTCTCATCTACCTTGCTTTTCAGCGTATATACATCCCTTCTCACTTATCTTTGCAGCGTTTGATTTCTTCGTATTTGCATTTACTTCAGTCAACCCTTCATTCTTTGCGTATTCAAATGTCGTTTCAGTGCGCCCTCATTTCTTTTCTTCATGATGTCACTTTACACCTGCCACACTTTAATTGTAGTTCTATGTCCAGTGGTGTCTGCAGACTTCCTTATACCGCATCAGTTCACGGGTACATATGATATGGTTGTCTGAGCGGATGTCTTTCATATCTTCGATGCAGTATTGGGATGATACCAAGGGTCATACACAGTGCTTTCTTGCTGTTTTTCCAGTATGACGGAGGTGAGGGGGTGTGGTCTAATGATGTGTACATCTCCCTCGATACATTCCCCCCCTCTGGTCGAGTCCTCAACCACCTCCTCAATCTTCTTGGCCTTCTCTTCACACTGTGGTTTCTTCAGAATCCATATATTTGTAACCACACCACCATCCCCCCAGGTCACCTGCATTCCTTCTGTTCATCCACACTCCAGATCATATGGCAACACTCCCCAGTTGGTTGACAAAATTCCCAATGTCCCACATAGTTTTTATGATCCTTGGGATAGTAAAATGTTGTTCCTGGGGGTGCTAGAGGACTTCCTTTAAGGTGCTCACAGGTGGTGTTTGCGGTCTGTGTGCTCATCAGTTCCAGCATACACATTGATCATTATCTTCATCCAATAGCTTTCTTTGCTGTCTTCTTGCATTGTCCTATGATTATTCGTATAAGACAGAATACCAGCAACACTAGCACTAGTATTGCTCCCAACATTTTTAAGGCATTTGGAGAATAGAGATGAACACCAAACATCTACTTCTCATCTACTTCTTCCTCCATTTTCGTATGCGTGGTCGACCGCAGAGTTATTGCTTCCATCAGGGTTCCATTTTCTCAATTCTGGGCAGGCATGTAGGTACATAAAGAAGGCCTGATTTTTGCGCTCACACCTCCTTCCATTGCTATAATTATGTATAAGACATACCTGTTCTGGAGGCTCATGAGTCTGATGGCCATCAATTCTTCTTTAATGCCTTAAATCCTTTTGTTGTTGTATTGATTGTTTATAGCAGCTCCCATCTGGTGATTGGTAGCCACTTGGCTTTCACTGCAGTTTGAACTCCTGGCCCAAATATGGCTCTAAATGTCACTGCCGTCCTACTGAACAATTTGTGCTCATCTGAAATATCATTGTATGCTTCTATTGATTTTGCCAAAATGTAATTCTCTCTTCTGTCTGATGCGGTTGCGAGACCTCTTCTTCCTTTGGTGTGCCTCCATTTTCGGAAAGCTGTCTATGTGGAGTTCCCTTTGAGGGATCACCAATGCAGCAACATATATTATTACTATAGAACATATTCCTGTCCATCTTTTAGGTAGCTTCATGCAAGCTTTGGATCCACACGCCCAATATTGGCCATTATCACAGCCGTTCCTCCTGTCATTCCTGGTACATCCATTATTTGCTGGCATCCTTTATTTTCTCCAACTTTGGTCCGATCCCTGTTTCTGAAACTGAGTGTTGCATTCTTCATGGGCAGTATGGATACAGGTCCTGCTTCATCTTCAACCCATGTTAGTAACTTTGCATATTTGGCATAGTCCTTAAGACATTTGTCATTCACTATGTGCACTAACTACCTTTACTGGTGAGGTCATCAGTAAGTGTGCACTGCATGCCAACATTCCTGCTTCCCGTGCTGTAACTGGTGGATACTTTTCCATATACCTATAGCTGAGGTCTCTCCCAGCATCCTGGTGTTTCCCATGTGTCTGCACAATTCAGTCTCTTTTGTTCAACAATCCTTATCTCTCCTAGAGTCAGACCACTAAATGAGTAAAGGAGCATTTTGCTCTTCCAATTTGGGTCCTTTTCTATCTTTTGTGTCTTTATGTAGACCTCTTCATATGGGAATCTTCTCTTGGACATCCATCGTAAGGTTGCCCATTTCCCTTCAAACTTTCCTCTTGTCATGCATGCTGCTAGATGGCTGAGGCACTCTGCTTCATGTATAGGTATTTGTCATGCAATGAATGTTCTGAATGTGCTTGTGGCATAAGGGACGAGAGAACACACATAGCAGTTTCATCTGACGTTCTCCACCCCACCTCACTCATGAGTTGATACCACGTTATTTTTTAAATGGGCTGAGTTATCCAGTTACGTTTTTATATCCTGATAATTTTCTTCAGCATCCCTTTTTACTCAGTTAATTTGTTTGGAAATTTCAGGGAACATATCACTCATGCTTTTGTTAAGGATAGAAAGAGGTGTATCAGTGTTGGCTAGTAAAGAGAACACAGTGTACAAAATGTAGCTACAAGAAGTATTGCAAAATAATGAATGTCGAATTGTATCCTATGCAGTCCTTCTTGCTACGAACGTGTAGCTTACATAATGGAATATTCCCATTTTCTTTAATTCAATCGTTCGGTTTGTCACTTTTATAAACCACACTTTCTTATAATGGGAATGGTAATATGATTGCAATTATAATCCTGAAGGTAAAAGGTATGTTTAGGATTTCCCCAAAAATTTACAATATCAACTAGTTGTCTCACTAGAGCTGGATAAGATCAAAGTGTATATATACAAAATCATCATACGGAAATGTGTGTAACCTTACAGGCTGTATACATTGTGTACATTCTTCGTGTTCTGTTTTCAAAGCATTGTCTCTTTAGCCTAAGAGGAATCATTTTGTTAAACACTGCAAAGTCTGTTTGTTTTCCTTCATACTTAGGAATAATTGGTAGTTCAAATTGTTTTTACTTCACCTATTCTTTGTTGGCTCCTGGTAGCCAATCTAGTCTGCATTTGTGGAACTTCTTCTCTTGCTTCACTTTCAGTAGGTGCAGGAGGGGTAATGGTCATTCCTTTGTAAAGCTGTATGTCATTCAGGTACACCCAAGCTTTTCTTCCTTTGAGCTTCACAGTAGTGGGAGTGACCCCCCTCTACTAGATGCAGTACTTCAAAACAGGGCTTATTCCAAGTATGAATGAAACTTATAACAAGCACTTGGTCACCAGGGTACAAACGAGGTGGCTTCTGCAAGTCTGTAGGATGAATTGTGTGGCTTTCTTCAATCTTATTCGACCCTCTCTCTGATTTTCTTTTTATCTGTTGAGGAAATAAAAGAAATCCTAGAGGTCATATTTGTCAAATAATCCTGCCTCTCATCCCCTAATGTTTTTGCTACACTATGGCTAGCGGTTTTCACTCGAGTAGGAGGAGCATGGTGTGCCCTCATACAGCGTCCTGTCATCAACTCATGAGAAGTTAGGTGGTGATCTGAGCCTGGCTGGTTCCTCAAGGTAAACGGAGCAAGGCGTAGTATGTGTAACCTGAAAATGTCTCATCCGCTGTTCCCTGAGGATCTGTCATCCAGGTGGCCAGGACACGGCCATCACGATTGGATCCAGTTCCTGGGGTGGGCCAGTGCAGGATGATCATCTGGATGAGGGTCGGGGGGGGGTCTTCGCCGAGTGGAAGTGGGACACTGAAGGGTGAGACGTGGTATCCTCTTCCTCACGACACCTTTTCCCCATCCTAGAAACTCAAGCCTCCCCCTCCCGGATCAAATACTTTCTCACGGACAGTTCATCTATTTATGCATTTGTTACAGCACGCAAAACGCTCCGGTTTCTCAGTGCTAGTTTCATTGGGGTGCATTAGTTAGTACATTAGTTACATTTGTGGAAATCGATATAATATTGTGACCCCAATCGCATTGTTTAAATGTATGTTGGCCTACGCCAAGCTGTCTAAAGAATACCATGTACATAGGTTCCGCGGCAAGGTTTTGACCTTAATGTATTGTGTAAGCCGCCATCTTGGATCTAGCCGCCATTTTAGGTACTCTTGCAGTGTGGAAGTCACCCTGAATCACAAAATGGAGGCCGAATGACATTTTGAGTAAGACTCCGGCCATGGTGACCTCCGCGCACGTGAATAAATAATATGTCCGCAGGCCACTTGTTAGGGTCACGAACTAAGACCTTGTCCTCTCTTTAACCTGTGTGTAAATATGTAACTGTATCAGCGGAACTGATCAAATTATGTAAATTGTGTGTTCGACCTGGCTACGAACCCTAGCCACGGTTCCAAGAATGGTTAACTTGCGAGAGGGCTGGCCAATGCAGGACAAAACGTATAAAAACCCAAGCATCCCGATGACCGGTCTCTCCCACTTTCAGTGCGAACCTTACGTTGAAGGTTCGCGTGTTAGTCAGAGGGCCGAATAGCTATCCGTATGTCAATTGACTTTGGTAACTTTGTAACTTTGCAATAAAGCGCTTTGTATGTCCTTTGTAACCTGTGTTGGTGTGTTTCCTTTTGGGCTTCCCGGCCTCATATCAATTTCTCTGTTTCCACAGTTGGCGCCCGAATAGGGACCCTCAAGATTGATGCCGGATCATCGAAGGTTGACGCAGACTATCGAATCGGGATCGGACGGTGTGATTCTGCGGGCACGACCGATCAAGACGCGATACCTCGGCAGCGCTGCACGATCCGATCCTTGGGCGATAGTCGTGCGGTCTGACACGGCATCTTGACGAGGGTCCAATTCCGAGGCGGGCAAATTTGCCGAAACCACCGAACGCAGGTAAAAATTCGTTAGTTGAAGTCCTTTGTAAACCGTACGGTCCTCCTTAGGTTTGGTCAGGTGCAGTCGTGACCCGGCTCTTAATTTAACCCTGACAATTTGAATTTGGCATATTGTATCTGCAGACACAATTATTGGACCAGGTAACACCAATTCTTTGAGAAATGCCTGGGAAATTGTCTAGCTGCTTTAGGGCTCTGTTCCGCAGCGATTGACAATCTTTGGAATTTAGCCGTCCGGCACCACAGGAGGGGTCGCCGGCGTGTACTATGTACTGTAAGTATGGCATTGGTAGTATTGTATTTAATGACATTTGGCACAGACAGAC
Source organism: Ambystoma mexicanum (assembly GCF_040938575.1). Classification (NCBI taxonomy): domain Eukaryota; kingdom Metazoa; phylum Chordata; class Amphibia; order Caudata; family Ambystomatidae; genus Ambystoma; species Ambystoma mexicanum. The sequence goes on from NC_090921.1 coordinate 1,238,416,940, forward strand.
CAGAAATGCCTCCGAATTTCAGTGGCCAATCAATGGTAGTTTTGAGATCCCCCGTATTGAATACTTAGAATCGATCTTGCTTAAGAAAAAGGCTAGGCCAGCAGCCTTTGATGTGTTACAAAATTGGAAAAAGGAAGCATTGCAGCAGCTTAAAAGTAGGGATAAACATGCACGTCGTCATAAAACAAATGCCGAAAAGGCATTGTTGTATGACAAGGAAAAACGATTAGAAGAAGCCCAGAAAATGGATAGAGCTTTCTCGCTCGGGGTCCAGAAAATTTACCCCTCTAAAGATTTCCATGTTTCCGAGGAGTTTATTGAGAAAATATTGAACGAACGGAGGCCTGATTCTTCAGCGCCACCTCCGTATGCTCCTGTTGTGGGCACCTTGCCCGTTCCTGCTATTGTTCCCGTTGCTATTCCTACTCCCCCTGCGCAGCCTACTACTCCTAGTTCTTTGGTTGTCGCTCTTCTGTCTATTACACTGCCTCTCTCCCCTGCACCCTTGTCAAGTCCACCTACACTTTCGATTCCGGGGAGTCCCGTGTCCGTTAAAACAGATCCCGGTGCAGGGTCAACAATTGTGACTTGTAGTACTGTTCCTGCGGACAGGAAACAGGAACTATTTGCTTGGGCTAAGCATTGCATGGAAAAAGGTGATCAAACTGATGTATTTTCAACATTATCTAATTTGCACGATTTTCCCGAGAAAAATGTTTTTATTGAAGGACTGGGGATTCACTTAGGTGTAATGTGGGGTAGATTGCAGACTTCGGATCTCCCACAAGGGGTGAGAGATCTGAATGCTTTGGCACTTTCGAGGGATACAGAGCAGAAAGTATATGGACATGTTGATAGGTTGTTTGAGTTTAGGAGGGATTTTGAAAGGTTACAAAACGAGGATGATGAGGACGATAGGATATATGTACAGAAACGGTTCCTTTCGTGCCGAAGATCAGCACCTGAGGAAGTACGAATTTGTACAAAAGACGCGATTCGATGGATTTCGGATTCATCGATACCGCCAGATGAGGTGTATCACACATATAGTCAATACACGGTAGAGATGCAAAGATGATGGTACAGCACTTACAGGAGGAATGTATAAGGAAGAAGGTTGGTTGCCCCATAGAGTTATTGGGTATTTGTAAAAGAGCTTTTTCGCCCGACACTTCTACAGCTGCTTTAGCGCTCGATTTGGCCCTATTGCTCAGTAAGCGGTCAGAGGTCCCTATATCTCAGTTGCCTATGAGAGAGGTCCCTCCGACCCTTGTCCCAAAAGTAGAAATCCCCGCCGACGCGGCGGCTGGTACTCCCGTGACGGATATCCCTGCACATTACGTATAGGAAAAACCCGACAGGGTTTTATAAAGAAATAGAATCCGTCTTACAGTCTTCTGTGTTCACCTTAAGTGACATGGACTTATTGTTTCCAGTGCTTTTGCCAGTTGATGTATGGAAACAGGTACGGACAGTAGATGATGTGCCGGGGCTAGGGGATACATGGGTAAATCTGATTAGAATAGATGGGGAACGACCAGCTGGTGAGAAACCACCCCAGGTCATACTTACCTTACCCGATAGAATAGTTGCTAAACTAAAAACTATAATCCCAGAGAAAAGGATTATTTGGGACAAGCTTACGGCCTGCGTCCAAGGGAAAACTGAAGGTACTACTGAATTCTTTAATAGATTTGAACAGGTGTTCTCTGACTTCAGTGGACAGGATTTAGGCACAGAGTCGGGGAAGAGGTTGTGTGTGGACAAATTTGTACGTGGATTGTTGCCCGACATCCAGTCACAAATTATGTCCTCAGAGAGCGCTTGGCAGGCAAAATCTCAGTCAGAGGTTTTGCATATGGCCCAGTATTATGAGAATCGGGTTAATAATGAAAAAGAGAAAATCGAAAAAAGAAGGGGTGACTTAAAGACTAAGGTATTGTTGCAGCAAATTGTCAGAAACCCCAGAGGAGGTACGACACAGATTAGAGGTCAGTACATTCCAAGAGGAAATACTCCTCCAAATTCTATAAATATTAATCAGTGTGCTTATTGCCGCCAGGAAGGTCACTGGTGGGCACAGTGCCCTGCCCTTCGTCAGAGGTCAGGAGGCACATTTGGTGGTATGGGTAGGCGACCAAGGGGCCGCCCCGGAGCAGGGGGCCCTGATAGGGGTCAGCTTCTACAAGATCCCCAGCAACCTTTTTCACGGGAAAATCAGACTCCGAGTATGGACTCGAGAAATATATTCGATCACCCTTCTGCTGCCTATCTTTCTGAAGAACTTCCCTTTGACGAAGTTCTGTCTTACTAGGATTGCCCGAAGCAGCGTTTGGAACCTTTACCTATTCCCGTTATTCAGAAGGGCCCCTACGTTGAATTATTGGTGGGGAATAGGAAACATCAGTTCTTGATCGACACTGGAGCACAAAAGTGCTCCATTGACCATTCTAGGGTTCCAAACATCCCACTGTCAGGGCAAACAAACGTTTCTATAGGGTTCTCTGGTATACCAACTGTTTGTCCGGTTTCTGCGCCGGTATCTGTTTCTTTGGGTCCTTTCACAGACCAGTGCCCTTTTCTTCTTACTTCAAACTGCGGAGAAAATTTGCAGGGGTTGAATTTGTTAAAGAAACTGAATGCAGTGATTCATTGTTCCCCTGACGGAATAAGACTAACAGTTTCACCACAGCAACCCTCTAACTCCCAGTACTTGACCCGACCTCTACCTCCCGAGTTTGACATTGTCCCGGAATGTTTGTGGGCAATAGACGACAATGATGTCGGGATATTGCACATCGAGCCTGTTAAGATAGTCTTGAAACATGGGGTTAAGCTACCGCGCATTCCGCAATATAAAATTTCAATTGAAGGTGAGCGTGCTCTGAAATGCATTGTCTCCGATTTTGTACATCGTGGAGTGATCGAAGAGATAACAGGTAGCTTATGTAATAGCCCGATCTTGCCAGTATATAAGAAAGGCGACAATGCAATTCCGTACCGGTTTATAATAGATCTTCGTGCTATTAACCGAGTGGTAGCCCCACAATTTCCAATAGTGCCTGATGTAACTACGATCGTAACAATGATCCCTGCTACGGCTACACACTTTAGTGTCGTAGATTTGAAAAACGTCTTCTTTAGTATTCCGATACATGAGGAGAGCAGGTATTTGTTCGCGTTCACCTTGGGGGGGCGCTCGTTTACATTCGCAAGGGCACCTCAAGGGTATACTGAAAGTCCTAGTATCTATAGTAGAGCCTTAAAGGAGCAGCTCGACACCCTTGAATTGCCACCTACTTGCACGCTGCTTCAATATGTAGACGATTTGCTCCTGGCTGCAGACTCTGAGAAAGCTTGTAAAGAAGGCACTATATTGTTGCTTGTTCATCTAGCTGAAAATGGTCACAAAGCTTCGCTTAAAAAATGTCAATATTGTTGCCAGGATGTTGCCTATTTAGGCTACCTCCTGTCAAAGGAGGGGAGAAGATTGGCACCTGAACGAATAAAACACATTTCTGGCATGTCTGTCCCAAAAACACAGAAGGAAGTCAGAGTCCTGATAGGGATGGCGTCCTACTGTAGACTGTGGATCCCGAACTTTGCACTAGTGGTAAAACCGATGTTGGCTTTGACGAAGAAGGGCATTTCTCTGCCACTGCCATGGGAATCGGAACATCAACGATCATTTGAGCTTCTCAAAACCGCGCTATGTTCAGCACCGGTTCTGGGTACACCAAATTACGATAAGGCCTTTGTGTTGTTTGTGCATGAATGTGATGGATGTGCTTTGTCTGTGTTAACACAGGAACATGGAGGGAAGAATAGGCCGTGCGGCTATTATTCCTCCGCCCTCGATCCTGTTGCATGCGCTTTGCCGCGATGTCTGCGCGCTGTTGCTGCTGCAGCTGCGTCTGTAAAACAGAGTGAGGGGATGGTCCTAGGCCACGATTTAATCTTGATGGTACCTCACTCTGTTGATATTCTATTGAATAAAACTCAAACGCAACACCTTACCTCTGCCCGGTTGACAAGGTACGAATTAGTCCTATTTGCTCCTCATATCCAAATTAAAAGGTGTTGTGTTCTCAATCCGGCTGAACTCTTACATCTCCCGCAAAATATTGTTCGCGGTGATGAAGGATCACATGACTGCCTGTATGCCACCGAACAAGAAACAAAGGGCAGGATAGACCTCTCAGATACTCCTTTGGAGAATGCGGAAGGGGAGCTGTTTTGTGATGGCTCCTGCTTCAAACTTCCGAATGGCACATCTACAGCTGCTTATGCAGTTACTACTTTGAACAAGATCGTTGAAACTAAAAGGATTCCGCATAACTCTGCGCAGGCCGCGGAGATTATAGCGTTGACCCGCGCCTGTGAGCTCTCCCAAGGGCATAGAGTTAATATTTATACGGATAGCCAGTACGCCTTTGGGGTGGCTCACAACTTCGGAAAACTGTGGTCGGAAAGAGGGTTTCTGACCTCACATGGGACCAAGATTCAGCATGGTCCCTTAATAGTACAGCTGCTTTCAGCGCTCTCACTCCCTGAACAATTAGCGATCATGAAATGTGCAGCACATCGCAAGGTCATAGACAATGTGGGCAGAGGAAATGCTTTTGCAGATTTGATAGCTAGAAAAACAGCCACAGATCTTAGCACAGACATGTACACCTCGAGGGAAGTGAGAGATGTTTGTATAATAGATGAAGGCATTGGGTCTGTGTGAGATATGCAGACTGATGCCTCAGTTGAAGAGGCTAGGAAGTGGGCTGAAGGCATGGGAAAATTGGATGATGAAGGGTGTTGGGTGGACGCATCCGACGGGAAATGGTTGCTTCCTGATTCTTATGTGTTAGCAATGGTTACAATGGCACACGGTCCAACGCATGTGTGTGCCCAGCAAATTACGAAGATATTACAGCAGGTTTGGGCGAATGATAAAATTTTGGAAACTGCAAAGAGACATGTTCAGAATTGCATGATTTGCCTGCAGCACAATGTGGGTAAAGGGACAGTGACTCCAAGGGGAATTTTCGGGCCCCCCTCTGTCCCCTTTGAATCCATTCATCTTGATTTTATTGAAATGGAGCGATGTAATAACTTGAAATATGTTCTTGTCATCATTTGTGCTTTTAGCAAATGGGTCGAGGCTTTCCCTGTCAAAGATGCTACCGCCATGACTACCGCAAAGATCCTGGTGAAAGAGTACTTCCCTCGATTTGGGCTCCCGAGGATAATTTGGTCGGACAACGGCCCCCATTTCATCGCAGCCGTAATGTTGCAAATATGTGTTGCCCTAGGGATTGAGAAACGTTTTCATTCAGCTAGGCACCCTCAAAGTGCGGGGTTGGTAGAGAGACACAACGGTATTTTAAAAAACAAACTTGCAAAAACATGTGCCGACACTAAACTAAAATGGCCCGACGCTTTACCTATTGTGTTGTTAGCTATGCGCACCACACCCCAGACTAGAACTGGGCTCTCTCCGTTCGAGGTGGTTATGGGAAGGCCTGCTAATATCTGGGGTCTCCCTAAGCCTAAAGCCCTGAGGGATGTGGATAATGTATTTCTCATAGATTACTGTAATCAATTGACTAAAAATCTGTATTTCATTTACCACCAGGTGAATGCTGCCTTACCTGTACGGTTTACGGGCCCAGGACACGATATACTACCCGGTAGCTGGATCCTGGTGAAGGCCTACGAGAGGTCTTCCTGTCTTGCGCCTCGCTGGCGCGGACCCTACCAGGTATTATTGGTCACCAGGACGGCAGTGCGGGTGGCAGGAAAGAAGAACTGGATACATGCAACGCATGTTAAGAAGATCCCTCACCCGACGCCACACGCTACAGAAGAAACAGAACCCCTCGCTGGTGCTACAATCTCTGATCTCGGAGTAGCAGGCAGCGTTGTGAGTGCGTCGGAGAAGTTCTCTGAGCCTGAGGAGCTCGGGGAGCCGTCCATTTTGTCTCCGCACTCCCTTGATCAATCACTTCCGGAAAATCTTGTTTCAAAGCACTGCGACTGCCGTCGCCACCGACACGACGCTCCCCTCAGGGAGCGACGATACTTTGCTTTTGGATTCAACAAACTTGGGTACCATCAGGTACAACCTTCGACCACGGAAATAGAATTACCGCACGAGTGTCGTGCATCTGGAAGGAAAAGAGTGATTGAAGTACTGTTGTCTTTCTCTTTTCGAACAAAGAAAAGGCGGGTTCTGTTGGCTAGGGTTGGGAAGGACTCAGAAATCGCACGGCCGAAGTACCGCCAGCCACGAACATTGACCATGATGACCACGGGATGACCATGATGCCTGCCGCCTTCACCGCTGCTCCCTGTATTGAACTATTAGATAAGGAGGTGACCAAATCGAACAATGAACAATGTGCCTGGGCCCTGAGAAAGTACTGTTGTGTTCTCGTTCTGATTATTGTTATTTTTGCAACTGCTGCCATGGGACTTTGGTATTTTGAAGAAATTTATCCTTTGAAGCCTCTGTTACCGACCAAAATCGTACCAACTGTTTTGACTCCCTCTGTACACCTTCACACTCTGTCCGCTAGGGACTCTCGGCATAGACAGAAATATCATAATAACACTTTGATGATAGTGATGAATGCTACGCATGCTATTTTTAATAAGAGTAATTGTTGGATCTGCACTCACTTACCACAACATGGGAACAAGGGACTGGGATGGTATATACATCCCTTACCTTTAACAACTTCTTGCTATGCCTCTCTTAGAGCACTCTTCTTTGGCCGATGGAATGATAGCATCTCAGGGAACTTCGATGGGACTAATTTGAACGAATTTGAAAAACATGAATTGACTCCCCTGGGATGCTCGCTTTTTGCAAATAGAAGTAAACCTAACGTCGCTTCTATTAGGCCGTCTGATAAACTATCTTTTCCTTTTCAAAATCTAGTTTCTTTTAAGATGGCTCCGATAGGCAATGAGGATGCCATGCCTCCTTCTTATTCTGTGAATCATAGTCCTGATTCTGTTCCTTTCTGTGTACAAAGAAATGGCACTAGGCCAATGGGAGACTTCGGGCCTTGTGTAAATACTGTAAACTTGACTGGGGAAAATAGGCCTTTGTATGTAGGGGAACCCGTTTATTTTGTTTGTGGTAGTTTAGCTTTTCCCTGGTTGCCCAAGGATTGGCAGGGGACTTGTTATTTAGGGATATTGTTACCAGGTGTATTTATAGCCAGTACCTTAGAGGTATCTAAGGCTCGCCCGCGACGGGATAGTAATGGAGACACCCCTGGACAAGTGTTCGGGGATATAGCCAAATCAGTAGTGCCCTTTTGGGGACAAATAGCAAATTCAGAAAACATTAGGGGATTAGCGAGGGTGTTGGAGAAAACGATCAACCGGACCACGGACATACTTTACAATATGACCTTAGAGCAAAAGGCGATAAGATTGGTAGCACTTCAAAATCGAATGGCATTAGATGTCATCTTGGCAGAACGAGGTGGAGTATGTAAATTAGTGGGGTCCGCTTGTTGTGTTTTCGTACCGGATTCTTCGCCAACAATTTTTAAAGCAATTCAGAACTTACACACTCTCAGTTCTGAAGTCCATATCCCTGTAGGAGACTGGAGCCTTAGTACTTGGTTTTGGGATTCTTTACGATCTTGGGGGTGGAAGGTGCTTTCTGTCATTTTAGGTATTTTAGGGATCCTGTTATTTCTTTGCTGTTGTTTTCAATGCCTCCCGAGTATATGTGGAATGATGGGGGGATGTTGTGCTCAGGTAATGAGCGCAATAGGGCATAAGATATACACCCCGAAGACAGCATCTAAAGAGTTCATGTTGCAAGAAGTTCTTATGAACAACTTTATGGCTATTGACATTTCGGACAATGATGCGGAACCTATGGATGATAATGCCTTCAGTTATTTTCGAAAGTAGTAGGAAATGATGTATTAGCACTTGGCATAGGCCAAAAAGGAGGGTCTGTGGAAATCGATATAATATTGTGACCCCAATCGCATTGTTTAAATGTATGTTGGCCTACGCCAAGCTGTCTAAAGAATACCATGTACATAGGTTCCGCGGCAAGGTTTTGACCTTAATGTATTGTGTAAGCCGCCATCTTGGATCTAGCCGCCATTTTAGGTACTCTTGCAGTGTGGAAGTCACCCTGAATCACAAAATGGAGGCCGAATGACATTTTGAGTAAGACTCCGGCCATGGTGACCTCCGCGCACGTGAATAAATAATATGTCCGCAGGCCACTTGTTAGGGTCACGAACTAAGACCTTGTCCTCTCTTTAACCTGTGTGTAAATATGTAACTGTATCAGCGGAACTGATCAAATTATGTAAATTGTGTGTTCGACCTGGCTACGAACCCTAGCCACGGTTCCAAGAATGGTTAACTTGCGAGAGGGCTGGCCAATGCAGGACAAAAACGTATAAAAACCCAAGCATCCCGATGACCGGTCTCTCCCACTTTCAGTGCGAACCTTACATTGAAGGTTTGCGTGTTAGTCAGAGGGCCGAATAGCTATCCGTATGTCAATTGACTTTGGTAACTTTGTAACTTTGCAATAAAGCGCTTTGTATGTCCTTTGTAACCTGTGTTGGTGTGTTTCCTTTTGGGCTTCCCGGCCTCATATCAATTTCTCTGTTTCCACACATTGGGTTGCAAGGTTAAAGGTTACATTACTTAAAAGGAGGTGCATGAAAGTTACATTTTACAATAGAGAAGAAGTTAAAAAGGAGGTGGGGCAAGGCAGAGGGGGATGCAATAGTCTTGGTGGGGGTATAGTCAGTTGAACAGCCACGTCTTCAGGTTTCTGCAGAAGGGCCAGTGGGCCTGTTTTTATCTGAGCGTAAGTGGCAGATTGTTCCAAATTTTGGCTGCCATGACCAGGAAGCTTTAGCCCCATGCAGAGAAGCGGTTGAACTTGTGGGGTCTTCAGGAGGTGATAGTTGGCCGACCGCAGAGGGCGGGTAGGGCTGTATTTCTCTACACACCGTGACAAGTTGGTCAGGCAGTGTTAGAGAGACAACGGTGGACCAGAGATAATGTTTTGAATTGAATCTGTTCCTGGATGGGCAACCAGTGTGCAGCTCTCCTGGCTTCTGAGATATTGTCCGATTTGGGAGAGGCCAATGGCCGCTCGGAGGGCGTTATTCTGGATTGTCTGGAGTTTACTTGGTTTGCGTTCGGATGTGCCGGTAAGTAAGGCCTTGCAATAATGGAGCTTGACTCCAGTGATGACTCTTGCTATTTTAAGGCAGTTAGGAGTTGAAAGGAATGGCCTACTGGCATCAAGCAGTTTGGCTCTGTAGGCCGCTGCTGATGCGATACATTCCGTGAGAAGTTGAGGTTGGCATCCAGGTGAACCCCCAGGGTTTTGGCAGTGGTGAAGGTGGTGATGCAGTTAACATCAATGGTGAATTCTTTGTAGGCTGGATCAATGTTTTTGTTGGGATTGAGCCGACAATGAAGATTTTCATTTTTTCGTCGTTGAGATGAGACAACGTTGGTGGGAGGCCATCTAGTTTTGAATGAGCTCATACAGTGTTTATGGTTGCTGAGTCCTGGGCATAGGATCCGGAGAGTGGGATAAGGAGCTGCATATCATGGGCATAGTTTGTGTACAAGATGCCTAGAAGGTGAAGGTGGCTGAAGAGGGATTTAGTGTAGATGTTGTAGAGAGTGGGGCAGAGACGGGAACCTTGGGGGACTCCACATGTGACAGGAGTGGGTTCAGCAGAGAAGTCATTCATGAAGACACGGGAGGATCTGTCGGCTAAGAAGGATCTCACCCAGTCGGAGGCTGTGGGCGAGAATTTAGCTGTTGAAGTGAGTTGAGAACAGAGGATTTTGTGGTCTACCCAATCAAATGCTGCAGAGAGGTGTAGCATCATCAGGAGGGCCAGTTTGATAGTGTCTTTGATGGCATCGGTTTGTATTTTCAGATCTGGTATGGCAGTTTCAGTTCCATGCTTGGGGCAGAATCCTTATTGGTGAGTGCCCAGAATATGGTTTTCCTCTAGATGTTGTTCGACCTGGGTGTTGGCAACACGATCCAGGATCTTCAGGAGGTGGGGAACTGTTGTAATGGGGCAGTAGTTTGTCAGGATGAATGGGTCTAGGGAAGGTTTTTTGAGTAGCGGTAGGACCCATGCTTCCTTCAGGCAAGTTGGCACTGAGTTGTGGAAAAGGATGCATGCATAATGGCTGCGAAGAGGGGTACGAGTGTCTCGGCAGTCTTTGATGATGGGCGCTGGACAGGAGTCGCCTTTACAGCGTGATGGTTTGAGGATCCTGGAGACATCCTTTTCTGAGACAGGGTGGAAGCTGAACGGGGTGATGGAGTGGGACCGTGATGGGATCGCAACTGTGGGCGCTGGTGGTTTGGTGAGCATGGTAAATGTTTTGGCAGCAATTTCTTTTCTTTGAGGGAGTTGATCTTTGCAGTTAAGGTGTTTTGGACTTTTTCGCACAAGGAGCTGTCTACTGTCTGGTCTGGCTGTTGGGGGGAGTCTAATTCTTGGAGGATGGTGAACAGTTCACAGGATTTGGATGCAGCATTGCTAATTCTAGCTGCTAGCTTTGGCAGTGTGTATTTCCTTTTTGTAGTTTTAGGCAAGGGAGGAGAAAAGAGCTTTGGAGACAGGGGAGGGTTCTTTTATCCAGGCTACCTCGACAGCGTGCTTACTGGTGCGGATTTCAAGGAGCTCAGGAGTGAACCAGGCATTTATTTTTAGAGACAGTTTGGCTTTTTTGAGTTTGAGGGGGCGGGAGTGTGTTGACTGCTTGTGCGACAGCATGTAGAGGTCAACTAGTGCTGCAGGGTCTGTTATGGAGGGTGGTGGGTGTGCCAGGGTGGCAAGTAGTTGGTGCAAGGTTAGTCGGGTTGACGTTTTTGGTGCACCTGGCCATGCATTCAGGTTTGGCAGGATGAGCTGGTCTGGGGCGTTCTGAATGTGGGATTTCAAATGCTATGATTCGGTAGTCCGACCATGGGCTGGGGGAGGTGAAGGGGGTGGGTATGTTGCAGTTGAGGTCGCTTAACCAATCTAAGATGTAGCCTTGGTTAGGGGTGGGCTTGAGAGAGCGTTGTGTGAAGCCGGCATGGCTTAGCACCAAGTCCGCACTGGTGACCAAGGTGTCAGCTGGGTCATTGAGGCCTATGTTGCTGTCATGATTCCTGCCCCTCATGTCTCCAGCCCTCCAAAATGTCAGGCTGGAATCAGGCCATTATCATCTACATGGCCCTTAAGGGCCTCTCCATCCCTCCAAAGACCCACTTGGAGTCAGACTTGGTGCCTGTGGCACTAGACACACACTACCATAGGATGGCAGTGAGCATTGGACTTGTAGTGCCTAGGTGGGACAAGATGGATGCCCCCACTTGTTCTGGTTCCTAGAACTGCATACACAGTCTAGCTTTTTGGTTGTGGTTCAGCCCAGAGACACCTGGGATACCCAGAGAGACTATTTAAGCCCTGCCCAGGCCGAGAAGCACGCTTTGCGTTTCTCTGCACCTGCAGCGTGACACTCACCGTGTTCGGATCGGTCTCCAGAAGGCTTACACCTTTCATCTGCGCTCAGCACCTGCAAGAACAAGAACACCATTAGGAATTGCCTTACCTTGTGGAGCATCCGCCCATCTTCCATCGCTCCTTCAGTTCTGCGGGCTCCTTTGGTGGTATTATTTTCTTCCCGGCACGCCGCTTCCTAAGGGAAAAGAACAGAAAGAAGACGTTAGTAAGCATTCTGCAAACCTTCGCTTACTTTAAAGACTGTAGTAGATTCAAAAGCCTACCTGAATCCAAGCCGTTCTGGGGAAACTTCATCTCCAGAGCTTCTCGTCCATCTGCAAGTGGGAAAAAAAACATCAGGTTAGCTTGGGAAAGCATTCAGAGGTGCCACGTATTGCGCTACTCACTGCGTTTCTTCTTCTTAACTGGCGTCCACGCTGAAAAAATTGCGGCACCTAAAGACAGAAAAAAGAACTCTGTTTAATACAAGTACGAAGAGGTCGCATCGCACCCTCACTAACCTTCAGTGTTACTCACCTCAAGCAGCACGCCGTCATCCCCGGACGCCGGCCATCACCTGGGGAAGGAAAGGAACGAGAATTAGAGAACTGTTCATAGAGACTCTTTATACTTACCCGTCGGACTCTCGCCAGTGAAGTAACTAGGCAGCAACGAGCCCACATCAATCAACGCACCCCTGCACTGAAAGCAGGATGGAGAGCACACTTCACAAGAAAACAAGGTGAGGTGTGGACCAAGGGTAAGAGTTGGACCCCGGGGAAGAAGGGGTTCGAGCATGCAGAGACAATAGAGAGTTAAACGCTACCAATCCTGTGTTTCAGGCCCAGTCTCCAGTCGAGTAGACTCCAGGGAAGGGTTTGAGGTCGTAAGAGGTCAGAACAGGCTGAGTGACTTCCCTGTGGATACCAGGTGCGCGTTACAGAACACAAAGCCTCACATCAAAATCCACCTCGGCGTCATGGAAACATCAGAAACTGACCAGTTAGCCCACATGTTGGGGCAGCTACGTTCCGAAGTACATGCAGCCAGGCAGGAGACCAACACCCTGAGGAGAGAGCTGATAGTAGCCAAAGAATGCACTGATGATTTAAGCCGGCAACTTCTCGAGTCACAAGCAGGGCATGCACCATTGCCGGGAAGCGTGCCCTCAATGCCAGCACCATCAGCCAATCCCGTTCAGATAACCCTTCCTGGGGCAGTTCCCTTGGCCCCGCCCGAACGATTTACGGGGGATCCCAGTAGGTTTGCAACGTTCAAGAACCAGTGCTGCCTGCACTTTCTTTGTAGACCAGGGGCCTTTCCGAATGACCAATCACGGGTGCTTTTGTGCTATCCTACCTGAGTGATAGTGCCGCAGACTGGTCTGTACCCTTTGTGGCCCAAGACGATCCTTTGCTGCATGACTTCAGGGGCTTTCAGCAGGAGATGGAAAAGCTGTTTACCCGTCGTTCTCATGGGCAGGCATTGGAAAACGAACGTCTGTCCCTACCCCAAGGGAATCAAGACCTATTAACATACATAGCCACGTTCAATAGACTCGTAGTTGAAGCAGAATGGCCAGTGGAGAAGAGAACCACGTTATTTCATCGGAGGTTGCGGGGAGAGCTCAAGGATATTCTCACACAAGTAGTGAACCCCCCGAAAGACTGCTCAGAATTCATTGACCTTGTTTTTCAACTGGATCATAGGTTGTAGGACCGAAGAGCAGATCGAACCAGACCGGACCCTCACCCTATGTATGTGCGTTCAAAGGACAATATTGCCCGCACAACGGAAGGTTCAGGAGAACCAATGCAAATCTGGGGAGTCAGATCCCCCTTGACTAAAGCAGAAAGGGATAAAAGGAGGCAGCAGCAGTTATGTCTGTACTGTGGAAGGTTAGGTCATTTCCTTAAAGAGTGCCCTGTGAAGCCACCAAAGAGGATGGTAGAGGCCACGGACAAGGAAGATACCATCAAGGAATCGGAAAAACTCCCCAGCCCGGCAAGTGTAGGGGTCCACTTGTGGAGCGAAGAAAGTGAACTACAGACCTCCCATTTTGCACTATCTGTGGTCTTGATCAATCACCAACAACCATTTCAGATGTACTCAGTAAGAGCGTACAATGACAGTGGAGCCGTTGGGAATTACAACGACCAGGATCTTGCGGCAAAGATGGGGCTTCTGTTACACCCTAAATCAACCACCGACACTGTTACCACTGTCGACGACACGGAAATAGCTTCTGGTCTAGTATCCCAATGCACTGCAGCTTTAACCCTTCTGTGCCAGGATGGACACCAAGAATCTATCGTTTTCGACCTCATTAAGGCACAACAGCTCCGGTTGATTTTGGGAATGCCATGGTTGGTAGCTCACAATCCTCGAATCGATTGGCGAGCAAAAGAATTGGCCTTTCCTGAGACTTGCACCCACACATGTTATCGCCAAGAGAAACAACCAATAGATACCAGAACCTCCATGCTTGCGACTGTGGCAATCGGCACCCTACCAAGTGAATACCAGGACTTTCAAGATATATTTCAGAAAGAACAGGCTAGTACCCTGCCACCGCATAGACCATACGATTGCCAAATTGACCTGATACCCGGAGAACAAATCCCTTGTGGGTGAATTTACGCACACACTGAACCAGAAAACCAGCACCTGAAGGCCTATCTTGACCAATACCTGGCCAACGGATTCATCCGTCCCTCGAGGTCTCCAGCAGCCAGTCCTCTATTCTTCGTACCGAAAAAGGAGGGGGGACTTGAGAACGTGCATCGACTATCGCACACTGAACCAGATTACTGTAAAAAACCATTACCCCCTGCCACTGATCCCTGAATTGCTTGATCAAGTCAAAGATGCCCAAATCTACACAAAACTAGACCTGAGGGGGGCATATCACCTTGTTCGTGTAAAACAGGGGGACGAATGGAAAACTGCTTTTCACACCAAATACGGCTTGTACAACTATCAAGTAATGCCCTTTGGCCTTTGCAACGCGCCTGCAGCATTTCAATACTTCATGAACGATGTCCTACGGGAATTGATTGATGTCTGTGCTCTAGTGTACATCGACGATCTTCTAGTATATTCTGCATCAAAGCAGGACCACGTTAAACATGTCCGATCCATACTGGAAAAACTCTGTCAACACCAGCTCCACGCTAAGCTCGAAAAGTGCTCATTCCACGTCTCTGAGGTGGAATTCCAGGCCTTTATTCTCCGCCCGAATGGAATCCGAATCAATGTACACAAGGTAGATGCTATCCTGAACTGGCCATCCCCAAATTCATTCAAGGGGGTTCAAAGTATGCTGGGTTTTGCAAACTTCCACCGCCAGTTCATCCCAGGATTTTCGCAAATCGTGCATCCCATCACGTCATTGCTAAGGAAAAGCAACAAAAAGTTCCAGTGGACAACAGATACTGAGGAAGCTTTCCAGGAACTCAAAGCAAGATTCACCTCTGCCCCAATCTTACGCCACCCTCGCCCTGATCTCCCATACCTGGTGGAAACGGACACCTCAAGCATGGCTATGGGAGCCGTCCTCTCACAAAAGGACCCTGAAACGGGCCAGTTACACCCTGTTGCCTTCTGGTCGCATAAATTCACACCCCCTGAACTCAATTACGCTATCACAGACAAAGAACTCCTGGCCATTAAGTCAGCCTTTAAGGTATGGCGGCACTACCTCTTGGGCGCCAGACACACAATCACCGTAATAACTGACCACCGGAACCTCCAGTACCTAAAAACGGCAAAGGCCCAATCCTCACGACAACTACGTTGGGCTCTTTGTTTTGCTGAATATGACTACGTGATTACATTTCGACTAGGGGTGAAAAACGGGAAGGCTGATGCCCTTTCCCGTATGGGGGTGGAAGAGCAAGGGTATCAGACCCCTGACCCAATAGCAATCATCCCGAGTAACAAGCACCTAGAAATCACAGCAACCATAACTCAGAAAGAATTACATGAAGAAATCCAAAACCTGATGAGTCCGGAGCAATTACAAGCGTGGAGTGCACAAGGAGAACATTACGTGATAAATGATCAGTTGCCCTACTTCAGGAATCATTTATTCTTACCAAACCAAGAACTACGAGAACCGGTCATGTCCGGTTATCATGATTCCTTGATGGAGGGCCACCCCGGAATCGCTAAAACCCTAGCCAAGGTAAAACGAAATTATTGGTGGCCCATGTGGCGTAAAGACATTATCCAATTCATCCTATCTTGTGGAGTGTGTGCTCAAAACAAGTCATCCAAGCAGAAACCGGCTGGGCTATTACAACCATTGGAAATCCCACAAGCACCCTGGCACACGTTGTCCTTCTATTCTATTACTGACCTACCACCCAGGCAAGGGTTTAACACTATTCTTGTGGTCGTGGACCTATTTTCAAAAATGGCACATTTCATTCCTCTTAAGGGGCTCCCAAATGCTTCCACTCTGGCAAAGGTATTTCTTGAAGGCATTGTACGGCTCCACGGGTTTCCTTCAGTTTTGGTCTCAGACCGAAGTACTCAATTAGTATCTAACTTCTGGAGAAAATGCTGCTCTATGGCCTAGATCGACATCCGGCTATCCACCAGTCACCATCCCCAAACGGATGGTCAAACAGAGGACAAATCAGACGCTCGAGCAATATCTGCGTTGCATGTTACACCAAGCTGAAGGAAGCTGGTTCGACCTATTATGGATAGCTGAATATGCGTATAATAATTCCTTACACACCAGCACTGGGAAGACACCCTTTCATTCCATGTATGGCAGGCACCCGCGTACTTCTGAGTTGGATGTTCCTACAATCCTGGAAATGCCAGCATTCAAAACCTTGCACCCGACCATTTCTGAAACATTTAAAAGGGCAGCCGAACCCCTACTTCAAGCTAAGAATCACCAAAAGAAGTTTGCTGATCAACACCGAGCAAAGGCCCCCAACTACCAAGTGGGAGACAAAGTCTGGCTGGCGTCTAAACACGTGTCCATTAAAGGAGCCCGAACTTTCCGTCCAAGATACCTGGGTCCATTCACCGTCACCTCCGTGATAAATCCTGTGGCGGTCAGACTAGCTTTGACGTCAAACATGCAGATTCATCCTGTGCTCCATGTGCCTCTCCTTAAACCTGTTCAACCTGGGACCCGGGTAGCAACTCCACCGCAACCAGTAGTAGTCGCCGGGGAATTCGATGTCAAGGACATCCTAGATTCAAAGTACGTCAGATCCAAATTATACTACTTAGTAGACTGGAAGGGGTATGGTCCATAAGACAGGACATGGGAGCGATGGATGCCCCCATATATTTCAGTTCCCATAACTGCATGTGCGATCTAGTCTTTTGGGTGTGGTTCAGCCCAGAGACACCTGGGATACCCAGAAACTATTTAAGCCACATCCAGGCTGAGAAACATGCTTTGCGTTTTCTGCACCTGCAGCGTGACACTCGCCGTGTTCGGATCGGTCTCCAGTAGGCCTGCATCTTTCTTCTGCGCTCAGCTCCTGCAAGAACAAGAACACCGTTAGGAACAGCCTTACCTTGCAGCGCTTCTGCCCATCATTCATCGATCCTTCTGTTCTGCAGTCATCTTCGGCGGTGTCATTCCCATCCCGGCACGCCGCTTCCTAAGGAAAAGGGAAAAGAACAGAAAAAAGGCATTAGTAAGCATTCTGCAAATCTTCGCTTATTTTTAAATACTGTACAAGCTTCAAACGGTTACCTGAATCCCAGCTGCTCTGGGGGAACTCTGTCTCCGGAACTTCTCATCCATCTGCAAGATGGAAAAGACACTCCAGGTTAGCGTGGAAACATCTAGAGGCGCTGCATACCGCGCTTACCCACCACATTTGTTCTTCATAACCGGCATCCACGCTGAAAACGTTGCAGCACCTAAAAGACACAGAAAAATAACTCAGTTTAATGCAAATACAAAAGGGGTGCATCGCGCATCGCGCTCTCACTCACCTTCAGCGCTACTCATCTCCGCAGCACGCCGCCATCCCCGAACGCTGGCCTTCATCTAAGGAAGGAAAGGAACGAAGTTAGAGAACTGTTCAAAAGACTCATTATACTTACTTGTCGGACTCTTGCCAGTGAAGTAACTAGGCAGCAACAAGCCCGCATGAATCAACGCGCCCCTGCGTTGAAAGCAGGATGGAGAACACACTTTCCAAGAAAACAAGGTGAGCTGTGGATCAAAGGGAAGGGTTGGACCACGGGAAAGAAGGGGTTCGAGAACACAGAGACAATAGGGAGTTAAACTCTACCAATCCTGTGTTTCAGGCCCAGTCTCCAGTCGAGTAGACTCCAGGGAAGGGTTCGAGGTCGTAGAGGTCAGGACAGGCTGAGTGACGTCCCTGTGGATACCAGGTGAGTGTTGCGGTCCCCAAGGATTGTAGTTTTGGACTTGGGTTTAATGGAGGTGAAGATACTCTGCATTAGGTTGTCTTCGAAGATGGGTCTGGGGGACGATCGACAAGGAGAATTGTGAGTCTGTGGGCGACCTGGCAATCTTAGTGAGTAGGGATTCACAATTGGGGATGACTTTAGTTTGCGTGACTTGGATGGTGAGGGTGTTTTTAAAGATGAGGGCGATTCCGCCTCCTATTTTTGCAGATACATCACATCTTAAGGTGGTGAAACTAGGGGGGATGGCAATGAAGAGGGATGGGCCAGCATCAGGATGGAGCTACGTTTCTGTGATGGCAAGCCGGGCAAGGTCGTTGGATGTTATGAGGTCAAGGATATCTGCTGCGTGGGCTGAGACTGATCTTGCGTAATGAACACGCAGTTGATGGCTTTGTTGTTGGGACTGGCGGGCTTGCATGTTTGTGGATTTTGCAATGGATGGGCAGCTTGGAGGTGGAAGCGTGGGATGAATTGACTATGAAATCTGAGTAATCTGTTCCTAGTGAAAGACGTCGGAAGCGAGGGGATGGTCGCTTTGGTATTACCCAAATTGTTCGAACACAATTGTTCGAATTACCCAATTGACCGAAAGTCAAGGGTCCGGCCTTTGCACAATTGACTGCATATATATATATATATATATATATATATATATATATATATATATATATATATATATATATATATATATATATATAGTGTAAAAAAACTTTGTTAAAGGGACATTATGGTTCCAAGTAAAACCGAAACCCCTTGAAATTCACCAGTTATGGTAAGTTAAACAACCATAACTCGCGCCACCACTGTGCACTGCTAAGACTAACACCTAGGACATCAAAGATGACATACTGAATTTCATAGGTTTTTAGTAGCGCAACTTAACCATAACGTCCCTTTAACAAAGTTTTTTTTACTGAATTTCATAGGTTTTTAGTAGTGCAACTTAACAATAATCTCTCTGACTTTATGTACATGTAACATGGAACATACTGAACCCCCTCTACTGAATTTGATGTCCGCGAACTCGTCTAATGTCCGTGGAAATATTTGGACAACAGCACCACTACCCAAAAAGTCTGGGGGGTATGTTTAATTGTTATATCATAACATATGAACATTGTACAAATTCACAAACCAGCACACATACACATAATATGTAGTAATAAATAAGAAGTGTAACCCATATATATAACACATTAACCATTCATTTAAATACAATATGTTCTAAAATGGAATATACCAAAAGAAGAAAGATAGTCTTCCAACATGATTACCTCAAAGAAACTCTGCAACTAAGAGCAACAGCAGATCTACAGACCAGTAAGAACACACCTTAACAGAAGCTAGTAAGTGTACTGCATTTTACTCATATATTTGTAAACTTTCTGTATTAGATACAAAAAAAGTTGTGATATGTTTTTTTTTCTCACAGAAATGTCTAGTACTCTGGAGTGGCTAGAGGAGTATTTCCCACGTGAGGAAATGTCTGAAGATAGTGAACCTAATGGTAGACAATTTACTATATAAACCAATTAATAAACATTATTTTATATACATTTTAACATATACATTTTCTTTTTGTACAGACCATACAAAAATTGAAAATAGTAAAGAAAAAGAAGTATTGGATAAGACTCTCCAACACATGGAAGAAAAAAATGACCTACTCATAGCAAATTTCAACAATTTGAAAAACATTGTGGAGGATCACTTGAAACAAAAAACTAGATACCATTGCCCCACATGTACCTGTTCCCCCTCACCATATCCCAGTCAATTATCCCCAAACCCTCTCCATGAACCAAAACGGTTTGATGAGACTTCCATCCCTGCTTCACCTCATATAAATCCTATTGAAACCCCCAATTCTCCTGTTTTTGTTTCAGTTTCTGCCTCACCTTCTCTGTCATAAATTTAACATTCATCTGAAATAAAGTAAAAGTATTATATTGTGTCCTAATTCATTTCTTGTCTTTTTTTTAAAAGCAGTTCAGGTGTCCGCAGACAGCGCGGGTGTCCGGAATGTCCGTAAAGAAACGAAAATGGGGGCATCCTAAGGACACTATATCTGTCCGAACTGTCCGCATGCAAGTTGAAACTGTTCTAAGAACACACCTGGTCTTCGGGATGTCCGCAATCAAACTACCACATGCGGTGTCCTGAAATGTTCATAAATAAACAAAATGGGGGTGTCATGAGAACACTACACATGTCCTTATTGATCGCAGGTGAGCTGAAACTGTTCTAAGAACACAGGCAGTATCCTGAAATGTTCGTAAATAAATAAAATGGGGGTGTCCTAAGGACGGTATACTTGTCCATATTGTTCGGATGCAAGCTGAAACTGTCCTAAGAACACACACGGTGTCCTGAAATATTCGTAAACAACCAAAATGGGGGTGTCCTGATGATGCTATACCTGTCTGTATCATTCACAGGCCAGTTGAAACTGTTCTAGGAACACACGCGGAGTCCTGAAATGTTTGTAAATAACCTAAATGGGTGTGTCCTGAGGACGCTATGCCTGCCTGTATTGTTCAGAGGCAAACTGAAACTGTCCCAAGAACAAACGCTGTGTCCTGAAATGTTCCTAAATAAACAAAATGGGGGTGTCCTGAGGACGCTAGAACTTTCCGTATTCTTCGCAGGCGAGTTGAAACTGTTCTAAGAACACAGGCAGTATCCTGAAATGTTCGTAAATAAACAAAATGGGGGTGTCCTGAGGACGCTATGCCTGTCTGTATTGTTCGGAGGCAAGCTGAAACTGTCCTAAGAACACACACGGTGCCCTAAAATATTCGTAAATAAACAAAATGGGGATGTCCTGAGGATTCTATGCCTGTCCCTATTGTTCGCAAGCGGGTTGAAACTGTTCTAAGAACAAACGCCTGTTCATAACTGTTCGTTTCACTTGTGACGCACTTTTAATTAGTTTCAGGACCTGAACAGTGTCCATAGAACACCAACGCGCATGCCCAAAACAGTTTCAGTGCATTTGATGTCCTGCGGACACCCGCTCCCTTCGCGGACATGTTCGCAAAGCTATCACATGACCGCACGCACGCTGAGCATGTGTTCTGACTGGGAACACTGTTTATGTCCCTGAACAATTTAAAACGACCTTTTCAAGCAATCCACAATATTTTTCAATAATAACTCACCATAGTAATCCTGAGTTTCTACATACTTTTTGGGACTTTTTGAACCTTTTTTTGGTGTTCGATCTGTCCACGGACAGCGCGCGTGTCCACGAACCGCGCACAAGCACCCCTATAAAAGGCCACACCCTAGAGCTCATGCTCATTGTGTTTCTGGCTATTTTACAGAACACAGTGCATTTTGCTGCCAACTTTCCAGATTTTCATCTGAAACCTGATGGCATCAATGGCTGCAGTACTGTGGGACAGCTTATTCCTCAAACTGCCTCACAGGCCATACGTAATACTGATGACCCTTACCTTTCGAGGGTCACAGTTGTGTGTATGTACTGCGACGCAGTACTCTGCAGGGGGGAGAGACTTCAAAGTGCTTTTGAGACTCTGGTCTCAGAGCACGAGAAGATCTGCTCACTACCCAAGTAAGACCCACTCTACATCTTCCTCTCTCCACCCACCCTTTCTTATCCCCATAGTTGGTGTTCTCCCTTACCCTCCTTTTCCCTAAAACAACAAAAATAAAAAAAAATAAATGAAGCAGGGCCCTGTGTATTTTTTAGAAGTCTGCGAACATCTAAAATGTTGGGGTGCTGCCCTATCATAACCATTGCAGTTTTGTCTGGGAGGAAGTGGTGGCTCTAAAAAGAGCCTTTCCTTTTGGTGGTGTTTCGATGTGTTTGAAAAATTTGAAATGCTCAACACCTACTACAAAATGGATGCTGTAATTCCAAAAAAGGTTGCAATGCATTTTGTACATTTCTCAGAAAAATCTGATTGCCAGCATAAGTAAGATGCACTCCATCTCTGCGAAAAATGTATGTGCTACGAAACATAATATTTTCATTGTGAAAAGAGGACATGCCAAAATCTCTTAGAAAGGCACAAACAGCCTTATTGACATTGCGCCTTGCTTTCTCCATTTGTGGACCAAATGAAGAAGAACAAAGCCATATTTGTCTCTGCGCAATCCGTGAAAAAATTACTTGAGAATTTGGAAACATGTCCATGACCTTCCCAAGTCCTTCTTTCATTGCAAATTGCAAAGAAATTCCAGACACATGTCCTAAACTGTTCCCTCCACAATGAATTACAATTATGTCTGGATGTTGCTCTGTCTCCAAAGTAGCACAGAGAGGTAGCAAGTCCAACCACTTCATTCCACGTACTCCATGCCAGTGCACTTCCACATGTGGGAATCCAAGATCTACAGCTACTCCACAGCTTTCTGCATGCACCTTCAACCAATGTATCCACAAAATCCAAACAATCTGTTTTCTGAAACACACAGCCATAGCCATCTGTTCTTCTCTCAGCAAAAAGAGTATCTGAGAAACTCTCTCTGGTCCAACACACCCACTAAACTTTACTGACCAATCCCTTTCTCTGCTCATTCTCATTTGCATGCTTCCCCACCCCAAAATCCCCAGATGTAACACGCGATGTCCGCGGACTACCGCCATGTCCACGGACATATCGTAACATGGACAGTCCTACCATTTCCATTTCACTTTCTGTGCCATTCCCTCATTGGATATAGCTAAGCAATCACACAACCATCCACCAATCACATCCAAGACCTCTACATTTAACTGCATCAGCATAGATCAGCACTTCAAATGTACTGTTAATCTCTCTGAGTACAAGTGTCATATCATTGGAAAGCACCTTCTACAAGAAATACTGTACACGTCTCCAAGATTTCTACTTGCAGCTGCATGCATATCCATATGCATGAACACAAACTACAGGTATGCATATTTTCTGTATAGTACATGTACAATTCTTATAGATTCATATAAACAGATTAACTGACTTTTAGCTTGTATAACCTATAAAATGAACTTACTGTCATTTTTTCCATCTCCTATAATCAACTGTCACTTCCAAACCTGTCTGCTATTTAATTTCTTTTTACACACACATTTGCAAAGCATGTTGAACTAACATATTTAAAGTACAATATAAAGAGTTAACATACTCAAACAAAATTGAATGCACACAGTATGTTCAAATATCATATAACAATACTTGAACAAAAACATAAAAATCAATGTCTAAATTAAAATCAGTGCTATATACAAACAAAATTACTAATTTGTTTCCTTTACAATTGCAGTGAAGACCACTCTCCTGACAAGAAGCAGCGAATTTGAAGTACAAAGAACAACTAAGAAGAAACCTGACATTCCAGAAAAAAAGTAAGTTAAATACCACCATAATATTTTACTATTACTCAAACACACTGTAAGGTTTATTCATGTTATTTCTGCGCCTAGAAATAGAGATTGTGTACCATTCTGTCCACAAATCCCCATTTCCTAAACAGAGATTTACAGGCAGAATGGCGCACAAACTCCTATTTTTCAGCGCACAAATGACCCAACTCAGCCCCTAGAATTTTGATATTATAGAACAAACAACTATTTTAATTGTATATCATTAGATTTACTATTTGTACTTCTCCACACCACTAGCTTACTTTCTACTGTCATCTGAACCCCAGTTTAGTAGCACATAAATTCAAGAATACCCATCCCAACTAGTTGTAGTTGCCCAATGCACAATCACACACCATCACATACATCTTTATCATCATACTCAGACACTCATGCACGCAGCACACATAAATTGCAGAACACCCCAACCCATACCTTCTTTATTTTTTTCAGCAGACCCTAAAGAATGCCTACCAAAAATCAAGTCCGTAGAAAGCAACGCAGAAGCAGAGCAAATGAAAATAGAAGTGTCCAAAATAAACATCCATCTCTAGCAGAATTTGTAAAAAGATTTCAAACAAAACAGCTAATAGTCATTTAGCAAAACAAAACAAGCTTCAAGTACAGAAACTTTGCCTCCTCTATCAAAATGTAAAACTAACCAGAAATCAATTAACAAAAATTCAGCTACCACTACAGATAAAACTGCTCCTATAAATCTTGATATAGTGCCAAGTAAGCATACCAAAAAAAGTATTTTAGCAAAAATGTTCCGTCACAGAGTCCTTCAAAATCTTATAAAAACAGGAGAGAAATCAGGCACAACCCTTAAAACCTATCGTAGGAAATTAATCTTAGAAGCTTTAATAGACAGTGCAATCCTTCTCAAAAGAAAGTTATTTATTTTAGTGTTAAACAAAATGAAACCAATAACCAACCTAATGACTAAATTACAAAAAAGACTTCTCAATAAACGAAATGTCAACAGTGATAACTTCTTAAATATCTGTGGAGGTGATTGGAGTCACACTACAAGCACAGAACCATAGTTTAATGAAGAAGCATACAAACAAAAGCAAACAAATACAATTGCCATACATTGCAGTGGACGAGGTTATGAAAAAGTTAATACCATAATGGAAGAAGAAATACTGCTTACAAAAATATCCCCAGAAAACTTAGAATTACCTCTCTATTCAACTGAATCACAACATCTAGTATACAAATGGCCATGCACGTCAATGTGTAACATTCCCAAAAAATCTTTCAAGTCTTTATGCCAATTCCTCAATCAATATGTGAAAGGCAAAGACAAAATCAAAATTAAACTACTGCAAAATATGGATACCTGTCCAGTGCGCAGATTCACAGGACTACAAGGACATTCATTGGCCTGCATTTCAGGACCTACTTGCAAAACCAACTTCCATTATATCAAAATGATATCAACACATCATTCAACTATAAGAAATCTAGTCTATAAACTGTACTATGCTAAAAGTCCTGCTTTAGCACTAGCCAATTTAAATAACATTATTCTACATAGTACAGCAAAAGACCTACTTGAAGAAATCGACTATATCCAGAAAAAATATTTTGGAAGTGAAAGCCACTTAAAGAATGAAATAGCTTTAAAACAAATTAGCAACAATTCTCTGCATGGCAACTTTCTACTACACACATACAAAAAATAAATACTGAAATTTAAAAGTACATCTGCTGAAGTACCAAACCATGTGTGTGTATGTTGCCGCAGAACTTTTTATAAAAGTAACACAAAACTGTAGACCTAACATACAAAATAGAAGACAATGAAGATTCCAAATGGTTTGAATTAGCTCTCTACCTTATAGCAGAAAACAAATACGAAATAACTGACCCCTTAATACTTTGCAGTTACTGCACTACAAAACTTGACAACAACCAAACTCTGTCACGTGCTATCACAAATAATTTGGAATTATTTCCACTACCAAATCCCCTACAACAACTCAATTTATATGAGAGCATCATAATTCAAACAGTGCACCCCTTTCAAGCAATAATACGCCTTCAACCAAAAACAGCAAAATCACGTCCCTCTGAATTAGTGAAAGGTATTCGTGGAAAAGTAGTGTATTTACCATTAGATCTAAAACAAAATGTGCACACTTTAGGAGTGCAACGTCCAATGGAGCAATCTTCAACTATCTTAGTAAATGGTGTACCTACAAAAGACAAAAACAATTGTCAACAACTGGTAGATTTACATAAAGTTATACAAGCCTTGCAATATCTAAAAGACAATAATGAATACTACAAAGAAATTAATATTGAAGAAAACTTGAAGGATACCACTGAAAGAATTCAAGAGTCACACGAAGCTGGTCAATTTGAGCTCCTAGATCCTGCTACAGTATCCAATACTTTAGACCATTATACAATTCATCCATTGCACTCTAATGACACCGTAGAAGATGCACTAGAAATGTACCAAATGCGCCAAACAAAAGGATCACCAATCAGCATATGGGAAAAAAGTATAGAAGCACATGCTTTTCCTCTACTCTTTCCTACTGGCAAAGGAGGAAGGTACGATGATAGACCTATTCAAATAACAGCATCAGAATACCGCTCGTTACGGACGTATTCTGAAGATCCCAGATTTAGACAAAATGTGGAATACTTATTCCACCTACTCTTTGAAAGTGAACTAGCAACTTTATGTTATGAAGTTGCACACACATTAAAATCAGGATCCCACTTTCAAAATATGTCAGCTACACAATTATTACAAAAAGTGCAACAAAAAAAATGAGGTTTTACAATCAAATATTACAAATCTATTAGCAAACATGCGTGGTACTAAAGAGTACTGGTTTTGTCGTCATGGAGTTGTACGTTGTATGATAAGAAACCTTGGCCCCCCACTTGGTTTGTTACATTAAGTTGTGCAGAATATGCATGGGAAGATTTACATGATTTCCTACGCATATCAAACAAAAACAAAACAAACATAGATATAATAACTCCCAGAGAACTTTGTTCTCTAGATCCTGTTAATGTTTCAAGATATTTTCACCATCGCTTCATTGCTATGCTACAATTTATTTGTAATAAATCTGTTCCTCCCCTTAGAGAAGTGCAACACTTCTTTTGGAGAAAAGAATACCAAGCCAGAGGAGCACCACATATCCACATGCTTTTATGGCTTAAAGATGCTCCTAAATTTGGTCAAGACATTGACGCCACTGTGTTAGTTTATTGAAAAATATGTCACTTGTGAAATTCCATCAGAAGCAACAAATAGTGATCTTCATGCACACATTTTACAATTTCAAAGACACAAATGTGGCAAATACTGTCGTCACAAATACAAAAACAAAGGGAAATACTATACCAAATGCCGCTTTTGTTTCCCTAGACCGGTTACAAAAACAGGTCAAGTGAACAACTTCATGTCTTCAGTTAGACATAGTGTTAAAGGTAAATCACCTAAAAATACATATTACATAAAAAGAACAGAAGAAGAAAAATATATCAATGATTACAATGCAATCATTGCCCACTTTTGGATTGCAAACATAAATGTGCAGTAGATTGCAGACCATTCCACTGCAGTTGCACAATATGTTACAGCATACTTAACCAAAGCAGAAAAAACAGAGCTCCAAGACCTCTGGAATGACCTGTCAGACAAAACACTGTCTCAGAAATTATACAGCTTGGCCATAAAAATGCTCTCCCATGGAGAATGTGGCTCCTATGAAGCAGCAGATCGTTTAACTAGTACTGCTTTGCATGGAAAATCTGAAAATATAGTATGGCTAAGTCTTGGTCCTGTTAAATCTAGAAAAAGAGTTCTAAAATCATATGACGATATAGAAACAATAGCCAAACATGATCCCATAGCCAAGACATTTTAAAAACAATTTACTGGACACATACTACCCAAACAGAAGTACCACTTTGGAAACCATGTGTCTATACCACATAGCCCAAAACTTCACATACAAAAATAATTTAAAACCTGATGGAAAAAAAGGTAAATACAGAGTGTCAAATTGTGAAGGCAGCTTAGTAAAAGTCACCAAACCAAATTTAATTGATCATACCAAATTGTCATTAAAGACTCCTCACCATAAATTATATGTCCCTGCTACAACTCTTTAAACCATGGAGAAAAGAAGAAGAAATACTAGATAACTATGACTCCTATGAAGATGCTTTCAAAGCAAATGAAAGCACTATAACCGATGTAAACTTTACACAGTACAAAACAATGTTGCATAATGAACAGCAACACGAAGAAGAACTCCAGGCCCAACTAGATAAGGACACTCCTGACAGTAGTCAACCCTCTGTAACAGGAAGCCAAGAACCACTGGGGGAGCCACTAATAACAAATGAGGCAGAATTAGCTATGACGGAAGTAGAAAACACCATGGGGGCAATTCATAGAATTTAGCGCACAAGTGGCGCACACGGCTGGCGCACAGTGTGCGCGGGCGAATCCAGCCGTGGCGCACAGTGGTGCAGCGACCCTGCAGCAGCGCCAGTTACGCCCCCAAGAACGCCCCTCACGCAGGGAAAAGCCATGAAAATCCCCAATCCAGCGCAAAGGGCTGCGCTAACCCTGTACCAGAACGGCAAGCGGGGAAAGTGTATTACTGGGGTTTGCGGGAAGTTTCACACACGATTGGCCCTGTGCGAGCAGGGTACGTGTATATCAGGGGTTCGCGGGAAGTTTAACACGCGATTGGCCCTGTGCGAGCGGGGTATGTGTATATCAGAGGTTCGTGGGAAGTTTCACACGCGATTGGCCCTGTGCGAGCGGGGTACATGTATTACTGGGGTGCGGGAAGTTTCACATGCGATTTCAGCAGGGTACGTGTATTTCCGGGGTGCGCGGGAAGTTTCACACGCGATTTCAGCAGGGTACATGTATTTCAGGGGTGCGCAGGAAGTTTCACACGCAATATCAGCAGGGTATGTGTATTTCAGGGGTGCGCGGGAAGTTTCACACACGATTTCAGCAGGGTACGTGTATTACTGGGGATTTCGGGAAGTTTCACACGCGATTGGCCCTGTGCGAGCGGGGTACGTGTATTACTGGGGTGCGTGGGAAGTTTCACACGCGATTTCAGCAGGGTACGTGTATTTCAGGGGTGCGCGGGAAGTTTCACACGCGATTTCAGCAGGGTACGTGTATTGCTGGGGATCGCAGGAAGTTTCACACGCGATTGGCCCTGTGCGAGCGGGGTACGTGTATTACTGGGGTGCGTGGGAAGTTTCACACGCGATTTCAGCAGTGTACATGTATTTCAGGGGTGCGCGGGAAGTTTCACATGCGATTTCAGCAGGGTACGTGTATTTCGGGGGTGCCGGGGAGTCCTACACGTGGATTTGGCAGTGTGGGTCCTCCCAGGTGTTCCCTGTACACACTCCACGGCCCCTGCAGGCAGCCCTCACCACAGGGGACTACTCTGAACCCCTGGTCATGTCCCGCAGGCAGCCCACCCAACATGGGCATGCCCCCAGCAAAGGCACATGTCTCCTTGCACTACTGATCACCAACTCATGTCCCCTTGCACCCCCAGCAGTGTGGGGCACCTGCCAGCAGGCCCCCACTCATGTCCCCCTGCACCCCCACCCCCAGCAGTGCAGGGCACCTGCCCGCAGGCGCCCACTCACGTCCCACTCCTGTCCCCCTCCACCCCCACCCCCCAGCAGTGCGGGGCACCTGCCAGCAGGCCCCCACTCATGTCCCCCTGCACCCCCACCCCCCAGCAGTGCAGGGCACTTGCCCGCAGGCCCCCACTCATGTCCCCCTGCACCCCCACCCCCCAGCAGTGCGGGGCACCTGCCAGCAGGCCCCCACTCATGTCCCCTTGCACCCTCACCCCCCAGCAGTGCGGGGCAGCTGCCAGCAGGCCCCCACACATGTCCCACTCATGTCCCCCTGGACCCCCTCCCCCCAGCAGTGCGGGGCACCTGCCAGCAGGCCCCCACTCATGTCCCCTTGCACCCCCACACCCCAGCAGTGCGGGGCACCTGCCAGCAGGCCCCCACTCATGTCCCCTTGCACCCCCCACCCCCAGCAGTACGGGGCACCTGCCAGCAGGCCCCCACTCATGTCCCACTCATGTCCCCCTGCACTCACACCCCCCAGCAGTGCGGGGCACCTGCCAGCAGGCCCCCACTCATGTCCCCCTGCACCCTCACCCCCAGCAGTGCGGGGCACCTGCCAGCAGGCCCCCACTCATGTCCCCCTGTACCACCATCCCCAGCAGTGCAGGGCACCTGCCCGCAGGCCCCCACTCATGTCCCACTCATGTCCCCCTGCACCCACACCCCCCAGCAGTGCGGGGCACCTGCCAGCAGGCCCCCACTCATGTCCCACTCATGTCCCCCTGCACCCTCACCCCCCCAGCAGTGCGGGGCATCTGCCAGCAGGCCCCGACACATGTCCCCCAGCCAACACGTCATCACAATCTAGATCCCTGGCCCTTATGGGCAGCCTCCACATGCCAAACACCCACCCAAGTATTGCATCCACCCACTTAGAAATGCCAATTACATGATACAACCCCAATGGCAAGTATGTAAATGAACACATGTCCCTCACATACACACAATGGGTGTAAGTGAATGTCAAAACCCATATCATGACATGCATGAAACCAATGAGATGATACTACACATTGAAGTTTGATGAAAAAAATGTATTAAAAGCAACATAAATGGAATTAAAAATAAACAAACGACAATGGGAATTAAAAACGAAAAGCAGCATGTCTGTAAAATAATGAAAAACAACAAATCATAATCCAAAGAAAAGGTGTCCAAAGTCACAGTTCAAAAAAGTAAATCCAAGGGAAAAACAAAACTGAAAACCATTGCTCCATGGGTAAATCCAAAAAAAAAAGTGTAATCCAACAGTCAACTATATACAGATAAACAATCCAGGGTCCATGATCCCAACTGAAGAAATGAAACCTATCTAAAACTACTACCTAATAAAAAAAACTATATTAAAAAATGTGGTCCATTGTCCAAAAGGTCCAAAATAAATAAAAAAGCAAAGGAAACCTAACACTAACTACATAACTATTTACAAGGGCAGCGGGCTAGTCCGACGGCTCACTGGTTGATGTCATGGGCCAGGGCATCATCGAACTCCTGTTCAATGGCTTGGAGGCGGGCATGTTCCCTGGCCCCGAGGTCTCGCAGGGACAATGTGGTGTCCAGCTCCAACTCCCTGCGAAGACCCTCGAGGCACTCAGCCCGCCTCAGCGCCCTCTGCATGGAGTTCTCCGCCCTGACCATTGTGAGCCGTTCCTCCTCTGCCCGCTGCTGCTCCGCACCTATCTGCTGGCCCAACCACTCCCACACGGAAGACACTCCCATTCCAGGGTTCTCTTGCCCTCCGGCTGATGCCTGCCCCCCTGATGTTGATGGCCCCGAGCCATGATGCCTCCCACGTCGAGCCTTCCGCTGCCTCCAAGGCAACTGCCTGTGCCAGCACGATGGCATCCAGGCTGCTGGAATCCACCAACGCCGTCGTGCACGTGCCCTGCCCGATGATGCCGTCACATCCTCCATCTGCTGGGGTCCAGTTGCTGGTGTGTCCACCCCTGCTGGACCTCCAACTCCCGACTGTGGCAGGGATGGGATCCCCACCGAGTTGGCTGCGTTGGTCGGGGCAGGTCCACAGGGGGCCCTTGTGGCATCTGGGCCGGAAGACGGCATGGAGAACGACTGGCGCATAGCCTCCACAGAGGAGGAGAGGGTCGCCAGAGTGGCCGACACATGTACGAAACCCCCGACCATGGCCGCTCCCAACTGGGCCACGTTGGCACGGTGCTCTTTGTGATGATGTGCGTGCTCCCCCTGGGAAGCACGCATGTCATCACGAATGTCACGCGTGCGCAACGCGACACCAATCAGGACCTTCTCCATACGGCCAAGGGTCCCCTCGTCCGCAGGTGGAGGGGAGTCAGATGACATGGACATCCCCCCTACCTGCGGACGGGCCTGGGATGGGGGCATCCCTGCTGGTGCATAGTGGTGCAGTCACAGTGTCAGGGACAGTGACATGCATAGGCCCCACCACGGCGACCTGTGCTGCCTCCTGCCCCTGCCCCTGGACTGCAGCACTTGCACCAGCAGGGATGCCCCCACCAGGCCCCATGTGCGGCTCAGTAGCGGCCTCCTCCTCCTCTGTGGAAACCACCAACATGGATGGCTCCACACCGTCTTCCGCCGTTGCAAGCCCCTGTGGAGGCTCACCCACCCCGTTTCTTCACTTGGCGCTGTGTAGAGGGAGACATAGAACACAAGCATCAGGGTACTGTACAATGGTCCCCTAGACAGGAAGCAATAGCAGATGAGTGGCACTGTCAAAGATCACTTCCATCATGTCCCTCCACAACACATGGGTCAGTGCAGGCAAAACACATGCAGTAACAGGCATGGCGCATGCTATGGACATTAGCATACATGTCCAAGGGACTCTTGAAACATACAATGTTGTTTTGGAACTCACATGCGTCATGGGTCATGCCTATCACATGCACACACTTCACCGTAGTTTCATCCATCTGGCCTCGTACACCCCAGACACAGTGAATGCAAGGATAACTAGGCTGCATCAGTGAATCTGAACATTGTCACAGACATGTATCATGCATCCATGGCATTCACAAGTCACAGACACGCAAGTCAGACACACAAACATGGACACTATACATGTACATGGCATCAGCACCCATCCATCACCCCCACCCATGTCCAGGAACAGAGACTGGCATGCTCTCATGTGTCCATTCCACATAGGGCTCCCCATGTTGCATTTAAACACATGCACCAACCGTGTGGTTGACATATTACTGGTCTCACATGCATGACCATGATGTCCCTGCACACACACATGCGTACATGGCCTATGGCACACATACAGGCAAGTATCAGACAACCAGCACACTGCAACATGCCCTGTCTCACACAGCAATGCTTGGCCACTTACCGCTCGACTCCAGACGGGTCTGCCTCTCAAGGATCTGGGCATGGAGCGCTGGGCGTACGCGTTCCAGGACCATCATCTGGATGGTACTCATGCTGCCCCGGCCTCCCTCCACGAGGCGCCGGGTCTTTATGAGGGTCCTGGACCTCAAGTCCTCCCAGCGCTTCTTCACTTGCTTGATGTTGCGGGTTGCCACCCCCTCCGCGTTGATGGCAACCACAAAGTCGTCCCAGATCCTGTCCCGTCCTTCCTTGTCAGCGCGTGATGATCCGAAGAGGGCATCATAATGTCCCAGGACAAGCTCCACCAGGACACCAACTTCCTTCTGACTGAAGCTGGTGGCCCTCTGCCCCTCTGGCTGGGGGTCGCCAGTGGTCTCAGATGGTGTTTGCCCCGACATGGCGACCACCGAGGCAGGCATGGGTGGGCAACTGGGTCCTGGGGCTGGGCTGTGGAGCAATGTTATCCCAGTCGGGAGTCTTCTGTTCCAGCAGGGGTGGGCACCGCAATTGGACCCCTGCAGATGGCTGATGTGCAGGCACCAAATGGCAGGGCACGAGGGCAGCAGGCAGTCAGGCAGCAGCAGATGGCAGGTGGGAGCGTGCTCGGGGCTCTGGGGGGCAGTGATTCTTTTGTGCAGGAGCGTGGTCTTCCGTGTGATTTCGCGTGTGTTTTCGCGTGGCCAGCTTGATACGGAGTGATTTGGTACGTGAAAAAATTGCACGTCAGCGTGTAATTCGAGGAAAGGCCCTTAGCACGTAAGCACGTCTGCACGCATACGCGATTTCATTGGACCAAAGGCCCTTAGCGCGTAAGCGCGTCTGTGAGGTATCGCACATGGGCGTTGCCCTGGCAGGGCTTGAAGAACCCACGTGGATTTCCATTGCTCTGTACGTGCTTTCCGTGGGGTGCGGTGCGTGTGTTTTCCAGGCATTGGGGTTCACACGCTATTACTTCACAGCGGGTGGGTGTTGGCTATGCGTTCTTCTACACGCAGACGGTGAGTGGTACCCCGCTCGCCCAAGGCCTATCGCGTGTGAAACTTCCCGCACACCCCCGAAATACACGTACCCCACTCAATCGCGTGTGAAACTTCCCACGCACCCCCGAAATACACATACCCCGCTCAATCGCATGTGAAACTTCCCGCGCACCCCCGAAATACACGTACCCCGCTCAATCGCGTGTGAAACTTCCAGCGCACCCCTGAAATACACGTACCCCCAATCGCGTGTGAAACTTCCCACGCACCCCCAAAATACACATACCCCGCTCAATCGCATGTGAAAATTCCCACGCACCCCCGAAATACATGTACCCCCGCTCAATCGCGTGTGAAAATTCCCGCGCACCCCCAAAATACACGTACCCCACTCAATCGCGTGTGAAACTTCCCACGTACCCCCGAAATACACGTACCCCACTCAATCGCGTGTGAAACTTCCCGCGCACCCCCGCAATACACGTACCCCGCTCAATCGCATGTGAAACTTCCCACGCACCCCCGAAATACACGTGCCCCGCTCGCACAGGCCCAATCGCAGTATGGGACATTCATCATTGCTGTATATTGCCACTTTTGTAATGCGCAGGGACGCTACCGCCTGCCTTCGTGTGGCGGACGTGTTTCGGCTTGTGCGTGTCCTTGGCTGTGCGTGGCTTTGCCCTATTCGATTCCATGAATACGTGTGGTTCGAGTGCATGTGGGCGTTCCGTCTGCTTCCCTGCAGTACATCCCCAGTTACGCCCTTATTTTTGCATGTTGTTCCCCATTCCGCGCGTTACGCCCCGTGTTCCGCCCACTTTCTGGTGTATGCGCCGAGGTTGTGCGCTTTCACTGTGCGCGTCGCACACGCCGTTCGGGATGTTGCAGTGACGTGTGCACCATGCACGGGTTTGGTGCACATCCAGAGGAAAACACGCGCAGGGACTTCCATGAATCGCACGCGTGCACATGCGCCTGTTTTTTCGCGCTTGCACCTGCTTGCGCCAAGGTTTTCGGCGCACGTTTGTTCCATGAATCGGCCCCCATGTGTCAGTATGAAGATAAAGAAGACTTAACTATACTACAATCAAAACTAAACAATGAGCAACGTAGCATTTTTGAAGAAGTAACAAAAGAAATTGCACATGGTGTACAACATGAAAACAAAGAATGCACCTGCCAAAATTACAACCCTATACTACTGTACGTCAGTGGTGAAGCTGGTTCTGGCAAAACATTCTTAATCAAAATCATCAGTAAATTCCTTCAACAATTGACAAACAACAAACTGTCAGCTGTTGTCACTGCCCCCACAGGTTTAGCTGCCTACAACATAGGTGGTGTCACTTTACACCGATTACTACTCCTGCCAGCAGAACACCAAAACAAATTAGACTATTGCAAACTTTCTACAGAAGCTGCAATGGAACTACACAGAGTATTAAAACAAATGAAAGTGCTACTAATAGATGAAGTGAGCATGGTCTCCAACCTAATGTTGGCTTTGATTCACCTCAGATTACAAGAAGTACTCAAAACAAACTACGAAGAGCTCTTTGGAGGAAAGCACATTACTGTTTTCGGAGATCTTCTTCAATTGACATCAGTGAAAGGTGAGCCTATTTTTAAAACCTTAGGACACAAACTCTGCTGTAAAACTGTTGGCAGCATTGGAAATGTCAACCTTTGGCAACATTTCCAATACAGAGAATTAACAGAAAACATGCGGCAATCTGCAGATATCACTTATGCCAACATGTTAAAAAGTATTAGAGTTGGTATATTATCTCAAGAAGCACAAGCAATATTGAAAACCCGGCACATTCATGCACTTTATGGTGATAATGCATGTGCTACGCATGTTATGGAACAATTAGCCCACAAAAATGTCAATTGTATGACTCTTGCAAGCTGTTTCAAATTCCACGAAACAATGTTAAAAAAAGAAATGCAACCAATAATTGAAATTAGCGCCACAGACAAACTAGACATGACACTACCCATTTCAATTACCACCAATTGTTGACAACATTTACTTACACAGTACAGACCAATTGTGTTTGAAAATGTTAGTACTTCATAGAAACGCAACAGACAATCCTGACAACACGTATAGTGTTTATGGAATAAGACAACAATGGGACTGCTGTGCTGGAATGGTGAAATTCACTATAAACTCACAGGAAGATCCACAAGAATTTCTAATGTACTTACTACAAGTACTGAAAAACAAAAACATACCTATAAATGAAACCTTCCAGATTTCATACATGTGGAAACATACATGCACTCTCTGCAACAATGTGACACAAGAACAAATCCCCAATGAGCTTTTGTGTATATATCAATACCTAATTGTGAATCCGTTCCATTTCAGCAACTTGTACAAAATGCAAACCATGGTAGATTGTGTACTACCTGCAATTCGGATAATCGCTCCACCTTACTAATACATACACATAGTAAATACGTAATACTAATGCTTCTACGTTACAATGCAGATGGTACCAAAAACAACTGCAAGCTGACTGGATTCACACATGGTCCAAGTATCACTTGGTAAGAAAACCTTCACAACAATAGGTATAATATACCATACAGGAGCCACAACCAATGCAGGTCACTATACTGCATATATAAATAAAAATGTGGATGGTTCGAATGTAATGATACTAGCATTACTCTAAAGCAGAGATTACCTGCAAATCTTACAAACGCTTATTTAATCTTCTTAAAACCAAAATGTATTAACTAAACTGTACTTAAACATTAACTAAACTTCTATTAAAAAACTATAAACTGTTACAATATGCCAACAGCTATATAACTGCCACAAGATTCTACAACAACTAAACAGATAAATGAATACTACTAAATTATATCTTCAAATAGATAGTTAGAATGCCAACTGGAATCTAACTGCCCCAAGATTTTACAATGACCAAAGAGATAAATCAATACCACTTAATTATAAAAAACTATAAACAGTTAGAATATGCCAACAGGTTTCTAACTGCCCCAAGATTCTACAACTAAACGGATAAATGAATACCACTAATTTATATAAAAAAATAGACAGAATCCGCCAACTGGTATCTAACTGCCCCAAAATCTTACAATATCCAAACAGATAAATCAATACTACTTCATTATAACAAAACAATAGACTGTTAGAATATGTCAACAGGTATCTAACTGCTCCAAAAATCTGCAACAAGCGAATATATAGAGCATTAGCCAGAAACAACAAGTGAACACGGAAAACAAAACAAATAGGCTGTAGCATAAGAAACAAAGTTTCTTTTTATCCAACATGGATTTTTTTTTCTCCCACAGACCCAATGATTTTAGCAACAAACACAGAAACTGAGAAAATTGCACAGTACACTGGTTTGTAATCTACTAAATATGAGGGTAAAAAAAAATGTTGATTATTCAATGTTATAAATCATTACAAAATACCAATACTAACATGATCTTTTCTTTTATCACACAAATGAACAAGAAATACATGTACTCCAGTTACTAAACCAAACAGTAAGTATATTATAATAAGTACAACCATCACAGCAAATCACACCCATAGTGATTTATAACTTTGGTGCTTATAAATTTGGTCTTGTCCATGCACCAAAGACTGTAG
Organism: Ambystoma mexicanum; assembly: GCF_040938575.1. Classification (NCBI taxonomy): domain Eukaryota; kingdom Metazoa; phylum Chordata; class Amphibia; order Caudata; family Ambystomatidae; genus Ambystoma; species Ambystoma mexicanum. The sequence continues at coordinate 1,238,453,885 of NC_090921.1, forward strand.
GCCCCACCCACAACCACCGCAGCATATCACACCCATAGAGTCAAACATTTTAACTATGCCATATGGGTACTTTTAATGTCCGCGGACATGATGAGTGTTCTTAGAACAGTTTCAACTTACCTACGAACAGTACGGACAGACATAGCGTCCTCAGGACATCCCCATTTTGTTTATTTACGAACATTCCAGGACACATGATGTGTTCTTAGAACACTTTCATCTTGCCAGCGAATAATACAGACAGCGTCCTCAGGACACACCCATTTAATTTATTTTTGAACATTTCAGGACACCGCGTGTGTTCTTAGAACAGTTTCACTTGCCTAACAACCATACATACAGGCGTAGTGTCCTCAGGACACCCCCATTTTGTTTATTTAGAACATTTCAGGACATCTGAGTTGTCCGCGGACAAAGCGACCACAACAGGGGGGGTCTACCACCTAAATAAATACATTAAACCCATATCTTACTCCCCCACTCTCCCCAAACAGTTTTACACACCAACACACTCTACTAAATAGTATTTTTCCACCAAGTTTCACCTCGCTGTCCGCGAATCCAAGATGGCGGGCGTTCCCGAAAATCTGACGCGTTTCATGCTCTTCAACGTCCAATCAGCGAACACATTGCATGTCCACGGACACGACGCAAGCCGGTTCGCCAATCCGGACACTGTCCGCGGAGCGAACAGGGAAGTGTGTCCGCGGACCGAACATAGATATCACTAATTTGTTGTTACCTACTTTTTGGTCATTTTAAAAAAAAACTACTGGACAGATTTTCACCAAATTTACAAAAGCACGCTTTCGGGACCAAGCCACTGCTCCTGGTACAAATCTGGTGAAAATCCGTCCAGCGGTTTGGGCTGTAGGCGTGAGCAAAGTTTTTTCCCCATTCAGTCTATGGGAAAAAAAGAAGTTTTGCGACCCCCCCTTATAACTTTGCCCCCCTGGACCAAACCTCACCAAACTTTGCAAAGAAATTCAGAGTGACCCATATATTTGTTTTGCAAAGTTTGGTGAGGATTACTCAAGGGAGAGCAAAGTTATAAGCCACCCAAAAAGGGCTCTTCCTATGGAAACAGCAACTTAACCATACTACCGTGGCTGTGTAATATATATGTACATATATATATATATATCTATATATATATATATATATAATGGGGGGATGTGAGGGGTTTCCCCCCGCATATATGTAAATATTGACCTTCACAATTTGGTCAATTGTGCAAAGGTCAATTGTAATTCGAACAATTGTAGTTCGAACAATTCGTAAACAACCGGTCACTTTAGGTGTTTGGGTAGTGTGGGGCCTGGTTCGTGGATTTGCAGTTGGCCGATTGACTGCAATGCGAGGAGTGGTGCGCATGTAAAGAGTCTGGTGCATGGCCGCATAGCCTGAGGAGGCTGTTCCTTGTGGAAAGCGGGCGGGGGGGGGTGTAGCAATTGCTGAGTCAAGGAATTTGAGTTGCGAAGGGCCTGGCTGAGTTTTTGCATTGGGATGAGTGATTGTGAGGTGAGGTTTGCATGTGAAGAGTCTAGTGCGCAGAATGAGGAGGTTTTTTCTCGTACAGATTGAGGGGAGCATGGCAATGGAGCCAGGGGTGTTGAGGTGATGTTGGAAAGGGAGAGTGGCCAATGGATTGTGGGAGGAAAGGCAAGGTGCGCAGGGGTGAGGCACCAGGGCACCTACCTGCTCTCAGGTTTGACAGGTTGATCAAGTACAGTGTCTACACAACTAGCCCCACTAGCCCACTCCTCACCTGATGAATCTGTTGGAGACGCAGTAGATTCGTCTGTAGAACTTTCCTTCTTCTCTTCTCTCCAGGTGGTTTCAATCTTGTTCTTGGATTTGAAGATAGAAGGACTTTGCCAAAGAGGCTATGTGCCTGGCAGCGGGGACTCCAGGGAGCCCACCCCAAACCAGGGAAAAACCGGATGGAAAAACCCTGGTAGATCTTGATATGGATGGTAGTTGTTGTAGTCAATAGAGGAATCCAGTAAGAGTGAAGGCAAGAGTAGTATTGCCTACAAGTACCAGAATGCACTGGTTGTTGTCATAGTTGGCGATTGCCTGTTGTCCGGGTAGAGGTCCTGTAAGCGTGCAGATAACACATGTATATAGTGGTACACAAGGGAAGAACTGTGTGTCGGGAACACACCGCTTCAACGGTAGACACCGCTCACAGAAAACAATGAAAGCTGGGGAACCGCCCAGCGCGGGAGAGAGTACAGCAGTAGCAGGAAGGGCGGAGAGAGATGCAAACAGGTTACGGCGACAGACGCGGCACAAGCGGAGAGGAAAGCAGTCCAGAATGGAAGGAAGCAAGGAGCCATTCGAGTGGGACGCAACCCACTAACAAACGACCAACAAGGTAGGCAGAAACCGGGAAGGGAACACAAGAGGAAGCGTAAGCAAACTTACTCACCGGAACAAAGTAAGGAAGTTGCAACGCACAGGTGCTTCTCATCTGCTGGTCTTTAAGGCAGCTAATGCTGGAAGACTAGAACGCGCTGTGCGTTGCATGGAATAATTCAGTCCTTCTTCCATATCGACCATCTCCTCCATACTTTCCATGGGCGATATGTGACAGTATGACCCCTTCTCTCAGTAGACATCCTCCTGGTTTTCCCGGGTGCAGTCGATGGAACTTCTGAATTAGACGAGGTGCTGATATATGTCTAATAGGTTCCCATGAGCTCTCAGACATTGGGTACCCCTTCCATAGTACCAGATACTGCAGGGTGCCATTCTTGTATCTGGAATCAAGGAGTCTGGAGACTTTGTATTCCTTGGTGCTTTCTTTCTGCTGGAATCCGATTGTCTTTTTTATTTTTATTTTATGTAAGTCCTCTGTGTATTCTTTCAGTAATGAGGTGTGAAATACCGGATGGATTCTTTGTAGTTTGGCTGGCACAGCCGAGCAAAAGGCTACCGGATTGATTTTAGCTGTGATCCGGAAGGGTCCAATGTAGCGGGGAGAGAACTTGCCTCGGTGTATCCACCTGGGTAGATATTTGGTTGACAACCATACTTTGGTACCAATTTCCCATTCCGGGTTGGGTTGTCTCTTGAGATCCGCCCACCTTTTGCTCTTATGAAGTGCCATCTCGAGGTTGGCTCTTGTCTTCCTTTGAAGATCTTGCAGAGTATTCATGAGCAGATCAACGGAGGGTACATTAGAAGAATTCTGACCAAACAGAGGTATGTGTCGGGATGGAATCCATAGGTGCATGAGAAGGGACTCATGCCTGTAGAAGAATGTCTGGTGTTGTATGAAAATTCTGCCATGGGCAGAAGCCGATACCAATCACTCTGTTCTTGATTACAAAAACCTGATGTACTGTTCTAAAGTGGCATTGAGACGTTTGTTTTGTCCATTGCTTTCCGGATGAAACCCAGACAAAAGGGATCTTTTTATTCCTAGAGATTTGCATAGGACAGTCCAGAATTTTGATGTGAAATGTGAGCCACAATCTGATACTATGGTCTGGGTAGCCCGTGTAATCTGACCACATCTCTCAAAAACACCTCTGCAGTAATGCCTGCTGTGGGTAACCCTTTTAAGGGTGAGAAATGAGCCAATTTGCTGAATGAATCGACCGTGACCATGATGGCTGAATACCCGTTAGGCAAGTCTACAATGAAATCAGTGGAGATGTGTTGCCACAGACCTTCTGGAGAGGTTTCCTGCTGTAGAAGACCCATGAGTTTGCAATATGCGTACTTATTCTGTGCACATACAGGACATGAGACATAGTTCCTGACATCTTTTGCCATCGTGGGCCACCAGAATTGTGTAGAAACCAATTCTAAAGTGGCATTTTGTCCCTTGTGTCCTGCTAATGGTACATCATGCCACCAGGCCATTGCTTGTTCTTGTAAGTCGGTCGTAGGCAGAAACAACGAACCTTCTTTGAATAACAGTTCTCCCCTTTGAGTCATACCATTGTTTAGAGGGTCCTTTTCCTTGCTCTGGCTGGATTGTACTTGTTGCAGAAAAGTGTTAAGGGTATTAACAAACCGCTTCCCTGCTAAAAGGATCTCCTGACCCTGATATCCTCCAAAGTCTCCTTGACTGCGTGAGAGAGCATTAGCAAGGGGGTTGTCCTTTCCAGGTAAGTATGTCAGCACAAAGTGGAACTGAGAGAAAAAATAGGCCCATTTGGCATGTCTGGAATTCCGACATTCCATCTTCTGGAGTACCTTCAGATTTTGGTGGTCAGTACGAACCTGAAAAGGATGAATGTTTCCTTGTAATAGATGTCTCCATTCTTCGCATGCTTGCCTAATAGCCAGGAGTTCTCTTTCCAAGACAGAGTAATTTTGTTCACTTGGGCTAAGCGTACGAGAGTAGTAGGCGATGGGGTGTTCCAATCCATCCTCTTTCCTTTGTAGTAGTGCTGCCCCAATTGCACTGCCTGAAGCATCGGTTTCCACAATGAAAGGTAAGGACTGGTCTGGTTGTCTCAATATGGGAGCAGTCACAAAAGCCGTCTTAAGTCTTTGGAAAGCTTGTTCTGTCGTTTGGTCCCAAATAAATTTAACACCCTTCTTTAAGAGATTAGTAATGGGCAAGATGATTTCTGAAAAGTTGGGTATACATTTACGGTAAAAGTTGGCCAGACCTAAACATCTCTGTATGTCCTTTACTGATGTGGGTACTGGCCATTGAGTTATTGCTTCTGTTTTGGAGGGGTCCATTTGCACACTGTCTGCTGAGAGTATACATGCTAAGGTACGGTTGTAGCTTCAAAGACACACTTCTTGGGTTTTGCCAACAGGCTGTTCATTCTCAACCTGTGGAGTACCTCCTGAACATGTTGGCGGTGTTCTTCCAGAGTGTTGGAAAAAGCGAGTATATCATCCAAATATACTACAACGAATAATATAGGACATCTGCAAATATTTTGTCTATAAACCGTTGGAACTGGGAGGGTGCGTTCACTAAACCATAGGGCATGACTCTGTACTCGTAATGTCCAAGAGGTGTTCTAAAAGCCGTCTTCCACTCGTCTCCTTCACGGATTCTCAGAAGACGATATGCTCCAGTAAGATCTAATTTGGTGAAAATTCGAGCTCCTTGTACAGCCTCTATAATGTCTTTCATCAATGGCATGGGATACCGGTCTTTTATGGTTAGACTGTTAAGTCCTCGGTAATCGATACATGGTCTTAATTCTGTCGTCCCTTTCTTTGAAATAAAAAAAGGGATGCCTCTGCCGATGAGGTGGATTCCCAGATTAGTCCGTTCTTTAGATTTGTGGCTAAGTATTCCTTGAGGGCCTCCTTTTCAGGTAGTGACAAAGGAAACATTCTTCCAATCGGTACTTCTGCGTCTGGAACCATTTCGATCTTGCAATCCTCCTTTCGGTGAGGTGGAAGATTCCGTGGTTGAGTGTCTAAAAACACATCAGTATATTCTTGGTATTGGTCAGGTATCAAGCTGACACTGTTTATGGATCTGTGTACCATTGTTTGTACTTTCGGCTTTGCCGGTTCTGGAATCAAACAATGTTGACAGCAGGGTTGTGTTTTCAAAGCCATGGTATGCCCAAGATAATAGGAAAATGGGCTGCTCTTATCAAATGAAAGGATAGATATTCATGATGATTGGACATCTAGACCTTTAATTCCTGTGTCTCTTTACTGATGGGTCCGGAGGTTAACGGGGTGCCATCAACCCCTTAAACTGGGATAGGTTGTATCTTGGAGAGCCTTGGTATCTGATGCTCCAGGGCACACTTATCGTCCACAAAGTTACCAGCTGCCCCACAATCCAACATGGCTAGACATTCAACAGGATTTCCAATGTTCCAGTCAATAAGAATCTTGATCACCATTAGACTGTTGCTGTGAATTACAGCGGGTTGAGCCAATGCACAGGGATTAATTGTACTTACCCTTCCTTTTCCCTGTTCAAGGTCGGGGTCTTTTGTTTCCCTGTCTTCTGGGAGGTACCTCGGGACAGTCCCGTAACAAATGAGTATTGGAGCCACAGTACATGCACAGCCCGAGGTCTTTGCGTCTCTTTCGTTTGCATGCAGTAAGCGGACCTCTTGCTGTTCCTATCTGCATAGGTTCTTCAGTCGGTGTCTTTTCAGGTGTTTGGGGTAGGCTAGGTAGGGCAGAAAAAGAACGGGTTCTCTTTTTCTCTGCTCTTCTTTCGGTCATACGGTAGTCTATCTGCAAAACCAAGGCCACTAGTTCTTGGAAAGACAAAGGCCTGGCCACTCTTGCCAATTCGTCTTTTAGATCTTCATGCAGACTGCGACGGAAAATGGCCTGTTGAGCCATCTCCGGCCATCCGGCTTCAGTTGCTACTTTCTGAAAGTTGGTGGCATAAGTTTGTAGGTCCAAGATTCCTTGACGAATGTCTAGTAGATTCTCAAAAGTTGAATAGAAAACTTCGGGTCTTTCAAATTTTGTTTTCAAATGTGTTACAAAGGTGCCATAGTTGTTTAAGGCTGGATCTGAAGCGGTCACCAAGGGAGTTACCCAGGATAGGGTGTTACCTACCATACTGGAAATCAGAAATCCCACCTTAGCCCTGTCCAGCTCATATGTTTTAGGGCGAAAGGTACAAGCATCGAGGAATTCCTTCACCTATTTTGGGTTGCCATCAAATTTTCCACAGGGTAGGGAAATGGGAGGTAAGTCTCCCTTGGTGTCTTCTCTCTGTTGAACTTGCTGTCTCAAAGCGGCGTTATCCGCTCTGAGGTTTTGCATTTCCACAATTAGAGCCTGTATGGCATTGGCCATTTCCTGATATTGCACGAGGCTAGCCATCTTCTTCAGGCATTGCAATCTCTCAGGTTTGACAGGTTGATCAAGTACAGTGTCTACACAACTAGCCCCACTAGCCCACTCCTCACCTGATGAATCTGTTGGAGACGCAGTAGATTAGTCTGTAGAACTTTCCTTCTTTTTTCTCCAGGTGGTTTCGAACTTGTTCTTGGATTTGAAGATAGAAGGACGGGCTCGCCTAGAGTCCACTTTGCCAAAGAGGCTATGTGCCCGGCAGTGGGGACTCCAGGGAGCCCACCCCAAACCAGGGAAAAACCAGATGAAAAAACCCTGGTAGATCTTGATATGGATGGTAGTTGATGTAGTTTGCAGAGGAATCCAGTAAGAGTGAAGGCAAGAGTAATATTGCCTACAAGTACCAGAACGCACTGGTTGTTGTCATAGTTGGTGATTGCCTGTTGTCCGGGTAGAGGTCCAGTTGGTGTGCAGATAACACGCGGATATAGTGGTACACAAGGGAAGAACTGTGTGTCGGGAACACACCGCTCCAACGGTAGACACCGCTCACAGAAAACAATGAAAGCTGGGGAACTGCCCAGCGAGGGGAGAGTACAGCAGTAGCAGGAAGGGCAGAGAGAGATGCAAACAGGTTACGGCGACAGACGCGGCACAAGCGGAGAGGAAAGCAGTCCAGAACGGAAGGAGGCAAGGAGTCGTTCGAGTGGGACGCAACCCACTAACAAACGACCAACAAGGTAGGCAGAAACCGGGAAGGGAACACAAGAGGAAGCGTAAGCAAACTTACTCGCAGGAACAAAGTAAGGAAGTTGCAACGCACAGGTGCTTCTCATCTGCTGGTCTTTAAGGCGGTTAATGCTGGAAGACTAGAACGCGCTGTGCATTGCATGGAATAATTCAGTCCCTCTTCCATATCGACCATCTCCTCCATACTTTCCATGGGCGATATGTGACACCTGCAGATGAGGGGTGGTCATCCTTGGGGATTGCTGGGCATGCATTGCGAGTGTGAAACTGGTCCTCTGGTCTGTTCTGAGTTGTTACTGGCCCGCAGTGATGGGGTTCTGCTGAGTCAGAGAGGCGAAAGGCAGAGAGGGAGAGTTCTGCAGCTCCATTTCAGCAGCCCCTAACACCTGCGGCACACAACACCATGCCCATGGCCTGCGCAGGCTTTGCCGCAGAGGGTCTGGTGCGGAGGTTTTATCAGTGCATGTTGAATGTGGCATAGAATGTCGTGTAGAGCAAAGATCAGGCAGCTTGCTCTGCGGACCTGTGTTGCACAACTCCACGCCCTTGGCCATCCTGAGCGACAACGAACTAACACCAGAGCCATATACCTGACATGTCCCAACACAAGGGCCGGGCAGAGTAAGGCAATTACTGATAACTAAACATACCTGGCATCCATCATACTTCCCCCACATGGATAAAAGGGGGAGCAGGAAAGCACACTCTGAGCAAGGCCGAAAACATGAGGAAGCAGCTATTCCGGGTACTGCAGTGTAAACTGAGGAGAAAGGAGAGGATGACCAGGAGGGAGTTACCCATGTCCTTTTCATGAAAGGATTGTGACTTCCAAGAAGCCTCAATGAAAAGAAATATAAGACCAGAAATTACAGCTGATGAATGGTGTAGCATGTGTGAAAGGTACACAGGTCTCTACCGCATTGATAGGCAAGGCGGGGAGAAGCGATTGCCACTGTGGTACTGTCCTTGATTCCGACAGTAAAGCAACACCAATGAGTTCAGCAGACCCGGTGAGTCGGGAGAAACTGCTAGCAGACCAGACTGTGTTCTGCTCAAGGTTGCAAGCGGCAACTTTGTGAACTTGGGTGCGATTGAACTTTAAGAAACCCAGTTAAATACCAGATACAGAGTGGTCCAGCACCACGTGGGTGCTCACTCGAAGGTCTCTGTTTGGTACACCCCAAAGCATGTAAATATTGAATGGTGAAATCGAAGTGGTCCTGCAGCGGGTTAAGTTAAATCCTGTGCACAGCCGAAAGACTTTGATTACATACAAACTGAAATTTGACTGAGCCCAGAAGAGGGGGACTCATTGTTTAAAAGGGGGGATCTGAGCACGGATGAGGGGTATCCGGGGTGAACAGTAAAACTCATCCGTGAAGATATTGTTGTGGTAAATGTGAACTCGTCTGAGGGATGCCTGCAAATGAAAGTTGGTCCGAACCCGACTGAGGGAGGCTAATTGTGAAAGCAGGATCTGAGCCTGGCTGAGGGGGATCCTGGGCAACGAGTAAAGCGCCCGACTTAAAGATTTGTAAAAGGAACTTTTCTTTGTTGTTTTGGTGCATCAGGCCCTCTGAAGCAAGAGATTATGAATGAGAGAGACATGGGCACAGAAGGCCCTGATGTTGATAAAAGGAACTGTGAACTGCAAGATTTTGGATTTCTTTCAGCAAGCACTGCTTTTCATCTGTGCTCCATTTTTACATGTTGGGCAGCCCAATGACATGTTTCAGAAGTGCGGTCTCCATTCCACCACTGACAACATGCATGGTAGATATGGCAGTCATCTTTTTGTGCTTGGTAGAACGCAATTTCTTTAGCTTTTAGAGTGCATGGGGTTTTTTGCAGCCATTTTGCTGATTCTGGTGCCACCAGCACACAGTGATGCCGCAGGGCAGAGCAGAGTGGGTTAAAACATCCCACAATCGATTTCTATATACTCCTCAGACTTTTTGATGCTCTTTCATAGGCTGATTGCCATTTATCTTGTGTTTTATTGTGTCCTGAATGTTTCCTTTTTTCCGCCTCAGATTGCAAGTCAATATTGATTGTGTTGTCAATGAACAGCATTTCTCTCAAAAGGAATCCCAGGTTTTTTAGATCTGTGACTCCTTCCAGTAGAATGTCACATATTATCTGTGAATACATATATAACAGGACTCGATCATAGGTAGACTCTTCGATAAATTCCACAGTTTTAATGTTATTTGATGCAATCAGTTTTAGGTGTGGAATGTGGTGGAGAAGTTGTAGCACACATCTGTTTAGGATGCGCCCATCCTTGGAAGGTACAATTCTTTCTAGCAGTAAGCAAGGAGAGGAGTTAATCTTTTGCCTTTTAGCTGGATTCCTTTCAGTGATTCGATCGGCACAGCGCTTATCCGTTTTCTAATCAGCCGCATCATCCATTTCTTGTCCAGCTTTCCTTTTGAATGTTTTGCTAGGAGGATTATGAGTCAACGCTTCCCTTGCTTTATGCTTGTGTTGAGCCATTGTCGGGGGCTTTTGTGTTATTGTTCGAGTTATCGTTGTAAATTCATGTGTAGCTGCTATTCTTTCTCTACAATTCTCAATTGTCAAGAAACAATCTTGTTCATTTCTCTTCTCAATCGTATGAATATGAGACTTCTTCAAAGGTTGTGAAAAAAAAGCAGACTCTCTTTGTGAGTTTGGGAGGAGTGTCTAGGAGTTCTATTTGAGGTGGTGTTGGGTGGTCGACCTCTGAGTCTGAACAAAAAAATGATTTGTTCTTCCTGTTGGTTTTCCACCTCCGCTTCTTCATCTTCCTCGTTCATGTCGTAGGTAGATAGTTGTAGCAGCTCATTTATTATTTTTCTTTCTTCTCTCTCTTCCTCAGATTGAATGTTTATTTTTCTTTCTTCATCATTTTTGTCTCGTGCTTGATCAGTTGTCTTTTCTTCTCCACGGTTTTTATATAATTTCCAGTTTGAATTGTCAGATTTAATGATTTGATGTATTAATGATGAATTTTTTGCATTTAGGTTTTTCCCTCTTGGCATATTTTTTGTTTTCTTCTTGCATTTGGTATGCTTAGAACTAGGCATTGTTGGTTTTGAGCCTACTACCTTTTTTGCTGTCTCAAATATTGTATGTTTCGTTAGTTATTCGTGAATAATCTCAGCCATTGTGTTCAACGCTACAGGATGTGTACTCAGTCTGTCCATATTTGCTGAGGTTGATGGAATGGCCTTAAGAGCTAAGTTAGAACAGATTTTCACCTTTGTTTCACTTGTCTCACTGCTACATCCTGTTCATACATTTCTGGAATTATAATGACCGCCTCAGCGCTACTCGAGTGGCGGAAGATGTTATTTTTGCTTGAGCTTAGTTGGTCCGTAGCATCTGAAACTTGACTCCGGGTGTTAGCTGATTCATCTTGATGATCCGGCAACAGGGTTGGGCTTATTTCTTTCAAGTCCTTTCTTTCTTTATGTCTTTGTGTAATCATCTGGCCACGTTCGCAACTTGATAAGTGCTCCCTCTTTAGTATTGCTAGGGCTTCCCAGACGGCCTCCATGAGCAGCCGCTTAGCATCTCCATTATTTTTTAACATTTCTTTTAAAAAATTGTTTGAAGTTTAATTTTTCCAATTTTCATTCTGGGCTTGGATTTTCATTGCCTGTAAATCCATTTCTAATCTGGCCATTTTTGAATTCATTAGAGCAAGTGTTTTGGTCCTTGTAATTCTCATTGAATTGCTCATCCATTTTTGTCAGCGGGGCAATGGCAATAGACATTGCTGACATCAGATTCAGCCTTAATTCATTAGCCACCCTCTCTACCCTTTCTTGTAGAGATTGGTTGCTCAACTGAATCGATTTGTTGTTTAGTTTTCTCACAGGTATAGCTCTCCCAATCTTTGGCAAGCCCCTTTGCACTATTGAGGAGTCAGAAGATGAGTCTGTTATTGAACTTGATTCATTTGATTCGTATTGCCCTCTGTACTTTGCTCTCTTCATTGTGGCAGGCTTTTTGTTTTTAATGGGCTCTTTCATTGGAGGCTTTCTTTTTTGTGAGCAGATAGCTGGACTCCGAGAGCTGCCGTTTCTGGGGGTGCATTTTTCTCCTCGGCATTTGTCCGCCGGCCTCGCCAGACTTTTTCCCTGGATCATTGGTTGTCCTTTCATTTTTTGGGTCATCAATCCGTCTCTCCGCTGGCCTCGCCAGACTTTTTCCCTGGATCATTGGTTGTCCTTTCATTTTTTGGGTCATCAATCCGTCTCTCTATGTTAATTTGGTTTTCCTGTCCAACATGACTACAATTGAATTTTGCATTCAGAGTTGTCAGATCTTTTATAAATTGGTCAGCAACCGCAATTGAATTTCGACGAGGTTTGGCCATTAGGGTTCCCTGTTCGCTACACCCTGTGTATCCACTTCCCAACAGGAGTCATGAATGGATCTCATGTCGGTTTTCTGAACGTTTGTGATTTGACAGTCTAGATCAAAGATGTCAGCGTGCCACTCTTCAAAAAGTGAGGTTTCCATGTTTTGATTTGTCTCTTTTGTTGTCATCCGACGCTAGACTGTTGGATGTTTCCTTTCTAGCAGGATTGTCTCCTCGTTAGCACATGCATCTCCGCTATCTTTCCTTTGAAGATTGTGTGATTCACGGAACTGTTCCTCTTCCGCTTGTAAATCTTCTTTTTTTGCGTGAAGTTTGATTATGGCAATTAACCTTTGCATTTGTGCTAAGATCACCACTGGTAGAGGTTGAGGACCCGCAATTGACAGTCCTCATGCTAGAACCCTTAATTGCGGAATAATTCACTGCAATGTATTTCTTAGAGCCTAATTGGGATATTAAAGTTTGATTGATTTATGTTTACTTCAATCTAAATGTCAATTAATATGACACATTAAGGTCTCTAACTTTATATTCATTCTCTAGTAATACAGTGCTTGTCACTGGCTAGATCGTGAGTTTGGTGCTATAATGTTTTGCACATGCAGTTGATTTGTGTTTATATATTTTTTTGTGTACTTCACCATTGTGTTTAATGTTTTTTTTAGATATGTATGAGTTTAGTATGGATGGAGTGATTGGTGAACTGAGTGGGTCTGGTTATGTTGCACATTATTTGAAGTAATTGTCCTTTGATAATCAGGTACTAATATTTCCATTAAATTGTATTTTATTTTTTCATTTGTTTTGATATGAGATTTATAAATTCTTATGGTATATTCTATTAAATTAATAAATCTATTTTCTATCATGTTAGGATGTGAATTGAATTTTTTCACCTCCAGGTTTGTGATGCGTTTTGCATTTATTTTGTTACATTATTAATTGGTTTGTGTTATTAATGGCTTAGTCTTGTCCATTCACCTTCAACAGATCATATACCCCGGTCTCTTAGTTGCCCTACATATACTTGCCTCTTCCAAGCATGGCCGAGGGCATATTTATTTTTTAGCTTGGAGTGTCCCATTGTCTTTTGATATTAAAGTTTGCGCCACAAGGGTTTGTGTGAGCCAGACTATAGCAGGTAACTTAGTGGTGGAATCTTGTCCATGTTTCTGCACGGACTCCCTCTCAACCTCTAGGAGTCTTTTTGTTGTTGTTTCCCCAGCTTATTTTATGGCTCGGTTCTCCATTTAGTGCTGTCCGACCTTGGAAAGTAAATGAAGTCAACATTTCCGTCTCAGGCTCCATGGCCATGGATGTTAGCTGTCGCCTTTGCAAGCCTACCTGTTATCTCACTCTGTGGCCTCTATCGATGCGGCAGCTAAAGTCACTTGTGTTGTTACCATCCGTTAGCTTGTGCATGCGCTCATTCTCTTGCACATCACTTACTTGTTCACCTTTGTTTGAGTCTTTACGCTCCCACCGCACTGGATGGAGAAGGGCAGAATTGCCGCGCCGGAGCTGTGAGCGGGTCTGCGGTGGGGGTGGAATCACTGTCTGGAGGGCCACTTGCTGCATGGCATCCATTGAAGTATAGTTGAGAAAAGTCTCTCAATGCTGTTGCCGTGCCCGCGCGGTACACCCGGAACACCAGGAACACCAGGAACACTCCCACAAATTCTGCGACGCTGTGCGTCTGAGTGTGGGTTTTTCAACGTTAGGTTCCTCCCTGGTGAAAACAATGGAGAAAACACTTGTCAAGATGTGCAAATGCAGAATAACAAACACCAGGAACACTCCCACACACTGTGCGATGCACCGCGTCCAGGTGTGGGTTTTTCAACGTTAGGCCCATCCCTTCCTTACTGAATGCTTCCAGTATTTCAGCTCTCAGATTGTCAGCATTATATGGCTAACCAGCAGTAATCGGGAACAGGAGGCCGAACTGCTCGCTTCCCGTTCTCAGAATTGCTTTGGGCCTCGTCTTTTCCTTGTTGGGGTCACTTCCTTTAGCATCCCTACATCGTGGGGTTGGTCATCCATAATTGTGTGGGGGCCCTGCTGTAAGGCTGCTTGGCTGAACGGGGTGGTGTGACAACAGCCATGAGGGGGCTCTTTACCCTTCGGTACTGTACCATGCTCTCAAAGGGGATGCATATTTCGAGTATTATTTCCCATTCATTGTTGTCCTCAAAAAGTTCAGCATCTTTCAATTCTTTGAGGGACATATGGGATAAATGCACACAACTGCACCACTGGTATCTCTGAGTATCTGTACCTAGGACTACAATTCTTTTGGCCAACACCAGCAGACCATCTAGGTCCAAGGATAGTTGTGTGCCTGCAACTAGTTCTGGGGACACCACAGGCCGAAAAATAAAATCAGTGGCTACTTTCCAGCAAGTGCTGGTAATCTGGGGCATGGCTTGTGCAAGCACTGTGATGCTGTAGATGAATACGTCAGGGTTGACAGGGATGCCTCGTATCACCACCTCACATGCCATGGCATGTATTACGAGCATTTCCCTCATTGAGCACATGCCAGATCCCTACCGAGCAAGTTGACAAGAGAGCTCTATGTATATAATAGGGGAGCCCTCACAACCTTCTTAATAGGGGAGCCCTCACAACCTTCTCTCCTACCTTTACACCCAAGTATTTTGTGTAAGGAAACATTAAAACACCCCATAGACAATCCCTGCGTTTCGAGAGCTTTGCCTGATAACGGAACGTCGCCTTCACTAATGCACGACTTCTCAGCTCCTCTTCTGGGTTTAGGATCATAGACAGAACTGGACACACATGTGCTCTCTGCGGGCTGTCCTGGTCATGGTTTGTGTCAGTCTGAGGGAACAAAAAAGGCTTTCCCCCCACCACTGTAGCACCTTGAAACTGGGTCACTGTGCCATTGGGCACACCGCAAATACGTTCATGTTCCCTGCTTTCTGCATTTTAAGGCAGGGCTGACAATTCTGCATTGCCTGTTGTGGCTGTCACAGTGATGGGGGTCTAGGTATCTGTGAGGTGTCATGATGCCTGCCTCCAAGGAGCCAAACCAGGCCCGGCACCCTCAGAGACAGACACCATGCATTCAAGGGAAGTCCCAGCAGCCCCAGATGGGGGCCCTTTGGACTCAGTCCTGGCGCTGTTGGCATCAGGCTCATAGGGGACATCAGTCCTGGCGCCATCAGCGCCAGGCTCATACAGAGGTAGGTTGGGAGTAGTGCTTGGTGTAAACTTACCTGTGCAGACCATGCTGCAACTTCCAAGACTGGAAGGAACTATTTTTCTAGGGACTACTTGATCTCTAGGGTGTGACCGGTGGAGGAATACATATTTCTGGGGGAAGAATACATACCTGGAACTAATTGAAAGGATATTTAAGCCACACCCAAGCAGCAGACCACGCTTCGCGTTGTTCTGCACTTAGCAGCTGGACGCTCACCGTGCCTGCTCCTGCCTTGGTCCTCTATCACGCCTGCCAGCATCCTGGAAACACCTAAAGAAGAAAAGGGAAGAGAACAGGTGAAAACAAGAACCTTACCTGATACATCTGCACTCCGGATTCTGCATGCCGACGATCCTGCAAAGAAGGCAAACATTTTAAACGCGCATCGCGTCGCGCGCAGCACGCTGCATTTCACTCACCTGAACGTGGCGTTTTCCGAGTCCTGTGACGTCCATCCGGAGCTTCCACAGCCTTCCAGCACCTATTGGAAGGAAGGAGAAAGAGAGGTGAGAAGGGAAACACGAATCTAAGTAGAACTTACCTGTGGTTCAATTCCCTCTCCGCCTTTGGGTTTGTGCCATACCTTCGGCATCTCAGTACCCCGGCCCCTAAGGCGGAAAAGAAACAGACATTGTATTAGTGAGAGCATGTGAGAACATTAGCAATACGCTCACTCAAGACTTACCCATTTGCAAGAGAGACACAGCAGCTCTTTTCGGGTCGGCGCCTTACCTCCGGCATTGCCGTACCCCGGCCCCTATGGGGAAAAAGACATTGGACATTAAAGGAGATACTTAAACCTGAAAGGAATCTCTCATCGGAATTCTTACCAGAATTTGGCTTCATCCAAATCGCCTGCAGCCCGAAATCTTCTCCAGCGCCTGCAAAAGAAAAGAACAGATGAGTGAATATAAAGCCAAACTTGCCATAAACATTTGCGGTACGACGGGAATGGACAAACTAGTTTAAACTCATCAATCCAGTGAAGTAACTGGAATCACAATGCGCCCCTGCATCAGAAGCAGGATGGAGAGCTCGTCATTTTGGTCCCTAAGTTGAGTCTTCGCAGGGAATCCCAAAAGGGTTTCACGGAGGGAGAGAAGGGAAGTGGTAGGTCGGAACATCACCCGCAGACTATTAACCCTTCCTTTTCACACACAGTGGGATATTCCTCCGAGCCAGAAAAGCCAGGTTGGGGAATCCAGTCCAGTCCATCTTCCGGGTCTTACGCATCTCTGCAGAAAAGGTCACAGCAGTCCCAGCCACGCCCGCGCCTCCGTGGGAGCCAGGTGAGCGTTACATGAGGGCAGCTGCATGTAGGCTTGATGGAACTCGTACGGTATAAAGGACATCCTAAGGGGTGAACGCTGAGGGGTCCCCTGTGGCGGGGGCCGTAATTTTACTGACTGTAATTATACCCCATACTCTGCCTGCTCCCGCATTCTCTCGAAAAATTTACCCACTTCCTGCATGTCCAACACTGACCCATAGCTCCTCCTCTTGGCCCATACCCCAAACCCACCTCCTTTCTGCCCTCAAAACCCGTCTCAGCCTTGTTTTCCTCCTTGCCACTGTGTACCATAGGATTGCGGGGTTCCTCCCCACTGACCTTGTCTTCCTTGACCCACACTGAGGATATTCTGGCATTTGTAGCATTAGGGGCGTACCCTTCCTCTTCCGTCTGTGCCAGTGTCAGTCCTGATGCCACCACAGCTGCTTTTGCTAATCTATTTTGTGCTAGTTTCGCTTCCTCTGCCTGTCGCCTCTGAATCATTTCGTTCTCACACTATTTTATTCTCCTGAAGTGGTGAACTATAATGATTTGAATTTCGGGCCACACTTTCACCTCGATCCCCGCTTATCGAGTGCTTTCTGTACTCCCTTGGGTAGGCCCTGTTTCACTAAGAAATAGAAAAAAGGGGTTAACTGGTCCCAGGCATTGCCCGTTTTGGCCCTCCACATCTCTTAGACCCTATCCAGTGTACACTGCATGATGGACTGTAAATCTGGGGTTTCTGGGAATGCTTGCCGCATCGCAACCCATACTCTTGCTCTGATCTTGTTGAATGAGGCCTCGTCATGGGCATCATTACTCAGTGTTACTCCCGGGTACCCCGCTGTGACCCACACATCTGCCGCTTGGTCCCCAACTGCGACCACCAATAGGCTTTTGATGTCCCCTATTGCCAAGGGCACCCCCTGTGTTCTTTTCAAAAGCATATATCCACTCCCCTGCACCTGCCGTTAGTGGTGGGAGTGTCTTGAGTAGGTTATTCTTGTCCTTCTATGTCCATGGTACATATTGTGGCCTTCCTGCTCCCTTATGTATCGGAAGCATTTGCATTTTCATCGCCCCTAGTTACACATCCCTTTTTCCTCACTAACGCTATCCTGCCGAACCTTTCCCTCAATCTTCTGCTCGACAAACTTTCTACCCTCGGGTGCGCTGAGGAACATGTTCTGCATCTCCCTCCTCAACATCATCAAACTCACTCCAGTCCTCATCGTCTCCACTCTGTGACCCTACATTCTCATAACCCAGGCTGTCTGTCTCCCTGTCACGGTCTATGTGGACGGTCCTCATGGGTGCATTGTCTATTCCAAATAGGAAGTCTCCTGATTTCCACTCATCCCGGCTGGTTACACAGGTGTGTCTATCTTTGTTACATCACATTCCGCCTGTAGTCTGGTTAACTCTGTTCGTGTTGATGCCAGTGCTACTTCTAAGTCTCTTGCGCGTACCCCAGTGTGTGTATTTGTGATGCTGGAAATGCATCAGAGGGACAGGGCCTCCGTGTCCTTCAGTGCTTTTTATCGTGTGTTCTTTCGTGTTTTCCACGCAGGAGTTCATGTGGGACTCCTGGCGGTGCAGCTCTCTCTTTTGGTTTGGTGTACAGACCCATGGGATACCCTTATGGCACCCATGGGTGGGTGTACAACCCTGTGCCCTTAATGTATATTTTTGGGCACCTGTGGGTGGCCCACAGAGCAAGGTATAGGCTGGTGGCAGTTCCATGCTGAATTTGACAGGTGCCCTGAGTATCCTACATTTTGGGATACCCAGGCCCTGCCATTGGGATCAGTTTATTCCTAATAGGGAACAAGATTGCCCCTGTGGCCTCTTGCTTTCTATTGCCTGTTACCTTGTTTTCCCAAAGTCCTGGGAAGCCCTGACTTTGTCCCTTCCCCCTGACCGGCTGTTGGGTTTAAGTTCCATATATGGTGTTGTTGTGAAGTCCAGGCCAGACTGGCTGGAGCCTTCCCAATGACTGTATATTGTGGGTGCACCCTGTGGGTGGGACCTGGGTGAATGGAGTGTGTGACGAATACGCATTCTGTGTTGTGGGTGTCTAGTATCTGGTGTTTGACACAATGACTGAGACAGCCCTGCCCGAAACTGGTATGAATGCAGTGTGGAGTGTTGAATGGCTGGGTACTTGTCCCAATACACATAACTTGTTGTGAGTGCCTGGAGAGAAGTGAATGGCCTGAATGCACCATGCACCTGATTGGATGCCTGCCTGCATGAATGCCCTTCTGACCGATTGGTTGCCTGAGTGTGACCCAGCAGAATGAATGGGAGATCAACTAGAATATCTGGGGCCTCTCACTGCTAGAATTCGTGTTCAGAATCTGAAGAGTAACTGGAGTGAAACTGAAGCTTAACCTTGAAGCCCTGCTGGAAGAGAAGAAGACTCCTGCCTTAAAGGGAGGGCACTCAAGAAGGGCCGTCGATTTCCCGTTGACGAACGCTAAAATTCCAGGTACATTGGGGCTGCAGAACTATTGTAGAAGGAAATAAGACTTATAGAACAATATATGGTCTGGGCCTGTGCTATATCTTTATCTTACAGGTTGCCCAGGTGCGGGGGATCTCCACACAGAACTGTGGCTAGTGATAAGGGGCCAGCATTCTGCCAATTGTTCAACCATCTTGCTTTCCTTCCTCTCTCTACTGCTGGTTTCCTCTTTATTGATCTGTGTGATATTTTGACAGTATAGGTGATTCACTTTAATGAGATCTGATAATATTTGTGGTACCACTGTAGAACTGTATATATTTACCATTGTTGATTTTCTGAGCACAAAGTGAGTTATTGTGATAGTGTACATAACCTTGAATATTAATTATATAAAGACTGTGTTTTAACCAATAATACAGTGTGTGGACATTCCTTTGTGGGGGCTTGGGGACTACACTGTACTTAAGAACCAGCCTGCATCACCTCCTGAGAGGCTAGGCCTTGATTGCTCAACCATAGCTACCGAATAGAGAATCTTGGCTGGGGTCCTCTGTGCCTCTTCTCTACATATAGAGAGCAGAAGTACAGACACCCCCCTCCAGTCTTTACAGTTTTGACCTTCGGAGGTGAAACATAAGGTTGAGGTGTGCCGTGGCCATCTTTGTAATATTCATGCCTGTATACACATATGTTGGGGTTGTATACCCCTCCTCAGTACGGATAGCTAGTGGATATATTCCTTTTGTCACCACCAAGTTCTTCCCACCCTCTCCTGGGCTTATATCTTTGTTACTGTCATGTGTCACTCCTTCCCTCTTAGGATCTGCTGTATCCTCCTCTATTTTCAGTACCCACTGATTGTGATACTTCCTAACCTTCTCACAATACAAAGGCAGGGCCTTGCAGATGTGCCCTATTTGCATTACTCCCCCCCATAGTCAAGTCTCCCATGTGCCCTGTAGTCGGGCTATGCCTATGCTGCTGTGCCACAGTTATACAGTAGTCAGTTAAAAAAATATGCAGTTCAGTTTCAACAACAACGCAGCTTAATGTCATCAAAATTGGAAAATCATCTGTTCAATTCCCCCACTCCTCTATTTCACAGTGGAGCTTTTTTGTATACACACACATCACGCTCTCCTCACACATCCACACACAACACATACACGCCCCCCTGGACCTCCTCCTTACACCATAAAATACACTAACAAAATAAAATAAAATAACAAACTAAAACAACCACTACTATTCCCGAGGTCTCTAATTATACAGAGCTCCTACGTATATTGCTCTTTTTCCCCTTATTGTTTAAACAATTGTGGCACCACCTTCTCCCCCTCACTCAGGGAGATTCCCACTCTTCCATTTTCCTTTTCCTTAATATCCTTAAAAATGTATAAAAAAACAAAATATAAACGCACTCCGCCGGCATGATGAACTCCCAATATCAGTCGCTGCGTGTTCACAAAGCTCCATGCATTCACCCCTACTTTATCTCTTGCAGGCCATACTCACGTGCGCATGTTCACCCAAACTCCTCTGTGCACGGGGTTCCAACACCATCCTGCACCTCTCCTTGGGGCCGTACCCCATTCCAAAAAGCAAGCAGGATCCTGAACTGCTCATGCAGGACATCTGGGTAGGAATATGTGTTTTGGGGCTGGTCGCTGCAGGTGGGCATGGCCCTTTCGGAGAGGTCACCTGGATACATCCGCAGGTATGGAGGGTGCTGGGATCACTTCGGCGTCACCAAATGAAGGCAAGTCTGTTACGCTCACGCCAGAAAGAATATAACCCTCTAGGGAAAACGGCCAAGAGATTGCTTGCAAGGATAACAAGGTTTAATTATACAAAAAGTAAAGGTGTCCACAGAGGACTCTGCTGCTCGAGAACGTTCTGGCTCCAATATGATTATTAGTACATTATAAACAGCCACAGCATCACTAATGCTGTCCTACATATGGTCTAAACCTGCACAACTGATTGGTCGGAACATATACAAGATCCTGCTCCATAGGGGATGCCAGGTTACGATTGGGTTTCGCCTCTGCCGTCTGTCTTTGCCCACTTTGTTCAGCTGGACTCATCTCTTCAGGGACTGAAGGTCCGGCGCTTCGCATTTTACTGTTCCACAGCTACTCTTTGTGAGCTAATGATACTACTACATCATTATGGCATTCACCTGGGAGGCTTATGAACTGGCACTGGGTGGAAGGAAGAAATACAATCATGCTGACCCACACATTCTGTGCTCTGTCAATATCTCACTCCTCACACTCAAGGCTTCTGCCCTCGTTTTGATCTATAATTTATCCCTCCCCGTACCTCGCACTACAAAGTGTGTTTTTATGGGACAAGGTGAAATGGTCACACGTATTCAGTTCTTTTATGACGATTGGTTTTATGGCTGATGGGCTGAGGTCACTCACTATCGTGGAATGCACGGATTCTTGGACTGGGTCAGTGGTGGGTGTTATCAATCATGGTGGGCTGGGTGGGGGTTAGGAGCCTGCCATTGGGGATGTTGTGATGAATGTACATTGCAAGTCGCCTGGTGCTGTCTCATGGCCTTGCAGGGCGCATTCCTCTCTGTGATACTAAATAATTGAAACCGTCCATGGACAAGTGGAAGTTTCTGGGGGAATTAGCCCAGGTTCATCTGTCCTTAGCGTTTTGGCCTGCTCATATTTCTTCATGGGGCCTACGTTTAACACACAGCCATTTATAGTTGTATGTGTATTTCATAACTATGAAATAGTGTCTCTTTTTATGCGTGCACTAAGTCTATGCATCTATAATGACTGTGATACTGTTGTCATCCTGGGTTTCTTTAGCATGGCTCTGTCCCCTGTAGCATGTTGCGTAGATGTCTATGGGATTTGCCTCATTTTAAAGTGCATAGAGGGGTGGGATAGACTCATTTTCCATCCCAAAATTCCCCCCTTTTTCTTCAGTCTACAGTAACAAATTCTTCCTCATGTTTGCGCTCATTTTCCCTTCTCACTGCTGCTTCAGAAGGGTGTGTTCCTTTTATTGCCATCTATGCCCTACACACATGTTGTAAACTTTCTCCTGCTCGCGCATACTCTTCAGAGTTACATGTCATGTAAATGCAGCCCCATCCCCCACTAAATCTACCCATACTTCTATGTAATGTTCAGGGTCCGGGCGAGGGACAATAGCTGTGTGGTACAGTTGGTCAACTTCATCTCCATAAGGGTATAGGGACCATATGTGGAATGAGGTGGTCAGTTTGTATCTCTACCTCCTTTGTGCTGCAAGGCACTTTTGGGACGCCAATCAAGACCATCATCATTGCGCTATTAGACACGGCTTTGGCACAACACCAGAGACCCATCTGGCCCGTGCAGAAGATGACCAAGACACAAACGAGGATGGACACCAGCATCTTCACCAATGTTCCCAGCCAGGACGGGGCCCAACTAAAAGTAATTGCAAACCAATCTTCTTCCTGGACGCCAGCCTCCTCCTTTATCTTGGCCCCTAGATCATGCACTGCAGTGATAACATGTTACAATGTCTCATATTTAGCATCTTCGGAAGGGACAAATGTGCAACCCAAACTCTTTTTTCCTTAGTGAAGCAGGTAAGTGCATACCCCTAAAGACCCTCCCGGGCCTTGGTTAGCACCATTTTTTGAATATTTTGTGGCCCCCCCAGACCCATTTGGCTTCCTCGCTTGCACTGACCCATCCCACTTTCCGCATCCCTCCTCCCAGACCTCCTCTCTCCCCTGACTGGTTGCAATAACTTTGTTGCCTGTGGCCTACTGGCTGGCACTGCACCCTGCTCACCTCTTTTTTTTTCTTAGTGATGCAGGTGAGTGCATTCAACTAAAGACCCTCCTGGGGCTCGGTTCGTACCATTTATTGAATACTTTGTGGCCCCCTGCCCCGTTTGGCATCTGTGCTTGCCCTGACCCATTCCTGCTTCCGTCTCCCAGACCTCCCCCTCCCCTGATTGGTCGTAATAACTTTGTTGCCTGTGGCCTACTGGCACTGCACCCTGCTCACCTCTTTCTTTCCTTGGTGAAGCAGGTGAGTGAATCTACCTAATGGCCCTCCTTGGTTCGCACCATTTTTGAATATTTTGTGGCCCCCCAACCCTGTTTGGTGTTCTCGCTTGCCCTGACCATCCCCACTTCTGGATCCCTCCTCCTGCCTCGCAGACCTTCCCCCTCCCCTGATTGGTCATAATAACATTGTTGCCTGTGGCCTGCTGGCACTGCACCCTGCTCACCTCTTTTTTTTTCCTTAGTGAAGCAGTTGATTGCATCCCCCTAAAGACCCTCCTGAGCCTTGGTTCGAACCATTTTTTCAATATTTTGTAGCCCCACAGCCCCGCTTGGCGTCCTCGCTTGCCCCGACCCATCCCTGCTTCTGCACACCTCCTCCCACCTCCCAGACCTCCTCCTCCCCCTTCCCCTAATCGATTAGATTGCTCATCTTAACTGACCTTCCCACGGCAGCCCTGCGGCTAAGGGCCCCAAGGCAAAGGGCAGCTCCCACAGAGGCAGCTCCAGGTTGTGTCTTCAGGTGTCAGCAGGGGAAGCCATTAGCCAGCCCTCAACCAGCTGTGACTACAAAGGTAGGCATGGCCTGGGTAAAGAGTAGAGCTATCTCTTTACTCCGAACCCCTGCTACTTCACCTACACACTGAACAGTTCTGCATCATACACCTAGAAAATTGTTCATGTTAATTTGAATCACATCTAGAAGATGCCCTCTGTGATTGTACTGTGCATGTGCTAGCCTGCGTTGCACACTTGGAAACTTGTTAGCATTGCATTGACTCAAATATAGAATGTGCCCACTGTGATAGTACTGTGAATTTACTAGTCTGCGTCGCATACTTTGAAAATTGTTAGAAAATATTAACATTGCATTGACTGCCACTTAGAAAAATTGTTAACACTGCATTAACTCAAACCCAGAAAGGGCCCACTGTGATAGTACTGTGAATTTACTAGCCTGCATCGAACATTTAGAAATTTGCTAGCACTGCATTGACTCAAACCTAGAAGGTGCTTAATGTGATAGTACTGTGTATTTACTTGCCTTTGTCGCATAATTAGAAGCTTGTTAGCATTGCACTGACTCAAACCTAGAAAGTGGCCACTGTGATAGTAATGTGAATTTACTAGCCTGCGTCACACACTTTGAAAATTCGTTAGCATTGCGTTAACTCACCCTTAGTAAATTCTGTTGTCCCTGTGTTAGGCCTTTCTCCCTCCATCCTGGTATCTCAAATCTAGGTGCTGCGTGTTCAGCTTGGGATATCGTAGATCACTCTCTACCGCATTTACTATTGTCCCTGTGTTAGGCGTTCCCACTCTATTCAAGTGCTCCCAGTCTAGGCACGACTGTTACTTCCAGGGTTCTTCCCGCACTGGCTCGTTCCCCCTCTATCCAGGCATCCCACATCTAGGCACGCCTATTGCACCGCAAATTCCTGCAGTTTCTGTTGCCCCTCTCTGTCCTTGAGTCCAAGTCTTGACGCTGGTATCACATCGAGGGCCATTGCTTTCGCTATCACAGGTACCTCAGACTGTAGGTGCTGCCCCTGACATCCCCTCGATGGAGACCCCTCATCAACAACCCCCCATTGCCTACTCCCCTCACTCCTGGCCTCTCAAGACCTTACCATCTCCCCATAATTCATCCCCCCTGTGCATGGCCCGCGCCCTTGCACCCAACTTCATGAACCACCCCTCACCCCGTGTCAGCCCAAAACCCATGAACCCATTCCCCGAACTCCACTCCACCCGGAACTCACCTGCACCCCCCACCATCTCCCCACCCCCCAGTTCAGATATTGGAGGACCCCTCTGGTGTGCCATGCCCCCGTCTCCTCAAACACTCATCCCTACTCCTCAGCTCTTCAGAACGTTTCATCCTCCACCCTCCCTCTAGCATCTGTTGAGAACACTGCTCTCCCCTCATCCATACACCCCGCCCAATGTCAAATTCACAAGCCAGAGGAGCTCTCTGGCACTCCAAACTTCATGAGTGCCTCTCAACCCACCCAAACTCACCACCACCCATCATCCCACTTGCATCCATTCATAACTACCCCTCACTCCCGTACATTCACTGCACACAATATCAAACTCTCAAGCCATGGGAGCTTTCTGGCGCTCCAAACATCACAAGTCCCACCCCACTACCACACCATTGTTATGCCCATCAAGACACTCCTCACCCTCTCATTCTACTTCCCATGCCAGCTTCCCCCCTGCCCCCACCCTACTACTATGCCATTGTTGTGCCCATCAAGAAACTCCTCACCCTACCTCCAATGCCTCCCTCAACCCCTACTCTACCCCTGCTGACAGACCCCCCGCTTCATATCCCTTCCCTTCTCTGAAAGTAGCTTGCCTCGCCCTTTCCAGAACTGTTGCTTCATCCTCCTTCCCCCTGACCTCCCTACCCTCTCTCAGACTTCTATGGCACTCAAAACGCAGAAAGAGTGACTGGTCCTCTCCTTCGGACCAACTGACCAGCCTTCCCACCCTACCTCTAGTCCCTCCCCGCCCCCTTCTCTCCATTCCCTCACCCTTGACTTCTCTTTCAGCACTCCTACACTCCCTGCGCCCACCAGACTCGAACCACAAGCAATCGGCCTAACCCCCACACCTCATGTACTCTAACCACCTTCCTTACATTCACCCCTGATCCTCCACCCCTCATCTCTCACATACCTATCACCGCCTGCCTACTCTACCCCTCCCCCAACATAACCTGCCCCACACATCACCCAAAGTGCACATGCATCCGGTCCCCTTTCCAAGCCCCCCTCTCCACCATCCAGAATAACCCTCCCACAGCCCCTTCATCGACCGCCACCCATGTCCCACTAAAACTCCCTGTGATGAGTGCCACAAAATCCATCTCCCCTCATGAAGTCATATGCATCCTTTTTAATGCCCGCTCCATAGCACAAAACAGACACATCATCTTTGACCTCCTTTCCTCTGACAATCCTGACCTCATTTTTAACACCGAAACCAGGTTCTCCGATGATTTTGCACCAGTGGCGCACGAGGCCTTCTCCCCTTGCTACTCGCTAACCACCCACAATATAACCTCCAGAGGATGCAGAGTGGCAATCCTCTGCAAACCCCATTTCTCTGTCCCACTCGTTGAAACCCAGATGTGCAACGCCTCCTGTGAATCCCTTGCAGTAAAACTCTCTCTACCATCGACATTCACCTACAGCTTCCTACTCATCTACAGAACCCCTGGGTACAATAGACATTTCACCAATAATCTCTGCGACTCTATTGCCACCATTCAGGTAAAGCCATCCGCTGGTCGACAATCATGATTCACTCAACCTCTCCCAACATACAACTGGTCCAACCCACTCAGGTGGGCACACCCTTGGGCGAACCTCAGCTCCTATGACCTGGTCTCTATATCCAGTCCTAAACCACTTATATGGAGAGACCACTTCACAATCCCTTTCTCAATCCACACTCCAGCCCCACCTCCTGTGGCTACCCCTGCCCCAACACATGTCTACAAATGCTGGAACAGAGTCAAAGTACTCCCCGACTTAGTAGAAGCCCTGCTACTCCATCCCCCTGCAATGCTGTCCTGTGGTAGACCCTTAACCATCAAATCTTTCGAATCCTGGCTTGAAGAATCACTAATTCCCACTCACACCCTGCAACCTCACGCAAAGGACCGTCCCCCAAATGGCTCACTCTCCTCCTGAGAACTCTCAAAAAACAAAATAACTCTCTTGAACGCAATACAAACTTCTAAAACCAACCCCACAAGATCCTTGTTCGCCCTCCACCACCGTAATTACAAATCCGAGATCCGTAAGGCCAAAAAAGCCTATTACAATAAACAAATTCTTAACTGTGGCAGCAGCAGCAAAGATCTCCACAAGATCATCTCTGAATTCGTGAAACCTGCTTGCACCTCTGCCCAATCCACTCCCACACAATCACTCTGAGACTCCCTATCGCTACATCTCTACAACATTGCGCTTGACCGGACGGCAATCCTTCACTCCAAACTGTCTTTGCTGAAACCCTACCCTACACTGACCCCTCCTGATCCCATTGCCCCGACGCACACTCAACCAACTTTCGACTCTTTCGACCCATCTCCAGAGACAAATTCCTTGATCTACTAACAGCCAGCAGACCCTTCGGATCACCCCTTGACCCTTGCCCCGCCTCTGTTCTGAAAGAAATATTCTCCTCTAAATGTGCAGGAGAGCATGCAAGAGCTATACATAACAACTCCCTCACCTCTGGCCTCTTCCCAGAAGCCTTTAAAACAGCGCACATCAAGCCACTTCTAGAAAAGACATCCCTCAACCCACTTGAACCCAAGAATTGTGGACCGATCTCCAACACCAGATTTTTAGCGAAACTCATTGACCGGACTGCATACTCCAAGCTCAACCCCTTTGTAGAATCGGACAATCTCCTTGACCCCACACAATCAAGCTTTAGACCTCGACATGGAACAGAAACCACTCTGATCTCGATCCGGGATGATCTCAAGGTCACTGCAGATTCTGAGGGATGCGCAGCACTGATACTCCTCGATCTCTCTGCAGCCTTTGACACCGTTAGCCATTCAATCCTCCTTGATGGCCTCCACTCCCTAGGAATTTGTGGCTCGGCACTCAAATGGATTGCCTCCTTCCTCAGCAACAGGAAATAAACATCTTCCTTCCCCCTTTTATCTCAACTGCTCGCCTCCTCAACACTGGAGTACCCCAAAGTGCATGCCTCTCTGCTCTCCTCTTCAACCTCTATCTCACCATTCTACCAGGAATCATCCATATGCGCAACCTCTCTTGTTACAACTACGCTGACGATTCCGAAATTAGCCTAAGAATCCCCAAGAGTAACACCAACCCACGCCCTGACCTTGAGGCTTATCTCTGTGATATTGACCGATGGATGACTTGTAACAACCTCATTTTGAACCCTGATAAAAACCAAAATCATGGTGTGTGCCAGCACCGCCCTTCTCCCACAACTGCCCCCATGGCTCTCCTCCCTCGGCCCACCTCCCTTCGATATGGTCAAAAACATAGGCTGCACTATGGACTCAGGCCTAACCCTCTCCGTCAGATCAATAATGTTTCAAAATGCTGTCTCTATCACCTCAAACTTCTAAGACGCATTTTCCCCACCTCTCCTACCCCAACAGACTCGCCACTGTTATGTCTATTGTTATGTCGAGACTGGACTATGTCAACTCCTTATATCTGGGAGCACTGGTATACCAACTCAACAAACTACAAAGAGCCCAAAACGGTGTAGCCAAACTCCTCACACAGAGACCACATCTCCTCGAACCCTCCACTGGCTCCCAGTTGGACGAAGGGTCACCTTCAAGACCCTATGCATTACCCACCGTGCAATGCACAAGACAGGCCCAACATACCTGCAAGAAAAAATAAAACCCTACATCCCATCACGCACCCTCAGATCAAGCTCTGCCCTCTTTCTAGCGATTCCAACCTCCAACTCTACCAAGATTGGAGGATCTGCTTTATCAACCTTAGCCCCTACTCTGTGGAACTCTCTCCCCACTCATATTCAACACACCCACAACTACATGGCCTTTCGCAAAGTGGTAAAAATCTGGCTCTTTCCATAATGCCGAATATGACCATCTAAGACTGCTGAAACCTAGCTACCTGATGACAAATGTTGGGAAATCCTGAACAATAACGCCACTGAAGACCGCAAATAAATAACAAATACGTTTACTCTGAAAGTGGCAATCGCAAACACGGACCTTAATTCTGGAACAGCGAACCTGCTAAGTCATACCCTCCTCCCTTACACTCACCTCTCACACCGCTACGCTCATTCTCTTCTCTACACCAACACACAATTAGAATGCCGCTACACCCCTCGATCAATTTCGGCCTAGCCGCTCACATACGAACATTACCTCATGAACACCTCCACACTCTGATAAAACGCAGCTATACACCTCGAATTCAGCATAGCTGCACACATAAGCGTCCTAAACAGGCCTAATGCAGCCAGAACCCAGTCCTGGTGACCATCACCCTGACTGCACACATCAAATACCACCACACCTACCTACACAGCTACCATCACGCAGTTGCTTCAGTTACACACATAATCGGTGCACCCATGCACCCTATGCCACTTTACTCTCTCAACTGACCTGGACCACGGTCCCCGAGGGCGTTCAACCTACCAGCGCTTTGAGGTCATACCAATGATATATAGAGCGCTATATAAATGACAAATAACATAACATAACATGAACTCCCAATCTTTTTGCAAACACCACCTTCCATTGCTGTCAGAATATCGAGGGCATGGCGGTTCTGCATCCTCATCAGCCTAAGGGCGCGCAGCTTGACCCTTATGACGTTGAACCCCTGCTTGGTAACGTAAGCCAACTGGACTAGCTCCCAATTCACAATCTCGAGCCATTTGGCATTAGCTCGTCCGTGCACAATGAGTAGCAATAAGGATGCGAAAAATGTCTCTGCTGAGTAAAACAATTTTATATTCCTCATGTATTTATTAGAGCAGTTTTGAGGAATCTTTTGATGGGTAATTCGATGCTCTCTTTTCTTCGCAGCTGCCCATATGGTTCTTTCTCAGGGAGAATTTAAAAGTCTAGGGGTTGCAGCATGTTTTGTGCTGCGATCATCTGGGGCACGGTAGATACTTCGCCGGGCATTGGCCCACCTTTCAGGTGTTCTTCTGGGACTACTAACAGGGCGGAGTGTAGCGTAGCTAGTGAATAATAGCCCCTCCAGGGTGATGGGAGGTGCAATTATGTTTGTTGGCCACTCACCGAGTAGTAGTCCATCAGCGCTGATTTACCCTTCTTTAGGTCTGGAATCAACACTGTTCAGTTGCTGTTACGCTCACCTGGCTCCCACAGGGGTGTCGAGCGGAACTGGACAGCCACGGTCTCCACCAACATGATGCGTAGTGCAGAGATGACTGACTGGACTTGTCAAACTGGATATTAAATTATGCCTCATATTGTAAACGATTGTATGTATATTGGCCTACGCCAAGTTGCTTAAAACTGTACGCGAATAACTCTCTACGGCAAGGTCTTGACCTTAGAAATTGATGTAAGCCACCATCTTGAATCAAACCGCCATTTTAGGTTCTCTTGTTGTGTAAAAGGTATTAACGCAGGAACATGGAGGGAAGAATAGGCCGTGCGGTTACTACTCTTCCACCCTTGATCCTGTCGCATGCGCTTTGCCAAGATGTTTGCGAGCTGTCGCTGCTGCTGCCGCGTCTGTAAAACAGAGTGAGGGAATGGTCCTAGGCCATGATCTAACCCTGATGGTGCCTCACTCTGTAGATGTTCTATTGAACAAAACTCAAACGCAACACCTCACTTCCGCACGATTGACGAGATATGAATTGATTTTGTTTGCTCCCCACATACAAATTAGGAGGTGTTGTGTTCTTAATCTGGCTGAACACCTACCTTTCCCGCAAAATACTTTTTGCGATGATGATGAGTCACATGACTGCCTGTATACTACTGAACAAGAAACAAAGGGCAGAATTGATCTTAAGGACACTCCTTTTGATAATGCGCAAGGGGAGCTATTTTGTGATGGCTCCTGTTTCAAATTTCCGGATGGTACATCAACAGCTGCTTATGCAGTCACTACATTAAGCACGGTTGTAGAGACCAAGCGAATTACACATAACTCCGCGCAGGCCGCAGAGATTATAGCATTAACCCGAGCTTGTGAGCTTTCCAAAGGGCTAACGGTGAATATATATACTGATAGTCAGTATGCTTTTGGGTGGCTCACAACTTTGGGAGACTTTGGTCAGAGAGAGGGTTTTTAACTTCACATGGGACCAAGATTCAGCATGGCCCCCTGATAGTACAATTGCTCTCGGCGCTCACATTCCGTAGTCAGTTAGCGATCATGAAATGCACAGTGCATCGAAAGATCACAGACGATGTAGGAAAAGGGGAATGCTTTCACTGATCAGATAGGCAGACAAACTGCCACAGATCTTCGCACAGAAATGCATGCTCTAAGAGAAACTAGGAATGTCTATGTAATGGACGAGGATATTGGGTCTGTGCAGGATATCCAAGCTGATGCCACAGTGGAAGAATCTAAGAAATGGGCTGAAGGCTTGGGGAAATTAGATGATGATGGGTGTTGGGTGGACACAGTTGAAGGGAAATGGTTACTTCCTAATGCCTACATAGTCATGATGGTTACCATGGCACACGGTCCCACACGTGTGTGCTCAACAGATTACGAAAATGTTAGAGAAAGTCTGGGTAAATGATAAGATTTCGAAAATTGCTCAGCATTATGTCCAGAATTGCATGATTTGCCTACAGCACAATGTGGGGAAGGGGACGGTAACTCCAAGGGGGTAGCTTTGGGCCTCCTTCTGTCCCGTTTGAAGTGATTCATTTTGATTTTATTGAGATGGAGCGGTGCAATAGTTTAAAATATGTCCTTGTGGTCATTTGTGCCTTTAGTAAATGGGTTGAGGCTTTCCCTGTCAAAGATGCTACAGACATGACCACTGTGAAAATTATGATAAAAGAGTACTTCCCGCGGTTTGGGTTGTCAAGAGTCATTTGGTCGGACAATGGCCCACATTTTGTTGCTGCTGTGATTTTACAGATATGTACGGCACTACATATTGATAAGCGATTTCATTCGGCTAGACAACTTCAAAGTGCCGGGTTGGTAGAGAGACATAACGGTATCCTAAAGAACAAACTCGCTAAGACGTGTGCCGGTACTAAACTAAAATGGCCGGATGCCTTACCGATCGTGTTACTAGCCATGCGCACTACCCCTCAAACTAAGACTGGGCTCTCTCCATTTGAGGTGGTGATGGGGAGGCCTGCCAATATTTGGGGTCTTCCGAAACCTAAAGCACTGAGAAGTGTTGAGAATGTATTGCTTTCAGACTACTGTAACCAGTTGACTAAAAATCTGTATTTCATTTATCATCAGGTACGATCAGCTTTACCTGTACGTTTTGAAGGCCCAGGACACAACATTCGCCCTGGAAGCTGGGTCCTGGCGAGAGCATACGAGCGGTCCTCTTGCCTCGCGCATCACTGGCGGGGACCTTTCCAGGTCTTGTTGGTCACCCAAACGGCAGTGCGGGTGGCTGGAAAGAAAACTGGATACATGCGACGCATGTCAAGAAACTTCCTCACCCGACGCCGCACGTTACAGAAGAAGCAGAACCCCTCGCTAACGCTGCAATCGATGATCCTGAAGCAGCAAATAGCACTGTGAGTGAGTCGGAGAACCGTCCATTTTGTCTCCACACTCGTTGGAAAAGTCATTTCCGGAAACCATTGCTCCAAATTCTGCAACTTCCGTTGCCTCTGATACGTTGCTTCCCTCAGGGAGTGATGTTACCTTACTTCCAGATCAAACAGTACCGGGAACCACCAGATATAATCTTCGGCAGAGAAAATAGACCTACGGCACTGTTCGACTGTGTATTCAAAAGAAGGAAAGGATCATTAAGGGCTTGCTTTTGCCCAGATTCTGAGAAAGAGGGCTCTGTTGGCTAGGGTTGGGGAAGGACTAAGAAGCCGCGCGACCGGGGGGGTCACCAGCAATGAACATTGGGCTTTCCATCCGAAGACTACGATGCCTGCCACCGCTACTGCTCGTATTGGACTTGTAAATAAGGGGGTGACCAACTTGGACAATGAACAATGTGCCTGGGCCCCGAAAACGTATTGCTGTGTTTTGATGATAATAATTGGGGTTTTTATAGTAACTGCTTTAGGATTCTGGTACGTCGAGGAGATTTAATCTCTAGAGCCTCTTTTTCCAACTGAAATTGTACCTACTGTTTTTACTGCTTTTGTACATTTGCATACTCTGTCACCTAGGGACTCTCAGCATGGACAGAAGTATCACAATAATACTATGATGCTGATTATGAATGCAACACATGCCATTTTTAACAAAACCAATTGCTGGGTCTGCTCGCATTTACCGCAACATGGGGTTAAGGGGCTAGGTTGGTATATTCATCCCTTACCTTTGACGACTGCTTGTTATGCCTCTCTTGGAGCACTATTCTTTGGCCGATGGAATGATAGCATCTCAGGGAATTTTGATGGAACTAATTTGAATAGCTATGAGAAACGTGTTCTGACTCCCCTGGGATGCTCGCTTTTCGCAAATAGGAGCAAACTCAACATTGCTTCAATTAGGCCTTCTTATAGACTATCTCGTCCTTTCCAATCTTTGGTTTCCTTTAACATGGCTCCGATAGGCAATAAGGATGCCGTGCCTCCTTCTTACTCTGTTAACCATAGCCCCGATTCAGTTTCTTTCTGCATACAGAGGAATGGTACCTAGCCAATGGGAGATTTTAAAGGCTGTGCCAACGTTGCAAATTTGACTGGGGAAAACAGACCTTTGTATGTGGGCGGACCTGTCTATTTCGTTTGCGGTAATGTATCATTTCCATGGTTGCCCAGGGACTTGGCAGGGAACCTGTTATTTAGGGATCCTGTTACCTGGGGTATTCATAGCAAGCACTTTGGAAGCTTCAAAGGCTCGGCCACGGCGGGACGAGAATGGTGATACCCCCGCACAAGTGATGGGAGATAAGCAAAATCAGTTGTGCCATTTTGGGGGCAGATAGCAAATTCCGAAGACATCAAGAGACTAGCGAGAGTACTGGAGAGAACCATCAACCGTAGCAAAGATTTACTCTATAGCATGACATCAGAGCAGAAATCGATAAGATTAGTAGCACTCCAGAACCGGATGGCATTAGATGTCATTCTGGCTGAACGTGGAGGAGTATGTAAATTAGTGGGGTCCGCTTGCTGTGTTTTCGTACCAGACTCCTCCCCAACCATTGTCAAAGCAATTCAGAATCTGCACGTCCTTAGCTCAGAAGTGCATGTTACCGAGGGGAACTGGAATCTTAGTGCTTGGTTTTGGGATTTCTTGCGATCTTGGGGTTGGAAGGTACTTTCAGTTTTGTTGATCATTTTGGGGGTTCTATTATTCCTTTGTTGTTGTATCAAATGTCTGCCTAGTATATGTTCGATGCTAGGGGGATGTTGTGCTCAGGCGATAGGTACGATAGGACAAAAGGTATATGCCCCGGATAAAACTTCCAAGGAGTATGTGTTAAAAGAGATCTTAGTGAACGACCTGATGGCCATAGATATCTCTGACGGCGATTCAGGGTGTATGGACGATGACGTATGGAGTTACTTGCAAGGAGATCAGAAGTAGTCTTAGCACTTGGCATAGGCCAAAAGGAGGGTTTGTCAAGCTGGATATTAAATTATGCCTCCTATTGTAAATGATTGTATGTATATTGGCCTACGCCAAGTTGCTTAAAACTGTACGCGAATAACTCTCTACGGCAAGGTCTTGACCTTAGAAATTGATGTAAGCCGCCATCTTGAATCAAACCGCTATTTTAGGTTCTCTTGCTGTGTAAAAGTCACCCTGTACATCAAAATGGTGGACAATGCCATTCCGAATAGAATCTAGGTCGTCTTGACCTCCGTACAGCTAATGTATAACTTGCCTACAGGCCACTTGTTAGGGTCGTGAACTGAGACCTTGTCCTTCTGTTGACCTGTGTGTTATTACCTGTATCGACGGAACTGATCTATGCACATACTGATTAATAAATTAGAGTTGACCTGGCAGAGACCCTAGACCAGTAATACATTCATGGAAGGTTAACCCGCGAAGGGGTTGGACAGCAGGCTGGAGAAATGTATAAAAGCCTGAATGTCCCAATGTACAGTCTCTCACTGAATACATCGAACCCCGTTGAAGTTCTTTGTCTTGTACTGAGGGCCGATAGCTATCCGATTTGTCATTGCTTGACCTTAAAAGAAAGTACTTTGTATGTTCTTTTGTAACCAGTGTTTGGTGTGTTTCCTTTGGGTTTCCCGGCCTCATATTATTTTTCTCTTTTCACAGACTGGCCCACCTAGCTTCGTCTGCTTGACCCGTAGAAGTAGTCTCCTAAAGACGGGGAAAGGGAATTAGCCACCTGTGGATTTGAGTATTAACACCTCAATGCGTCCCCACTTATCACTTCTGACATTCCCTTTCACAAAGCTCACCTTATAGTTTTGTATGATGAGCTCTCCATCCTGCGAAGAATGCAAGGGCATTTTGATGGCCAGTTACTTCACTGGCTTGAGGATATTGGAAGTGTTCTGGACAAATCTTGGCTCCAAACCTCCGGGCGAAAGGCCGTAAGTATATAGTTCTAATGAGTTCAAAATGTCCGATTAATCACTCTTGTCCAATTCCTTGTTTCTTTTGCAGCTTAGACCCAAAAGATGATCGTCTTGTGGCAGCTGAAAGCGTTCAGGTAAGAGTCTGTGTTTTGTAACACTGTCCGGTAAATGATGCCAAGGTTTAACTCGCTGCTTTCTCTTTTCTTGCAGGTGCAGCGTAGTAAGATTTGGCGTGCTGGTGGATAATACCTCCTGCGGTAAAATCAGGTAAGCATATGGTGGCAAGACATTTTCCTTGTTTGTTCCCTTGGCTCACCTTGTTGTTTTCTTGTCCCCCTTAGGTGCTGGAATGCGGCAACCAGGTGATGGAGACAGCACCGGATCGTAGAGATGCTGCGAGGAACGGTGAGTATTGCGTGGCGCTGCTGCTGGCGATGCGACACGTTTAAAATGAAGTCTGTTTCTGGTTCGAAGATGCGCTGAATCCGAAATCAGGTAAGAAATACAGTAAAGTTCTTGTTCTAACCTTTCTTCTTCTTTCCCTTCTTTCTAGGCGCTCTGGACTCGAAGCGGGCGTGGCAGGATGCTGGATGCTGACTGCAGACACGGTGAGCGTTACGCTGCTGGATGCAGAATAACGCGAAGCATGTGCTGCTCTTCGGGCGTGGTTTAAATAGCCTTCAAAGTAGTCCCAGGTAAGTATTCCTCCACAGCCACACCCGAGTAACAAAATAGTCCCTAAGATAAAATAGTCCTTCAAGCCTCACATGGGCTTGGATGCTTGGATCCCTTGCAGCATGGTCTGCATCAGGTAAGTTTTAACATATGAGCCTGGCGCCTATGGTGCCAGGACTGATGTCCCATATGAGCCTGGCGCCATAGGCCCCACGACTGTACCCAGATAGCCCCTAACAGGGGTTGCTGGGTTTGCCCCAGGTAACATGATGCCTGCTTCCGGGGTTGATGGACTTGGTCTGGATGCCCGGGGGTAGGCATCATGACAGTTGCATCATTCATTTGAGCAGACAAACACAGTTCCTTCACGAAAAAGCACAGTTCATATGTCTTTTCTTGGTTGCCTTTAACCGGCTTTTCCATGACTGCAATTCATGTCAGTTTCATGACATGCTATGTCCATGATTGTGCACACGTTTGTTCTACGAGGGCCACAGTTTGTTCTGGGAATCCCTGGAGTCCTTTGGCTCTGCATGTAAGGGTCGTTTCTTGCCACTTGTTGACAAGGTACTTTGCTCCTTCGATCACCAGATAGGGTTGCTTTAGGAAGTTGGTGTTGGTCAGGCTGGTTTTGCATTTCTGGGCATCGGAATCGATAAGTTGTAGATGTACGTTGCGTGCCTGGAAAGTTCCTCTGAGCCTACATAGTGCAAGATGAATCAGGCATTGTGCCTCTACAATTAACTAGCACACGTAGCAATTAGTTGTTTGCCTCCCCACTGCACTCATGTCGGAGTACCAACTGTTTGAGTGCTCTGGATGACAGATATCTTCACCCTCATCCAGGCCTATGCCATGGTATGCATCATATTTGAGTCTACCCGCTTGTCTTTTCATTCTGTCATGACGCGATATATATCGTCTTGGTACTCTATTCCTGCTAATCATAGTGTTACTACTACTATTTGTGCTACAGAAGACTTTTTTGATAGTTGGAAGTGTTATTTCAAACATTTTTCTTGCACATACAGTCATAGGGGTACTGGTGTCATTTGTTTGGGTTGTATTATACATATGTGTGGTGGTATTTTCTTGTTGCATTACACAAAAGGATATGCTTTCATTCAGGTTGTCATTCAGGTTCAGGCTCTGAGTCAGTTTGCATTAAGCTGAGCGATGTGCGGTAGACTGGTAGTATTAGATTTGATGGTTCTGGCATTCCAATCGGTGGGGTCCTGCGAATGTCTGAGATGTGAATCCAACAATGAAGCCCCTTCACCTTTACTCCGAGAGGGGAGGAGAACACCACTTCATAGAGCCCATGGAAAATGAGGTTGTTCCATTTTCTCACAAAACTTCACAAAACTTCTGACCTACACCAGCTCCCTCAGCAACAGTGATTGGGTGGGAGCTGTGTCAGCTGGTGGATCCGTAACAGTTTAGCCGTCATCTGGGTGGGGCGGTGTGATTTGTCGTGAAACGCATTTGATTGCACGTGCTAGATTTGTTAAGTATGCCTTGAATTCTTCCCCCTGAATTGTCTATGGGCATCTGGTGCCCACCTCACAGGGGAAATGGGCATCTGCATGTGTCTGCCAGTCACTATCTCATGGGGTGAGAGGTGATTGTCTTTGCTTGGTTGAGTTTGCAAATTGAACAGGGCCAGGGGTAGGCAGTGTACCCAGTGTTTTTTCAGGGTGTTACACAATTTAGAGAGCCTACTCTTGAGTTGGCCGTTTATCCATTCCACAACACCATTCGCTTGGGGGTGATAAATGAACACATGCAGTGAACACATGCAGTGTTTAATGCCCAAAAATGCTCTGACTTCCTTAAAGAGTTCATTGGAAAAGTGAGTGCTGTTTTCTGATCTCAGAACATCACTTACCTCCCAACAGGGGAAATCCCTCGCATACAAGTAATTTTGCTGCACACTTGGAGTCTGTGTGGGCACATGGACTGGGCTCAACCCATCGCAAGAACGGGCACACCACCACAATGAGATATCGAGCTCCATTTCATCTCTCACCCATGTCTGCATAGTCAATATGGAGCTTGCAGAATGGCCCGATAAGGTGGGGCAGGGTGCCTCGCCATTTTCTGAGTGTCATCCCTGTACTGAACACTTGATAGGTGGTGCATTTCACTACCATCGTTGAGAGGTGCTCCTGGAGATTAGGTATAAACCAATCTTCCTGTGTGTCTGCTGCAATATGCTGTTTGTAGCTGTGAGAGGAGTAATGCAACTGCTCAAAAGATGTGCGTAATAGTTCCACTGGTATCACTACTTTCCCAGTGCATTGTTTTCCTCATAAGAGGTCAGTTGGAGAGCCACGTTTGAGACAAATTTCTCGTTCTTCCTGTGGTACCCTTCACTGGAGTTCTATTATCTGTGCTATTGGCAAGGCTGTGTACTGGTCTGTGTCTGGCCTCGTAGTGAAGGCTGCAACATACGTTGCAGGTGTGGGTACTGGGAGATATGCTGCTGCCTTTTCCCAACAAGATATTGTCTATGTTATTTGTGTGGGCTGTGAATTTGATGACCGACACTACAGATGGTTCTCCAAGGGCAGAAATCAGAGTATTCAGCAGCCCAGCATGCTGCACTGGTGATTTGTCTGCCTGCCTGAAACCCCTCCTTCTCCAGCGTGAAAGACCTGCATGCACCATTGTGGTGACATATGCAGAGTCTGAATAAAAGTGGGCACTACACTCCTTCCATGCCCAAAGCGCCTCAATAAGGTCTGAGAGTTCTGCCGCTTGTGCTGAGTAATGCATGGGCAATCTTTTCATTACTAATGTCTCATAGTCACCCACATCTAAGCACACCACTGCGGCCTTGACATGTCTCTGCCCTGTGTCCTGGTCAATGGTTACTGACCCATCAACAAAATGTACTGCGCCCTCCTCCAAAGGGCTGTCTCTGGCTTTGGGGATTTCATCCTCCTCGCCCTGATAGGTGGCAAAGTCAGGCTGTTGCAAGTTTTCTTCTGTGCACGGTTCTTTTAGGAACGTGGCAGGGTTCACTGTTTTACACCTCACAGCATGGACATGTGGGCTTGAGAGAATAGTCTTGTATCCTGATGCATGCTGGGTGGTGAGAGAGGACTTTGAGCATTCTATGATAGCAAATACTGAGTGTTCTGCATACAAAGTCACTGAGCAACTGATAAAAATTGTGTAACTCTTCTCGATTGCAAAGGCTGCAGCAGCAAGAGCATGTGAATTGTCCTTGCATAACTGAGTCTAGTGTGCCACTGTTATAGGCCAGTGGTTTGTGGCTCATTGTGCTTTTTTGTGTCATTATAGCTGTCATAAGTGTACCATTTGAGTGTGAGAATATGTAAAACTCCTGCGTGTAGTCTGAGGTGGCAAGAAAGGAGGCTGTTGAAATAACTTCCTTTAAATCATTGAAACTCTGAATCATGTTTGCAGTCCACTCTATTTTATTGTTTTCTTTTTGTGCTCCCTTGAGGCTGTGTAAGAGTGGCCTTATGTATGCTGCCTAGTCAAGAATCCAAGCCCTGCAATAGTTACATAAACCCAAGAATTTCTGCATGCCCTTTACTGTAATTGGTCTGAGTGTGGCGCGCAATGTCGCTGCCCTGTCAGGGATAATTCTTTTGCCGTCTGTAGAAATGAGCTGTCCTAAATAAAGCACTTCATGTTGGCAGTACTGGAGTTTGGCCTTGTCGACTTTATACCCTTTAATGGCTAGCAGTTGCAATAGGCCAATAGGGCAATAGGGAATGGAGTCTCTGCGACAGTTCTGTTCACTGTCGCTGCACATCAATAAATCGTCTATGTACTGGATTATTGTGCTGGGTACCTAAATGTTGCCTAAGTCTTTGTGCAGTATCCTGTTAAATATGCTGGGACTCTCGCAGTACCCTTTGGGCAAACGAGTATGTTCATAGCGCGTTCCACCATGTATAAAGGACATGAGGTACTGGCAGTCTGGGTGCAGGGGTTCCGAGAAAAAAGGCATTCTTTAAATCCACCACTGTAAAATGGGTCGCTTCCTTTGGGATGCTGCACAAAATGGACGCCGGGTTTTTAACTTTCTGCGCTACGTCATTAAGGGGGCTGATATCCTGGATGATCCTCCAACTCCCCCTGATGCTTTATTAATGGGGTATATGGCTGTACTGCAGGGTGAGGTAGATGGTACTATGATCCCTTGGTGTAGTAATGCTTGTATTGTGTCTCTGATCTGCTCTTCGCCTCCTTGGATAATGAGTATTGCTTCATCCGGGGTAACACTGCTCCGTTTTTTAGAGTGATTCTTACCGGGGTCACTTCCTTTAGCATCCCTACATTGTGGTGGTTGGTTGTCCACAATTATGTTGGGACTGCTTGGCTGACCTGGGTTGGTGTGGCAACAGCCATGAGGGGGCTCTGTACCCTTCCGTACTGTACCATGATCTCACAGGGGATGCATATTTTGAGTATTATTTCCCTGTCATTGTTGTCCTCAAAAGGCTTGGCATCTGTCAATTCCTTGGGGGACATAGTGGGATCAATGCATAACACTGTGGCCCACTGGCATCCCTGAGTATCTGTACTACCGAGGACTACAATTCTTTTGGCCGACACCAGCAGACCATCTAGGTCCAGGGATAGTATTGTGCCTGCAACTAGTTCTGGGCACAACCCAGGCCAGAAAATAAAATCAGTGGATACTCTCCAAGTTCTGGTAATCTGGGTCATGGTTTGTGCAAGCACTCTGATGCCGTAGATGAACATGTCTGCGTTGACAGGGATACCTCGTACCACCACCTCATGTGCCAGGGCAGGTATCCCAGGCATTGCACTCATTGAGCACATGCCAGGAGTTGCACAGATGATACCGCTGTCTGTGAATGCGATAGTCATGTTCAGCTTATTTAGCAGATCCCTAATGAGCAAGTTGACATGAGAGCTCTCAGAATTTAAGAGGGGAGAACTCACAACCTTCCCTCCTACTTTCACATTCAAGTCTTTTGTGTAAGGAATCATTAAAACAGCCCCAGATAATCCATGAGTGTCGAGAGTTTTGCCTGATAACGGGAAGTCACCTTCACTAATACACAAATTCTTGGCTCCTGAGTCCACCCTGAAGATGAATTGTTTGTGCCCTATCTCTGCCCCCACCAACTGTTCCTCTTATGGGTTTAGGGTCATTGACAGAACTGACACGCAATGCTCTCTGTGGGCTGTTCTAGTCAGGGATTGTGTCGGTCTCAGGGAATGAAAAAGGGTTTCCCCCCACCACTGTAGCACCTTGAACGGGGCTACTGAGCCATTAGGTGCACCGCCATAGGCGTTCATGTTTGTCATGATGCCTACCCCCGGGGACCCAGACCAAGTCCAGCAACCTGGAAGCAGGCATCAAGTTATCCTAAGCAATCCCAACAACCCCTGCTAGGGGCTATTTGGGTCCAGTCCTGGTGCCTATGGCGCCAGTCTCATATGGAGAGTCAGTCCTGGCGCCATAGGTGCCAGGCTCATAGATTAAAACTTACCTGATGCAGACCATGCTGCAAGAGCTCCAAGCCAAAAGAGGCTTGGAAGGGACCACTTTACTTAGGGACTATTTTTTACTCAGGCTGGGCTGGGGAGGAATACTTACCTGGGACTACTTTGGAGGCTATTTAAACCACGCCCGAAGAGCAGCACACGCTTCGCGTTATTCTGCATCCAGCAGCGTAATGCTCACCTTGCCTACAAGTCTGCATCCGGCCTTCTGCCACGCCCGCCTCGAGTTTGGAGCTCCTAGAAAAAGGAAGAAAGAAGGAGAAAAGGTTAGAACAAGAGCAATACCTTTGATCCTTGCCTGAATTCCCGATCCATCGTGCCTTCGAGCTGGAAGAAAGAAGTTATTTTATGTGCGTCGCCTCGCCTGCTGCAGCGCCGCGCTGAACTCACCGGCCTTCGCAGCATCTTCACATTCCACTGCATCCTCCTGCATGTTCCCGCCGCACTCCGGCACCTAAGGAGAAGACAAGAACAGCAAGGTGAGCCAAGGGAATACACAGATGAATATTAGTTACGCCCCCATAGACTTACCTGATTTTGCCACCGGGGGTACTATTCCTCTTCACGGGTCGGCGCAGCTTCCACTGCATCTTCGCCGAACCACGGCACTAAGGGGAAACAAAAGGACAGCAAGGTGAAACAAAGGGACTAACAAGGAGAACCCTCCTCACCACAATAGACTTACCTGATTTTACCGCCAGAGGTATTATTCCCCGAGACTTCATACTTTCTCTCAGCGCCTGAATAAGGGAGAAAGCAACAGGCTACATATTGACATTATTTTATCGAACTGTGTTGGAAAATACAAATCCTTACCAGAATACTACCGGTTGCCATGAGGAACTCTTCATTAGGGTCAAGCTGCAACCTGCAAGGAATGGGACAAGAGTGAAAGTCAGGTATTTGAACTATTACGAACCTTATACTTACGGTGTCTTGCCGGGAATCTCGGAGTCAATATTGTTCTGGAACTCACCAATTCCTTCGAGCCAGTGAAGCAACTGGTTATCAACGCGCCCCTGCGCTCAATGCAGGATGGAGAGCTCATCTTTTCAAAACATCAGGTGAGACTATAAGAGGGGACATCAAAGGTGATCTGTGGGGAGAACAGCGGGGGTGGGGGGTATTTACGCTCAACTCCATGGGTGGTTAATTCCCTTTCTCCATTTGCAGAAGAATATTCCTACGGGCCAAGCAAACGAAGCTAGGTGGGACAGTCCAGTCCGTCATCTCAGCCCTACGCGTCACATTGGTGGAGACTGCAGCTGTCCAGTTCCGATCAACGCCTCTTTGGGAGCCAGGTGAGCGTAACAGTGTTCCCTGCTTGCTGCGTGTTAGGGCAGGGCTGATGATGCTGCATTGCCTGTTACAGGTATCGTGGTGGTGGGGGACCAGGTATCTGTGGGGGCAGCTGCGTGTAGGCTTGATGGAACTTGTACGGTATCAAGGATATCCTAGGGGGTGGACCCTGAGGGGTCCCCTGTGGTGGGGGCCATAATTTTGCTGACTGTAATTATACCCCAAACCCTGCGTGCTCTGGCATTCTCTCAAAAAATGTCCCAATTCCTGCATGTCCAACACTGCCCCATACCACCTCGTCTTGGCCCCATAGATCAAAACTCACCTCCTCTCTGCCCTCGAAACCCACTTCAGCCCTGTTCTTCTCCTCCTTGCCAATGTAGAGCATAGAATTACACCCAGCTATTCTGGCATTTGTAGCATTAGGGTCATACCTTCCTCTTCCGTCTGTGCCGGCGTTGGTGCAGACGCTACCACAGCTATTTTTTGCTTCCTCTGCCTTTCTTGCGCTATTTTATTCTCCTGCAGTGGTGAACTATAATGATTTGAATTTCGGGCCACACTGTTTCCTCGATCCCTGCTATTTTATTGAGCGCTTTCTGCACTTCCTTGGGTAGGCCCTGTTTCACTATGAAAAAGAAAAAAGGAGGTTGACTGGTCACAGGCATTTCCTGTTTCGGCCCTCCACATCCCTTGAAGCCTAAGAATAAATTGCACGGCATCTTCATCGTCCCCCATTCTACACTGCATAGTGGACTGTGAATCTGGGGTATCTGTAACGC
The DNA here is from genome assembly GCF_040938575.1 of Ambystoma mexicanum. Classification (NCBI taxonomy): domain Eukaryota; kingdom Metazoa; phylum Chordata; class Amphibia; order Caudata; family Ambystomatidae; genus Ambystoma; species Ambystoma mexicanum. The sequence goes on from NC_090921.1 coordinate 1,238,497,282, forward strand.
TCGCCGCAGTGCATCCCATACCCTTGCTCTGATCTTGTTGAACAAGGCCCATCATGGTCATCGTTACTCAGTGTTACTCCCAGGTACCTTGCCTTCACCCACACATCTGCCGCTTGATCCCCAACTGCGGCCACAAATAGGCATTTGATGTCCCCTATTGCCAAGGGCACCCCGCTGTGTTCTTTTCAAAAGTATATATCTACTTCCATGCACCCGCTGTGAGTGGTACCTTGAGGAGGTTATTCTTGTCCATCTGTGCCCATGGTACATATTGTGGCCTCCCTGCTCCCTTATGTATCAGAGGGATTTGCTTTCTCATCTTACTTTTCCCGCCCCTAGTTATAATTCCCTTTTTCCTCACTAATGCTATCCTGCTGAAACTTTCCTTCAATTTTCTGTTCGACAAAATTTCAAACCTCTGGGTGCGTTGAGACGCCTGTTCTGTGTCTCCCTCCCGTTCTTCCTCCTCAACATCATCAAACTCGCTCCAGTCCTCATCATCTCCACTCTGTGACCCTACATTCTCATAACCCAGGCTGCCTGTCTCCCTGTCATGCTCTATGTGGATGGTTCTTATTGGTGCGTTGTCTATTCTAAATAGTAAGTCTCCTGATTTCCACTCATCCCTTGCTGGTTGAGCGGGTGTGTCTATCTTTGTTACATTACATGACACCTGTAGTTTGGCTAACTGTTCGTGTTGATGTCAGTGCTACGTCTAAGTCTCTTGTGCTTATCCCGGTGTGTGTTGACCTCTGGAGGGGAAACATAAGGTGGAGGCGGGGTAGTGGCCGGCGTTGCAATATTCATGCCTGTAGACACATATGTTGGGTTTGTATACCCCTCTGCACGATGGGTGGCTAGTGGATATATCCTTTTTGTACCCATCAAGTTCTTCCCACCCTCTTCTGGATTATATCTTTGTTACTGTCATGCGTCACTCCTTCCGCCTGAGGATCCTCTGCATCCTCAAACATTTTCCAGAGGTTCAATACTTCACTTCTATTATGCAACTTTCTCCCCTTATACTTTGCTGTTAAAAAGGGGTCTGTATTGAAATTAAACAACACACTGAGTCGCTTGTACTAACCTCACAAAACTGATGTCTGATCAACCTTAAAGTGTTCATATGAGTTGAATACATCAAAAATTGTTGGTAGATTTTATTCTATCTGTTTTAATGTCAGTATATAATGAATAAATATTTGTTTTACCAGACTGAGAGAATTACCTGCTATATAAAGACAGATTAATTGATACATCTGTGCAACTGAGGTTCACTACCAATACCGAACAGTGTCAAAGGGAGGGGTAGCCTGTCTCTCATCTGCTTTTGTTCCCTCATGAGTTAATGACTGCATAGCAGACATCAGTTGCTTCATCTGATCCATGGTGTCAACCTCATCTGTGTCATTGTCGTCGCTATGTGACATGGTATTGCATTCACAGTGTAAAACTGATGGTAATTGGTTGACACTAACCTAGATCAGCCGCAGCGACCATTGATAATGAGAAATCTCCCCGACCGCCCTGCTTTCCCTGTGAACAACAAGGGTGCAAGGGAGAAGCAGGGTATTCAGGGAAACTCCCTGGGGCAGAAAACCCTGATAACTGGAGAACAGGGATGCAGTCCGTGTTTTGTAAGCGTAGCTGAAGAGGCAGATGTGACCCATAGCTGACTGAAGGATGCAGGGTCTGGGAAAAGAGCAGGGAAAGGGGATTAGTACCAAGAATTCTAACAGGTAGGTTCTAATGACCACTCTTCGTACCCTCAGAGTGTTCTTGGAGGTGATCAGGGAAAGGCTGGTGAGACTCCTTCTTCGGTTGGCTGATGATATAGAAAGAGAGGTCAGGACAGTCCCCATTACGACAGAGGAGAGAGGAAAGGAATGGCAGAGAGCACTCACCTGATCAGGACGCTGCATGAATTCCATGCTAATGAGTCTAAGAGAAGAACGTAGTTGTAAGCAGTGTTTGGCTGGGCGCTGTGATGTGATACAAAATATTTCCTACTGTGGTGTTCGTAGGGGCTCTGGAATAGATCCGGCTGCTGTGAGGAGCAATTGGAAGTAGTCTCCGATAGACCAAGTACCTGGGGACTTGGTGAATGAATGAGAGTCAGCGCAGGAAACAGGAGCGAAGCCAAATGCAGGGGATCTAGAAGGCAGAAGGTAAAGAGTTGAAGAGAGTTTCAGAAATCCAGGAACTACAAATAGACTGGCGATTCACTCACAAAGTGTCTCTAAGAGGAGTAGGGACGCAGTGTGTCCATGTTCCAGGCTGTTGCTGTCTGGAGCCTAAAGGGGCAGAGCTTGAAAACAGACTGGAGCTATGAAACAACTTGCTCTGTTCCGGGAGCCATCTTAGGAAGGGTGTAGGACACTGTATAATGCTGTTGTCTACGGTGCCACCAAGGCCAGCTGCGAAAGGGGGATGTGACATGGGTGTTATCAATCCTGGTAGGCTGGGTGGGGGTTAGAAATCTGCTGTTGGCTTAGTTGTGATGAATGGACATTTGCAAAGCACCTGGTGCTGTCTCATGGCCTTGCAGGGCGCATTCCTCTCCGTGATACTAAATAATTGCAACAGTCAGGGGACAAGGGGAAGTTTCTGTTGGAATTAGCAGTACAGGTTCATCTGTCCTTAGCGTTTGGGCTTGGTCATATTTCTGTGTTGGGCCTACGTTTACCGCGCAGCCACGTAGAGTTGCATGTGTCTTCCCTAGTTATAAAATGGTGTCTCTTTATATGCATGCACTTACGGGCCGATTCATGGAACAAACGTGCGCCGAAAATCCCAGCACAAGCAGGCGCAAGCGTGAGAAAGCAAGCGCACGTGCACGCGTGCGATTCAAGGAAGGTGCTGCGCTACTTTCCCACTGGTTGTGCACCAAATCCGTGCATGGCGCACGCAGGCACACACGTCATCAAACGGCGTGCGCTTCGTGCACAGCAAAAGCGCACATAGCGCAGCGCACACAACAAAAGTGGGCGGAACAGTGGGCATAGCACGTGGAATGGGGAATAACACATGAAAAAGAAGGCGTAACTGGGGAAGTACTGCAGGGAACTACACGAAATGCCCACACGCACGCGAACAACCCGTATTCATGGATTCGAATACGGGAAACCCGCGCACGGCAAAAGACGCATACAGGCGCCAACGCGTCCGCCACACGAAGGCAGGCGGAAGCATCCCCGCGCACAGCATAAAAGTGCCCCCAAGCAACAAACACGTATATACAGCTACGATGAATGCCCCATTTGTCGCAGCACTGATCGTGGAACACCGCAGGAGGAGGAGAATAGCCAGGGCACGCATTTTTTCACCACGGACAAGCCTTTTTGGGATGCCTGACGACCAGGTCTATGGCAGGTATAGGTTTCCACCCCATATCATCCTAGACCTGGTCATGGAGCGGGAAGATGACCTAACATCCCCCACCCCCTGCTCCCAAGCATTGAGCTCCTTGGAGAAGGTGCTCAATGTCCTGCATTTTTTGGCCACTGGGTCTTTTCAGCAGACTACTGCCATAGTGGGTGGGGTCTCACAGGCCACGCAGTCACGCTGCCTACACCAGGTATTGGCAATCATGACAGCGCTCCCCTCAGTCCACAGGCACATATACATGCCCAGAACACCCGCAGAAAGGCAGGCCGTTGTCCAGGACTTTTACAGGGTGGCACACTTCCCCAAAGTGCTCGGTGCCATAGATTGCACCCATGTGGCCCTACGTCCACCTAGGGCCACTGAGCACATCTACGGATACCGTAAGCACTGGCATTCCATCAATGTACAGGTGGTATGCGATGCAAAGGGAATCATCACCTCTGTCTATGCAAACTAACCTGGCTCCACCCATGACAGTTTCATATATAGAATGTCCGCCCTGAGCCGGGCCCTGGAAGCTGGGCAGCATGCCGACACATGGCTCCTAGGTGAGTACAAATGCCGGTGCACATGCATGCATGCCACACACACACACACAAATACACAAACCCCAATAATCACAACCATTACCACCTCTCCGGGAGACAGTGCCTACCCTCTGAGCAACCACACGATGACGCCAATCCGGAACCCCACCACACCACCCCAGGTAAGATACTACGTGGCCCATATTTCAACCAGGGCCATAGTGGAGCCCACATTTGGAGTGCTGAAGTCACGCTTCCGCTCTCTTGACCGCTCTGGCGGGCAGCTACTCTATGCACCCCGAGTAGTGTGCAGGATCATTGTGGCAGCATGTGTCCTGCACAATGTTGCAACATGGCAGGGCGTACCGGTGGACATGGTGGTGCCCCCACATCCCCAACCACAGGCACAGGCGCTGCCCATGGGAGGGGCTAGGGCACTTGGCGAGGAAGCCCGGTCCCAGCTTGTGGCCAGATTTTTCACCTAAACTCCCAACCCTGCAGAGTGCACACAGGCCTGGCACATACCAGGTGACAATCAATGATAACAAAGAGACAGTCAACTGTCACAACCTTACCACCCTGAGATTGTTGCCATGGAATTGCCACATTGTGTGCATCCCTAGCTACTTAAACACAAGTAATCCTGTGTGACCAAAAGGCACACATGCAAGGTGTGAATCACACAGAACTGCAAAACAGGCCATGACTATCACTGGTATGTCACTCAAACCCTCCCAAACCACAACATGACATGGCAAGCAATAGCCATACACCAACACAGTACCAATAAGGTACATATTGCCATGTGCAAAATGTAAATGGGCATCAGACAATGATGCCTGACATGGAATCAGATGAAATGACTGACCAACAACTTCCACCCAAAATAAGTCATACCCAAATGCATTCCAAAAGTTGTATTTGAAACATAACAATGAATGCCTGTCCACATGCACAATGTGCATTGCATAATCAACACTTCAGCTACTGTGTGTCGTGTCCACCTCCTGCAACACACTGCTCAGCGCACAGCACAGTGAACAGCCATTGGGCTTCATTACGACCCAGGCGTTAAGGGTTTAACGGCGCCGTAAAAGGTGTCGGCACCGTTAAACCCTTAACGCCTCATTACGAATTCCCTTTGCGGGACCCGACCTTAACGCCTGCTTTTAGCAGGCGTTAAAGTAGGGTGCCGCAAAGGGACCTTGGTGCTAAGTACGGTGCCGCAATTTGCAGCACCGTACTTAACGCCTTCCCCATTCCCATTGAGCCCTATGGGGCAAAAATGGGAATGGGGAAGGGCCCATGGTGAATGGGGAATTACCGCCCCGCCAACCTTGGAATGGGGCGGTAATTCCGCCATTCACCATGGCGGACCCCGGCATGGACCATGGTGCTAATGGCACCATGGTTTAGCGCCGGGGTCGTAATGAGGCCCATTGTGTGTGATGCACACCCTGAGCATCACATCTAAGCAACAAACTACATAAAATAACAAAATTAGGCATGTACAGGAACCACAAATGGTCATAGAACATTCGCTGCAGGGACACAGTGGGTACCAGAAGGCAAACAGAGTGTACACGTGGACATTTATGGGTGGTTGTACATGCAGTGGATCACAGTGCGAGTGTGTGGGTCAGTAGGGACATGCACTCAACATATGCATGTGAAATCAAGTGACCATCACTGTCCTCTACACATCACATGTGAACATTCACCATGTGTATACCCCAGCAGGTCAAAACACAACTATCCCCTCACACCTGAAAGGTAAATACAACACGTGAACAGGCATTGATGAGCAGAATACATCATGTTCATAGTAAAGCACAATTACAATTTCTGGGTGCCCATCACACTGCAGGGCAAGGCAACTATCAACAACAAAACACCCCCCCTCCCTCACAAATCACCACAACCCACTGAACAACTGCATCTGGGTTATTCATCCGGCATCCTTGAATTCCACCTGGCCACAGGATCACCCTTCCCCTTTGTCACCATCTCCCACCTTGTGTGTAAAAAGTTGCCAGCACCCTCAGAGTCCACCTAGATTTGCAAAAGCACAAAATCCAAGAGTACTCAAAGCAGGACAACACAGAAGCCAATCAAATACCCTGCAGGCAGTAAAACAAAGCAGAACAGCCACCAGTAGATGACTTCAAGTAGCAGTACGCCACAAAGGCCAAGTATTACCACAATGATGTTAACAACCAAGGTAGCACAGTAAAACAATGTCACAACAGTATCTGAACCATGTGTGGTACATAACATAGAATGATGCAACACGAACGGATGTCTACTGTCACAGCTCCCGTGTACAGGCGCAGGGGTGGCACAAAACAACCACCCCCACCATGGTCTGGGTGCCTGCAAGGTCTAACTCACACAGGCCTCTGAGACCCTGGTGGGGAAGGAGGGTCAGGGATATGCAGTCGGCACAGGCATTGGCATACTGGATAACCGGAATGAGGGGCAGGAGAGGGAGTAGGATTGACACAGGAAAGTAGGGAATGCACCAAAATGTAGTACACACATTAACACATACACAAATAGACCAAACTTGTTCACATGCACATAGCAGCAAATTACTCAAATGGAAGTCAAAGAGAAACTTATCTCTGGGGTGAGTGCTGGCCTCCTGCCTGCGCATTCTCCGGTCCGGTAACAGGAGCAGTTCAATGCAGCAAAGAGAGCCACAGTTAATAATCTGTGTGTGCCCAAAACACACAAACACACCACCAAATATGCCCCAAAGTAACAAAATACTCTACAAACAGACAATCTTGTGTGGATGCTTCATACCCATACGTAACATTACTCCTGTGATGGTTCATACACAGTCAATGCATTAAGTCAGGCACCGGTGGGTGCGAGGCAAATGGAACACCAATGTGTCACGATTCACACAACATGCAGTGTTCCCTGGGTAAGCAGACAGATGCATATAGCAAGGTCTGACTTCAGAACAAGTCCTGTACCACCATGACCAAAATAAAGTAGCCAGTGCATGTATCAAATTCTACTTGGAAATGAAATGCACTGCACCCGAGTCTGTCCCTTGCTGTCTGTCCCTGTGAGCTGCTTCATTCCATGTTTTGCAACGCTACATGGCTAATACAAGTGCCTCAATGGACCATGGTGGAACAGAGGGTATGTGCCACTGCCCATGCAGGTGCCCCAGACAACTTTCCCATCAACTAGCCATCAGTCCATCAACACATCTGAGCTGTATTGTGCGCTTCAACACCAATATTTTTCCAAGCTCACCGTCAGTGCTGCTACTAAGCATGCATGTTCAACTGGCCAGGTGGAAGGTTTGCTGTGTTGTGACCCCCCTGTGCTGCTCAGCATGCCTGGAGTCCCTTGAAACACGTCATCGTTTATTGGATGTATGATCACAATCCCTGTGCCTCTGCTTGCGCACACATGCGCATGTCGGCACCACCAAACGTGTCCAGATTCCAGACGTCCAATGGCCCAAGTCTGCTGGCAAAGGTGGTCTTGAGGCTCATCCCCCTGCAGAAAGTCCATGAAACACATGATTAATGCTTAATATTCATCTGTGTGTGTCTCTTCAGACATTACATGAGTGGACCATGTCAGAGACGTACATCAGAAATCACACTATCAGTCCGTCTTTCACAGCAACAGTGTGGAACACACTATCTACGGCATGATTTTCAACAAGCACATGTTCATTAAAGATAAGAAACATACTACACAATGCATAGCAATGAATGTACACATGAATCATTAAACACCCCATCTAACAATTACAGTGGTCAATAACACCCCAATCATCCCCACTAGGGGGTGTTAACACAAGTTCCACAGCAGCAGACATGCCACAGATATGACAGTCCATTGCCCTTGTGTAATAGGCTGTTACACCGAACCATCCTTGCGAGCCCGTTGATAAGGGAAGCAGAAGTGGCATATGTGAGTCAAGGACCCCAAGCAGCAAACACACACACAAGACAAGCTTGAAGGGCCCAGCTGGAACAGACAGTGGATGCTTTCAAAAGCCACAAAGCACCACACCATCACATGAAAGCACAATAGACCAGCACTTTGAAACTATATTAACTAATTACACTAACTATGAAAAACCTACTGTACCTATTTAAACTAACTATCAAACAGAAACTTAACTAACTAAACTAAAAGAAAAATCAAAAATGGCCACATACGACCCGGGGGGGAGGCACCCAGGAGGGGGGAGGTGCAGGGTGCTGCTCAACACCCACATGCGATGATGCTGAGCCCGACCTATGTGGGAGATAGATTGTCGTCCGAGTCTGGCTCTTCCTGGAAAGGAGAACGTGGCACAGGAGTATGACCACGCCTAACCGCAGCTTGTCCCTCGTCGGCAGCAGGTCTGCCGGACGGGTGAGCCTGGTTCTGTGTGACGATGACATGTAGGTCTGCATGCAGAACCTCCCGTGATACACGTGCTTCCTCTTGCAAGGTAGCACGTGTAACACAGAGTTCCTCCTGTATGGCCTGGCTGGACATCCACTGCACCCCCGGCAAGTATGTAGCTCAGCCGAGATGGTACGCTCAAGCTGTGCAAACCTCTCCTCTGCCCGCTCCCTCTGGGACATCAGAAGGACACCCAGAGTGGATCTGATGGAAGCATGCTCCTCCCTCAGGGCCTTCATGTGTGCCTCTGCGTGAGCAGCAATTGCTTGACGCAGAGACAACATTTCAGCCTGGCGTGCCCTGTCTGAGGCCGCCTTGCCCAGCCTGAGCGAGTGGGTGGTGGACCGTGCCGCCTGCTGCTGGAGAAGCACCTGCCTAGCATGGGGGAGCACAGATTGGGCCACACGCTCCATGCTCTCAGCGATGTTCTCCATTGCTGCCCCCTGCTGTTCAGAATTGACAGTCATGTCTTGCTCCCACTCAGTATACTGTGGTTGCGCGCGGCGACCACGTTGCTGGACTTGACCCCTGTGGGACCCAAGGACCGTGTGTCCTCATTGCATTGGCACCGCCCGCGGCTGCACGACTACATGCCCCCGTTGACGTGATGTCCCAGGCACATCAGTGACTGGTGTGGAGGGTGACCCTGCAACCCGATACACCACGGGCAGAGGTTCCAAGACTGTCTGACCCCTCAGTGCAGGTGTCGCAGACAGAGGAGTGTCCACATCAGAATCACTCACCCCTGACATATGGACCTCATGCTCATCCAACTCGACATGGTCGTCATAGTGTTCATCAGGGCTGGACTCATAGGCAGCCAGAGACAAGATGGACTGTAGCACTTGGGGTTTTTCGTGGCCTACCACCCCACTACCCCCACTTGTACTGGGTTGATGTAGTGATAACCCTCTGCCTGGCATGACAACACCATCCTCCAGCTCCATTACGTCATCATCTGAAAAATAGAGAGGAAAAAGGTCACTACACATGTTAGAAGCACACAACACACACACACACCGACAACAAACACATCAGGCAGACAGGTGACACATAAAATAGAACCTGGAATGCATGCTGGGTCAACTTGGAATTGCTTCTGTGATCAGACCTGTTGAAAGGTGGCAGTCTGCATTGAAGTGGGTCTATGCAGTGCAGCAAATATGTATGTTACTCACTACCTACATGTACAAGGACTTCATGGTGTGTGTCAGAAAATGTGAAGGCAGTGCAAGGTCAACTTGAGGCATCACGTGCAATGTGCATTCAATGGGTAGAATATCTACAAGCAAAGCACCCCTCCACCCAAAGGCAAAAGCAGGGATGCCTAGCATGGTATCAAAAGGCTGACCATAGACCTGTGTATTGACAGACAGTGTTGACTAGCATCAACAGCTTCATGTGAGTCAAGTGACAACACTGCAAATAATGATGGGACAGTAAGCAGGACACATGATGAAACCTCTGGAGTCCACCCACGTGTGAAGAAGACACTACACCAATTGGACAGAGTCATTGGCCATTAAACAGGCTAAGGCCTGTGACCCTCACAGATTGTCAGACCCTAAACATGTGTGCAAGGCAGTACCTAGCCACAGTTGACATGGGAAGGCAGATGAAATGCCATGCAATTTGGGTCATCATGGACTTGTGTAACAGTGATCATCCAGTCATGGACACATATGGGCATGTGTGGAATGCACATGGAGCATGAATGGGCACTCATGTCCCTGCGGGGCATCTGACCTCTGCACAGTCCAAGTGAGACACCCTGCATCAAGTACTAAGTATGTACCACAATGGATATGTCTGGCAGATTGGCCGCTGGATGTTAGAATGTACACAGGAGGCATGACCAGGGAAGTAACCAACGGCAATATTGTAGCAGACCAGTGCTAAAATAGAATTGGGGTGCAGAGCAGGGGGTTGAGGGGCAAGGGAGCATGCCTACATTGGCTACCCCCTTGCAGGCAGAGGACACATGCACGTCAGTCATACTATGCATAGTTCCTGGGCTGAGAGGAAGCTCACCCCACGCTACATGCAGAAGTGCCAGTGAGCTGGAACATGGACCGGAGGGGCATACTGGTAACCAGCATGTGACTACGGTGCAAAAGTGGTGATGTGGACAGTCCCCGTCTGCTCCACATGTCCACCATCCAGCAGAGTAGACATGCATCAGGGAAGCATTGCATTACTCACACATCATAACCATGTACACGTGACATGTAGTGGCAGTCATGCACAACACATCACACAAGTAAAACACACACGTCCTCGACAAACACGCATCAACACTCACTGGATTGGGCATCAAAGTCCAGCATCTCTCCCACTCCTTCGACCGATTCAGATGGTATGAACTCCGCAACAAGTGACTCATGCGGAGTGAGGTCTTCCTCCTCCGGTGCAGGCCCACCGCCAGTCACCAGAGTCAAGTTGTAATTTGAGGCACGCTTAGCCTTAGCGCTGCGTTTGAGGTCATTCCAATGCTTTTTGCACTCTTGCGCGGTGCGTACCTCATGGCCGAATGCACTCACATGTTCCGCAACTTGCTTCCAGTGGGTATCACGGTGGGCAGCTGTATTCTGACAATTAGCACCCACTAGCATGTCACGGCTGTGTTTCCGCAGTAGCCCACGAGGAAGTCCAGTTCCTGGTTGCAGAAAGGCTTCTTCCTCGACGTGCATGAGGTCGTGGCTGTGTGTGGAGTCCCAGCCTGTGCTGCAGGTGCAACCTTCCTCCTCTTGGATTGTGGCGCAGACCCTGGCTGACTGATGCCGCCCTGATCAGTATGGCCAGTGGGACTGGTGGATTGAGCCGAGGGAGTGGCAGGTGGAGGGACGACCAAAGGGCTGACTTGTGTCAGTGGCAGCTGGGTGCCCTCTAATGGACCCTGCGCTTCAACATCCGCTGTGGCAGGGTCATTGACCGCAACTGTCCTGGTTGGCAGACTCACAACCGGGGTGTTGTTGGCTGCATCTGCCCCTGCACTTGCCAACAGCCGGCTATTCGGGGCAGCAGAAGACATTACTGCCCCAGGGACACGTGTCTTGGTCAGGGCAGCCCTGCGTGCCCCTACGGTTTCCCACCGGTCCTGTTGGAAATCTTCCAAGGGCTCTTCAATTGCCAACGCAGCCTGCGCTGGCAGACCCTGAGCCTGGGGGGTGGTGTCCACAGATGCAACTGCAGCTACCACTACCCTTGGGCCTGTGGCAGTCGATGAAACGGACTGCCGGGTCACACGGGCGCCAGTGCCAGATGCAGAAGCTGCATCTCCCAGAACCACAGGGGGTGGTGGCATGACTGCACCGACACATGGCACAACATCGTGCTCAAGTGGCACACCCCTGCCTCTTCCCCCTCTGCAGCCACCCTGGACACCCTGGAGTCCCTGGTCACCCCGGCCACGTCCCTGACCATGCCCACCACGAGGAGTATGCCCAGCTGAGGCGCCCCTCACCTTTGGTGGCCTCCCAACCATGGCACAGATGGAGTAGTGCCGGCACAGATGGAGTAGTGCCAATGGGAGGTGTACACCACAATTGACCTGGGCAATTGGGGTGAAGGGGGTGGGATGCAAGATGTTAACAGCCCCCCTGCACCTGCAAGGCTGTATGTGACCCCGGCGATGAAGTGACGGGTCACGCTACGCTCAGGCACCCCAAAACTGCAGTAAAACCATGCACGCAACCCTGCAGTCTACGTGCGTGGAATCAACCTCCCGCAGTACGCGGTGGCACCCAGTAACACGAAAAACACGCATGTGTGGGCCACGCAGGTTACTATGACCTCAAAAACGGGTGCGATACACAGGGTCACCCGCAGTGGGAAAAATAGCGTGCGTGACCCACCGTCTGACTAGCGTGATAATGAAAAACACGCGTAGCCAATACCCCCGCCAAAAGAAGAGATACGCCCTTGATCGCTGTGAAGATGTGATGGCGTGCAAAACAACACGAAGCAGCTACACACGTCGGTCTCCACGAAAGGCATGTACAGCGAACTGCTGGCCCCGCTCACCTTTAACCCATGCTGAGGGAAACGCCTGCGCCCGTCACGTCACTTACGCGCGTAGGCCCTTTCCTCGGATTACACGCATTCACACGCAGACGCGCAGTTTTTTCATGCGCGCTGAACCACTATGCCCACTTCACAAGGGAAATGCCTGCGCGCATAATGTCAGAGAAGCGCTTACGCGCTAAGGGCCTTTGGTCCAATGAAAATGCGTACATGTGCTGACGCGCTTACGCGCTAAGGGCCTTTCCTCCAATGACATGCTGACGTGCAATTTTTTCACGTGCCAAATCACTCCGTATCAAGCTGGCCACGCGAAAACACACGGAAGACCACGCTCCTGCCCAGAAGCCCGAATTACTGCCCGCCAGAGCACCGAGCACGCTCCCACCTGCAATCTGCTGCTGCCTGACTGCCTGCTGCCCACGTGCCCTGCCATTTGCTGCCTGCACGTCAGCCAGGGGTGCAGTTGCTGTGACCACCCCTGCTGGAACTGAAGACTCCCGACTGGGATTCCATCGCTCCACAGCCCCGCCCCAGGACCCAGTTGCCCACACACACTCCTGCCTCTGGGGTTGCCATGTCCAGCACAACACCATCTGGCACCACTGGCAACCCCCAGCCAGAGAGGCAGAGGGCCACCAGCTTCAGTGCCAGTGAAGTTGGTGTCCTGGTGGAGCAAGTCCTGGGGAAGTATGATGCCCTCTTTGGAAGTTAACGCGCCGGACATGAAGGATGGACCAGGATCTGGATGGACATCATGACTGCCATCAACGCAGAGGGGGTGGCAGTCCACGACTTACATCATGTCAAGAAGCGCTGGGAGGACTTCAGGTCCAGGACCCTCAACAAGCCGGGGCCAGCTGTCGGACCACCAAATGAGGGTCCTGGAACGCATATGCCCAGCGCTCTACGTCCAGATCCTTGAGAGGCAGACCCATCTGGAGTCGAGCGGTAAGTGAACATGCAGGGTGATTGGATGCTGTGCGTGTCGTGGTGTGCCAGTAGTGTGCAGGTTGCACATGTGTTTTTGTAGGGCCATGTAGGGATGTGTATGAACATGGGCGTGAGGCTGCCACATGTGTGTCCTCCCAGGTGTGAGACGCATTGATGGTGTATGTGTTGGTAAGCATGCTGGACAAATGCAGGTGTGGGAGCATACATGTTTGCATTTCTGTGTATGTACATTGGCATGGTTGTGGCATGGATGATGGTTCCTAATGCATGTGTCTGCACTGTGTACATGTGCATGTGTGTGTATTTGACAAGTGTGCAACTGTGATGCACCATGGATGCATGTGACACTGATATGTAGAAGGCTGAATGGCAGATCTGACAGGTATGGCGATCTCATCACTGCAACAGTTGGAGGAGATATAGACATGCATGTAAATGTGGTGGCGTGTGTGCATGTCTACTGCACTCCCTGTGTTTTCATGTGATGTCTGGCTCACCTTTGGATGCTCATGCTGTTGTATGTGTATGGATGGTGCTGGCTGTTGTGATGTGGCTGTGGAATTGCTCATGTGTGTGAGTTGAAATGACGTGTATGTTGGGGATTGTGATGCCATGTCTGAAGTTTGACACTGCCACTCATGTGCAACTGTCATGTGTGTATCAGTCCATTGTACAGTGCCCTGATGCCTGTGTCCTATCTTTTCCTGTCTACAGTGTCAGCTGATGAAGAGGGCGGAGAGGGTAGTGTGGAGCACAGCGGCAGGGATCGCACCGCCCGCCGGAGACGCAAGCCCCGGCTCCCCTCCCAGGCTGTCATCTCGTCAGGGAGTGAGGAGTCCGGTGCCGCATCCCAGGCCGCAGCTGCCGAGGGTAGGTCCAAGAGGCGGAGGTTGGAGTTGGACTCCTCGGCAGCAGAAGGGGCAGCTGAGACCCCACAGGGTCTGACGGAGGAAGATGGCACAGAGTCATCCAGGTTGGTGGGGGGTTTGGTGGAGGAGGAGGCCGTGCAAGGGACAGACAAGGGGTCTGGAGGTGGGGATTCCACTGGTGCTAGTGGTGCAGTGCAGGGGCAGGGACAGGAGGCAGTACAGGCCATCGCAGAGGTGCCTGTGTGTAATCCTGTCCCCGATCCTGTGACTGCATCATCCCGCACCAGCAGGGATGCCTACGTCCAGACCCGTTTTCAGGGAGGGGATCCGCATACAACAAGTGGCCTTCCTCTCCCTGCGAACGTGGCTATCCGGGACCGGGTTGAGCCTGTCCTGAGTGGGGTGGCGTTGCGTCAACGGGCCATGCGAGGTGACCTGCAGTGTTTTCATGAGGAGACTGCAAGTCATCTTGAATGGCTTGTTGACCGCGTTGACCTACTGGGACAGGTCACCAGGGCCTGATTCCTCCGTTTGCTGGACCTTGTTCCAACCCCCTCCTCACCTGAACCCCCTATGCGCCAGTCGTCCTCCATGCCATCTTCCCACCATGTATCACCTGGGTACCCTGTGGAGCTGCCTCTGACCCTGCGGCCAGGCTGGTGGAGGACACATCCCTGCCACAGTCAGGAGTCGGACGTCCAGCAGGTGTGGCCACCTCAACAACAAATTATTTATTTTTGTACATAATACATATTCATATTTTATTTCCATGTGTGGGATTCGCTCATTGGGTTGATGCATGTGAAAATGTGGGTTTACACAATCAATGCCAACCAGTGTATCTGTGTGACGGACATGTGTTGATGTACATAGTTGACTTTTGATGTGTCTTGAGATAGGCATGTCAGTGTGGGGTGGATTGGGAAATCATTGCGTCTCAAGAATGGGGTGGCGTGATGTGGTTTTTTGGTGTAGAAGTGGCCCATGATTGTGCTTCTTTATTTTGTGTAGGGGGGACATGAGTGGGGGCCTGCCGGCAGGTGCCCTTCACTGCTGGGGGGTGGGGTGCAGGGGGGCATGAGTGGGGGCCTGCTGGCAGGTGCCTGTCACTGCTGGGGGGTGGGGGTGCAGGGGGACATGAGTGGGACATGAGTGGGGGCCTGCTGGCAGGTGCCCCTCACTGCTGGTGGGTGGGGGTGCAGGTGGACATGAGTGGGGGCCTGCTGGCAGGTACCCCTCACTGCTGGGGGGTGGGGGTGCAGGGGGACATGAGTGGGACATGAGTGGGGGCCTGCTGGCAGGTGCCTGTCACTGCTGGGGGGTGGGGGTACAGGGGGACATGAGTGGGGGACTGCTGGCAGGTACCTGTCACTGCTGGGGGGTGGGGGTGCAGGGGGACATGAGTGGGGGCCTGCTGGCAGGTGCCTGTCACTGCTGGGGGGTGGGGGTGCTGGGGGTCATGAGTTGGTGATCACTAGTGGAAGGTAACATGTGTGGGGGGCATGCCCATGGGTGCAGGGAAGTCCCCAGTGTTGTGGGTTGCCTGCAGGGGCCGTGGATGGGGTGGAGGGCACACCTGGGAGGACCCACACTGCCAATTCACGTGTGTGACTCCCCGTGCACCCCACTAGATACACGTACCCACTCTGACAGCAAAATTGCGTGTGAAACTTCCCGCGAACCACAGTAATACACGTACCCCAATCGCACAGGGCCAATCGGTGTGAAACTTCCCGCGAATCCCAGTAATACATGTGCCCCACTCGCACAGGCCCTTTCGCATGTGAAACTTCCGTGAATCACAGTAATACACGTACACCACTCGCACGGGGCCAATCGCGTGTTAAACTTCCCGCAAATCCCAGTAATACACGTACCCCACTCGCACAGGCCCTTTCGCGTGTGAAACTTCCCGCAAACCCCAGTAATACACATACACCACTCGCACAGGGACTATTGCGTGTGAAACTTCCCGCGAATTCCAGTAATACACGTACCCCACTCGCACAGGGCCAATCACGTGTGAGACTTCCCGCAAACCCCAGTAATACACGTACAGCACTTGCACAGGGCCTATCGCGTGTGAAACTTCCCGTGAACCCCAGTAATACACGTACCCCACTTGCACAGGGCCAATCGCGTGTGAAACTTCCCGCGAACCCCAGTAATACACGTACCCCACTCGCACAGGGCCAATCACATGTGAAACTTCCCGCAGACCCCAGTAATACACGTACCGCACTCGCACAGGGCCAATCACGTGTGAAACTTCCTGTGAATCCCAGTAATACATGTGTCCCACTCGCACAGGCCCTTTTCGCGTGTGAAACTTCCCGTGAACCCCAGTAATATACGTACGCCACTCGCACAGGGCCTATCGCGTGTGAAACTTCCCGCGAACCCCAGTAATACACGTACCCCACTCGCACAGGGCCAATCGCGTGTGAAACTGCCCGCGCACCCCAGTAATACACGTTCCCCGCTTGCCGTGTGCTGTGTGGCGGCCATGTATACTGGTACAGGGTTAGCGCAGGATTGGGGATTTTGATGGCTTTTCCTTGCGCGAGGGGCATTCTTGGGGGCGTAACTGGCGCTGCTGCAGGGTCGCTGCGCCACTGTGCGCCACGGCTGGTTTTGGTAGCTAAAATCCATGAATACGCTGTGCTCGGAAATGGATTTTAGCGCATGCAGCTGGCGCAGAGATTCGCACGCGCACACTGTGCGCCAGCCGCGTGCACCACTTGTGCGCTAAATTCTATGAATTACCCCCTTAATCTATGCATCGATAATGACTGTGATATTGTTGTCGTCCTGGGTTTCTTCAGCACGGCTTTGTTCCCCTAGAATGTCGTGCAGCTGTCTATGGGATTCACCTCACTTTAAAGCGCCTAGAGGTGTGGGACAGAAAAATGTCCATACCAACATTTTTAAGGCCAGGCCATATTGGCCGTCGAAGGTTTTCAGACATTCAGAGCTCTGTCACCTTTTTCAGGCCACTTAACTTTTCTGAACTTTGCAGGGTCTAGGATGTATTTAAATCGCTTTATCAGGCTCCCAATGTTTTCTAGATTTTCGTGAGCCTACGATGCATATTAAGTCTTATTAATTCTTTGGACCGCCAATGTTTTCTAGACTTTCGGGTTACTAGCATGCGTTTTTCAGACTGAAAAGTTTTCGTGGCTTTCAGGGGTGCAGAATGCATTTAAAGCCCCTTTTTGGGCTGTCAAATTTTTCTCGATTTTTGTACGTCTATGATACATTTTAAGGCCTTTTTTAGCCCAGCAATGTTTTCTGGACTTTCAGGGGTCTAGGAGGCATTTTTCAGGCTGAAAACATTTTGGTGACTTTAAGGGGGATAGGATATCTTTTTCAGGCTACAAATGTCTTCTGGACTTTTGGGGGTATAGGATGTGTTTTTCAAGCATAAAAAATGTTCAGGACGTTCAGGGGTTTATGATGCATGTTAAGGCCTTATTCAGGCTGTTTTGGGACATTCAGAGCTCTTAGTCACTTTTTTTGGGCCACCAAACTTTTCTGAACTTTGGGGGGGTCTAGGATGCATTTAAAGCCCTTTTTTGAGCCGTCAAAGTTTTCTAGATTTTCATGAGTTTATGAAGCATTTTAAGGCCTTTTTTGGGTTGCCAAGGTTTTCTGGAGTTTCAGGGGTCTAGGATGAGTTTTTCAGGCTGAAAATGTTCTCTTGATTTTCAGGGTTCTAGGATTCATGTTAAGGTCTTCAGGTTGCTGAAAGTTTTGCGACATTCGGAGCTCTAAGTAATTTTTTTCAGGCCACCAACATTTTCTGAACTTTGGAGAGTCTAGAATATGTTTAAAGCTCTTTTTTTCAGGTTCCAAAGTTGTCTATATTTTTGGGGGCCTACGATGCATTTTAAGGCCTTTTTTTGGGCCACCTACGTTTTCTGGAATTTTGGGGGTCCAGATGTGTTTTTCAGGCTGAAAACATTTTTGGGTACTTTCAGGGGTCTAGAATATATGCTTAAGGCCTTATTCAGGCTGCCAAATGTTTTGGGACATTCAGAGCTCTCAGTCACTTTTTACGGGTCACCAAACATTTCTGAAATTTGAAGGGTCTAGGATGCATTTAAAGCCCCTTTTCAAGCCTCCAAAGTTTTAACGTTTTTTGGTGGCATGAGGTGTGTTTGAAGGCCTTTATTGGGCTGCCAAAGTTTACTGGAGTTTTGGGGGTCTCAAATTCTATCTAAGTGTGGGACATGCTAACATTCATATTTCTATCTAGATGCGACAAAGGCTAATGTTCACGATTCCATCTAAGTGTGGCACATGCTACCATTCACGATTCCATCTAAGTGAGGCACATGGTAACATTCACATTTTAATCTAGATGCGACGCAGGCTAATGTTTACAATTCCATCTAAGTGTGGCACATGCTGTAATTCACAATTCCATTTAAGTGCGGCACATGCTTTCCTTCACAATTCCATTTAAGTGCAGTACATGCTAAAATTTACATTCGATCTAGCTGCAATGCAGGCTAATGTTCACGATTCCATCTAAGTGTGGCACATGCTACCATTCACAATTCCATCTAAGTGTGGGACATGCTAACATTCACATTTCTATCTAGATGCAACGCAGGCTAATGTTCATTGCGACGCAGGCTAATGTTCACGATTCCATCTAAGTGTGGCATTTGCTATTATTCACAATTTCATCTAGGTGTGAATCAACATTCCCGTTTCTATCTAGATGTGACACAGGCTAATGTTCACAATTCCATCTAAGTGAGATACATGCTAACATTCACATTTCTATTTAGATGCGACACAGGTTAATGTTTACAATTCCATCTAAGTGTGGCACATGCTATCATTCACAGTTCCATCTGAGTGTGGCACATGCTACCATTCACAAATTCCATCTAAGCGTGGGACATGCTAACATTCTCATTTCTGTCTAGATGTGACTCGATTCCATCTAAGTATGGGACATGCTAACATTCACATTTCTATTTAGATGCGACTCAGGTTAATATTCATGATTCCATATAAGTGTGGGACATGCTAACATTCTCATTTCTGTCTAGATGCACCTCGATTCCATCTAAGTATGGAGCTTATTAACATGCACAAATATGTCTAGATGCGACGCAAGGCAAACATTACAATCATCTCTCAGATAGACGTAGGCTGATGGTCACAATTCTAAGTAAGAGTGTTGTAAGGGATGTTGGCTTGGCAGTCTGTTTTGGAAAGGTAATGTAGAGTGGCAGGGCCTTCTGGAGTAGAGTGATTGCTTGACACCCCACCCATGCCCCACTTTCTTCTTTAGTTGCTGTTGGTTGACGGCTAGCTTTACTGGCTTCCCCTGCTGACACCTACAGACACATCTTGGAGCCACCTCGACAGGAGCCGCCCTTTTTCCTTGGGGCCATTAGCCACAGGGACTGCCAGGCAGAGGGCTACCCTGGAAAGGCCACTAATGACCATCAGACAATCCAATCAGGGATGGTGGGTGGGGCTAGGAGGGAGAGGAAAAACAGAAGGGGAAGAGGGCTCGGGGAGGGAGAAGCACACAGAGCGCTAACAGGCCTGGGGGCACCAAGATTGCAAATGAATAAAGAAATTTAGAGGCACAGAGGGTCTAGGATACTAAACACTCTCACCAGGGTCCACGGTGGAAGTGGGTAGGGAGCGAGCCCTGCGGGTCAGTAAGCCCAGCTGTGTGGGTAGGGACAGCCAATCAGAACCAGTGTTGTGGGTGAATCCAACCAATCAGGGGAGGTGGGAAGGGAGGAAACACGGAAGGGGAAGAGGGCTCAGGGAGGGAGAAGCACACAATACACTAACAGGCCTGGGGCACCAAGATTGCACATGAAAAAAGAAATGTAGAGGCAAAGAGGGTCTAGGACTCTGCTAAACACTCACCAGGGTCCACCGTGGAAAAGGGAAGAAAGCGAGCCCTGCTGGTCGGTAGGCCCAGCTGTGTGGGTAGGGAGAGCCATCAGAGCCAGTGTTGTGGGGGAATCCAACCAATCAGGGGCGGTGGGAAGGGAGGAAACACAGAAGGGGAAGAGGGCTTGGGGAGGGAGAAGCGCATGGAGCGCTAGCGAGCATGGGGGCACCACGATTGCTAATGAATAAAGAACTGTAGAGGCACAGAGAGTCTAGGACTCTGCTAAACACTCACCAGGGTCCACAGTGGAAGTGAGGAGAGAGCAAGTGTTGTGGGTCAGTAGGCCCAGCTGTGTGGGTAGGGAGAGCCAATCAGAGCCGGTCTTGTGGGGGAATCCAACCAATCAGGGGCGGTGGGAGGCGGGGAGGGAGGAAAGACGGAAGGGGAAGAGGGCTCGGGGAGGGAGAAGTGCACAGAGCGCTAACTGGCCTGGGGCACCAAGATTGCGCATGAAAAAAGAAATTTAGAGGCACAGAGGGTCTAAGACTCTGCTAAACTCTCTGCAGGGTCCACGGTGGAAGTGGGGAGAGAGCGAGTGCTGCTGGTCAGTAGTCCCAGCTGTGTGGGTAGGGATCCCAATTGGAGCCGGTGTTGTGGGGGAATCCAACCAATCGGGGGCGGTGGGAAGGGAGGAAACAGACAAGAGGAAGAGGGCCTGGGGAGGGAGAAGCGCACGGAGCGCTAACGAGCCTGAGGGCACCAAGATTGCACATGAAAAAAGAAATGTGGAGGCACAGAGAGTCTAGGACTCTTCTAAACACTCACCAGGGTCCACAGTGGAAGTGGGGAGAGAGCAAGCACTGTGGGTCAGTTGGCTCAGCTGTGTGGTTAGGGAGAGCCAATCAGAGCCAGTGTTGTGGAGGAATCCAAGCAATCAGTGGCGGCGGGATGCGGGAAAGGAGGAAACACAGGAGGGGGAGAGGGCTCGATGAGGGAGAAGCGCACGGAGCGCTAGGGAGCCTGGGGGCACCAAGATTGGACATGAAAAAAGGAATTTAGAGGCACAGAGGGTCTAGGGCTCTGCTAAGCACTCTCCAGGGTCCATGGTGGAAGTGGGGAGAGAGCGAGTGCTGTGGGTCACTAGGCCCAGCTGTGTGGGTAGGCAGAGCCATTCGGAGCCGGTGTTTTGGGGGAATCCAACCAATCAGAGGCGGCGGGAGGTGGGAGGGGAGGAAACACGGAATGGGAAGAGAGCTCGGGGAGGGAGAAACGCACAGAGCACTAACGGGCCTGGGGGCACCAAGATTGCACATGAAAAAGAAATTTAGAGGCACAGAAGGTCTAGGGCTCTGCTAAACACTCTCCAGGGTCCATGGTGGAAGTGGGGAGAGAGCGACCACTGCGGGTCAGTAGGCTTAGCTGTGTGGGTAGGGAGAGCCAATCAGAGCCAGTTTTGTGGGGGAATCCAACCAATCAGGGCTGGCGGGAGGCTGGAGGGGAGGAACCCTGGACGGGGAAGAGGGCTTGGGGAGGGAGAAGCGCACGGAGCGCTTACGGGGCTGGGGGCACCAAGATTCCACATTAAAAAGAAATTTAGAGGCTCAGAGGGTCTAGGACTCTGCCAAATACTCTCCATGGTTTACGGTAGAAGTGGCGAGAAAGCGAGCGCTGCGGGTCAGTAGGCCTACCTTTGTTGGTAGGGAGAGCCAATCAGAGCCGCTGTTGTGTGGGAATCCAAACAATCAGGGGTGGCAAAAGGCGGGAGTGGAGGAAACACGGAAGGGGAAGAGGGCTCGGGGAGGGAGAAGCGCACGGAGCAGTAACGTGCATGGGGGCACCAAGATTGCACATCAAAAAGAAATTTAGAGGCACAGAGGGTCTAGGACTCTGCTAAACACTCTCAACGGTCCACTGTGGAAGTGGGGAGAGAGTGAGCGATGTGGGTCAGTAGGCCCAGCTGTGTGGGTAGGGAGAGCCAATCAGAGTCGGTGTTGTGGGGGAATCCAACCAATCAGGGGAGGCGGGAAGGGAGGACGCACGGAAGGGGAAGAGGGCTGGGGAAGGGACAAGCGCACAGGGCGCTAATGGGCATGGGGGCACCTAGATTGCATGTGAAAAAAGAAATTTAGAGGCAAAGAAGGTATCGTTCTCTGCTAAACACTCACTAGGGTCCACAATGGAAGTGGGGAGAGAGCAAGCGCTGCGGGTCAGTAGGCCCAGCTTTGTGGGTAGGGAGAGCCAATCGGAGCCGGTGTTGTGGGGGAGTCCAACCAATCAGGGGAGGCGGGAATGGAGGAAACACAGAAGGTGAAGAGGGCTCAGGGAGGGAGAAGCGCACAAAGCGCTTACTTCCCTGGGGCACCAAGATTGCACATGAAAAATGAAATTTAGAGGCAAAGAGGGTCTAGGACTCTGCTAAACTCTCTACATGGTCCACGGTGGAAGTGGGGAGAGAGCGAGCCCTGCGGGTCAGTAGGCCAAGCTGTGTGGGTAGGGAGAGCCATTAGAGCCAGTGTTGTGGGGGAATCCAACCAATCAGGGGCGGCGGGAGGCGGGAAGGGAGGAAACACGAAAGGGGAAGAGGGCTCGGATAGGCAGAAGTGCACAGAGCGCTAACTGGCCTGGGGCACCAAGATTGCACATGAAAAAAGAAATTTAGAGGCAAAGAGGGTCTAGGAGTCTGCTAAACACTCACCAGGGTCCACAGTGGAAGTGGGGAGAGAGTAAGCTCTGCAGGTCAGTAGTCCCAGCTGTGTGGGTAGGGATGCCAATGGGAGCCAATGTTGTGGGGGAATCCAACCAATCAGGGGAGGCGGGAAGGAAGGAAACACAGAAGGGGAAGAGGGCTCAGGGATGGAGAAGCGCACAGTGCACTAACAGGCCTGGGGGCACCAAGATTGCACATGAAAAAAGAAATTAGAGGCACAGAGGGTCTAGGACTCTGCTAAACACTCACCAGGGTCCACAGTGGAAGTGGAGAGAGAGTGAGCCCTGCGGGTCAGTAGGCCAAGCTGTGTGGGTAGGGAGAGCCATCGGAGCCAGGGTTGTGGGGTAATCCAAACAATCAGGGGCGGTGGGAGGCGGGAAGGGAGGAAATACGGATGGGGAAGAGGGCTCGGGTAGGGAGACGTGCACAGAGCGCTAACTGGCTTGGGGCACCAAGATTTCACATGAAAAAAGAAATTTAGAAGCAAAGAGGGTCTAGGACTCTGCTAAACTCTCTACATGGTCCACGGTGGAAGTGGGGAGAGAGCGAGCGCTGCGGGTCAGTAGTCCCAGCTGTGTGGGTAGGGATGCCAATCGGAGCTGGTGTTGTGGGGAAATAAACCAATCAGGGGAGTCGGGAAGGGAGGAAACACGGAAGGGGAAGAGGGCTCGGGGAGGGAGAAGCACACAGAACGCTAACGGGCCTGGGGGCACCAAGATTCCTCATGAAAAAGAAATTTAGAGGCACAGAGGGTCTAGGACAATGCCAAATACTCTCCATGGTCCACAGTGGAAGTGGCGAGAAAGCGAGTGCTGCAGGTCAGTAAGCCTACCTTTGTTGGAAGGGAGAGCCAACCAGAGCTGCTGTTGTGTGGGAATCCAACCAATCAGGGGTGGCAAGAAGCGGGAGTGGAGGAAACATGGAAGGAGAAGAGGGCTCAGGGAGGGAGAAGCGCATGGAGCAGTAACGGGCATGGGGGCACCAAGATTGCACTTGAAAAAAGAAATTTAGATGCACAGAGGGTCTTGGACTCTGCTAAACACTCCCCGTGGTCCCCAGTGGAAGTGGGGAGAGAGTGAGCGCTGCGGGTCAGTAGGCCCAGGTGTGTGGGTAGGGAGAGACAATCAGAGCTGGTGTTGTGGGGGAATCCTACCAATCAGGGGAGGCGGGAAGGAAGGAAACACGGAAGGGGAAGAGGGCTCTAGGAGGGAGAAGCGCACAGAGTGCAAACGGGCCTGGGGGCACCAAGATTGCACATAAAAAAGAAATATAGAGGCACAGAGGGTCTAACACTCTCCAGGCTCCACGGTGGAAGTGGGGAGAGAGAGAGCGAGCGCTGCGGGTCAGTAGGCCCAGCTGTGTGGGTAGGCAGAGCCAATCTGAGCCGGTGTTGTGGGGGAATCCAACCAATCAGGGGTGGTGGGAAGGGAGGAATCACAGAAGGGGAAGAGGGCTTCGGGAGGGAGAAGCGCACGGAGCGCTAAAAAGCCTGAGGCACCAAGTTTGCACATGAAAAAAGAAATGTAGAGGCACAGAGAGTATAGGACTCTGCTAAACACTCACCAGGAACCACCGTGGAAGTGGGGAGAAAGCGAGCGCTGCGGGTCAGTAGGCTCAGCTGTGTGGTAGGGAGAGCCAATCAGAGCGGTGTTGTGGAGGAATCCAAGCAATCAGGGGTGGCGGAAGGCGGGAAAAGAGGAAACACAGAAGGGGAAGAGGGCTGGAGGAGGGAGAAGCGCATGGAGCGCTAAGGGGCCTGGGGCACCAAGATTGCACATGAAAAAACAAATTTAGAGGCACATAGGGCCTAGGACTCTGCTAAACACTCACCAGGGTCCACGGTGGAAGTGGGGAGAGAGCGAGCGTTGCGAGTCAGTAAGCCCAGCTGAGTGGGTAGGGAGAGCCAATCAGAGCCAGTGTTTTGGGGGAATCCAACCAATCAGGGGCGGCGGGAAGGGAGGAAACACGGAAGGGAAAGAGGGCTCAGGGAGGGAGAAGCGCACAAAGCGCTAACTGGCCTGGGGCACCAAGACTGCATATGAAAAAAAGAAATTTAGAGGCACAGATGGTCTAGGACTCTGCTAAACTCTCTACAGGGTCCACGGTGGAAGTGGGGAGAGAGCGAGCGCTGCGGGTCAGTAGTCCCAGCTTTGTGGGTTGGGAAAGCCAATCAGAGCCAGTGTTGTGGGGAATCCAACCAATCAGGGGAGGCGGGAAACACGCAAGGGGAAGAGGGCTCGGGGAGGGAGAAGCACACAGAGCGCTAATGGGCCTGGGGGCACCAAAATTGCACATGAAAAAAGAAATGTAGAGGCGCAGAGGTTCTAGGACTCTGCTAAACACTCACCAGGGTATACTGTGGAAGTGGGGCGATTGCGAGCGCTGCGGGTCAGTAGGCCCAGCTGTGTGGGTAGGGAGATCCAATCAGAGCCAGTGTTGTGGGGGAATCCAAACAATCAGTGGAGGCAGGAAGGGAGGAAACGCGGAAGGGTAAGAGGGCTCGGGGAGGGAGAAGCACACAGAGCGCTAACGGGCCTTGGGGCACCAAGATTGCACATGAAAAAAGAGATTTAGAGGCACAGAGGGTGTAGGACTCTGCTAAACACTCACCAGGGTCCACGGTGGAAGTGGGGAGAGAGCGAGCGCTGCGGGTCAGTAGGCTTAGCTGTGTGGGTAGGGAGAGCCAATCAGAGCCAGTTTTGTGGGGGAATTGAACCAATCAGCGGTGGCAAGAAGCGGGAGTGGAGGAAACACGGAACGGGAAGAGGGCTCGGGGAGGGAGAAGCGCATGGAGCAGTAATGGGCATGGGGGCACCAAGATTGCACATGAAAAAGAAATTTAGAGGCACAGAGGGTCTAGCATTCTCCTAAACACTCAACGGTCCACCATAGCTCTCAACCATTTCTGTTGCAAAGGCGGGTGAAATCACCCGATTTTGTTTTTGGCGGGTGAGACGCCCATTGGAATTAATGGGCGTGCAGGAGGCTTGGCGGGTGAGTCAGCCCTTTACAGGGCGGGTGACACCCGCCAAAAGCGTGTGAGTTGAGAGCTATGCGGTCCATTGTGGAAGTGGGAAGAGAGAAAGCGCTGCGGGTCAGTAGGCCCAGCTGTGTGGGTAGGGAGAGCCAATCAGAGCTGGTGTTGTGGGGGAATCCAACCAATCAGGGGAGGCGGGAAGGGACGAAACACGGAAGGGGAAGAGGGCTCAGGCAGGGAGAAGCTCACAGAGTGCAAACGGGCCTGGGGGCACCAAGATTGCACTTGAAAAAAGAAATTTAGATGCACAGAGGGTCTCAGACTCTGCTAAACACTCCCCGTGGTCCACAGTGGAAGTGGGGAGAGAGTGAGCGATGCGGGTCAGTAGGCCCAGCTGCGTGGGTAGGAAGAGCCAATCAGAGTCAGTGTTGTGGGGGAATCCAACCAATCAGGGGAGGCGGGAAGGGTGGAAGCACGGAAGGGGAAGAGGGCTCTTGGAGGGAGAAGCGCACAGAGCGCAAACAGGACTGGGGGCACCAAGATTGCACTTGAAAAAATACATTTTATGGCACAGAGGGTCTAGGACTCTGGTAAACACTCCCCGTGGTCCACAGAGGAAGTCGGGACAGAGCAAGCGCTATGGGTCAGTAGGCCCAGCTGTGTGGGTAGGGAGAGCCAATCAGAGCTGGTGTTGTGGGGGAATCCAACCAATCATGGGAGGTGGGAAGGGAGGAAACACGGAAGGGGAAGAGGGCTCGGGGAGGGAGAAGCGCACAGAGTGCAAACGGGCCTGGGGGCACCAAGATTGCACTTGAAAAAAGAAATTTAGATGCACAGAGGGTCTCAGACTCTGCTAAACACTCCCCGTGGTCCACAGTGGAAGTGGGGAGAGAGTGAGCGATGCGGGTCAGTAGGCCCGGCTGCGTGGGTAGGAAGAGCCAATCAGAGTCAGTGTTGTGGGGGAATCCAACCAATCAGGGGAGGCGGGAAGGGTGGAAGCACGGAAGGGGAAGAGGGCTCTTGGAGGGAGAAGCGCACAGAGCGCAAACAGGACTGGGGGCACCAAGATTGCACTTGAAAAAATACATTTTATGGCACAGAGGGTCTAGGACTCTGGTAAACACTCCCCTTGGTCCACAGTGGAAGTGGGGAGAGAGCGAGCGCTGTGGGGCAGTAGGCCCAGCTGTGTGGGTAGGGATAGCTAATCAGGACCGGTGTTGTGGGGGAATCCGACCAATCAGGGGATGCGGGAGGCGGGAGGCGGGAGGCAGGAGGCAGGAGGCAGGAAGGGAAGAAACACGGAAGGGAAAGAGGGCTCGGGGAGGGAGAAGCACACGGAGCGTTAATGGGCCTGGGGGCACCAAGCTTGCACATGAAAAAAGAAATTTAGAGGCTTAGCGGCTCTAGGACTCAGATAAACACTCATCAGGGTCCATGGTGGAAGTGGGGAGAGAGCGAGCGCTGCGGGTCAGTAGGCTTAGCTGTGTGGGTAGGGAGAGCCAATCAGAGCCAGTTTTGTAGGGGAATTGAACCAATCAGGGGTGGCAAGAAGCAGGAGTGGAGGAAACACGGAAGGGGAAGAGGGTTCAGGGAGGAAGAAGCGCATGGAGCAGTAACGGGCATGGGGGCACCAAGATTGCACATGAAAAAGAAATTTAGAGGCACAGAGGGTCTAGCATTCTGCTAAACACTCAACGGTCCACCATAGCTCTCAACCATTTCTGTTATAAAGGAGGGTGAAATCACCCGATTTTGTTTTTGGCGGGTGAGACGCCCATTGGAATTAATGGGCGTGCAGGAGGCTTGGCGGGTGAGTCAGCCCTTTACAGGGCGGGTGACACCTGCCAAAAGCGTGTGAGTTGAGAGCTATGCGGTCCATTGTGGAAGTGGGAAGAGAGTGAGCGCTGCGGGTCAGTAGGCCCAGCTGTGTGGGTAGGGAGAGCCAATCAGAGCTGGTGTTGTGGGGGAATCCAACCAATCAGGGGAGGCGGGAAGGGAGGAAACACGGAAGGGGAAGAGGGCTCAGGGAGGGAGAAGCTCACAGAGTGCAAACGGGCCTGGGGGCACCAAGATTGCACTTGAAAAAAGAAATTTAGCGGCACAGAGGGTCTAGGACTATGCTAAACACTTCCCGTGGTCCACAGAGGAAGTGGGGACAGAGCAAGCGCTATGGGTTAGTAGGCCCACCTGTGTGGGTAGGGAGAGCCAGTCAGAGCTGGTGTTGTGGGGGAATCCAACCAATCATGGGAGGTGGGAAGGGAGGAAACACGGAAGGGGAAGAGGGCTCAAGGAGGGAGAAGCGCACAGAGTGCAAACGGGCCTGGGGGCACCAAGATTGCACTTGAAAAAAGAAATTTAGATGCACAGAGGCTCTCAGACTCTGCTAAACACTCCCCGTGGTCCACAGTGGAAGTGGGAAGAAAGCGAGCGCTCGGGGACAGTAGGCCCAGCTGTGTGGGTAAGGAGAGCTAATGGGAGCCGGTGTTGTGAGGGAATCCAACCAATCAGGGGAGCCGGTGAGGGAGGAAACACAGAAGGGGAAGAGGGCTCGGGGAGGGAGAAGTGCACATAGCGCTAATGCGCCTAGGGGCACCTAGATTGCGCATGAAAAAATAAATTTAGAGGCACATAGGGTCTAAGAATCTGCTACACACTCACCAGTGACTCCGGGTGGAATTGGGGAGAGAGCGAGCGCTGCGGGGCAGTGGCCCAGCTGTGTGGGTACGGAGAGCTAATCAGAACCGGTGTTGTGGGGGAATCCGACCAATCAGGGGATGCGGGATGCGGGAGGCGGGAGGCAGGAAGGGAGGAAACACGGAAGGGAAAGAGGGCTCGGGGAGGGAGAAGCACACAGAGCATTAATGGGCCTGGGGGCACCAAGGTTGCACATGAAAAAAGAAATTTAGAGGCTCAGCGGG
Source organism: Ambystoma mexicanum (assembly GCF_040938575.1). NCBI lineage: Eukaryota > Metazoa > Chordata > Amphibia > Caudata > Ambystomatidae > Ambystoma > Ambystoma mexicanum. The sequence goes on from NC_090921.1 coordinate 1,238,525,944, forward strand.
TCTAGGACTCTGATAAACACTCACCAGGGTCCACGGTGGAAGTGGGGAGAGAGCGAGCGTTGCGGGTCACTAGGCCCAGCTGTGTGGGTAGGGAGAGCCAATCGGAGCAGGTGTTGTGGAGGAATCCAACTAATCAGGGGCGGCGGGAGGCAGGAAGGGAGGAAACACGGAAGGGGAAGAAGGCTCAGGGCTCAGGGGGGGAGAAGCGCACCGAGCGCTAACTGGCCTGGGGGCAACAAGATTGCACATGAAAAAAGAAATTTAGAGGCACAGAGGGTCGAGGGCTCTGCTAAAAACTCTCCAGGATCCACGGTGGAAGTGGGGAGAGAGCCAGCTCTGCGAGTCAGTAGGCCCAGCTGTGTGGGTAGGAAGAGCCAATCAGAGCCGGTGTTGTGGGGAATTAAAACCAATCAGGGGCAGCGGGAAGGGAGGAAACACAGAAGGGGAAGAGGGCTCGGGGAGGGAGAAGCACACGGAGCGTTAATGGGCCTGAGGGCACCAAGCTTGCACATGAAAAAAGAAATTTAGAGGCTCAGCGGGTCTAGGACTGTGATGAAACCTCACCAGGGTCCACGGTGGAAGTGGGAGAGAGCGAGCTTTGCGGGTCACTAGGCCCAGCTGTCTGGGTAGGGAGAGCCAATCAGAGCCAGTGTTGTGGGGGAATCCAACCAATCAGGGGTGGCGGGAGGCGGAAAATGAGGAAACACGGAAGGGGAAGAGGGCTCAGGGAGGAAGAAATGCACAGAGCGCTAACAGGCTTGGGGGCACCAAGATTGCACATGAAAAAGAGATTTAGAGGCACAGAGGGTCTACGACTCTGCTAAATGCTCTCCAGGGCCCACGGTGGAAGTGAGGCGAGAATGAGCGCTGCGGGTCAGTAGTCCCAGCTGTGTGGGTAGGGAGAGCCAATCAGAGCCAGTGTTGTGGGGGAATCCAATCAATCAGCGGAGGCGGGAAGGGAGGAAACACACCAGGTGAAGAGGGCTTTGCGAGTGAGAAGGGCACAAAGCGCTACGGGCCTGGGGGCACCAAGATTGCACATGAAAAAAGAAATTTAGAGGCACAGAGGGTCCAGGACTCTGCTAAACACTCACCAGGGTCCACAGTGGAAGAGGGGAGAGAGCGAGCGCTACGGGTCAGTAGGCCCAGCTCAGCTGTGTGGGTAGGGAGATCCAATCAGAGCTGGTGTTGTTGAGGAATCCAACCAATCAGGGGAAGCGGGAGGCGGGAGGCAGGAAGAGAGGAAACACAGAAAGGGAAGAGTGCTCGGGGAGGGAGAAGCTCACAGAGTGCTAATGGGACTGGGAGCACCAAGATTGCACATGAAAAAAGAAATTTAGAGGCACAGAGGCTCTAGGGCACTATACACTCACCAGGGTCCACGGTGGAAGTGGGGAGAGAGCGAGCCCTGTGGGTCAGTAGGTTCAGCTGTGTGGGAAGGGGAAGAGGGCTCGGGAGGGAGAAGCGCACAGAGCGCTAACTGGCCTGGGGGCAACAAGATTGCACATGAAAAAAGAAATTTAGAGGCACAGAGGGTCTAGGGCTCTGCTAAAAACTCTCCAGGATCCACGGTGGAAGTGGGGAGAGCGAGCGCTGCGATTCAGTAAGACCAGCTGTGTGGGTAGGAAGAGCCAATCAGAGCCGGTGTTGTGGGGGAATTAAAACCAATCAGGGAGGTGGGAAGGGTGGAAGCACGGAAGGGGAAGAGGGCTCTTGGAGGGAGAAGCGCACAGAGCGCAAACGGGCCCTGGGGCACCAATATTGCAATTGAAAAAATACATTTTATGGCACAGAGGGTCTAGGACTCTGCTAAACACTCACCAGGGTCCACAGTGGAAGAGGGGAGAGAGCGAGCGCTGAGGGTCAGTAGTCCCAGCTGTGTGGGTAGGGAGAGCCAATCAGAGCCAGTGTTGTGGGGGAATCCAATCAATCAGCGGAAGCGGGAAGGGAGGAAACACACCAGGTGAAGAGGGCTTTGCGAGTGAGAAGGGCACAAAGCGCTACGCGCCTGGGGGCACCAAGATTGCACATGAAAAAAGAAATTTAGAGGCACAGAGGGTCTAGGACTCTGCTAAACACTCACCAGGGTCCACAGTGGAAGAGGGGAGAGAGCGAGCGCTGAGGGTCAGTAGGCCCAGCTCAGCTGTGTGGGTAGGGAGATCCAATCAGAGCTGGTGTGGTTGAGGAATCCAACCCATCAGGGGAAGCGGGAGGCGGGAGGCAGGAAGAGAGGAAACACAGAAAGGGAAGAGTGCTCGGGGAGGGAGAAGCTCACAGAGTGCTAATGGGACTGGGAGCACCAAGATTGCACATGAAAAAAGAAATTTAGAGGCACAGAGGCTCTAGGGCGCTATACACTCACCAGGGTCCACGGTGGAAGTGGGGAGAGAGCGAGCCCTGTGGGTCAGTAGGCCCAGCTCAGCTGTGTGGGTAGGGAGAGCCAATCAGAGCCAGTGTTATGGGGGAATCCAACCAATCGGAGGCGGCGGGAGTCGGGAGGGGAGGAAACACGGAAGGGGAAGAGGGCTCGGGAGGGAGAAGCGCACAGAGCGCTAACGGGCCTGGGGGCACCAAGATTCCACATGAAAAAGAAATTTAGAGGCAGAGAGGGTCTAGGGCTCTGCTAAACACTCTCCAGGGTTCACGGTGGAAGTGGGGAGAGAGCGAGCGCTGCGAGTCAGTAGGCCCAGCTGTGTTGGTAGGGAGAGCCAATCAGAGCTGGTGTTGTGGGGGAATTACAAGCAATCAGGGGCGGCGGGAACGGAGGAAACACAGAAGGGAAGAGTGCTCGGGGAAAGGAGAAGCACACAGAGCGCTAATGGGCTTGGGGGCACCAAGCTTGCACATGAAAAAAGAAATTTAGAGGCACAGCGGGTCTAAGACTCTGATAAACACTCACCAGGGTCCACGGTGGAAGTGGGGAGAGAGCGAGCATTGCGGGTCACTAGGCCCAGCTCTGTTGGTAAGGAAAGCCAATCAGAGCCGGTGTTGTGGGGGAATCCAACCAATCAGAGGCGGCGGGAAGGAAGGAAACACGTAAGGGGAAGAGGGCTCGGGGAGTGAGAAGCACACAGAGCACTAACAGGCATTGGGTTATCAAGATTGCACTTGAAAAAAGAAATTTAGAGGCACAGAGGGTCTAGGACTCTGCTAAACACTCCCCTTGGTCCACAATGGAAGTGGGGAGAGAGCAATGTGCTGCGGGTCAGTAGGCCCAGCTCTGTGGGTAAGGAGGGCCAATCAGAGCCGGTGTTGTGGGGGAATCCAACCAATCAGAGGCGGCGGGAAGGAAGGAAACACGTCCTTATGGAAGGGGGCTCAGGGAGGGAGAAGCGTACAGAGCACTAACAGGCCTTGGGTTATCAAGATTGCACATGAAAAAAGAAATTTAGAGGCACAGAGGGTCTAGGACTCGGCTAAATACTCATCAGGGTCCACAGTGGGAGTGGGGAGAGAGCGAGCACTGCGGGTCAGTAGGCCCAGCTGTGCAGGTAGGGAGAGCCAATCAGAGCCGGTGTTGTGGGGGAATCCAACCAATCAGGGGAACCGGGAGGTGGGAGGCGGGAAGGGAGGAAACACGGAAGGGGAAGAGGGCTCAAGGAGGGGGAAGCGCACAGAGCGCTAACTGTCCTTGGGGCACCAAGATTGCACATGAAAAAAGAAATTTAGATACAGAGAGGGTCTAGGACTCTGCTAAACACTCACCAGGGTCGACGGTGGAAGTGGGGGAGAGAGCGAGCGCTGCAGGTCAGTAGGCCCAGCGGTGGTGGGTATGGAGAGCCAATCAGAGCAGGTGTTGTGGGGGAATGCAACCAATCAGGGGAGGCGGGAAGGGAGGAAGCATGGAAAGGGAGTGCACAGAGCGCTAACGGGTCTGGCGGCACCAAGATTGCAAATGAAAAAAGAAAGTTAGAGGCACAGAGGGTCTAGGACTCTGCTAAACACTCACCAGGGTCCACAGTGGAAGTGGGGATAGAGTGAGCGCTACGGGTCAGTAGGCCCAGCTGTGTGGGCAGGGAGAGCCAATCAGAGCCGGTGTTGTGGAGGAATCCAACCAAACAGGGTCGGCGGGAGGCGGGAAGGGAGGAAACACGGAAGGGGAAGAGGGCTCGGGGAGGAAGAAGCGCACGGATCGCTAACAGGCCTTGGGGCACCAAGATTGCACATGAAACAAGAAATCTAGAGGCACAGATGGTCTAGAACTTTGCTAAACACTCACTTGGGTCCACAGTGGAAGTGGGGAGAGAGCAAGCACTACGCGTCAGTAGGCCCAGCTGTTTGGTTAGGGAGAGCCAATCGGAGCCGGTGTTGTGGAGGAATCCAACCAATCAGGGGCAGCGGGAGGTGGGAAGGGAGGAAACACGGAGGGGGAAGAAGGCTCGTGGGGGAGAAGCGCATGGAGTTTTAACGGGCCTGGGGGCACCAAGATTGCACATGAAAAAGAAATTTAGAGGTACAGAGGGTCTAGGACTCTGCTAAACACTCTCCAGGGTCCACGGTGGAAGTGAGGTGAGAGCGAGCACTGCGGGTCAGTAGTCCCAGCTGTGTGGGTAAGGTGAGCCAATCAGAGCCTGTGTTATGGAGGAATCTAACCAATCTGGGGAGGCGGCAAGGGAGGAAACACGGAAGGGGAAGAGGGCTTGTGGAGGGAGAAGCACATGGAGTGCTAATGGGCCTGGGGACACCAAGATTGCAAATGAAAAAGTAATTAAGAGGCACAGAGGGTCTAGGACTCTGCTAAACACTCACCAGGGTCCACGGTGGAAGTGGGGAGAGAGCGAGCGCTGCAGGTCAGTAGGCCCAGCTGTGTGGGTAGGGAGAGCTAATTGGAGCTGGTGTTTGGGGGAGAATCCAACCAATCAGGGGAGGTGGGAAGGGAGGAAACACAGAAGGGGAAGAGGGCTCATGGAGGGAGAAGCGCACGGAGCACTAACAGGACTGGGGGCACCAAGATTGCCCATGAAAAAAGAAATTTAGAGGCTCAGAGGGTCTAGGACAATGCTAAACACTCAACAGGGTCCACAGTAGAAGTGGGGAGAGAGCGAGCGCTGCAGGTCAGTTGGCCCAGCTGTGTGGGTAGGGAGAGCTAATTGGAGCTGGTGTTTGGGGGAGAATCCAACCAATGAGGGGAGGTGGGAAGGGAGGAAACACGGAAGGGGAATTGGGCTCATGGAGGGAGAAGCGCACAGGGCACTAACGGGCCTGGGGGCACCAAGATTGCACATGAATAAGAAATTTAGAGGCACAGAGGGTCTAGGACTCTGTTAAACAATCTCCAGGGTCCACGGTGGAAGAGGGGCGAGAGCGAGCGCTGCGGGTCAGTAGGCCCAGCTGTGTGGGTAGGGAGAGCCAATCAGAGCCGGTGTTGTGGGGGAATCCAACCAAACAGGGACGCCGGGAGGTGGGAGTCGGGAAGGGAGGAAATGCGGAAGGCGAACAGGTGTCTGGGAGGGATAAGCGCACAGAGCGCTAACGGGCCTGTGGGCACAAAGAAAGCACATGAAAAAAGAAATTTAGAGACACAGAGGGTCTAAGACTCTGCTAAAAACTCACCAGGGTCCACGGTGGTAGTGGGGATAGAGCGAGCGCTGAGGGTCAGTCGGCCCAGCTGTGTGGGTAGGGAGTGCCAATCAGTGGCAACGGGAAGGGAGGAAACACGGAAGGGGAAAAGGGCTCGGGGAGGGAAAAGCGCACGGAGCGCAAATGGACCTCGGGGCACCAAGATTGCACATGAAAAAAGAAATTTGGAGGCACAGAGGGTCTAGGACTCTGCTAAACACTCACCGGGGTCCACGGTGGAAGTGAGGTGAGAGCGAGCGCTGCTGGTCAGTAGGCCCAGCTGTGTGGGTGGGGAGAGCCAATCAGAGCCGGTGTTGTGGGGGAATCCAACCATTCAGGGGAGGCGGGAGGCGGGAAGGGAGGAAGCACGGAAGGGGAAGAGGACTCGGGGAGGGAGAAACGCACAGAGCGCTAACGGGCCTGGGGCACCAAGATTGCACATGAAAAAAGAAATTTAAAGGCACAGTGGGTCTAGGACTCTGCTAAACACTCACCAGTGTCGCTGGGTGGAAGTGGTGAGAGAGCAAGCGTTGCGGGTCAGTAGTCCCAGCTGTGTGGGTAGGGAGAGCCAATTAGAGCCAGTTTTGTGGGGGAATCCAACCAATCAGGGGAGGCGGGAGGCAGCAACAGAGGAAACACGGAATGGGAAGAGGGTTCGGGGAGGGAGAAGCTCACAGAGCACTAACAGGCCTAGGGGCACCAAGATTGCACATAAAAAAAGAAATTTAGAGGCACAGAGGGTCTAGGACTCTGCTCAACACTCTCCAGGGTCCATGGTGGAAAAGAAGGGTGGAGGGGGGCAAATGGACGTGGGATGGATAAAAGTGGATCTGGAATGTAAGCATGCCCTTAAATCTCACAAGTTTACACCAAAATACAACAAGAAAGGTCCCAGGTGTTATCAACCGACAGGTCACCAGATGCTCCAAATGTCACATCTATACCATTTGTATTTAATTACCAAGCTGTCTACCTCAGCTACTACCATGGTTAAAAGCTTTTCCCTTCCCTCAACCCCGAATGAAAGCATGAATGGAAGTAGTCGAACGTCAGGTATAAAAACTGATCAATCTGTTATGATGACCACCGCCACAATGTCTAATATCACAAATGCCACCTGTAGCAACTCCCAACCCACTATATTCAACAGATTAATGTTCCAGTTGTTAAAACCCTGTATACAACATTCTTTGTGTAATTTTAGTCTCTCTCGCAGACCAATGATGGGGGGAAAGAGGTTTCCCTTGCGCAATAACAGAAGTAAACGACAGACACGCCCACATAAATATGATACATATCATGGCTTAGGGATAGGCGCAGTGGAAGACCTTCTCCATCCCAAACATTCAAACCTATGGTACTCTGATATGAGTGCGATGGGAAGGAAAATGACTAACAGGAGTTGCTATGTCTGTTCCTTGATACTGCATGCATCCAGGGCACCCAAAGTCTTAATACCACAAGAGGGACCCTTAAATGAAACACAATGTCTGATTCATCTTGCACTATGTAGGATAAAAGGCACTTTTCAGACATGCAGCGTCCATCTACAACTCCTCAAGCCAGGTAATCGAAAATCCAAAACAAGCTCTACCAACCCCAACTGTTTCAAGGAAGCGTCTCTCGGCATACAGGGGACAGAATATGCAGACAATAAGTGGCAAGAAACAACTTTTATGTGCAAAGCAGAAGGACTTGTCAGGTACTCTGAAAAAACACTAGCCCTTTTAGAACAAGCATGTGCACGCATATGTACAGAACATGTTGCAAAACTGACGTGGGTCACAGCAATGGAAAAACCGATGAAAGTGCACCAGGAAGAAAGCTATGACCTGTGTTTTTACAGCAAAAGAACTGCCTCGATAGGATCAAACAATAATGCAATCGAACATTGCTCATTCCGGAACTCTGAAAAGGAACCGCAGTGCTGATGGACTACTACTGGGTCTGTGGCCAAAGAGTGTAATTGCACCTCCCGCAATCATGGCGGGGCTACTGTTCACTTGTGATGCTGCATTCTGCCCTGTTAGTGGTACCCGGAGGACACCTGAAGGGGGACCTTTGCTGGAGGAAGAACAAGCGGTTCCCGAAACTACACAAACAGTACCTACCCTTGCTCCTCCAGACTTCCATATCCTCCCAGAACGGGAACGCCATGATCGGCCCAAAAGAAGGAAATGATCATCCAATTACCTGTCTCAAGAATCAGCGGATTTGTTCAACTCAGCAGAGACATTTTTCGCATCTCTGGTGCCCAACGTCCAGACAAGAGCCAACGCCAAGTGGCTCCAGATCATCAGGTGGGAATCGATCCAGTTGGAAAATGATACAGAAGAGGGGCTCAACATCATGAACATCATGAAGGTGGAATTAAGAGCCCTCAGACTAATGACAAAGCAGAACCGCTACGACCTCAACCTCCTGACAACCAATGGAGGGCGGGGTTTGCAAAATGATCCGGAGTTCATGTTGCACATTTATATCTTCTGCAGACGCTGAGAATGGGACTCTTATCACATATCATTGCTGCAGTACATGAACTTGGGGTGAGAATGAAGAAGGAAGCTTGGATCCAGGAAGATGATTGGGTCACTATGGCATTCAGCTGGGTACCCTCGTGGCTCGAAACATTGGTGAAGATACTGGTCCCTATCATCATGGTTATTCTGGTGATTTTTTGCACGTGTCTGTTGGGTCTTCGTTGTTGTGCCAAAGCAGTACCTAATAGTGCAATGATGATGGTGACCATTGTGAAAACAAATAATAAAGTACCTCATGATACACAGGATGTAGAGATCAAGACAGAACAAAATGATGGCCCTAACCATAGTATGGTTGTTGTCTATCAGGCACATGGAGATGAGGTGGACACCCTACACCACACAACCATTGTACCTCCTCCGGGCCCTGACAATTTACAAGGAGGTTTGGGTAGACTTATCAGGGGACGGGGGAATTTTATATATGACTTGCATGCCTGAACAGTATGCACAACAGGGGGAAAGTCTAAGAAGTGTATGTAGAGCATGGATGTCTGTAAAAGGGACACTGGCATGGAAAGAAGCAGAAGGAAGTACTAATGAACAAAAATATGGGGGGTTGATTTATTATTCTAGAAGTAATGAAAGGGGGAAAGTTGGGGTGGAAATTAGTCTATCCTACCCCCCTAAGCACTTCCAAATAAGGTGGACCCCCATAAGAGGCAATATAATCTACAAGGGTGAAGTAGTCTACATCGCCAGATATCATACCAAGACCTTGCAGCACGTAGAAGTAGGTGCTTAGCACTAGAAATACCCACACTCTGCAATGCAATTTTGTGTTAGGCCCAAACAGGACGGGCCGCAGGCTCATGCTGCTCGCATTCCTGAGTCACCAAGCCCAATTTCTACATAACATGCTGGCTCTGCTTGAGCACTGTTCCAACAGAATTCCAGTTCCCTTCGTCCCTCCATACGAATATTTAGTATCAGCTCAAGGAATGTACCCTGTGAAGAAGCGTGAGAGAGCACCAGGCTCTGACCTGTGTCCTTTCATCTTCACTAAACTGCCATCGAACCTCTCACCCCCACCCAGCCAGGCCGGTACTGGTCACCCACCACCAACCAGACCCCTGCACCCTCTGCTCTCTGAAAAGCACCTGACCCCCAGGTCCTAACCTCGATAAAGTGCCCACTACAGATCTAAAGCCCACAGGACTGTATTTCTCCCTAGCAGCAACAAACGCCTCTGGTAACCTGAGGTACCGGGAAGGGGTAAATCAAAGATCAATCCCTAAAGGGGAGACATTGGGGGCGGGAACTGTGGTATAAATGAAACCCTGGATGCCTGGGTCAGCATGACTTTATTTTATCCTCCTCTCTCCCCGGCACCCCTTTCCTGGGTTCCATGTGTTAATATCCCCACAAAAATATTGCTATATTTTTGTGCCAATATTAAGGCATGGAACCTGCGGGGGACACCCCTGCAACGCCTGCATTATTTTAAAGGGAGCGGGGGACACCCCCGCTCCCAAAAACCCCAAATATTATCCCCAATAAAAATATCACCTATGGCTGTTCCTGACAACCATATATACGGCCATATTTGTGTTGGGGATAATATTACGTGATATACCCTTTCCTGTGCCACCCAGGTGCCTGCGATAATGAAAGATTAGTCAATTTCAGTTGTTTAGTTTAGTCAGATACAATGTAATTTATGTATGCTCCGACATTCACTGCAAGGATGAGCCCAGCTGACCCACATTCAGCCAGATCGACAGGGAAGAACCAGGCAATTATTGCCTCGCATCCCTTATGTAGCAAGCCCATGTGTAGGTTGCCTCCAATCAGCGGCCCCCTTCGCAGTGTACCCTATGTTGAGACGTATTTTGAAGTTATAAACCGGTATTTGCTAATGTAAGACCAGAGTGCTCTGGGATAGCAGAGTTATTTGCTGGCACTTGTATTTTGTAGTATTTTGAGTAAAGCTTGTTATCCTTGCAAAAGTTATCTTTTTGCTTATTTCTCTAGTGGGTTGTATTTACTCTGGAGTGTGCGTACAGAGGGACTTGCCTTCACATGTTAAGGCCTTATTCAGGCTGCCAACTGTATTAGGACATTTGCATCTCAGTCACTTTGTCTGAGCATCTAGCTTTAGGCCCTTTTTGGGCTGCCAAAGTTCTTGAAATTTTAGGGGTCTAGGATTTATGTTAAGGCCTTATTGAGGCTGCCAAATGTTTTGGGACATTCGGATCGCAGTCACTTTTTTTGGGCCACCAAACCTAGCTAAACTGTGGGGGTGTCTAGTATGTATTTAAAGCCCTTTTTGGCCTCCCAAAGTTTTCTAGATTTTCGGGGGCCTATGATGCATTTAAGACTCTTTTTGGGCTGCCAAATTTTTCTGGAGTTTCAGGTGTCTATGATGTGTTTTAAGGCCTTTTTTGGGCAGGAAATGTTTTCTGGACTTTTGGGGCTCTAGGAAGTGTTTTTCAGGGGGTCTATGATGCATGTTAATGCATGTTAAGGCCTTATTCAGGCTGCCCAATGTTTTTGGGCCATTTGGATCTCTGTCATTTTTTTCAGACCACCAAACTTTTCTGAACTTTGGGGTCTAGAAAGTATGTAAAGCCCATTTTTGGGCTTCCAAAGTTTTCTGGACTTTTGGGGGTCTAGGGTGCATTTTAAGGCCTTTTTTGGGCAGGCAATATTTTCCAGACTTTTGGGGGTCTAGGAAGTGTTTTTCAGGGGTCTAGGATCCCTTTTTCTAGGATGGAAAAGTTTTCGGGACGTTCAGCGGTCTAGGATGTATTTTAAGACCTTACTCAGGCTGCCGAAGGTTTGGGGACATTAAGAGCTCTAAGTAATTTTTTTTTTCAGACCACTGAAGTCTTCTGAACTTTGGGTGGTCTAGATATATTTAAAGCTCTTTTTCAGGCTTCCAAAGTTTTCTTGATTTTTGGGTCCCCATTTTGCATTTTAGGGGCTTTTTTGGGCTGCCAAAGTTTTCTGGACTTTCGGGGGCCTAAGATGTGTTTTTTCAGGCTGAAAATGTTTTTGGGACTTTCAGAGATCTTGGATGCATGTTAGGCCTTATTCAGGCTGCCTGAGGTTCTGGGACTTTCTGAGCTCTCAGTCACTTTTTTTGGGCCCCCAAACTTTTCGGAACTTTGGGGGGCCTACAATGCATTTAAAGCCCATGTTCATGCTTCCAAAGTTTTCTGAATTTTCAGGGATCTAGGATGCATTTTAAGGCCTTTTTTGGGTGACCAAACTGTTCTAAACTTTGGGGCTCTAGGATGTATTTAAAGACCTTTTTTGGGCTTCCAAAGTTTTCTGGACATTCGGGAGTCTATGATGCATCTTAAGGCCATGTTTTGGCCAAGAAACCTTTCTAAACTTTTGGGGGTCTAGAATGCGTTTTTCAGGCTGTAAATGTTTTCATGACTTTCAGGGGTCTAGGATGCATGATAAGGCCTTATTCAGGCTGCTGAAGGTTTTGTGACATTCAGAGCTCTGGCACTTTTTTTGCCACGTCACTTTTTTTGGGCCACTGAGCTTTTCTGAATGTTGGGGGGGGGTCTAGGATGTATTTAAAGCCTTGTTTTCAGGGTTCAAAACGTTTCTAGATTATTGAGGCCATATGGTGTGTTTTAAGGCCTTTTTCAGACTGTCAAAGGGTTCTAGATTTTCATAAGCCTATGATCCATTCTAAGGCCTTTTGTGGCTGCCATAGTTTTCTGGACATTCAGGGGTGTTTTTGTGACTTTCATGGTTCTAGGATGCATGTTAAGGCCTTATTCATGCTGCCAAAGGTTTTGGGACATTCAGAACTCTCAGTGACGTTTTGTGGGCCACCAAACCTTATATAAATTTGAGGGATAGCTTTGGGGGGTATAGGATGTATTTAAAGCCCTTTTTCAGGCTTGAAAGTTTTTCCAGATTTTTGGGGGCCCATTATGCATTTTAAAGCCTTTTTTGGGCCGGCAATGTTTTCTGGACTTTTGGGTTCTAGGAGGTGTTTTTCAGGCTGAAAAAGTGTTCTTGGGCCACCAAACCTTTCCGAACTTTGCAGGGTCTAGGATGTATTTAAAGCTGTTTTTCTTGCATGAAAGGTTTTCTAGATTTTCAGGACCCCATGATATATTTTAAGGCCTTTTTTGGGCTGCCAAAGTTTTCTGGACTGGGAGGTGTTTTTCAGGCAGAAAAAAAGGTTTTGTAATTGTAATTAGTTATTTATAACACGCTTAATACCCAGAGGTTTTTTAGCACGGACCCGGGGATTGAACGTGTGTTGCTCCATGCTGTCTTACTTCCAAGGTGAGCACATTGCCCTTGAGCTGACCTTTAGGGTTCTAGGATGCATGTTAAGGCCTTATTAAGGCTGCCAAATGCTTTGGGACATTCAGAGCTCCCAATCACGTTTTTTGGGCCACCAAAAATGTCAGAATTTTGGGGGGTCTGATATGTATTTAAAGCCCCTTTTCAAGCTTCCAAAATTGTCTGGAATTTCTGGGCCCCATGATGCTTTTTAAGGCCTATTTTGGACTGCCAAGGTTTTCTGGACTTTCAAGGATACGTTCTCAGGCTGTAAATGTTCTCATGATTTTCAGTGGTCTAGGATCATATTAAGACCTTATTCAGGCTGCTGAAGGTTTTCTGACATTCAGAGCTCTGTCACTTTTTTTGGGCTATGTCAATTTTCTTGGGCCACTAAAACTTTCGGAACTTTGGGGAGTCTAGGATGTATTTAAAGTACATTTTTGGGCCTGCAACGTTTTATAGATCTTTGGGCCTCTGTAATGCATTTTAAGGCCATTTTGGGCTGCCAAAGTTTTCTGGACTTTCAATGCTCTAGGATGTGTTTTTTCAGGCTGAAAACCTTTTTTTGTGGCTTTCATGGTTCTAGGATGCCTTATTCGGGCTGCCAAAGGTTTTGGGACATTCAGAGCTCCCAGTCATGTTTTTGGGCCACCAAACCTTTCTGAACTTTGCGGGGTCTAGGATGTATTTAAAGCTGTTTTTCGGGCATGAAAGGTTTTCTAGATTTTCAGGACCCTGTGATATATTTTAAAGCCTTTTTTGGGCTGCCAAAGTTTTCTGGACTGGGAGGTATTTTACAGGATGAAAAAAGGTTTTGTAATTGTAATTAGTTATTTATAACACGCTTAATAACCAGAGGTTTTTTAGCGCGGACCCGGGGATCGAACGTGTGTTGCTCCATGTCGTCTTACTTCCAAGGCAAGCACATTGCCCCTGAGCTGACCTTTAGGGTTCTAGAATGCATGTTAGGGCCTTATTGAGGTTGCCCAAGGTTTTGGGATATTCAGAGCTCTCTGTCACTTTTCTTGGGCCTCCAAAAGTTTCAGAACTTTGAGGGGGTCTAGGGAGTATTTAAAGCCCTTTTTCGGGCTTGCAAAGTTTTCTAGGTTTTTGGGGCTGTATGATGCATTTTAAGGCCTTTTTTTGGTCTGCCAAAGGTTACTGGACTTTTGAGGGTCTATGGAGGCATTTTTCAGGCTGAAAAAGATTTTGTGAATTTCAGGTTCTATTATGCATGTTACAGCCTTATTCGGGCTGCTGAAGGTTTTGGGACATTCAGAACTCTCATTAATTTTTTTGTGCCACCAAACATTTCTGAAGTTTGTGTGGTCTACAATGTATTTAAAGCCCTTTTTTCAGGCTTGCATAGTTTTCTAGATTTTTCGGGAGCCTTTGATGTAATTTAAGGCCTTTTTTGAGCTGCCAACATTTTCTGGACTTTTGTGGTCTAGGGGGCGTTTTTCAGGCTGAAAAGGTTTTTGTGAATTTCAGGGGTCAAGAATGCATTTTAAGCCCTTACTCAGGCTGCCAAAGGTTTTGGAAAATTCAGAGCTATGTCACTTTTTTTGGGCTACTAAACATTTCTTAACTTTGGTGGGTCTAGGATGTATTTAAATCCCTTTTTTGGGCTTCCAAAGTTTTCTATATTTTCAGGGTCCTATGAGGCATTTTAAGGCCATTTTTGAGCCGGCAATGTTTTCTGAACTTTCCGGAGTGTAGGGGTCTAGGAGGTGCTTTGCAGGTTGAAAACTTTTTTGTGACTTTCAGTGGTCTAGGATGTATGTGAAGCCCCTATTCAGGCTGCCGAAGATTTTAGGACATTCAGAGCTCTGTCACTTTTTTTGGGCCACCAAATTTTTCTGAACTTTGGGGATCCTAGCATGTATTTGAAGCCCTTTTTCGGGATTTCCAAATTTTCCAGATCTTCAAAACTGTATGCTGCGTTTTTATGACTTTTTTCAGGCTGCCAAAGTTTTCTGGACTTTCAGGGGTCTAGGATGCGTTTTTCATGCTGAAAATGTTTTCATGACTTTCAGGGGTATAGGATGCATATCAAGCCCTTATTCATGCTGTCGAATATTTTGTGACATTCATAAGTCTGTCACTTTTTTTGGCAACCAAACTTTTCTGATATTTGGGTGGGGTGGGGACAAGTGATGGTCTTTACTTGGCTGTGTACGCAATTGAAACAATGCTAGGGGTAGGCAATACACCCAATTTTTCTTAAGGGTGTGACACAATTTTGAAAAGCCTACTTTTAAAGAGGCCGTTGATTTATTTGACAAACCTGTTTGCTTTCAGGTGGTAAATGGAACATAACTTGTGTTTTATTCCTAGAAGGGACGCCACTTCTTTAAATAGATCATTTACAAAGTGGGTCCTGTTGTCGAAGCGTATGACGTCACAAATGCCCCATTGCGGGAAAACCTCTCTTAATAAAAACTTTGACGCACATTTCGCATCCGGGTGGGCGCAGGGTCCTGCCTCCACCCAGCGTGAAAAAGGGCATGCCACCACTATGCGATATCTTGCTCCATTCCACCTTTCCCCCATGTCTGCATAATCAATATACAATTCATGGAAGGGTCCGATGGGGTTGGGCAGCGTTCCTTGCCGTGTTCTCAAAGTCATACCAGAGTTGTATGTTTGACATGTCGTACATTCAGTAGTCAATTTTGCTATTTGTTCCTGCAACTGTGGAACAAACCAGTCTTCCTGTATAACTGCTGCTATAAGTTGTTTTCAATGTATGTGCTGGGAAGTGCAACTGTTAAAACGCAAGTTGTAAAAGCTCTAAGGGCATTACTACCTTTCATGTGCTATTTTGGTGCAACAGGAGGTCTGTTGCTGACAGTGTGCAACCTCTCTTTGACCACAGCTCTTGTTCCTCAACCGGGGCTCTTTTAAATCTATTATTTGTGCAATTGGCATCGAGTTGTATCCCAATTCTTTCTCTTCCTGCATACTTCTTTTCAATACATATTCTGCTATTTGAGGTTTTTGAAAGTATGCTGCTTCTTTTGCAGCGGCTTCTGCCGCTGCCTTTCCTAATGATATGACATCACTGTTATTGGTATGGGCCTGGCACTTCACTAAGGCCACTACTGATGGTTCTGCTAAGGCTTGTATGAGCTCCTTCAAGAGTTCTGCGTACTGAACTGGGGACCCATCTGGCCTGCTGAAACCCCTTCTTTCCCACCTTGACAACCCACTATGTACTGTTGTGGCCATATATGCGGAATCTGTGTATATCATCACTGCGCATCGTTTTGCTGCATTTAATGCTTCAATTAATGATACAAGTTCTGCCGCTTGTGCGGAAAAATGAATTCGCGACTGTTTCTGTACCAGTGTCTCATACTCCCTGTCTTCCAATCTCACAACCGCCGCTCCCACATGTTTTTCCTCTATCTCTGGACAAATTGAAGGTGACCCATCCACAAGTACACCTCACCCCCCTCCAGGGCATTTTTGTTTGCTTTGGGAATGTCATCACCCTCCCCCTCTTATGTGGCACAGTCATGATTTTGCA
Organism: Ambystoma mexicanum; assembly: GCF_040938575.1. Taxonomy (NCBI): domain Eukaryota; kingdom Metazoa; phylum Chordata; class Amphibia; order Caudata; family Ambystomatidae; genus Ambystoma; species Ambystoma mexicanum. Next base: position 1,238,541,838 of record NC_090921.1, read on the forward strand.
TGTCCTCTACTGTGCATGGCTCTGTGATGAATGTAGTTTGGTTTACTGTTTTGCAGCGCACTATGTGAATGTTGGAACTAGAAAGTAAAATCTTGTACGCTGTTGCCCTTTGCTCTGTGAGTGTAGATATGGATCTTTCAAGAAAGGAGTGCTCAATGAACAATGTTACCGAGCATCCCATAACAATGGTGGCGCTTTTTTCAATTCCAAAGGCGGCGGCTGCAAGAGTTTATTCGCACACCATGTCCTTGCATCACAACGTCGAGTGTGCCGCTGTAGTAAGCTAAAGGTGTGTGCCCTAATGATGTCTTTTGGGTCGGGACCGCTGTCATAAGGGTCCCATCACAGTGTGAGAACAGGTAAAATTTCTGTTCATATTCTGGTGTGGCTAGGACTGGGGCAGTGGAAATGAACACTTTCATCATGTCAAAGGCAGTGTTCATTTCTCGTGTCCATGTAATTGCTGCGTGTTCTCGCTGTACTTAATTTAGTGCTTGTAACAAGGACCTAGGGTATACTGCATAGTCTAATATCCATGCTTGGCAGAAGTTTCATATGCGGAGAAATTTCTGCATGTCTTTACCTGTTTTGGTTCGGACTGTTGCGCGCACAGCTGCTGCTCTATCGGGAAGTATGTGCTTTCCATCTTTTGATATTACCTGCCCCAGGTATAACACTTCTGCTAGGCAGTACTGGAATTTCCCTCTGTCCACTTTGTACCCCTTTTGTGCCAATACATTTAGTAATGGAATGCAATCTGCCCTGCACTGTTCTTCATCTTCGCCACAAACCAACAGGTCAGCTACGTATTGTATCACATACTTTTGACATCGATATTTCCAAGATCTTCATGCAGTATTTTGTTAAAAATGCTCAGGCATTCACAGTAACCTTGTGGTAGTCTACAATTATCGCACCTGTGACCCCCTAGGGTGACTGCTGTCAAGTATTGCGAATCTGGGTCCTGTGGTACCGAGAAAAAAGCATTTTTCAAGTCTACCACTGTGAAACACGTGGCAGATTTTGAAATGCTGCACAAAATAGATGCAGGGTAGGGGACAAAGGGAAACTCCTTCTGTATGATGTCATTAAGTGGCCTTAAGTCCTGTATCATACTCCAAGCCGCGCCCTTTGCTTTTTTAATCGGATAACTTGCTGTGTTACATGGTGAATTTGATTATAATGCCTTGTTCCAATAATGCATGTATTGTCTCTGTTATTTCCTCTTCTGCTTCCCTTGACAGGGGGTATTGTTTTACATGGGATAGCACTGCCCCAGGTTTGAGTTTTATCTTAACTGGCGTGACCTCTTGTAAGAGCCCTACATCATGGGGGTTAATTGTCCATAGTTTGGTGGGCATCTGTTGCATGTCTTCATTAAAAAATGTTGGGGGTGCACTGACAATGGCCATGAGGGGATTTGTCACTTGTCTGTGCTGAATCATTATGTTGCAGGGCATGCAAATGTCCATTATTATCTCCCCATCATTGTCATTGTCAGTGAACAATTTTTTTAATTACGTGTTACTACGTTGGGGTCTATGCATATAACTGTTCACCACTCGCATCCATGCGTGTCCAAACCTATCACCACAATATGTTTTTCCGACACTTGCAGACCCTGTAAATCTAGGGATAACATGGTCCTGGGTACAACCTCGGGGGCAGCTATGGGACGGAAAACGAAGTCAGAAGGTATTCTCCATTCTTGTTGCGTTATTTCAGGCACTACTTTTGCCAAAACCTGTATTCCATACACAAACATGCCTGCATCAACAGGCACTTCTCGAACCGTTATCTCAGTGTCAATTGTGTTAATTAATAAGATCGCTCTGAGGGCGCATATTCCCTGAGTCGAGCACACTATCCCTCTTTCAGTAAAGGAGATCGTCATATTGAGCTTGCTAAGAAGGTCCCTCCCCAGAAAATCGATCGGCGAGTCTTCGTGATACAATATGGGTGCTTGCACTGTCTTCCCACCTACCGTGATGTCTAAATCTTGAGTGTATGGAACCATGACCACAGCCCCAGAAAAACCCTGCGTTGCCAACTACCAGTTTGACAACGGAAACCGGTCTTCCATTAGGCACGATTTTTCCACCCCCGAGGCCACCATATGGAGGAACTGTCTATTACCTATCTCTGCCCCCGCCAGTGGTTCCTCGTCTGGATGTAGGGTATTCAATACGATCGGACATGCAAGTGCTCTCTGTGGGCTGTCCTAGTCTGGGTATGTGTTTTCCCAGGAAAGAAAAAACATTTTCTCCTACCATGGCCGTCCCTCAAAAAGGTGCGGGCGCGCCATTAGCAGTAGTGACAAAAGGATTGCTGTGTGTATTTATCATTTGGTTCTGATGTGTCAATCGCTGCTGTGTCCCTTCAGGCAGTGCTCTCCGCTCCTGCAACTGGTGGGTATCGACCTATTCCTCTTGTCTGTATCCACCCATAGGCAATCCATAAGTGCTGCCTGGGTGGGGGTGGTCATACTGCTGTTCATTGTTTAACCCTTGTGTATTTTGATAGTATGCCATGGGACGGGTCTGACATTCCCTTGCAAAGTGGCCCCACCTCCCACATGACCAACATACTCCTTGTCCCTCCCCTCGGCATCCCTGTCTCCCATAGCCCCCCTCTCTGACCTCGGTAACCACCTCTTCCTCTTCCAGGTCTTCCTTGCCATTGAGGCCCTCCGTACTGCTCCTCTCCTGCCCATTGTTCCTGTACATTTACTGCACACGTTTCTGCCTTCTCACTTGTAATGCTAACCGCCCCTCCTCTTCATCTCCTAGTCTGTCTGCAGGGAGGGCGGCTGCTACTGCTGTGACCTTCACCAGTTTATTTTGTACAAGCTTTGCTTCATCTGCCAATCTTTTTTGTGCGATTTCCTTCTCCTTTCCTTGATCCTCCTGCAGTGGTGCACTATGATGCTTTGTATTTCAGGCCAACCCTTGGCTTCTATCCCGGCAATTTTGTCCAAGGACTTCTGTACCTCCTTTGGGAGGCCTTGTTTGATAATGAAATAAAAGAGGGAGGTAGACTGGTCCCAGGCGGTTCCCGTCTCCGCCCTCTACATATCCTGTACCCGAAGAATGTAAGTTGCACCATCTTTATCCTCCCCAGGGTACATTGCATTACTGAATGCAAATCTGGAGTATCAGGGAAGGTTCTCTGCAATACCTGTGCCCTCACATTATTAAATGAAGCCCCATTGTGGTGGTCACAATCTATTGTCACTCCCGGGAACCCTGCCTTCACCCATACACCATTTGCCTCAAACACACGCCAGAGGTCTAAGATCTCGCTTCTATTTTGGAGCTGTTGTCCCTTGTATTTGATCGATAGGTATATTGCCACAAGTTCCAGTACTGTCTTATCAAAAGACCCTCCCTCTGGCCATATTTGGGATGATCCATCCCCCTTGATTTCCGTTAACCAACGCTCATGATACTTTTTTGTCTTCTCCTGTGTAATGGGAGGTATTGACATATATGCAAGAGGGGCCTATCTGCTCCCATTATGTGCTTTTACTGATTAAGTGCGTATATCTATAGATGTCCCAATCGCTACTTTGAATTCTTATTTCTTTAAAATTCTATTGCCACAAAACCTTCTATTGTATACATTGAAACATTGTGATCACACCTTTTAGTCAAATTTCGAACATTTCATAGTGATAACAAATAATCAAAGAACATCAAACACTTAACACATTAAAGTGGCACACTGACATACCCTACTCAAAACAAAGAAAATAAAACATGTACCCGTACTTCCTTTATTACTCAGTACTCCTTGCTATGGGCCCAGAGTCTTCCCTTCTCACTCACCACAATCACCCCTCCGTGGCCCCTTTTGCGCCGACCTCTAGAGAAGATTTACCAAAAGTAAAGAGAAAGAATAACTAATATTTTCAGAGTCTTCTCCATATACAAGACTCCCACTTATTTCTTGTTCACCCTTTTTAATCCTGTACTGGTTGAGACAGTACTTCGTGGTGCCACCTTACACCCCCTTTCAGAGCTAGGTTCCCGTATCTCCTCTTAGTCTGTCACCTTATATAAAATCCTAATGGCCATATGAAGGAAGAAAGAAAGTTTGCTCACTCATACATGCTCTAACCAACAAGCTGTTCCCCAGTTACTTAATCTGACTCTGTTCCCATTACCCTTACCTGTCCTGTAATTTTTCTCACAATCAATGCTCATATGTCCGTGTTGATCCGAGAGCCTCTGTGCGCGGTCTATCCACAATCGGGGTGCCACTGCCAATCAAGAGCTGAACCCGGCCCCGGCGAGCAGTAGTTTGGGTATTTGCAAAGCCGGGACCCCGGGAACTTGTTCAGGAGCATACCAGTCAGCTGTAGGTGGAGGCAGTCTTGTTGGGGGTGCCTCGGATCTCGCTGCAATGCTTGCGGGCTTTCCCGTATCATCACTTAGTGGGGGTCACCAAATGAAAGCGGCCATTCTCCAAAAATACAAACCCAAAACTCAGAATAGATGGACACACCCCAGTAAGGAATGAGACCAGGAGAAGGATTTCGAGTCAGACAAGGTATCTTTTATATAATAGTAAAATGAGGCATGCAGAGGTCTCGGCTGCTCTGAGAGCGCTCTTCCAACAATACAGAAAAATGACATTTTAACCACAATAATCGTCATTGATGACGATTTCTATAAGTGTTACATGGTGCCACTTCATTGGCTCGTTTAGCTAACAAATTAAACTCTGTAAGGTGACGGTGCTGCTTGATTGGCTGGTGCCGAATTTGTTGCTTCTTGTGGCATGTGGGTCAGTTGGGCTCACCTGGGAGGGGTGAGGGTCAGGCAGAGTCCACACCACCAGTCGGCTAACTAATCTAAGTTATGCAGTAATTATTGGCATGTAGTGATTAATATGAGACATAAAAACTTTACACAGAATATGAAGGGTCGTCTATAAATTGTAGTAAACGGCGCACATTCTTCTCCTGGGCCTCAGTGCGGACAGGGATGCAATAGTCCAGGTGTCTTATCTGAGACTGCCCCCCCCCAAGATTTATTGACATGGTCGCTTCATGGTTCAAACGAGTGGATTGATAGGTGTTAGTATAGGGAGCATATATGATCTCTGTGGATTATTTATATGTGAGGCCTTCTGAGGTGGCCCATGCGGATGGGTCCCACTGTCTGCTACATGAAAGAAACACAGGGGAACAAGGGTTATGCAGGCAATAATTCCTAAAGGTGGGGGGTTTTGGAGGAGCTGGGGCATGTTCTGTGGAGATGCATGGTTCTCGCAAGCCGGGCTTTGGCCCGGTCACACAAAGGGCAATGATCTCAGAGGAAGAGAAGAAATACATTGTCAGTTTGCAACAATTTGCGCCCAAGCTTCCATGAGAACAGGACAGCTGTGGCGCAGACAGGGGAGGAGGAAGTAGGGGTGAGCTGTATGCAGCTCTGGGAGAAGGGAGAGAGGGCTTATTTAGAAATCACAGTGCAACCTAGGAAAAGATGGATTCGGGGATAATACAAAATGGAGTCTAGGGACGTACGAGATGGGGTTTGTTATGCGTCATGCAATGGCTTCCAAGCTCTGTCTCCAGTAGCCCGGACCCAGAGATGTTTCCAGCAATTGAATGAGCATAACTTCCATTTCACACAGGATGTAGAGGGGGTCAAAAGGACCCTTCCTCCCTTACAAACATAACGTAAGAAAGTGAAGTTTCTATTCACGAGAGCTGTCATACGAGATGGTGCTTCAACTTTACATTGCTAGAATGGAAATTCAGCAAATAATGTAGGGATACAATAACACAATGGGGGTCATTACAAGTCGGGCGGTAAGGGATACCGGGCACTGGTAAGGAGACCGGTGCCGGTAATCTTGTACCGTCCGATTCTGAGGTCCCTTGGAGGGAACCGTAAGGAACGTGTGGTCTGACCACACGTCCCTTACGAGTCCCGCTAAGGGACCAGGGCGCTAATAACAGGCTTGCCATTCGCGAGCCCGTTATTAGCGCCCTCCCCATGCCAATTGAGCCCTATGGGGGCTCGAATGGGGAATGGTTTGTTTAATGGGGACTTACCGGTCCCACCAGGGTCGGAATGCACCGGTAAGTCCCCATTGAACAAGACCAGACTCGGACACGGTATGGGAGGCAGCCATGGTGCTAGTAGCACCATGGCTACCGCCCATCTCCTAATGAGGCCCAATATTTATTCAATTCAATGCTTGATGATAAACAATGTTCTGCATTGATATTCAAGTTGCTGCAAAGACTAGACATTGCAAATGTACATTTTACCAAGAATACATTTTTAATTAAAATGTTGATTTATTGTGTACTGGAATATTCCCAAATTTACATAGTTACATCATTGGAATGTGAGTGTGCCATGGCTATAATCTTCCTGCGGATGGGTTCTTTAACCAAAACTGGAGAATAACCATCACTAACAGAACTGAAAATCCATATTCTGGGACGATCGTGAGGCACCTGTTTGCCCATTTGCACTGCCAGTGATCCAGAGCAACTTGCCAGCCGTTATGGTATGAAGACATGCAGATGGCAAACATTTCAACATGAAAGGAAACCTTGGTTCTCACAAATGGAACACCATGTGTTTCGATACTAAATAGATGATGGAACACAATTGCATTATATTTTACCACACAGAACATTGGGGGTCATTACGAGTTAGGAGGTAGACATGCCGCTATTAGCGGCATGACTAGCCCCTTACCGGGTACCGGGTTCCTTAAATGACAAATTTCCGGGCCATTCAAACCTTGGAGGGCCCGGTAATTCCGCATTCAAGGAACCCGGACCTGGTACATCCCCATTCCCATTCGAGCCCCCATAGGGCTCAATGGGAATGGAGAGCATGCTAACAATGGGCCCGTTAATATCGGGCCTGATGTTAGCATGCTGGGCTGCTCGCGGGACCCGCTAAGGCCGCCTGGTAAAACCAGGCTTAGCGTGTCCCTCGAGCAGACCTCGTAATAGGGTGGTAAGGGGTTAACGGCTCCAGCACCTTTACCAGCACCATTAACCCCTTACCACCCTCCTCGTAATGAGTCCCATTGACTTCACAGTTCAAGTACAGGGATTAATAGATCGATGTATGCAATCTGAACGATTTTTTGGGAATGTGACAGTCAACCTAAACACTGCAACTGTGTCCTATAATAAGCAATGTTTTCTTGCACTCATTATGTTTGCAAATGTTTTCAATGACGGATGGATGTAACCTTCTATTTTTTCACTTGAATGAAAAAATATAACGACTTTGTAAATTCCCGACTAGTAGTATTTTATTTAAAATGTGAGTTAAAGTGTAAGTTGTTTTCTTCCGTTGTGAAAAGAAAGTAAACTTTTATGCTGAGTGTGTGTGTGTGTGTGTGTGTGTGTATGTGTGTTGATCTTCCTGGATTTGCGTTAGGTAACGTGATGTCGTAGGTGATGACAGGGTGCATTTGACTACACTGTGCACCAACATCATGAGAAGAGGTGGAGCAAATCGGTGTGCCATGTCACTGTCAACTTGAGGGCGGGTGATCTGATTTTTCTACCACGCGGGCACTTGAGCTTAGGGCGATGAATCAACAGATACCATTATGACAAGATGGCGGTTCCTGAGCCATAGGTTTTTCATGTGGTAATGTGAGAAAACTGAAGGTAAGATGCATGCGATTTTGTTGTTGTTGTTGGATCAATCGGTAAGTGCTCAAAAATACATACCCAATCCATTTAGCCAATACAATTGCTAATCGAATTTCCCCTTTAATAGTCAAACGTACCATGTGTCAACATCTTGCCTCTGTTGTCTCTGTTCCATTGTCTCGTTGGGAAAATTAGACAAATTCTGCCCATTGTGGGGACATCAGACTTACCTTCTTGCAGCTTCCTACCCATGCTGTTCATAGATGAGAAAAATAGTATCACAACCTATATGCTGCACCATTGCCTCACTCCCTAAACCACCGTGAATGACTGGGTGCACTGTCCATTGTCATTCCAAGTTGAACAAGGTCTTTCAAAGTATTGCTATTGGCTGCATTGAAATCTCTCCTTAGATCTATTAGTGAGAAATACGTGTTTTCTCCGTTTAGAAGACATCTCTTTGAAATGGTCAATTGGAAGGCAAGACTGGTCCAATTTAATTTTTTTATTTTTGCTCATCGAGGGTTTTTGCCGTTCATCTACCCAGTCAAGGAGGCGATTGTATAGGAGTTACCATGGAGTTTGAAATGAGGGCTGATTACGGAGATCTGTCTGCAACAAGTAGTTTTGGAGCTGTGTACCTTTTGAAGCAAATACACTATCTGTGCCTGCAAGCAGAAATCCAGTGCCTGGCTTACTTGGGAAATATGTTAAATAACACCAGTAGTATCGGACCCCAAATATCAAGAATATATTTTTAAAAACCTGCAGGCTTCAATCAAATCTGTTCCTGGCGCCTCCCCTCCTTCGGCCATTTTGCTACTTAGCAAATTTTTCTTATGGTGAATTTTAGGCGCTGATTGTTTCCAGGATAATCGGACAAGGCGTGAAATCTCAAACAAACCTGAGGCATATATCTGTTAATTATAATGAAGTGGCTTAGATAAGCAATGTGCCACAATTTTCCAAAAGCCCTTTGATCATTGCTATCTACAGCAATAGCATCACTAAGTGTGTGCATGTGCTTTTGAGGTAGGAATATTTTTTTTTATTTTCAAGCATTTTTGTAACTAATTAGGCAATCCTTTTTTTATGTTGTTAGTGGTGTTCTTTATGGGTGAACAACAATGATCTTTACATTCTTTATTGTTGTGAAGTGCTTGCTTGTGAATGAGAGACCCTGTGATGCCATGTGGAATGTTGATGTCTGAATGCTGTATGAGTGTTCTACCTGATGTCAGTTAAGCCTGGGTGATGGGACCCAGTGGTTAGCCTTATATGTAGCTTAATGTAACTATGTAATAAACTACATGTAAGAAGCCCAAGAAGACCCCTGAAGTTACATTATTTCACTGGCGACGAGGATTACTGAAACAAAGAACCTGCACAAAGAAGAAGACTGCTGAGGGGGGAGCAGCAGAGGAAGGCAAGGAACCACTGCCCCCCCCAAAGATAAGAAGTAAGTCCCATCATCCAGAGGTGCAGAGCGCAAGGGGCATAGAAGTATAGAAAGCCCCCGCGCAGGCCCAGGGCTCAAATAAAGAAGAAGCGGCAGCCCAGCACAGAAGCAGAGGGGTTGAGAAGTAAAGAAAGCCAGCAGTGCAGACCCAGGACACAAGTAAAGAGGAAGGGGCAGCCCAGCGCAGAAGCAGAGGGGTTGAGAAGTAAAGAAAGCCAGCAGTGCAGACCCAGGACACAAGTAAAGAGGAAGGGGCAGCCCAGCGCAGAAGCAGAGGGGTTGAGAAGTAAAGAAAGCCCCAGCGCAGACCCAGGACACAAGTAAAGAGGAAGGGGCAGCCTAGCGCAGAAGCAGAGGGGTTGAGAAGTAAAGAAAGCCAGCAGTGCAGACCCAGGACACAAGTAAAGAGGAAGGGGCAGCCCAGCGCAGAAGCAGAGGGGTTGAGAAGTAAAGAAAGCCCCCGCGCAGGCCCAGGGCTCAAATAAAGAGGAAGCGGCAGCCCAGCGCAGAAGCAGAGGGGTTGAGAAGTAAAGAAAGCCAGCAGTGCAGACCCAGGACACAAGTAAAGAGGAAGGGGCAGCCCAGCGCAGAAGCAGAGGGGTTGAGAAGTAAAGAAAGCCCCAGCGCAGACCCAGGACACAAGTAAAGAGGAAGGGGCAGCCCAGCGCAGAAGCAGAGGGGTTGAGAAGTAAAGAAAGCCAGCAGTGCAGACCCAGGACACAAGTAAAGAGGAAGGGGCAGCCCAGCGCAGAAGCAGAGGGGTTGAGAAGTAAAGAAAGCCCCCGCGCAGGCCCAGGGCTCAAATAAAGAGGAAGCGGCAGCCCAGCGCAGAAGCAGAGGGGTTGAGAAGTAAAGAAAGCCAGCAGTGCAGACCCAGGACACAAGTAAAGAGGAAGGGGCAGCCCAGCGCAGAAGCAGAGGGGTTGAGAAGTAAAGAAAGCCAGCAGTGCAGACCCAGGGCTCAAATAAAGAGGAAGCGGCAGCCCAGCGCAGAAGCAGAGGGGTTGAGAAGTAAAGAAAGCCCCCGCGCAGGCCCAGGGCTCAAATAAAGAGGAAGCGGCAGCCCAGCGCAGAAGCAGAGGGGTTGAGAAGTAAAGAAAGCCAGCAGTGCAGACCCAGGACACAAGTAAAGAGGAAGGGGCAGCCCAGCGCAGAAGCAGAGGGGTTGAGAAGTAAAGAAAGCCAGCAGTGCAGACCCAGGACACAAGTAAAGAGGAAGGGGCAACCCAGCGCAGAAGCAGAGGGGTTGAGAAGTAAAGAAAGCCAGCAGTGCAGACCCAGGACACAAGTAAAGAGGAAGGGGCAGCCCAGCGCAGAAGCAGAGGGGTTGAGAAGTAAAGAAAGCCCCAGCGCAGACCCAGGACACAAGTAAAGAGGAAGGGGCAGCCCAGCGCAGAAGCAGAGGAGTTGAGAAGTAAAGAAAGCCAGCAGTGCAGACCCAGGGCACAAGTAAAGAGGAAGGGGCAGCCCAGCGCAGAAGCAGAGGGGTTGAGAAGTAAAGAAAGCCAGCAGTGCAGACCCAGGGCTCAAATAAAGAGGAAGCGGCAGCCCAGCGCAGAAGCAGAGGGGTTGAGAAGTAAAGAAAGCCCCCGCGCAGGCCCAGGGCTCAAATAAAGAGGAAGCGGCAGCCCAGCGCAGAAGCAGAGGGGTTGAGAAGTAAAGAAAGCCAGCAGTGGAGACCCAGGACACAAGTAAAGAGGAAGGGGCAGCCCAGCGCAGAAGCAGAGGGGTTGAGAAGTAAAGAAAGCCAGCAGTGCAGACCAAGGACACAAGTAAAGAGGAAGGGGCAGCCCAGCGCAGAAGCAGAGGGGTTGAGAAGTAAAGAAAGCCAGCAGTGCAGACCCAGGACACAAGTAAAGAGGAAGGGGCAGCCCAGCGCAGAAGCAGAGGGGTTGAGAAGTAAAGAAAGCCCCAGCACAGACCCAGGACACAAGTAAAGAGGAACGGGCAGCCCAGCGCAGAAGCAGAGGGGTTGAGAAGTAAAGAAAGCCAGCAGTGCAGACCCAGGACACAAGTAAAGAGGAAGGGGCAGCCCAGCGCAGAAGCAGAGGGGTTGAGAAGTAAAGAAAGCCCCAACGCAGACCCAGGACACAAGTAAAGAGGAAGGGGCAGCCCAGCGCAGAAGCAGAGGGGTTGAGAAGTAAAGAAAGCCCCAGCGCAGACCCAGGACACAAGTAAAGAGGAAGGAGCAGCCCAGCGCAGAAGCAAATATACCAGAAGTGTGAAAGTGCAAATATATCAGAAGTGTGATAGTTGAAGTAAAGTGTAGGGATAACGTTCCCAATAGAGGAAGGTAGCGCCTTCCCTTTTTAGTGAAGTGAAGAGTAGGGATAGCATCCCCAATGGAGGAGGGTAGTGCCTCCAATCAGCAGTGAAGTATAGAGATAGCGTTCCCAATATAGGAAGGTAGCACCCCAATCCTAAGTGAAGTGTAGGGATAACGTTCCCAATATAGGAAGGTAGCGCCTTCTATGAGAAGTGGAGTGTAGGTATAGTGACCCTTTTAACCTGAAGTGAAGAGTAGGGATAGCATCCTTTTCAACATGAAGTGAAGTGATGAGTAGGGATAGCGTCTCGCAGCAGAGTAGGATTAGCGTCCCGCAGCAGAGTAGGGATAGCGTCCCACGTCAGAGTAGGGATAGCATCCTGCATCAGAGTAAGGGATAGCGTCCCTCATCAGAGTAGGGGTAGCGCCCCGGACCGGTATAGGGATAGTGTCCCTGAGTAGAGAGGGGATAGCGTCCCTCATCAGAGTAGGGTTAGCACCCCGCACCAATATAGGGATAGCGTCCCGCATCAGAGTAGGGATAGCGTCCCTGAGCAGAGTAGGGATAGCGTCCCACAGCAATATGGGGATAGCGTCCCTGAGATATGTTCTTTAGAGCTGCACCTCTCTATAGAAAGATGCATGGTGTGGATGTCCAGTATGAGTGCCCTGTATTGTGTCGTGTTTCCCAGGCCAGTGGTGGTTGTAAAAATGAAAGGTATGTGTTGTGATGTGTTCATTGGTGTAGTGTGTGAAAGGAAGGAGGTGTGTTGTGAAGTGCTTGTTGGTGAATGTCGTGTGGTTGAGGGTCATTGGAAAGGAAGGAGATGTGTTGTGAAGTGTTTGCTTGTGAATGAGAGACCCTGTGATGTCATGTGGAATGTTGATGTGTGAATGCTGTACGAGTGTTCTACCTGATGTCAGTTAAGCCTGGGTGATGGGACCCAGTGGTTAGCCTTATATGTAGCTTAATGTAACCATATAATAAAGTATATGTAATGAGCCCAAGAAGACCCCTGAAGTTACATTATTTCACTTTATAAATGCCACTTCTCTGTTGCTGTATTTTGTGGTTTCTGAAACCTTGAGCATTTCTTTGAATATTCATGCCCTACTGCAATCATCATCACCCCAAACATATGCATCATCTCCTACGGGATAGTCTTCTCCACTAAAACTATATTTTGTTACCATGTTATTAAAATTGATTGACAATTGAATCTGGTAGGCATAGCAAAGAACCAATACATAGGAGCTCATGTTCCATTGGGGCGTAACGTTAATGGAAGGTGTAAAAGTCTTGCGTAAAGCTCTTACGCCTTCCATTAACGTCATTCCCAATTTTCATTGACTTATATGGTGGAGTGGAGGGACGGAACGGAACTTGCATTTCCAATGCCTTCCTTCCTCTCTGCCATACAAATGCCCCAGCATTTGCACTGACATGCATTTTCATGCCGGCTCTATACATAGGCATAAAGCTAGAGGGCTCCATAGGGATCCACTGTAAATGCTGCCTACCATGCGAGCATGGCATTCTGCATTTACAATTAAATGCTGCCTATCATGCTGGCATGATAAGCAGCATTTAATTGGAATTGTAAACGCTGCCTACCTCGTGATAGGAGTAGGCAGTGTTTACTCATTTGTAGGGCGGAGTGCAAATGTGTAGGGGAAAAGGCTGTGTACATATGTATAACAAAATTTGGCAGCTGAAGGGTATGTATACAGGTCATGTCTCCGCACCGCCAAGTTACATTATGGAGCAAAATTAGTTCCATAGAGCTTAATTCTCTGATTTGGATCTGCTTTCTTATACCTTAATCACATAGCACAAAACTGAAGCAAATCTGGAAACACCAGGAGCATCTTTGAGGTGGTCACATTCAAATGAGATCAATGTGATTTGCTCAACTTCAGAATAACCCTAGCATTTTAAGATTTGCTCCAGTTTCAGGCCTTATTAATCAGGACTAAAGTAGTAGCTACAAGTGTGAGATGCACAAGGAATCTCTGGCTTGCACCAGAGCAAGTGCTTCGGAATCAGGCCTATAGAATGAATGAGAATATGCTCATATGTTGATCTTTTCACTAAGTGGCAACTCTGATTTAATGTTCTCACAATTCTGGGACAGTAAAAGGCTATTTATAGTAAAAACTCAAATTATTTGAAAGAAAAGAAAATCAAAGGTAATACGTTATGCCTTTGGAAGTCCCCACAATCAGAGAACGCATATGCTCAATGGGAGTTGGCCTGCCTTTGACTGTCTCTCTAAATATAATGTACACATCCAGTCACGCCCATTATATCAATAAAATCTACTCTAACATTTCAAATCCTAAATAATACATTGGAACCTCTAAAAAACATTCGCAATCCTATGACAATCTTGCCACTTTTCAGTACAGTGCACAGAGGAAAGGGGATGGTCATCCACGCAAGCTTCTTCTACATGTCCTAATGTGTCCCCTGGTACCTGCCAATCTTTTGGCATTTTACTTTCATTAGGGCATTTTACGTTCATTAGGGCTCGAGCCTAGATGTGGGCAGTGATTGCCGACAGCTCCTTGTGTAAATTTCCTATTTCATCCGTCCCTCAAAGCCAACCTGGACATGACTTAGATGCTGTCATTGTTTAACCCCACCCGGGGCCCCTGTTGCAGCCTCTACTGTCTGTTTTACAGGTCTGGATAGCTTCTGCCTTGACCGGCGGTAACAAGCACACTGGCTCACCCCATTGAAAAGTTGCATTTTCAAAAAAGGGGAAACAGTGTTTGTGTGCTTGCATGTGGTAATTGAAATGTGTGTTTCTGTGTGCGTGCCCAAGAGAGGTTTAATGATTGTGTGTGTTCATAGGTGAGTGAGGTTTTGTGTTTGTGTTGAGGGGGAGGTACAGTGACACCATGAATGTGAGGGCCTACACCATGAATAACATTTATTGTGGCATATGGGCGTACATTCTAGTGTTTTACAGTGGTAATACTGGCATATATTTTGGTGAAGGCAACATGAATAAGTCTTTCCGAGAGTAGTGGGGGCATGTATCATTGAGACAGGCATCATGAACATGTGCTTTACAGTAGCTGTGCTGGCATATATTGCAGAACAATAAGCATCATTTAAGTGTTTTACAGTGGAACTATTGGCATATATTCCGTCACAGGCCGCATGGGTTAAGTGTTTTACAAGGCAATGCTGGCATATATCATAGCCATAGGCACAGACAACACTTGCATCACAGTGGCAATGCTTGCACATGGTGGAGGCATAGGCATCATGAAATGTTGTACCATGATTATGTGTACTGTTTGAGATCTGACCTTCATCTATTGGCTCTTTTCACAGAACCGACTGTACATTACTGTAAAATGCACCATTTAAGTTTTAGGGATTGAGTTTTACAAACTTTAGACAAGATCTTACATGTTCAAGAGGCACTGATGGTTCTCCAGATGCAGCAAATGCATGATGTGCAGTCTCTGACCATCACCTACTCTCTCTGTCCCTCTCTTTCACTCACCCCTCTATTTGACAGGAGGCAGCATTTTCTTTGGGAACAGTGCACTTAAAACGAGGTAGCATTGGTATATATTGTTGGGGCAACTCCCCACACATCTACCTTTTAAGGTACAGACTACTAACAACCAAAACTAAATGCACTCAACGTAAATAAAGACAGATTTAGGAACTGCTACTGTGTTCATGCTCACATGATGGGGAAAAAAAGGTGTTTTTAAAATGTTACTATATGTAAGCCTGTATAAAATGTGTGGTGTACACTTTAGTGCCACCCCCACCGCATAGTGGTTGTGCGAGAGCGGCAGCGTAGAGCATTGGGTGTGGGGGTTGGGGGAGGGAGGGCTGTGGAAGCACAGCAGCAGTCTGTGTGTGCGCCAGGTTGCACAGTGCTGTGGGAACTCGGCTGAATGCTGCTGGCCTTAGTGAAGAAAGGGGGTCAGGGGGAATCTGGCAGGCACCCATCCTCCTCCTGCCGTGACGTCTGCTTTACTTTCTGTAGTGCTATTCCTTGCTCGCAGAAACTTAATTTGCTTTAAAGATGTTGATTTAGTAAACAAAAAGTGCCCGTTCTACTGAAGCGATAAAATGCCACCATAGTTATCCAGCGACTCTGGTTTTATTTGTAGTGTAGCACCACCATTGTACAGGTTTTTTCGGTTCCATGTAATAATGTCGCCACAAAAATATCGCCGAAAAATTGTCGTTTTTTGTGGCGACATTATTGCATGGAACATGCGGGGGACACCCCCGCAACCCCCACATTTTTTATTTTTTTTAAAAAAATGTTTTTTATTTTTTTTTACCCTATCGCCACATATGTGGTCACCCAAATAATATCGCCACGACATTTTCCCGGCGATATTATTTACGGCGACCATATATGTGACGATAATAATACCTGATACCGTTTTTTCTTGCTTTCCCACCTCAGAAGTATAGATACCGTCCAATGTGCTTCATTGCACGACATCAGTTTGGTTGCCTCACATGTCTCAGCATGGCACCTTGAAGCTGTTAAGCAGCGCTATGAAAATATATAGAAATGCATGAAAGTTTCAAGTTGAACCAACAGTTGAACGTTAATGAGTCTTCGTTACCGATTGTGAGGTCCGCAGATTGTGAGGTCCACAATTGCACATTTACTACTGCCAACTAGGCTGGTGTGAACGTGTGGAAATGCATCCATGCAATTTCTGCCAATGCAGGCTCTTAAAAAATAATGAAAGCTAGCCCACTTGTTTGAACAGAAAAATGGAGAATACAGCATGGCACCAAGCGGGTGAAGAGCTTTAAGTGGGCCGGAGCCTTCCAAAAAGTGAGCCTGAGCCGGGGCCCTGCTGGGGTCCCCTGTCCCACCAAGCTGGGTGGGGGTTATCATCCCCCGCCACAGCCGCCTCGGGAGATGAGCCCGCCAGCCGCTTGCTACTGACTTGCCAGACTTAATCATGATTAAGTCAGGCAAGTCATTGGCAACAGTCAGGCAACAGCAGTGACGGGCTGACACTTCTGCCAGTCACAGCTTCCTGCTGCGTTTCCCTTTTATGAACTCTCTACCTTCCTCTGGCGACCCCCCTCGCGAGGGTCATCAGAGGAAGTTAGACAGTCGCAGTGGTGCGCGGGTGCCACTGCTGCATTCCATGAAAGCAAGGCCTTGCATTTCTGGACAAACTACAGCACGAAAAAAAGCAGCGCCAGGGCCAAGCATGATGAGAAAGCCATTTCCGGCTCTGATTATGTCATTTTGTTTTGGAATGGAGCCATTTTGCGGGTCCAGCAGCAGTGAAAGGCAGAAGTCAGAGCTGCCACACAGGACTGGAGCTCCACAGCCACGAACGCATCCATTCCGCCCCCAGGCACAGTCATCCTTTTACAAACAATGTGTTCAGCCCAGGGCTCTCTCCAGCCCCGCATGAACACTAGAGTAGTCCCGGGGTCCTCTGCATAGGAAACCCTCAGATCACTGGCGCGCGCAGCTGGTGAGAGTGGCTAATGACCACGCACGATTCATTGTCCGAAGGCATACTTTGGCCAGGAGGCCTGAGTGGATCTTGTCCTCGTGGAAAGCATTGCAGCATCCAGCCAGTGAGCCAAGAAGCACCAAGGGCTTTTTTCCTTATAACACAGTGTTTGAGCGGCACATTATCCGTTACAGAAATATGTAGCTATGAAGCAGGGCAGTTTCTAGCCCATTTGGTGCCCAGGCCGAAACACTAGGAATGCGCCCCACCCCGTACCCTACTCCCACTGCGCGCCACTCCCACCGTGCGCCACTCCCACCGCGCGCCACTCCCAAACTCAATATAACACTGCTAAACAAATGAACTCGGTTTTATTACATCAGGATTCAATAACTTTGTAGAACCTAACCTCTACAATAGGACAGTTGGATATGCCTACCATGTTCTATCCTCTGAGAAGATTTGTAAGACCAAGAGTCACAACAGTGGGACACGGGGACCAGTGGGGGCAGGGGACCAGTAGGGGCACACACTGGGACAAGGGGACCAGTGGGGCCACAACAGTGGGACACGGGGACCAGTGGGGGCAGGGGACCAGTGGGGGCACACATTGGGACACAGGGACCATTTGGGGCACACATTGGGACACAATGGGACACAGGGACCAGTGGGGGTACACATTGCGACATGGGGACCAGTGGGGGCACACAGTGTGAAAAGGGGACCAGTGGGGCAGAGGACCAGTGGGGGCACACATTGGGACACAGTGGGGGCACACATTGGAACACGGGGACCAGCGGGGGCACACATTGGGACATGGGGACTAGTGGGGGCACAACAGTGGGACACAGGGTCCAGTGGGGGCAGGGGACCAGTGGGGGCACACATTGGGATACAGGGCCAGTGGGGGCACACATTGGGACACAGTGGGACACAGGAACCAGTGGGGGCACACATTGGGACACGGCGACCAGTGGGGCACACATTGGGACATGGGGACCAGTGGGGGCACACATTGGGACATGGGAACCAGTGGGGGCACACAGTGTGAAAAGGGGACCAGTGGGGACACACATTGGGACACAGTGGGGGCACACATTGGGACATGGGGACCAGTGGGGGCACACATTGGGACACGGGGACCAGTGGGGGCCCAACAGTGGGACACGGGGACCAGTGGGGGCCCAACAGTGGGACACGGGCACCAGTGGGCGCTAGGGGACCAGTGGGGGCACACATTGGGACACGGGGACCAGTGGGGGCCCAACAGTGGGACACGGGCACCAGTGGGCGCTAGGGGACCAGTGGGGGCACACATTGGGACACGGGTACCATTGGGGGCACACATTGGGACACGGGGACCAGGTGGGGCACACATTGGGACACAGTGGGACACAGGGACCAGTGGGGGCACACATTGGGACACGGGGACCAGGTGGGGCACACATTGGGACACAGTGGGACACAGGGACCAGTGGGGGCACACAGTGGGAAAAGGGGACCAGTGGGGACACACACTCTCATACTTTCACGCTGACACACACACTCAGTACACGCACACAAGAGCAAACATGCATAGTACGGCTCCGACAGGGAAAACACAAACAAAGGGGTCAAGGACTTAGAAGAACAAAGCATAATAAAATAAACATGGCACCTTCTTTTTCATGAAGCGGTGCACCGTGCACACAAACAAATCCGAGCTGCAAAGAAATGTTTCTACCGTCTCGAGCACAGGATACAGCCAGCAGCAAAGATGGGCAGCCATCAGGAAAGGCGCCTTTTTTATGCCCCCAGCCCACCCCCACCCCAAGTGGCCCGAAAGTCAAGGGAGGGGGTGGGCTGGGAGCCTGATCTGACTTCCGTAATGTCACTACAGTCAGAAGAGGCAGCGCCAGCACCTGCTACGGTGCTGCCGAACTCTCTGCCCTCGGCAATCGCCGCCACAAACCCATGTGAACCCCTCCAGCCAGGGGCATGGACCTGGGCAATTGCCTCACCCGCGCCAACAAACGGGCTAGTTATGAAGGTAGGCCAGACTAGTTTTACATGTCTCTCTTTAGGCCACGCCCATCAATTAGGCCACACCCATCAATTCTTAGGCCACGCCCCAAATTAAGCACCCCCCCTTCCATTTCTTACCCCACTTAAAGCACTGAGCGGATGTAAGGTGAGTGAAATCCCGATAACATCCTTGCACCTGGTTAAGGAAGTGTCATTAATGGGGAACGAAGAAGGAGAGAGATCATTTATTTATTTAACATTTGTAGACCGCGGCCTCTGACCCGGAGGCTTAAGG
Organism: Ambystoma mexicanum; assembly: GCF_040938575.1. Lineage (NCBI taxonomy): Eukaryota > Metazoa > Chordata > Amphibia > Caudata > Ambystomatidae > Ambystoma > Ambystoma mexicanum. Next base: position 1,238,560,982 of record NC_090921.1, read on the forward strand.
GCGCTGAAATCATTGTCGATTTGAACAAAATACCTACGACCTAGAGAGATCTTTTTTTTTTTTTCTTTTTTGTTTTTTTGTTTTCCAGATTTTTTAAATTGGGCTTCGTAAAGCCAGATGAAAATTAGATACAAGAATTCCGTAGTCAATTCAATGCAGCAGTGAAAAATACGTTCTTCCAGTAAAAAAAATAAAAAGGACATCTAACATTAAACCTTTAAAAGGGTTGTCTGCTGGCAGTCCTGCAGTAAGTGAACAGAGGCCAACTCTTAGTGTGCATCAAGGCAGGGCAAGCCCTTTTTATTTACAAGCGGCTGGCTACACCCAAACCTTAATACACCAAGTTTATAAAACTGATAAATTAAATAGCTAGTTTCCAACCTTCTTAGAACAGTAACAAAAATAAAAATAATCCTGATCGAGAAAACGAAAAAAGTGGCTTTAACTTAAAACTGGCTCATGAATACTGTAACACAATGAAGTGAGTCGAGATAAACTATTGCAGTTGTACTACAAGAACGAAATCAGCGAGGCTCCAAAAATCTTTATAAATGCGACCATTTGGAAGGACGATCTTGATTCAGGAAGGATTTTTTTAATCATTGCGAGCTTAACTATCATAGCTGTCTCTGTAGGATCCACCTGAGCGATCATATCCACCCTGACTCCTGCCACTGCTGTAATAACCTCTGGATCCACCATATCCACCACCTCCGTAGCCTCCACTCCGGACTCAAAGCGACTGCTACCATAGCTATTGCCACCTCGACCTCTGCCTCCGTGAAAACCTCTTTCTCTTATTTTCGTATCATTCAGATACACTCCCCAGTCTCCCTGTCCACCCCCTAGACCTCAGTCCCTCGCCTCTCTAGTATTCCTAATGATCGGCTCCTCTCGTCTAGTTTTGGCTTGAACCTTTACTTAAGCTGAAGACGATTTTCGTGGACTAGTACAGGGGCGCATTTGCAGAGCTGGAGGGCTGCATTGGTCGCTCTTTGTGTGTCGGGGTCTCTACTGCAATTGGGGGAGGTGCTGCCTGTCAGTGGATTTCTAATCAGGAGAGGTGCTGCAGGACTGTGCTGAGGGTGAGTGTCAGGGTCAAGGGGGACCTGTGTGGGGGCCTGTATGAGCTCACAGGCATTATTTTGCAGCCTTTGTTCGCGTTTGCTCTTAGGGCCAAGCCAAACCCTCGTGCCCAGCTCTATCCTTGAGTTCTTTGGCTCCCTACCTCTAATAGTAGCGTAAATTGATGAATGCTTCAGACCTTAATAAATGATTGCTCGTATACATGTTATGCTACTGTGATTCCCACCGCGCCTGCTGCCTTTCCATGGTCCTCAGATACCGTGTCTTCTTAATTTATCGTCATGCTTCTCTTCCTGCCCATTGATGCTTTCTCTGCAGAGGCTAGCCCTGAACGTGTCAGACCTCTTTTCCTTCTGCTGCTGGTCATGATCCATTGCAGGAAATGCCCGCCCGGTCTCTAGTCTATCAGGACCACTGCATTCGATTCTCGGTAAAAGGAATGTCTGTGCAGCGCGGCCATGGCAGCGTGTTTCAACGAACTTACTCTGGCCAGACAGACAATCATGGTCAACTATTACAGTATGATTTGTACAAAGAAAATACGAATATTTGTTCACTTTTCTCAATACACAATGTACCGTTTAGAATGATTAATTGCCATTCCATACTTGAGGGGTGAAAAACATAGATCTGCATTGGTGCAAATAATTGGATAGCTGTTAGCTTCCCACAATTGCACCTACTGCCCCACACCTGATCCACACATCCTAAAACTGGACCACATCTGGACGAGGCTGCAGCATCTCTGAGATGCCCATGTACACATCCTTGTGAATCGTGTTTGCACCTGAGTACCTCAAAAGGTGACTCTGGCAGCTCTAGATCTGGCCCAGATGTAAACTTTGTGAATCGGGTATAAAGCAGCAGATGCAAATCTGACATGCTCACGGACATCTCCTACTTGGCTCCAGTGCAAATCTTTTGGAATCAAGTGCACTGTTTTCCTTCTCATCCGCGATACCAATCAAGAGCCCCCTGCGCTATTAGCAGGGGAATCTTCATTCTCTGTTCTGTTCATTCAAATCAACGTCTTCACCTAAATGGCCACTGGAGGGCAGACTTTGCTCATATTTCTTTTTCTTTTTTTTATTGTGCCTTTAGTTATAGTACAAACTTTAAACACATGTTTTTAATTACAATACAATGGTCACATTAAAATGGATAATTCATAAAATGTGTTTCAGAATTGCTCTTCTTGTATATACATTTCATATTAATCGTTGGTTTGTCTTTATAATATGAGCTTAAAAAGTACCATGTCTGTAATATGTGTTATCTAATGAAACCTAATGAAATCACTATTATTGTCATTCCTCATCTGCCATGCGCTGCTTTGGATCTTCGTCCCGTACATAACAGTCTATCTAAAGCAACTTGAGGGCAGCCTTGCCTGTGTAATGTGCCGCCGCCCTCACGACCCCCAGATTCCGCACTGAGCACAGCACTCCAGAATTGATCCTTGGCTATGTGGCACTTTTACAGTACTATGTGGGCGTATCCCCTGCTGTAGTGTAGTTCTAAAATTGGACAGGCCATAACTATATGTCGGCTAGTCTCTCTTTACGGCATAAACGGCAAACTCATTCGGCATCTGGCGTGTTCCTCCATATCCTGGTATACTCGCTGGTTGGTAGCAGATTCAGCCTCAGATGTAGTAGAAAGCGCTTCAGTTCAATTGAGCAGCATTTGGTTCAATAGCTACGCTGGTTTTTACACTGGAAGCTCTGGTGAAAGTATTCATTATATATTTTTGTTAATTTTGAACTTATCGACGTTCTTTACCTTGTCCGAGAGTTTAATCTTATTTTTAATGACCATTTCGTAATTCGGATTGTGCAGGACATCATTTAATTGTACACCCATCGTAGTTAGAATCATTAGAGCGTCGCATCGAAGCTCCACGAGAAACGTATTCTTATCCCCCATCTACCCTCCTTGTCTATCGGCCTTAATACATTGCTTGAGTTTTTGTTCATTGGTAAACGCTTGATGTATAATTCTACTCTTTGCAGGCCCCAGGTAGTGGAAAGTACAGTTAGTCCATATTCCAATCTGAGGGCCTCAACAGGTACAGGTACACGAGCCAGGGGGATGATAACCGCTCTCCTTCAACCCAGCACTATATGTGCATGGGAGAGCCGATGCACCGTGCAGTAAACTTCGCACACTACTCATGCAGCACATTGCTACTCGTCCTTCTACGTGGAAGCCCCCGCGTTTTACAATCAAAGGTTTTGCTACCAGCCACTTTTTCCAGATTTTTGTAGTATTACGTCACAGTAATAATATAATGGTGGGTCCAATTTGACAGGAAAACCCAAATAGCTGTATTTCTCAGTTGTCTCTAATTCACAGAATTTGCAGACGAATACAGTTTTTTTGGGCAATTTGCCACTTTGCTCACATACTGTTATTCCCAGAGACATCAATGTTTTTTTTCTTTCAATATGCCACCTTTCATCGAATTTTACATATTTACATCAGCAATCTGCATTAATAGTGCAAAGCAATGCACCTCTGCATTCGATTTTCATTTAAATATATTTTAAGCGTACGTATTTTCTTAGGATTGTTAGTTCATATGCTGCAAGAGAATGGCTTTGAAGCAAGTATGGTGACACTCCCCGGAGACTCGCACTTTCACCAACCGCAGCCAGACCATGTAGCACTCAACATTCCTAGCACTTCCTCTATGGCTCTGCCACGAGCTTGGACCCCTCACCGCTTTCCACCTCTTCCCACTTCCTTTCTGCACTTGCACGTTCTGACTACTTACAAGGCATAGTAGGTTTGTCGTCCACCCACTGTTCTTAAATGTTGTGTTGTTGTAATGTATTCCCCTCCCCTGCTCCCTCCCTGCCCTGTTTATGTTTTGAAACGGTATTTTCTCATTGTATAAGCGCCTAATAAGCAAACAATAAATAAATAAATAAATAAATAAATGCATGTGTTTGTTGTATGCAGAAGTGATATAATGATGTCCCCTGATATTTGGAGGGTTTACACATTCCACTGTAGTATTGGAATCCTGCAATATAAATATAAAAAACTCTGCACATAGTTTTCTTTTCTATTAACATGTATATTTAGCAATACATGACACCAATAAACAGAAACAAAAATCAAACATTAATGTCATACTGGAATACTGCAACAGCCTCTTTCTAAATCTGCCTGCTTCTACTCTCCGCCCTCTGCAACTCATCCAGAACAGGACTGCAAGACTTGTCCTTGGCCTCAAGCCCAGGGATCGTAGCTCTCCAGCACTGAAATCTCTGCATTGGCTCCCGGTGGATGCAACAATTAAGTTCAAGACCCTCTGCATTTTCGAAAAGGCCTTCTGGGGCCTGGTCCTCAATACCTCCAACTCTCTCTTCGTAAATACCTTCCTACTAAAGCTCTTCGCTCCTCCACCTCCAACTCCTTCAGGGTCAGTCACTTCTCCAAGCACCAGGATGGTGGTAGATCTCTTTCTTCGGCTGGGGCCCCCCTTGGGAACAGCCTATCTGCCTCTCTGAAACTCGAGGAGAACCTTCTCTGTTTATAGAAGCACATCAAGACCATCCTCTTTGCTTCTGCCTTCTCTCTTTCTCTCGCCAGTTGATTTCCTGTCTGAAACTGCACTGGCCACCTGGCTACCCTCTGATTTCGGGTCCGGTCCCTACCGGCCCAGTTGCACACCCGCGCTGCCTCCCGGCAACCCTTGCACTTGGGTCTGTATCTGTAACCCTACAGTCCCCCTACCTGCACGTTTGGACACCTGCTGTCTGCACTTACCCTTGCACCTGCCATTGCTGGCCGATCTTCTTGTTATTGGTTTGATCCCATCTACAGCACTACCACCTCCCCTTTCCCCGGGCACTTTTCCCATCCCCCCCATGCACAATCTCAATGTCACTTGGCCTAGTAAAATCGTTGTCTCTGTCCTCCCTCTGTTCCCCCCTTCCTTGCCTCATCACACCTTGAAACACTTTTGTATAGGCACGTTACAAATATCATATCATATCATACATAGTGCAGGTTTTATACAATCAAAAAACACCACTTCCACCCAGATTACAAACCAATCGCCAAAAATCTGGACCAAACTTCAAACAATTTCATCTTCTTTTGCCCTCCCCAAATAATCCATTCAATAAGTGAAATTTATTCGCAGCTACTTAACCCATTCTGTTTTAGTGGGTGCTTTGATCGACTTCCAGTCCCTCAATATTAACTTTTTAGTGGCCATTGCCGCTCTGATCAGCCAACATTTCTGAAGATATGATACATTTTCTATCTGAGAGTCTGCGCCTAAAATGAGAGTCTCAAAGGAAAATGATGTCTGTTTTTAGAACTGTGCTCATCATCATTGCAATTTCTTTCCAAAATGTATTAATTCGACAACATTCCCATTGCACGTGTTCCAGTGTCCCACTCCTGTATTCACAGCCCCTACACACAACCAAATCACCCATATCCCTTTCCTTTAACATGTGAGGAGTCCAAAATACTCTCTTTAGTAGTTTGATTCGCCTATCCCTATCACCCCAGTCAAGTGAGGTCAGCTTAATATTCTAAAAAAAGCTTTCTCACTGTCCTTCGGAATCTCCTTTCGCCGCCACTGCGCCCATTTTGCCAACAAAGCAGGATTGCTTGTTCTCATACTTTGAATTAAAGAATATACTGAAGAGTCTAGTGACCCCAACTCTCCATCTAAAGCAACACTTTCCCCCAGCTCCTTCTCCAGTCCCATCTTCTCTTCCAATCTGTACATCTACTTAATGCTAATCTTCCAGTTTCTGTATTGTCCGAGTAAACACCCCAGCATTATCCTTTCCTTCTTCTGTGTTTCTAATGAGACCCATCTCCTTTCACTAACAAGTCTGTCAGATAACATATACCGGACAAGGGCCAGTTGGGCCAGTAGGATATTTCTTTATTATTAGTGAGTTTTTGCTTTATGCCAAATCAAAGCTTTTCCTTCCATGTATGGGTCTATATCCAGCAGGCGTGACAACTCTCGCCAGCATTTTCTAATGAACTCAGTCAACTCACTGCGGTCCTATTTCCCTCGCGTAATTGCGGTTAACAAAGCCAAAGGTTCCAATGGCCCTATTTTGCTTGTCTCAGCTTTCGCCCAGGCATCAGGAGTTTCCGGCAAGAATGCCAGTAAATGTTGAGCCGAGAAGGCCAGATGATCATGATCAAAATGTGTCAACCTAGCGCTCCTTTCTGTATTGGTAATTGTAAGTTATATAGTGCCAACCCCAGTAGTTCTATCTCTTTGTACATGCACTTATCAAGAGGAAGTCATATCATCTCAATAATATAATGAATCCTCAGTGTTGCCATCATTTTAAGTGCATTTGCTTTGGCCCAAAGAGATAGGTTTAAGGCTGGCCATCTCCCCAGCTCAGTTTCCAGACTTATTATTGGTTTGGACATGTGTATCTTCATCAGTTCGCCCGGGTGTGGTTTGAGCCACATTCCTAGATACTTCATTCAGTCTGGACACTTGCAGAAACCATACTGAACTATATCTTCATTTTGGCAAAGTTGCGTTATGGGTAAAACTTCATAGGCTTCACCAAATCTTAGAAATGGCAATGAGCTTGTTACGCTCACCTGACTCCCACGGAGGCGCTGGCCTGGTTCGCGCTGCTGTGACCTCTTCTAAGGTGATGCGCAGGGATCGGAAGACGGACTGGACCGGGCCCCCAAATCTGGCTTGTCTGGCTCGCAGAAGTATCCTTCTGTAGGCAAAAATAGGGGATTAACTGTCTGCGGGGTAATGCAATCGGCCTCCCACTTTCCCCTCTCACCCTCCTTGAAACCCTTCTGTGATTTCTCGTAGCGTCTCACCTTACGGTCTGGAAGGACGAGCTCTCCATCCTGCTTCTGATGCAGGGGCGCATTGGTATCCAGTTACTTCACTGGATTTTCGGATTGGTGAGAACCAAACTTGCTTGGCTTCCAGGTAAGTTTTTTGATAAGACGTTCCCCTTGTGTCCATGCATTAATGTACTAATGCAAGTGTCTTTTTCCCCATAGGGGCCGGGGTACGGAATGCCGGGGAACAGGCACCGACCCGAGATGAGCGGTGAAATCCTTGTAGAAATCAGGTAAGTCTTTAATGAGCGTTTTTTGGTAATGTCTTTTCATTTGCTCATTAACGCTGATGTCTTTTTTTCCCCTTAGGGGCCGGGGTCTGGAAATGCCAGGATGCGGCGCGGACCCGAAATGAAGAGGGAATGAATCAACAGGTAAGTCTTAACATGAAGATTTAGCTTTCCTTATTCCCCTCTCTCTCTCACCTTTTGTTCTGGTGTTTTTCTCCCTAGGCGCTGGGGCATGACTGCGAATCCGGAAGATCGCTGCTGAACATGGAGGCGCCCTGTAAAGGTGAGTGGAATGCGGCGCTGCAGCGATCGACGCGATGAGCTTTTAAATTAAAGTCTTCCTTTTCAGGATTGTCGGCGAGATGTCTCCGGGATGCGGGTTTAGCAGGTAAGGACTTTTCCTTCTTCTGTTCTCTTCTTCTCTTCCTTTGCAGGTGATTCAGGATGCTGGCAGGCGTGGCAGAAGTCAGGATGCAGCAGCAGACACGGTGAGCGTCCAGCTGCTAGATGCAGAACAACGCGAAGCACGTGTGGCTGTTCGGGTGGGGTTTAAATAGCCTTGGAAGAAGTTCCAGGTATGTATCCTTCCTCCAATCAGGCATGTATCCTTCCCCGACCACGCCCAGATGGTAAATTAGTCCCACAGGTAAAGTAGTTCCTTTCAGGCCTCAAGGAGGCCGGGATCCTGCAGCATGGTCTGCATCAGGTAAGTGCACCCAAGCATTCCCATAATGAGCCTGGCGCCTATGGCGCCAGGAATGATGTCTTTTATGAGCCTGGCGCCATAGGTGCCAGGACACTGTCCAAAGGGCCCCTATATGGGGTTGCTGGGTCCTTCCTTGGGGACTGGATGCCCGCTTTCGGGGACGCCGGGCTTGAACCGGCCCCCCGGGAGCGGGCATCATGACAGCACTCCCCCCCAAGGCCCCTCCCAAGGTTGTTCCCTCCGGGGGTTTTGGTTTGTCTGGGAAGAGTCGGTGGAATTTCCTGACTAATCGAGGTGCATGCACATGGTCGCTGGGTTCCCACGACCTCTCCTGAGGTCCGTACCCCTTCCAATCAATTAGGTAGAACAGTTTTGACCTAAACATTTTTGAGTCTAAAATGTTCTTCACTTCGAATTCGGGCTCCCCATCTATTAGAATAGGTTCTGGAGGTTTGAGTAGTCGGGTTCAGGGTACCACTGGTTTCAGAAGTGACACATGAAAAACAGGGTGAATTCGCATACTAGCTGGTAAATCAAGTTTAACAGCCACTGGGTTAATTATTGCCGTAATTGAATAAGGTCCCAGATATTTTGGGTTAAAAGTTCGAGGCCCTTTGAGTGGTAAATGTCTGGTAGCTAACCACACTTGATCCCCAATCTGATACGGAGGTGCTTCACTCCGATGTAGATCAGCATTCTCCTTTTATTTTCTCTTGGCTTTCTGTAAATGCATAGTTGCCTCTTTGAAGGCTTGGGTAATTTTAGAATGCAGATGTTCTACTGCAGGCATTCCGAGGTTCTGAGGTGAGTCAAGGTTTGAGGTTCGAGGGTGATGCCCAAACAAAGTATAAAAAGGACTGTGGCCAGTTCCAGAGTGTACCGAATTATTATATGCGTATTCGGCTATCCAAAGAATGTCTTTCCAGTTGCTTTCAGATTGCTGTAACATACACCGTAAGTACTGTTCAAGGGTCTGATTTGTCCTCTCAGTCTGACCATCGGTCTGAGGGTGGTGACTGGTCGATAATCTTACGTCGATCTGCGCTATTTGACAACATTTGCGCCAGAAGTGAGAAATGAATTGGCTTCCCCGGTCAGAGATTAGTATAGATGGGAATCCATGTAGCCGAACAATATTTTCGAGGAATTCTTTGGCTAGGACAGAAGCTGAAGGTAAACCTTTCAAAGGAATAAAGTGGGCCATTTTGGAAAACAAATCCACAATTACCAGAATAGTATTGTACCCCGAACAAGGAGGCAGGTCCGTAATAAAATCCATTGATAGGGTGTGCCAGGGTGCTGGTGGTATGTCTAGAGGTTGAAGGAGACCGGCTGGTCTTTTCTTTTGACTTTTATTTTGGGCGCAAACACCACAGGACATCACAAAAGATTTAACATCTTTTCGCCAAGAGGGCCACCAAAATTGTCGTTTCACCTTTTCCTCTGTCTTGGCAATACCGGGGTGTCCCTCTATTAATCTATCATGATAATCGTAAATAACTAGTTCGTGTAATTCCTTATGTGGCAGGAATAAGCGTCCTTGGAAATAAGGTAAACCATTATCTATGGTAAAGTCTGATCCCTTTTGTATCCATTCCTGTAAGTTTGTAGGGTCCGGGATGTTGTTTCACTCTGGCTTGAATGTCTTCAAGCGTCTGTAACAAAGTCATGCCTAGAATCCTCTGTTCGGGAATTATTGGTACTGGTTCTGAGTTTGTATCAGATTCTCCCATTCCAATTCGGGATAAGGCGTCTGCTTTGCCATTCTTGCAGCCAGGTCGATAGGTAATCACGAAATCAAATTCAGCGAAAAACAAAGCCCATCGGAGCTGCCGTGATGACTGAGCCTTGGCGGTTTTCAAATACTGTAAATTCCGGTGATCAGTGATCACTGTGATGGTATGTCGAGCGCCAAGCAGATAATGCCGCCAGGCTTTAAAAGCGGACTTAATGGCTAACAGTTCTTTGTCCGTGATTGCATAATTAATCTCGGGTGCCGAGAATTTTCTGGACCAAAATGCTACGGGATGCAGTTTGTTGGTTTTGGGATCTCGTTGGGACAGGACAGCTCCCATGGCTAAGCTGGATGCGTCAGTCTCGACGACATAAGGGAGAACTGGACGCGGGTGTTTCAATATAGGTGCGGAGGTAAACTTAGCTTTTAAATCCTGAAAGGCCTGCTTGGCTTTTCAGACCATTCAAAATGTTTATTTTTCCTCAAGAGTGCAGTAATGGGTTGTACCACGCGTGAAAATTCCGGGATAAACCTGCGATAGAAATTGGCAAAGCCGAGCATGCTTTGAACCCCTTTTACAGAGCCAGGTGATGGCCATTTGAGGATGGCATCCACTTTTCTTGAGTCCATTCGGACTCCTTTGGGTGTCAGTATGAAACCTAGAAACTCGACTTCTGTGGTATGGAAAACACATTTCTCCAATTTAGCAAATAGTTTGTGTTTGTGCAGTTTTTCAAGTACTGCCCTGACGTGTTTTCTGTGATCAGATTCCGAAGAGGAGTACACCAGAATGTCATCGATATATACGACAACACAAACATCGATGAGTTCCTGAAGGACATCATTCATGAAGTATTGGAAGGCAGCCGGCGCGTTACACAATCCGAAAGGCATCACCTGGTACTCGAATAATCCGTATTTAGTACGGAAGGCAGTTTTCCATTCGTCGCCTTCTTTAACTCGTACCAGATGATAAGCCCCCCGGAGATCTAACTTGGTGTATATGCAAGCGTCCTTCACCTGGTCAAGGAGTTCAGGGATCAGAGGCAGAGGATAACGGTTTTTAGCCGTTATCTGGTTCAATGCGCGGTAATCGATACAAGTTCTAAGGTTGCCTTCTTTTTTGGGCACGAAGAACAAAGCCGAGGATGCCGGGGACTTTGACGGGCGAATAAAACCATTAGCTAGGTATTGATCCAAATATTGTCTCAAATGCAGATTCTCAGGTTCGGTAAGGGCATAAATCCTGCTACAAGGGGGTTGTGCACCAGGCACCAGATCGATTTGGCAATCATACGATCTGTGAGGAGGTAACGTGTTGGCCTGTTCCTTTTGGAAGACGTCCTGAAAGTCTTGGTATTCCGGAGGTAGTTGCATGGAGGCAGAGGTTACAGATGCTGATTAATCTTCAGGTTTTCTGGGTAGCAGGTTTGTGTACAATCCGGGAAGGTTATTCTCTTAGCTCGCCAATCAATTCGAGGATTATGTGTCTCTAACCAAGGGATTCCAAGAATAACCTGAAACTGTGGAGCCTTGATTACATCAAACACAACACCCTCCCGATGACCGTCGAGACCAATAAGAGTCACCTCAGTAGTGGAATGTGTTACCGGTCCAGAGGCAATTTCAGTTCCATCGACTGTGGTGATGACATCTTTGCTGGTTTTAGGACGGAGAGGGAGGTTAATCCTAGAGACCAATTCACGATCTACATAGTTTCCAATAGCCCCACTATCGATGTATGCCTTTATTGCATGCAACCGCTTAGGCTGTTCTGGATCTACGAGAACCATTGGCACAATGAAATGCGAGGTCTGAGAGTTAGTTTTCAAGCTTGGCAAGCGGACCCCTACACTTATCGGGCGGAGTCGTTTCCCGAAACAGAGTCTTCATGGTTTTTATCAGCGGCTCCTACCGCCTTTCGGGGCGGTTTTGCCGGGCAATCTCATAGAAAGTGTCCAGAATTCCCACAATAAAGACATAATTTTAACTGCCGCCTCCTTTCACGTTCCTTTTGAGTTAAGGGTCCTTTAACCCCTCCAATTTGCATAGGCTCAGAAACATCAACTCCCTTGGGATTAGCATGGGTCTTGACCAACATCCGGGTCTCAAACCTGGACCGATCTGCTTTTCTGTTTTGAAGTCTGTGATCCAATTGGACCACTAAGTCTATATACTCTGTGCATTCTTGGGGCGGATTTACAACTTGGGCCAAGACATCTTTAAGTTCTCCGCGAAGGCCTCGATAAAACAACGTGACTCTTTTATCCTCTGGCCATCCCGTTTCCACAATTAGTCTATTAAAGGTTGCAATATAGGATAGGAGGTCCTGATTACCCTGTCGCAGGGATAGAAGTTCATCATCCAGTGCCTGCCCCTGAGAGTGTCGAGCAAATAACCTTTCCATGCTTGCTTGAAACCTTTGAAAATCACAGAGAATCGGGTCATCTTGAGTAACCAGTGGAACTGACCAATCGGCAGCGCAGCCGCTGAGATATGACAATACAAAGGCTACTTTGGTCTGATCATTAGGGAAGGCCCCAGGTCTGCATAGGAAGTGCAAACGACACTGATTCATGAATACGGCAAATCGTTTGGGGTCCCCAGCAAAGCATTCGGGTGGGGCCAGCGGCATGTTTCCAGGTAGATTAATCTGCACAGGGTTACTGGAAACCACAGGAGCGGGGTTCCCTCCGGAACCGGGTAGAGGAGTTTGCCCAGCTTGACCTTGCAAAAGCTGTCTGGCCAGGTCATCAGTTCTTTCCTTTGATATTATTAATTCCCTCCTGAGGGCATTAGTCTCTTGACGAGCGGCATGTATTTCGGCCCGTAATTCCCCCAGTAATTGGGCCAACTGATCAGTCTCAGAACTTTCCATAGCGCCTGGGTGGGGATTTGTAGGAAGGCTTCGCGTTCTGTTACGCTCACCTGACTCCCATGGAGGCGCTGGCCTGGTTCGCGCTGCTGTGACCTCTTCTAAGGTGATGCGCAGGGATCGGAAGACGGACTGGACCGGGCCCCCAAATCTGGCTTGTCTGGCTCACAGAAGTATCCTTCTGTAGGCGAAAATAGGGGATTAACTGTCTGCGGGGTAATGCAATCGGCCTCCCACTTTCCCCTCTCACCCTCTTTGAAACCCTTCTGTGATTTCTCGTAGCGTCTCACCTTAGGGTCTGGAAGGACGAGCTCTCCATCCTGCTTCTGATGCAGGGGCGCGTTGGTATCCAGTTACTTCACTGGATTTTCGGATTGGTGAGAACCAAACTTGCTTGGCTTCCAGGTAAGTTTTTTGATAAGAGGTTCCCCTTGTGTCCATGCATTAATGTACTAATGTTAGTGTCTTTTTCCCCATAGGGGCCGGGGTACGGAATGCCGGGGAACAGGCACCGACCCGAGATGAGCGGTGAAATCCTTGTAGAAATCAGGTAAGTCTTTAATGAGTGTTTTTTGGTAATGTCTTTTCATTCGCTCATTAACACTGATGTCTTTTTTTCCCCTTAGGGGCCGGGGTCCGGAAATGCCAGGATGCGGCGCGGACCCGAAATGAAGAGGGAATGAATCAACAGGTAAGTCTTAACATGGAGATTTAGCTTTCCTTATTCCCCTCTCTCTCTCACCTTTTGTTCTGGTGTTTTTCTCCCTAGGTGCTGGGGCGTGACTGCGAATCCGGATGATCGCTGCTGAACATGGAGGCGCCCTGTAAAGGTGAGTGGAATGCGGCGCTGCAGCGATCGACGCGATGAGCTTTTAAATTAAAGTCTTCCTTTTCAGGATTGTCGGCGAGATATCTCCGGCATGCGGATTTAGCAGGTAAGGACTTTTCCTTCTTCTGTTCGCTTCTTCTCTTCCTTTGCAGGTGATCCAGGATGCTGGCAGGCGTGGCAGAAGTCAGGATGCAGGAGCAGACACGGTGAGCGTCCAGCTGCTAGATGCAGAACAACACGAAGCACGTGTGGCTGTTCGGGTGGGGTTTAAATAGCCTTGGAAGAAGTTCCAGGTATGTATCCTTCCTCCAATCAGGCATGTATCCTTCCCCGACCACGCCCGGATGGTAAATTAGTCCCACAGGTAAAGTAGTTCCTTTCAGGCCTCAAGGAGGCCGGGATCCTGCAGCATGGTCTGCATCAGGTAAGTGCACCCAAGCATTCCCATAATGAGCCTGGCGCCTATGGCGTCAGGACACTGTCCAAAGGGCCCCTATATGGGGTTGCTGGGTCCTTCCTTGGGGACTGGATGTCCGCTTTCGGGGACGCCGGGCTTGAACCGGCTCCCCGGGAGCGGGCATCATGACAGAGCCCTCTAGGTCACTAAGCACTAATAGTACATCATCAGCATACAACCAACATTTCTGTTCGACTCCACCAAACCTCATGGCATGTATAGTCTCCTATCCTCTTATCATTAAAGCTAGCGGTTCCGCTGCCAGGACAAATAGCAATGGGGAGAGAGGACAACCATGTCTAATAATACTAATAATAAATAAAAGACTGATTTATCTGTTATCCTCTTTAAACATACTTTTCTTACATTATCAAGTGTAAAATATTAGACATATAATTTACAGCACAGAAAGATCTTGGAATCAGGCGGTGTGTTAGACCATACATGGAAATAAGGCACAGTAACAATATACCCAATGACACGTCAGTCGTGAGATTGGATTTCCAAAGACACAGTGAGATGTTCCCAGACAGAGTGAGATGCGAGAGAGAGCGAACAGCGCTCAAGCAGTCATATATGTACATAATACATCATCATTTACTAGTGCTATTCGTCCCGCCCTTATACATGTCATACGGGCTAGGGTTCGGTAATTGACAGTTATGACATGTCTTCATTTAGTCTAAACATTAGTTATTCTAGCAAAGGCTGCAGAGACACTTTTCTGTTATGAGGAACATGGAGCACTGCACAGGAAGGATATCTTGTTCATAGCAGGGAGACATTCCATACCATGTTATCTTTTTGCTGCGACTCGTGAGCTAAGGGTGAGACAGTTCTGGGGCAGAAATACCATCCTTCGTGAAGGAGCACCGCTAGCTGCATATAATTCATGTTCAACTGCCTTTTACAACAGCACTTGCAAGACACACCGGCACCTGCGCTACTGATTAGACGCGGCTTCTGTACAGCTTCAAGGCCTCAGTGAGAGGGAAAACAATGTATTTCTGCATGGCTCTACATTCCCGCCTATGTTAGTATTTCAGAGTTCAAGCTGTGTGAGTCTAAAGCATAGAATATATTTGCAAAGCGTTACAATCAAGAAAATGGCCGGCATTTACAAAATGGACTCCCCATGGTCACATTCAGGTTTCTTAGTTTGCAACGTTTGTCAGATGATGCGATTTGCTTCAGGCCAACATACTATTCATATCATTCAGACTATGTGATTACTTTTTTGGTATAACAAACCCTCCTTTTGGCCTTAGGTCAATAGCATCATCAGCCAAACATTGCGTCCTCATCAGACCAGGTGTCACTTTCTGAACTACCAATTTCACTATCTCATCAGAAATATTGATTGCCATGAATCCCTTAATAATTTCATTTTTGTGTTTCGGACCATCATTTATCATACGAGGAGGAGGCTTCACAATCGTTGTACTAATTGTCTGTACACATTAATTTGAAATTAAGGAGCAAATGGCTGGCAAGCATTGTATGCAAGACAGCAGAATATGAGGATACCGAATATCATAACAAAAATTGCAATTAGTTTCCAGTTCCCAGAACCATGAACTTATGTTTACATTCCAGTCACATGTGGGGACATGAATTTCAGAACTTAGGATATGTAATTTCTTGATTGCTTCAAATATTGTAGGGGAGGAGTCACTTACAAATACACAGCACGCTGACCCCACTAATTTCTATACACCTCCAGGATCAGCCAAAATAATATCAAGAACCATTCTGTTCTGAAGTGCAACTAATCGGATTGCTTTCTGTTCCAGTGTCATATTGTAGAGTATTTTAGTAGTTCCATTTATTGTTTTCTCCAATACCCTGGATAATTTTCTTATATTCCATGAGTTTATTGCCTGTCCCCGAAAAGGTATAAATGATTTTGCTATGTCCCCAAAAATCTGCCCAGCAGTATCATCTCGTTGTGGCAGATATGCAAATATGTTTGCTATTTCAGAAGTTTTGGCAAGGAACACACCACGTAAAATATCCCTAAATAACAGGTACCTTCCCAGCTTTTAGGTAACCATGGATAAGCTTGGTCTCCACACATAAAATAGACAGAACCTCCTATATATAATGGTTTCTCTTCTTGCTCAAGTACAGCAGCG
Source organism: Ambystoma mexicanum (assembly GCF_040938575.1). Lineage (NCBI taxonomy): Eukaryota > Metazoa > Chordata > Amphibia > Caudata > Ambystomatidae > Ambystoma > Ambystoma mexicanum. The sequence continues at coordinate 1,238,576,906 of NC_090921.1, forward strand.
TTCATGCATCTAGTAAATGTTCCACTGGGTGGGAACCTTTATTCCGTAAGCAAAATGGAACAGAATGTGGACTATGATTAATAGTATAGGAGGGAGGCACTGCATCCTTGTTTCCAACTGGAGCCATTTTGAAAGTAATCAGGGACTGGTAAGGCCTAGAGAGTCTATCTATGGGACTGGTCGATACAGTGTTCATTTTGCTCTGTTTTGTGAACACGGAATAACCTAGCAGTGTTAATACCAATCTTTCGAATTCATTTATGTTTGTTCCATCAAAGTTTCCAGTGACACTATCATTCCATTTCCCAAAAAATAAAGCTCTTAATGATGCATAACAGGCAGTATTAAGCGGTAGAGGATGTATATACCAACCCATTCCTCTTTCCCCGTGCTTGGGTAAATGTGAGTAAACCCAGCAATTGGATCTATTCAAAATAGCGTGAGTCATATTCATAATCAGTAATAAAGTTTTACTGTCATAACCCTTTCTGTGTTTCACATCTTATGACAGAAGAGTGTAAGAAATCACATGAGCTGGGGTAAAGGTAGTGGGAGCATTGACAGTTGGCAATAGAATGCTCATTGGATGCATAGTTTCCAAGTACCAAAACATTGGGGTCAATGTAAATACAATACAGATAGGTATGGTAATCAGGAGCAGGTTAGTCTTTGTAGGCCAAGTTTTTCTTGAGGCAGACTTAATGTCAATGTCTATGGGCCTCATTACGACCCAGGCGGTAAGTTACCGCCTGGGCCGTGACTTTACCACCATGGCGTAAACTACGTTTACGCCATGGTGGTTGGCGGATTTACCGCCCCATTCCAACCTTGGCGGGGCGGTAAATCCCCATTTTCCCATTTTCCCTTCCCCATTCCCATTTTGCCCCATAGGGCATAATGGGAGTGGGGAAGGCGTTAATTACGCCACCGTAAATTACGGTGGCGTAATTAACATCAAGGTCCCTTAGCGCCATGGATATTAACACCTGCTGAAAGCAGGTGTTAAAACCTCCATGGCGCTAAGGGACCTCGGAATCAGGCGGTAAGGGTCAGCGCTGTTTACGCCGCCGTAAAACCCTTACCGCCTGAGTCGTAATGAGGCCCTATATGTCTATCAATGGCAGCATCAGTGCAGACGGCAGCTGGAGCGAATACAGGCATGATCAGGAAAAGTTTCTCAGCGTCCGTCGGAAAAGTTCTCCACGGGAACACACGTTGACAGCAAAGTTCAAACAAGTTTGGTTCAGCCTGCTTAAGATGGCAGTAAGCTGGTGTTTACCTCGACAGCTCCAAAAAGGCAGGAGCAAGTATCAATATCAATTTTATAGTGTCGGTACCTTTTGCCCCCGCTTGTTCACGCTAGGTTGCAAAGGCCTTCACTTTCAATGGCAGCACCGGGAAACCGTGTGTCAGAGCTCTCATCCAATACAGCTCATACGCTCCCTTTCCCTAGGCCTCCATTCCCAGCTGTGTTCGTGAGCTAGAAACAAAGGCGAAACAAAAGCTGCTGATTACCTCCGATTTCGTGAATGCAGATTGTACTTTACAGCTCCAGGTACAGTATGATCGATGAACAATGCACTGTCGTTGTTTGCAGCACATGCAAAATCAGTGCCGATCGGTGATGCAATTCGTGATGATGAGGCAGCAGTCGAACAATGTTGAGGTAACATTGACGTTTCAATTTTTGTTGCAATCTCCCCAGGCCCCTTCTCGGGCTCAGGAAGGACTTTTGGCTGAAATTCGGCGATGTCTTTGTGATCAACCACAGCTGTCTAACGTTTGACGTCAGGAATATCGATCTCTTTCTCATATGGCAAAGGAAATGGGATTCTTTTCGTGTGTGTTGCGTGGATCCAATATTTTCGATCATTCACTCGGACTGCATTCTGCGTGGCCAGTAACACCTGATAGGGTCCTTTCCAGCGCGGTGCAAGCAAATCATTTTTTTCAAAGTTTTTAGTCTCCTGGTTGCAGACAATGTCCTGGGCCTGTATCAGACAGGAAGAGCCTCCTGCACCTGCTGATGAATCAAACACAAGTTTTGAGTCAACTGTTTACCATAGTCAATGAGCAATGGGTATTCAACATCCTTCAATCTCTTTGGACGTGGCACATTCAGACATTTGCTGATCTCCCCATGATTATTTAATATGGGGAGAGGCCAGTCTTTCCCTGCACAAATGTGCACATGCACAGTAAAGCTAGTGGTAATGCATCGGGCCATTTCAGATTGCTTTCGGCTCATATCTTTGCTAATTTGTTTTTCAAAATACCGTTTTGGCGTTCTACCAAACCGGCACTCACCGGGTGTCTAGCCAAATGGAATCGCTTATCGATTCGGAGGCCTGCCCAGATTTGTAATATCATTGCCGCTATAAAATGACGATATAACACGGGGTAACCCGAATCTGGGAAAATATTCTTTTAACCCCTTAAGTGCCAAGGGCGAGGTATATCGTCTTTGACATCGCATACGCAGTGCCAAGGACAAGATAGCTTGTCCTTTTTGGCACCTTGTTTTGAGCGATCCCGGCAAAGCAGGGATCTCTCAAATCTGTAATCCAACCCCCGGGCTATTGCCAGGAGGCGGATTACCTTCAGTTTCACGTCGGCATGCGCAAAGCACGTTGACGTGAAAGTGTAAGTAATTTTCACTGCAGCAGCCATTTCGTGCTGCTGCGGTGAATATAGAAGGTGAATCTTCACATTTCTCCCCCTCAATCTCTGGCTGTATTTCAAGCCGGAGATCGAGGGAGGTGTCGTTGGAATGGGGAGATTGTCCCCTTTCCAACGACATCCTTTGTGACAGCATTGGTGCCCGCGTATCGGGCGCAGGGTGCCCAATACGCGGGCAGTAATGCCCACTAGTCACCAGGGATACCTTTGTGACGTGTGGGGGAGGGGGGCTGCTTACAGTAAGCAGCCCTCTCCCTCCCAGCCCCCGAAGCATGGGGCACATATATAATGACCCCTGGGGCAGACAGGTGACCATCTGCCCCCAGGGGTGGGGGCATAAAAAAAACATGCCGGGAAGGGGGGAGGGGGTTGGGGGACCTAGCCACCAGGGATTTTTTCGGAAATGGTGTTCTTGGAAAGGGGAGATTCTCCCCTTTTTAACAACACCCTTTGTGACAGCATTGCTGCCCACGGATCGGGGTCAGGGCGCTCGATGCGCGGGCAGCAATGGCCACTAAACACCAGGGATGTCTGTGAATGCGGGGGGGGAGATGGGGGCTGCTTACCGGCCCCCAAAGCATGGAGGCACGTATGTGTACAACCCTGGGGGCAGATGGCTGATCATCTGCCCCCTGGGAAGGGGGCAAACAATTTTAAAAAAATACGGAAATGAACAGGAGCGGGGGGTGGGCAGGGATTTTTTTTGCCCCCTGAAATGGTGGTGGCCCTCCCCCTCCCACACCAAGTGGTAAGGAGGGCACCCCACGTAGCCCTCCCTGGGGGAAGATTTATACCCCCAGGGAGGAGTACATGAAGTGGTTCCCCCATCCAATTGGGGGGTGGGGGTGGAGGGCCACAAGGAACAAGGAATAAGTGTGCAGGTTCCCCAATGGATGGGGCCTGCAGGTTAGGGCCCTCCCTGGGGGCAGGTGGCTGATCATCTGCCCCCAGGGAAGGGGCAAAATAAAAAAAAATAAAAACAAAAAGCAGAAAAACAAAAGGGAATTTTGGGTGGAAGTGGGGGGCACTAGCCACCAGGGATATATTTTACAGAAAAGGGGGGTGGCCCTCTCCCCCTCACCCCAAGGGGAAATGGGGACACCCCTTGTAGCCCTCACTGGGGGCAGATATCTGCTCCTAGGAAGGAGCATCTGACCACAGGGAGGGCTGCATGAGATGCCGTCCTCTTATTTGCCCCCAGGGAGGGTTGAATGAGATGCCCCCCTGCATTTGGTGTGGGGGGTAGAGGGTCACCCCCCATTACATCAGAAAATTACCTGGCCCTCAGCCCGCCCTAAAGTGTAGTGTACCATTTTCCATTTTTTTGTTTGTTTACAAAACTTGCCTTGGCACAGAGGGGCACATTGGTGTGCCAATTTGGTGCCGGGGTGCCCAAACCTTACTGCCCCACCCACTGGGGAGCATGTCCCACCATTTTTGGGGGTCCTCTCCCCCCCTCAACCCAAAGGGGTGGCAGGGGCACCTCATGCAGGCCTCTCTGGGCCTCCTACAAACGGCTGTGTGAGGTACACCACCCCTCCATTTGGGGTGGGTGGGAGAGGGCCCCCAAAAATGGTGGCCACATTCAATCTTCACAGGCGCAGGGATTCTCTCAGGTGTGGATTCCAGCTTGAGCCCAGACACCATTCACAAATGTGTCATATCTGATTCTGGCAACTGAAACCCTCACAATATATAACATCATCCCTATCCCACATGCACTCATAGGAACAATGTGCAGCGGCTGAACTCTGTACTGGATTTACAAAGGGGTATCAAGAAGGGTCCATCCAGGGGTACATCGGATTCTACCACCATTAGAATCAAACCCAGGATGCCACCAACAAGTCAGCTTTGTAAGGAAATGTACACAGGATGCAGTCTGATTTTTGGCGCCCCTTACACTTAGGCTGCCTCAGTGGAGAACAGTAGGTTCTGCTTCCTTGATGAGGAGTCATAGTGGACATTTGGGGTAAAATGGGTTTGGGAACACCCATTCCAGAAGTATAATGTAGAATTTCCATTCTTTCAAGGACCATCCCTCATCTTCTTGCCTCTGATCCATCCCCTCTCATGGGGGATCCCTTCAGTGAGTTCCATCCCCGCCCAAGGCTGACCCCCGACCGAGACCAACTCCCCCTTCATCCAAACCCTGCTCTGGATTCCATTCCCATACTGAGACCCACCCCAATATTCAGAGCAATCTCTTTCTCGAGAGATACTGCTTGCCCAACGCCCAATCTATTTGTACAAATGTCAGAGTCCTTCTACGGAGGAAAAACAGGTCCAAATAACTTGCTCTCTGGGGTGGTTCGCAAACAAGGAGAGTCTACAACATTGTTTTAGCTCAGTGCAACTTTCATAGAGGAGAAAAACCAATTTGCATATTGGTCGGTTCCCACCTGGAGGGGCATTCCAGCACCAAAATGCTAGACTATAACCAGGAGCTGATATTATAGCGATCGGCAGCTCAAAAAAATGAGTGCACTCTGTTTACTCACAGTGGGGGTGCAAAGTTATCTCAGCTAACTTCAGTACATGATCCATGTGTCCAGAGCTCTTCTAATTCAAACAGTTATTCAGCAGTAAAAGAGGAGAGCTGTTATAAGGCGACTGTCATTTTTGAGGGGGATGACTTCTTTAGCAGGATGAAAGAAACAGCCACATGAAAACCTCTATCAGAGGAGTAATCAAACTGTCCATGAGTTTGGGAGAATATACACAGACACATACAAAACTCTGTAGCAGAACTACCTGGAATGGCCTGCATGCTTACTGAGGGCAAATAAGAGGTTTTAATGAAGATTACTTTGAGATATCTGGATGCGCGTTGCAAAAGTGCAGCAACTCTTGGATGACTTTATGCTGCATAACAATTTGTTTCAGTTCTGTAATGGGAATGGGTCATCGTCAGTCAGTGAGCCTCATTACACGGTAGGAAGTAACCATGGCGCTAATAGCGTCATGGCTGCCTCCAAAACCTTACCAACTCCGCCCTGGTGAATGGAGCAATTACCGGTCCATTCCAAGGTCGGCGGGACCGGTAATTCCCCATTCACCAGGGCCCTTCCCTATTCCCATTTGAGCCCCCATAGGGCTCAATGGGAATGGGGAAGGCGCTAATAATGGTACCGCAAATTGCGGTACCATTATTAGCTCTAAAGTCCCTTTGCAGGTCCTGACCTTAACGCCTGGAAAAATCAGGCGTTAAGGGAGGACCCGCAAAGGGAACTCGTAGTAGGGCGGTAGGGGATTACCGGCACCGGTGTCCTTAACGGTGCCGGTAATCCCCTACCGCCTACCGTGTAATGAGGCCCAGTGTCCCATTGATCCCCTCCAGAGGCTCTGCTGGCATTACACGTCTACAGGTCCTTTCCCAGGAATCTCTACACGCTGCATCTGGGCTAAGTTTCCTGGTGAGCGATCCAGCATGGAAGAGGGTCACTGTAATACGAGAGGTCTTTGTAAAAGGCTGTGCATTATTCCCTTACTTCATTTAACAGTTCTGGAAGGCAGGGAGTCTCCCTCTAGAACTCTCTAGAATCCTGTGAGGCTAGCTTGTTAGGGCTCTTTTGTTTAGATCACACACTTGGGAACTGTGCAACCACAACTGACCTGCTTCTGGAAGTATCTACACCTCCCTTCTACCTACTGCTCTAGACTGACTATTGTATCTTTATTGTTCATTACGACCAAACCAAAGGCGTTTTTTTTCTTCCCTAGGGTAAAGTTAGAGCTATGCCCAACAAAGAAAGATCTTGTAGGTACAATTGACCAGTTATTGATAATATTACTAGAGGAGCTTGATGCCCACCAAAGTGCTACAGGAGTTCTACTGAGATCTGTTAATGCCTGACACAGATTTAGAAACAGGTGTGCCTCAGCCAAAAAAAACTAGTTTTTTCCTCCATGAGCTGCCAAATCATAATTTCTGGTGGATTTACTGCTGACAAATTTACTGTGCGGTGATTCCACTGGTGGTAAATCTTCCAAAAATCCCCATGGAGTCCTAATGACTCCATAAATATGGAATGATCTCCATTGTAGTCCTGTGGTAACTCTACGGGACAACATGATGCTAACGGTAATTCAGTACAGAGGAATTTCAGCAGAGTTACCGCTGAAATACCACCAAACTCTTAATAATGAGGCCTCAAATAATCATCCCTTCATGTACCCTAAAGTTTAAACAGATTGTGGATGGCTCCTTTAAGATTTGTACCTCCAAGGACAGATGGGCTGGAAATAAACCGTAGTGGTGGGAAGTAGTCAAGATAAATAGAGAAAGTTTGGGGGCACAAACAACCAGAGAACCATTCCAATAATGATGGGGTTACTAAATCAACAAGAAGAATGGTCTGAATATGCCTTGTTCCCCATTATTGATTCTGTGGTCCAACCCTTCAAAAATAATATTCAAACGTGTTCCCCTAATCCAGTTTTTGGATTTTGACTTAGTTGACCGAGTTGTCGTTGACAACCGTAGTAAAGCCATTTAATGGCTGTGCCTTTTCAATAAGTTGAGCTCCAAATGTTTCCCATATGCTTAGGGTTTCTGAGGTAATGTGTGTGGAAGCTAATTCTTTAAGCAGTGCTGGTCAGAAATGTGGGACGCAGGTTGTTTAGCCGGTAGAATATTGGAATAACACAATGCAACCTGAGACTTCAAGTATAGGGAAACTTAAAATTAAATAACCTGCAAATATAGAAGTGTCCCCATGACTATTCAGACTCTGCCCCCAGTAGCAGCACTTTTGCGGTGTCTGCAAATCAACGTCCACTTTTGACTAAAATATCTGGTCATAGGACATCCTATTAAGGGCGCTCATATGTCATATCAAAATGGCAAGAAGGATAGCAAAGGGTGGGAATGGGCCAAAGCGTATGCAGGGGATTGTATCAGCATCACCCTTGGACACCCTGGCAATGCAGACTACCTTTTGCCTCCCCCACTCAAGACTATCTGCATTTACCCGTTGTCATTCTTTTATCAACCAGTTTTCCTTAACAAAAACATGAAAAAAAGCGCCCCAAGAAGTTCATATTGTCTGGTTGACCCTAGAGAGGCAAGGGAAGAACACAGCTAAGGGAGGGCCCCCAGGAATTCAAAATACTCTGGCAAATAGTTGGTTTGTGGTCCTTGCAACTCTGACTTCTAATGTCTGACCAAGACAATGTGTGGAAGAAGGGGGTAAGAATGGTCAGAATATTATTGTAAAATGATTTGGGGAGCCTCGGTATGGTGAGTATTGTGTCCCCCATGATATATATATTGTGTGCCCCGTGGTTCACCCCCCAGCTCAGAGTGTTACATAAAGAGAAAAGTACGGCAGAGTCACATTGGAGAAGTCACCACTCTGACGCCTATAAGGACAATCTTTTGATAGCTACCCTTAACTATAAAGAAGCTCTACTCCATGCAAAAAAAGATTCTTACAACAACCGCATTATGTCAGCCCGGTCTAACACCAAGGAACTCTTTAATATTCTCAAGGAACTTGAGACACCCGCAGCCCCCCCCCAACTTTTGTACTAAAGATAGCTCTTGGTGCACAAATATTCAGTCAGCACTCCTGGGTAAAATCGCCACCCTCCAATCTAAAATCAGAGACAAACAGAATGCCTTACAGTCTGACCAACCTCTGTCCTCACCCACACTCAACACTCACCAAGTCAACCCCTCCCTTAAACCGTTCTCCTTCTCCCCACTCACCACTGTCGAAGTAGAGGAAATCATAAACAAGTTAAAACTATCCAATTGCCAAAGTGACCCTTGCCCAGCATTCGTCATCAAGGAAGCATCTCATGAATTAGCCCCTTTTATCACAACATTCATTAATGCTTCTTTTAAGACAGGCATTGTCCCGGACAACCTAAAGGATGCCTGGGTAATTCCACTCCTCAAAAAACACACTCTTGACCCTAACATCCCAACTAATTTCAGACCAATCACAACTGTCCCATTCCTGCTTAAGATCCTGGACCGCGCAGCGTACCTGCAGATTCAGGATTACCTCGAACTAAACAATCTTCTAGGCTTGAGACAATCAGGATTCTGCCCCAAACATGGCACAGAATCAGCCCTGATTGACTTAAAAACTCAGATGGATACACTAAAGGACAATGGGAAGTTAGCTCTTCTCCTTCTCCTCGATCTTTCTGCGGCATTTGATTTGGTCAACCACCAAATATTATGCCAACACCTTAAATCCGCAGCCCATTTCTCTGACTCCGCCAATGCCTGGATCCACTCATTCCTGAGCAACAGATCTATGAGGGTCTTTTCCCCCACAGCATCTGCTGACCCCTCCCCCATTCTCTGTGGCGTTCCTCAAGGTTCATGTGTATCCCCTACGTTATATAACATATTCACGAAGCCCCTTTTTGACGTGCTTGACTATCTGGGTGTCTCCTATACCAATTATGCGGACGACACCCGGATACTCATCCCTATCACGGGAGACTATACAGCAGACACCAAAGCCCTTAATGATGTCTATCTGGTTATTCAGGCCTGGATGGCACATCATGAACTCTGCCTTAACGATGATAAGACCGAGCTCCTACTTTTAGGATCCAACCATCGGCTTAACAAATTAGATCAAACCTACAAGTCATTCACTATCGACGGCAACAATATTAAGGTCTCCAAAGACACCAAGACTCTAGGCGTCTATCTTGACTCCACGCTCTCCTTGACCAGACAAATAAATGCAGTTAGGTCAGCATCTGCCTATACTTGCAAACTTATCACCGGCTGCAGACCCTTTCTTAACTTGACCAACTGCATCCTCCTCGCCAGATCTCTCGTCATGGCCAAAATTGACTACTGCAGTGCTCTTTACCTAGGGACCAGTCAGTCTAACCTCAATAAATTACAACTGTACAAAATAATGCCTTAAGAGCTCCCACATCTGCTCTGTCAGATTGGACTTACGCTGGCTCCCGGTAAAACAAAGAATTGCCCTGAAATCGCTAGCCCTGACCCACAAATGCTTGAACAACAATGCCCCACCTTACCTGTCCGCTCGCCTCACACTACATACATCATCCCGGCCTATTAGAGCAGCCCAAACTCACAGCCTCACCTTGCCTAGATTTAAGCTCCAAAAAGCGGGCGGGGTGAGCATCCCTGTTTTAGCTTCCAAACTCTGGAACACCCTACCCACTCCTATCAGAACTGAACCTTTGTTCCAATCCTTCAAGAACAACGTCAACATTTGGCTGTTCTCTCATGATCTATGAGACTCTCACTCAGGCCAGTAGGCTTGCGTTTTAGGTCTTGTTCTACATAACACTCACTGTACCTGCACTACATTCTGCCAATGGTACTCTTTATGTATATCTCTGTATATTTTTGTATATTGCTGTATATTTTGTGTAATTCACTGTAATCACTTGCTGTAACATGTTCTTAAGAGTATGCACCCGGTTGCCCCAGGGCCTGGTTTCTGCGCTTTATAAATAAATAAAATACAAATATAGGATGCAGGCATACAATGGATCTCAAATCTGTAAAGCCTTATCTCTGTTGTTTGCCTTGGAATATTGTGGGCTTACCCAAAAGGTTGGATGCCCAAGAGGACAGAGCTACGTTTGCTGCTGGTCAGCACAACAACTGAATATCCTGAAGATCGATGGTTGCATGGTTTATGAAAAACAGGGCAGGAAAACCTTGATTTGAGGCCCTCTAAGGGGGCTGTGGGGGACTGGTGATCTAGTTATGATGGGCTGCATATTGTGTGCACTAGCCAAAATGTTTCTCGATTCAGATAATAGCTTATATGCTTATGGGAAACATCTAGGGGGTAATTTTAAATGCAATAAATAGGTCCTGGGCACAGCATGTGAGGATAAGATAAACGACTTGATGGGTCTTCTAGAGAATTTATATGAGGCAGTGCAGGGCAAGTTGGGTAAGCCACATTGTGTAATTATCATGGGGGTTTCTATGCCCAAGTGGTGTCTCCACCCAATGACCTGGAAGAAAGCGTATTGGAAGGAGAGAGTTGGGGTATTGCAAAGATGAACACGAAAATGCTGACCAAGATTTGGGCTGGCTAGTAACTATTATAATTACTGTGAAAATCGAGAAATCACATGATAAACAGCCAGGCCAGCTTGGAATGTTCAATATCCCCCACTTTTCCCCCCAAACTTCAAGATCACTCATTGACTATACCATTCTGAACCTGTAATTGTGTGGCCAGAGTAGTCAACTTCCAGGTGATTTATCCTTAGAAATTGAGCCTTTCCGGGTGGCTAGGTGACCTGAATATATCAGGAAGTACTGTCCTCTATAAAATTACAATATAACTAGCCATTCCCGGTTTAACTTATAGGGTCACTTCTGTCTCCTTTCTTAGATATCGGAATTGCCACCAATTGTTTCCAGGATGGGGGCTTAGGTCCCTGTGACTTATTAATGGTCAACATCAATCACTTTCAGGAAGGATGCGTATGCCCCGTGACATATTAATGTTGCGCCTTGAAATACTTGTGTATAGGTGTGTTATAAATGCCATATCATACCATATATCATTGAAAAGGCTAAATGTATAGGTAACTGTCTTCTTTAGAATTTGAAAGGCATATTTGTATCAGATAGAATGAGAGGTATGTGTGATACAAGAACAGTATCTAAGTTCCATCTGTTACATGGGCCTTTATGATGTCTCTTTGTAGATGTGTTATTGTCAACCTTGTTCCATTGCAGAGTCCCAGTGATGGTATAGGATTGCGTAGTAGCATAATTACAGCACCCACTTTCAGTCATAGCTCAAGCAGACACATACATCCTACAACATTTAGCTCTTCATGGTCTGAAACATTGAGCCAGTAATTAACTGTTCATTGACACTGGAACTGCCGTGCCATGTGTGATGAGAAGTGGGGGTGGAAAGAAATAACTTGAAATTATCTGAATGTTTGCCATAGTGAAAGGTGAAGGTGACCACGTAGAACCATGCTCATTCTATTTGTTAAAATGATAGCAGTTTTTGATTTCGAAGAGCATTCAGAGGTGCACTCTGCCATTTGGACAGCAGAGGGCAACCTAACACTGATAAATTGCATCAGATGAGTATGGACACATACCTAAGCATTTTATATATGTGGATGATAGAGCCCATGGTCCACTGTGTATTCTATTAAGTCGACCACCGCCACACAGGTAAGGATCAGTAATGTGCCCTTTATTGCTCTAGTTACAGTGTAGCAGCAGCCATTCCGAGCCATTCTCACCCCCAATTCCAACACCCAGTGTTTCAAACTCAAACACTCCATCCCCATGCTCTGAGCTCCACTGTGGAATCATTACATCAAAGTTCCAACTCTACATCAAGCTATGTACATATTCTGCATTTACAATTGTAAACACATCTCCTCCCCTTTCTCCTCTACACAGATCACTCACACTCCAGATAATGACACCTCTGGCACCCTCGCCACTCTCTCCTTAATCTCTCCTTACTCCACACTTCTCCATTCTCTATTCTAACATGGCCTCCTAAGTCCTGTTGAACCACTGTGGCCTCAGAATACTTTGACATTCCTTTTGGCATATGTCTTCCTAACTTGACCTTGACCACTGTCCCAGCTCTCATCAGCACCTCCTTCATACAGACCATTATGTCATACCTCTCCTTTGCTATTGCTCTTTTTTTCTCCACCCTTCTCTTCACCTCATCCATCAACACAGTCCTTCCCCTCTTCATCGATCCCGGACACAGCATCGCATTAGGTTTCCTTTTTTTCAAACACTCAAATGGCAATACCCTGTTAAATCATGCAGTGCCAGCCCATACTGAAATACTCTTTCCATAACTGCTCTCACCCACTTGCTTCCAGTAACTGATGCCATCCTCACCGCATCCATTATATTCCTATTGAACCTCTCCACAAATGAATTACCTTTAGCATGATACAATGCTGTTGTAGAATGCTGAATCCCATTCTCTTCCAAAAACTGTTGAAGCTCTCTTCCCACAAACTATAGCCCATAGTCTGAAACAATCTTCTGTGGAAAACCCTCATGCCAGAACACTGACTCCAAAAACTGCACAATCTTTCTAGCACTGATCTCCCTCCATACAAACACATCTGGCCACTTGCAAAAAACATCCATCAGAACCACCACATAACTTCCTTGTGTCCCTCTCACTGCCAGTGGCCCCAGAATAGCCACTGCCACTGCATCCCACACTCCACCCGGCACTGGTGGTTATCTCATAGGAAGCATCCTAGCACTAAGCACTTTATCACTAGCATTGCACTTTCAACACTCCCTCAATAACTTTTCCACCTCCTCATCCCTCCCAGGCCACCAATAGTCCTGCCTAATCAGGGCCTTGGTCTTCCCCAACCCCAAATGCCCTTCATGCACAATTCCTATTATTCTCTCCCGCATGTTCTCCAGCACCATTAGTCTGTGCCTTCTCACCAAATGTTCCCCTTCCGTTACCAACTAATTTCTCACCCTGTGATATCCTTTGATCGCCTCTTCAACCTCATCATTCGCCCATTCTACCTGTGATGCTGGAAATGCATTGGAGGGACGGGGCCTCCCTGTACTTGTCCTGTAGTCCTTTTTCATTTGTGTTCTGTATTGTTTTCTGCCCAGGAGTCCATGTGGGACTCCTGGCAGTGCAGCTCCTCCTGTTTTTGGTTTGGTGTACAGACCCATGGGATACCCTTATGGCGCCCATGGGTGGGGGTACAACCCTGTGCCCTTAGTGTAGGTTTTTGGGCACCTGTGGGTGGCCCACAGAGCAGGGTATGGGCTGGTGGCAGCTCCATGCTGAATTTGACAGGTGCTCTGAGTAGCCTCCATTTTGAGATACCCAGGCCCTGCAATTGCAATCAGTTGATTCCTGATAGAAAACAAGATGGCCCCTGTGGCTGCTTGCTTTCTATTGCCTGTTACCTTGTTTTCCCAAAGTCCTGGGAAGCCCTGACTCTGTCCCTTCCCCCTGACTGGCTGTTGGGTGGAAGTTCCATATATGGTGTTGTTGTGAAGACCTGGCCAGACTGGCTGGAGCTTTCCCAGTGACTGTATGTTGTGGGTACACCCTGTGGGTGGGACCTGGGTGAATGGAGTGTGTGACCAATATGCACTTCTTGTTGTGGCTGTCTGGTTTCTGGTATGAGAGACAAAAACTGAGACAGCCCTGTCCGTAACTGGCCTGAATGCAGTGTGTAGTGTTTAATGTACTTGTCCCAATCCACATTCCTTGTTGTGAGTGTCTGAGAGGGAGGAGGATGGCCGGAATGCACTGTGTGCCTGATTGGCTGACTGGCTGCATGAATGCCCTTCTGTATGATTGGCTGCTGAGTGTGACCCAGCAGTGTGGATGAGAGGCAGAATGGTATATCTGGGGACCTCTCACCACTGGAAATTGTTCAGAAGCGGTGTCTACACTTGAAGAGTAACTGGAATTGCTGATCCTCGACGCCCAGCTGGAAGAAGAAGACTTGCTGTTGCATTTGCTTCAACCCGATATAAAAGCTGCCAAATTCGTCGAAGACTGATCCGAGAGAGGACCTGGTAAGGCGCCCTCTTCCTGTGCTCCGAGGGACCATCGAGCAGCACTAACCTTCGCCGAAGCTCCCTGGAAGTCAGACCCTCGAAAGGCTGCCGATCGGAGACGGGGACCGCTGAGGAGAACGAAGTGAAGCATCAGTCCATTGCTGTCGCCCAGGGTTCGGAGTATCGCCGTAACCACTGGAGGCCTGTTGAAGCCGTGTTGCCCCAGAAGAGGGGACCACTTGATGCTGTGCCGCCAACGACCAGAGCCGCCCGCTCCTTTGCCTAAGACTGCTGAATCGAAGGACTCCCTTGCCCTCACCGTCGACTGCTTTTTACTGCCAGAGCAAGTCGAGGATGCCGACGCACCGATGAGAACCCGCCAGTGGGTTTCCCGCCACCTGAAGGCCCCAAAAACTTTGACGACTCAACGCCCTTGCTGGGCCACAGTTCTTCTGAAACTCTTTGCGGTCCAGAACTATCAAACCCCAAGGTGCCCCGCACACCTCATCCTCGCAGGACGTCGCCGACGAGCACCGCCTGGATCGACGCCGTGGCCTCGATACCCTCGAACTTCTCATCAACGCCAAGTTCACCTTCTTCGACGCCTCTCGACGATCCGTGACTCCTGCTTTAAAGGGAGTCACTGAAGAAGGATCCATTGACGCTTCTTCGAAGAACTCTGCTCCACCAGGTACATTGGGGGGGTAAAAACATTATAGGGGAGAATAAAACTATTGATCAATATATGGACTGGGCTTGTGCTATATCTTTATTTTACAGGTTGCCCAGGTGGGGGGATCTCCACACAGAACTGTGTCTAGGTAGCTGGACCAGTAATCTGCCTATTGTTTCAACCATCTTGCTTTCCTTCCTCTCTCTACTGTTGGTTTCCTCTTTATTGATCTGTGTGACATTTTGACAGTATAGTTGATGCACTTTAATGAGATCTAATAATATTTGATGTACCACTGTAGAACTGCATATATTTACCATTGTTGATTTTCTAAGTACAAAGTGAGCTATTGTGATAGTGTACATAACCTTGAATATTAATTATATAAAGACTGTATTTTCAGTAATACAGTGAGTGGACATTCCTTTGTGGAGGCTTGGGGGCTACACTGTACTTAAGAACCAGCCTGCATCACCTCTTGAGAAGCTAGGCCTTGATTGCTTGACCACGTACCAATAATAGAGAATCTTGACTGGGGTCCTCTGTGCCTCTCCTCTACCATATAGAGAGCAGAAATACAGACACCCCCTCCAGTCTTTACACTACCACACACATACTCCTCCACCTTTCTGTACTTCTCATCCACACTACTGCTCTCCTTCCACACCCCTTCTTGCAACAGAGCTGTATTCACAAACACCTCTTCCACTCTCACACCTTCCTCACCACTTCTTTCCTTTCCCACATGCCTTGACAAAGCATCCACCACAAAATATGTTCTGCCATCAATATGCTCAACAACAATGTCAAAACCCTGCACCCCAGTTTTCTACCTCACAATCCTTGCAACTCCATCCAAACCCTTCTTGCTAAAAAGTGCAACCAGTGGCTTATGATCTGTAACTATCGTTAATGGCCCCCCCACAAATGACCTACATTTCGCTACACCCCACACACAAGCCAACACCTCCCTCTCCAACACTGTATACATCTTCTCTGCCTCCCTCAAAGTCATTGATGCAAATGTCACAGTAATCATCACAGCCCCTTCCGGCTGCATTAGACATAGCCCACACCACACTCACTGGCATCTGTGAAAATGAAGACCTTCTCTTCACTTTCAAACCCCTTCAGCACTGGCATATCCAACAGATTCTGTTTTATTAAGTTAAGTTCCATTTCACATTTCTCATCCCACACAAACCTCATGCCCTTCTTGGTGCGATGTCTCATGTATTTAGCCTTCTCAGCGAAATTGCTGAGTTTCCTATAACATTCCATCAATCCAAGGAATGATGACACCTCCCCTCTATTCACCAGTACTTCCATCTTTCTCACTCTTCCAACATACCAAATGTAGGTCAAACCCTTCTACCAACAGTTCATACCCAAAGTAGCTCACCTTATCTTTTCGAAATGTACATTTCTCAATCGATATTGTCAAACCCGCCTCACACAAGATCCTCAACACTTTCCTCAATCTTCCATCATGTTCAACACCATCCTTTCCCACGCCAAAATATTGTCCTGATAACGATGCACACCACTCAAGCCTCCCACCATCTTATCCATCGCCCTCTGAAAAACATTTGATGCTGAAATTAGACCAAATGGCATCCTTTTTCGACCAATATGATCCAAATGGAGTAATGAATGGTGTCAACTCCACCAGCACCTCATACAACCTGACCTGATGGTACGCCAACTTCAAATCTATAAGTGAAAGCATACCTGCACCAGATACTTCTGCAATCAAATAATTTATCTTGGGAAATGGAACCTATCTGGCACCACATTCTTATTAAGTGCCCTCTGTAAAGACTGGAGGGGGGTGTCTGTACTTCTGCTCTCTATATGGTAGAGGAGAGACACAGAGGACCCCAGCCAAGATTCTCTATTGTGGTAGCAATGGACGAGCAATCAAGGCCTAGCTCCTCAGGAGGTGATGCGGGCTGGTTCTTAAGTACAGTGTAGTCCCCAAGCACCCGCAAAGGAATGTCTGCACACTGTATCGGTTAAAACACAGTCTTTATATAATTAATATTCAACGTTATATACAATATGACGATAACTCACTTTGTACTCGGTTATCTATAATGGCAAATATACAGTGCTACGTGGTACCACAATTACTATTAGATCTCTTTAAAGTGCATCAACTGTACAGTTAACGATCCAATGACAGGGCCTGGGCATCCCAAAATGGAGGATGCTCAGGGCACCAGTCAATTCAGCACGGAGCTGCCACCAGCCCGTACCCTGCTCTGTGGGTCACACACAGGTGCCCAAAAAACATACACTAGGGGCACAGGGTTGCACCCCTACCCATGGGTGCCATAAGGGTATCCTATGGGTCTGTTCACCAAAACCAAACGAGAGAGCTGCACCGCCAGGAGTCCCACATGAACTCTTGCGCAGGAAACACGAAAAAAAGTTGTAAAGATCAAGGATACGGAGGCCCTGTCCCTCCGATGCATTTCCAGCATCACACCCTCAAATCTACATGCATCATCACCTCATCTCTACATTTGCTCACCACCAATACAGGATTCACCCAACCTGCAGCCTGTGTCTCCTCTATTATACCTTCTTTCTCCAAACGCCTTACCTCCTCCCTTATCTCAGCTCTCAATGATAAAGGCACCACCCTTGCTTTCACCCTCATCGGCAGAGCATTTCTTCCCACACATATCTTACGTACAAAACCCTTAAGTCACTCGTGCCTTCTGTGAACACTTCAGGATACCAATCCTTGACCTAATATCCATACTCAATCCCCACGGGGACACATTCCACCATAAATACCTGATCACGATGATCCAGATCCAACTTTATGCCCAAGTCCACTTATGCATCCCATGACAATAAGCTTCCCCCTCTTCTTGTCACTTGCGCCCGCCCCTTTGCTTTCCTGTTCTTAAAAGTTAAATCTGCTTCATCCTCCCCAAAAATCTCTATTGGTGCCTCGCCATAGGTATGTGCAGAGACATTACCATCTTCTTACATCATTTCATTTTTTCCTTCCATGTTCCCATACATGCGTAGTCCACCCCACTGTCAATTAACATCTTGACTCCCACACCATTCATACTAATCTCTCTATGGGGCTTGTTGTGTCTTGGCTGTGCATCCAAGTATTAACCACACTTATTTCTTCATCTTGCCCATCTCTCATGTACACCATCTCTCACCCCACTGAGGATGCTACATTGTGCACTGCTTTCACTCCACTCAATTTGTTTGCAGCATTTGCAATTTGCCTGTTCCTCCCACAGTGCCTGCATATTACATGGTAGGCAAAACATTCTTTGACACTAACAAGATGTTCAGCACTCCCCCATCGATGACATCTCCTAGGACTGCATTTTCCTTCTGATCATCCTTCGACTTCTCCTTGCTTCCCTTTCTCACCAGCTTTCCACTTCGCCAGCATCTTGCTGCCCTACTTCCCGCTTCCCCCTGTCCCGTTTCTCCACTGAATTCACATTGTCCTGCACAGGTGCCCGGTGATCACCCTCTAGTTCCTTTAAGCACTCTTCCAAATGTTCCACAATCTTTGCTACTTCTATTGCCTTCTCCAACATGATGTCACCCTTTCTCCAAATTGCTTCCCATCTCTTGTGATTATAACGTTTAATCATCAGCTGATCACTCATGTGTTCTTCTTTACAATGTTCAAAGCCACATTTTCTGGCCAATCCCTGCAAGCCAAGGACAAAGTCCTCAGTGGATTCACTCACCTTTTGGCAAAATGGTATTGCGCCAACATTTTATTTTCCTTCACCAGATAATGCTTATCTCGCCTCTTTAGACCGACTTTATTCAAATCTGCACGTTCTGCTTCCGCCAGACTCGGCGGTCTGTTATATACTGTCTGCCCCTCATGCCCCAGAAGGTGGTAGAGAAGGGAGTCTTTCCTATCTGCTGCAAACGCGGCTCCATATGATCCACGCATGTACCTTAGGAATCCCTCATGCCAGCCTTCCCACTTAATGCCAGGCTCCCTGGGTGACTGTAGAAATAACGGTGGCCTGGGCAGGTTTGCCAAAGCTTTCTCTTGTATGCCGCCTGATGCCACATTATAACACCAAGGTGTCAGTAATACACACTGCACCTCTGCATTTTCAACGTCCAATGTTTACTGGTTAGATTTACACTGAGTCCACCTTGGCCTGCACAAAGCTATCCATTATTAACTGCTGTACTCACAAGCTACGCTCTCCATGCCCCGCCATGACCCCTTTACCTTCAAACAGTCCCTGAGAAGCCGGAGTGGCGAAGCCCGAACTGGAAAGAGTGAGCAGTGTTTGGTACCACAGATGCGCCTGGACAGTGTGAGCAGGAGCTCCATGCACTGCCCCGCCCATCTTTACCTTCAAACCGTGCCCTAAGCCAGAGCTGTGAAGCCTGAGCGGGAAAGGGGGAGCAGTGTTTCCCACCACAGGCACGCCTGGACGTTCGGAGCAGAAGCTCCGTGCACAGTCCCAGGGAAGCCCGGAGTGGCGAAGCCCGAGCGGGAAATGGTTAGAAGTGTAGACGTGTTTGGTACTGCAGGTGTTTGGTACAGCAGGGGATTGGGGTAGCCCCTCCCTGCTGCCATTATGGTCTTTGTGACTTGCTGAGCCCGGCTGCAGCCTTTCCATTCCTGCCTGCTGGCCAGATAAGCTATGGAATTCTGGTCCTGCTCCGTTTATCGGGACTAATTCTCTATCTGCCATGAGGACCCTGAAGGAAGTTGGAGCAGGCTTTGGGAAGTACAAGCTTTTTCTTTTTGCTTAATGCTTATGTTCTCGGGTTGGCTCTAAACTTAAGTCATTAATCCTGTGTCAACGTGTTAACGGGCTATCAAAGTGGGGAGCAAGGAAGGGGAGACAGACTCAGACGGCCCATGCCTTGCTCCCACTATTGACACTGTTGGACCTTCCCTTTTTATGAACCTTCTTTTCATGAACTTTCTATGAACCTTTTATGAATATATTTTTTCTTGCAAGCCCTTTTTGAAAGTACTCGCCTGCACTGCGTAATGGGCCTCATTACGACCCAGGCGGTAAGTTACCGCCTGGGCCGTGACTTTACCACCATGGCGTAAACTATGTTTACGCCATGGTGGTTGGCGGACTTACCGCCCCATTCCGAGGTTGGCGGGGCGGTAAGTCCCCAATCCCCATTTACCCTTCCCCATTCCCATTTTTGCCCCATAGGGCATAATGGGAGTGGGGAAGGCGTTAATTACGCCACCGTAAATTACGGTGGCGTAATTAACTCCATGGTCCCTTAGCGCCATGGATTTTAACACCTGCTAAAAGCAGGTGTTAAATCTGCCATGGCGCTAAGGGACCTCGTACTCAGGCGGTAAGGGTCGGCGCTGTTTACGCCGGCGTAAACCCCTTACCGCCTGAGTCGAAATGTCCTAAAGGAAGGCTCTTCTGTTTAAGCCCATTAATGAGATCATTTTAATTTCTGAAATTAAAGGCCTGATACAGGACATTGATGATTGAGGCCCTAATGCGAAGAATGAGAAGAGTAAGAAGAAGGAGCTCGGTGAGAGGGAGAGTAATAATGTGGCAGTGTGTGCAGGTTCAAACTGTGTGACTGCGGGAGGAGCTATTGAGCTCATTGAAGATGCGCAAGCCGACCCGGCGCGTACCGCTAACGATAAAACCCCTCAGATTGCCTACAAAGTGAGAACAATTAAAGATCCCATTAAGGCCTATGAAGAGGAAAGAAGATTGGGACAAGACCTGGGAGGAATGATATCCAGCCCATGAGGTGTTATTGAGTTACATCCCCAGCAAGGGGTAGATCGCTCTACTCATTTAATGGTCCCTAGCCAGTATGAATGGCTGTTATTTGGTATCTAAGGTTATGGAGGACCCACCTGAGGATTTGGTAGAGATTGATGCGTCCCTACCTTTAACCAACAGGTTTGCCCCTTTGAGTAATACCAAATAATTTGATATTTTGTTAAAAAGACGGGGACATCCACTAGAAATCCAAATAAGGGTGTCACATCCAAGTATGGAAAAACGAAATATAATTCGCAGGCTAATTGTGTAGGAGATGGCAAGGCAAAAGTCACTACCCCACGTATATGACAGAGGTTGCATATGAAGAATTGCTAAGCGAAATTAGATTGTTTAAAGAGCTGCGTTTTGGATGCGCCTCACCCAAATTTGAAAAAGAAACGAGGGACTTAAAAGATAGTGCTCGAGTTCTCACGACCAAAGAAGATCTTTGGGGTGAACATGGACTACCTAAATCCTTTAGTGTGGTAAGCAAGGGAATATGGCGCTTAGCACCTACTGGCACTAGAGGCAGGCTGATTAAAACGCCACATGTGGGGGACCATGTAGGTCATACTAGCCAACCCAGTTTCTGTCCCTCAGAGAGCACAACTATATCTTCCACATACAGTGGTTCTTTGTTTAAGTGTTCTGAGAACTGACTATTTGAAGCCAATGTTAAGAGTGGTGGATATTCAGAATGTTCGAGAATCAATGGCGTTTTGCAGACAGGCCACGGACTTGGCTCCTGTCCACCTAGCAGCCAAATACATTCATCGGGCAAGGATAATGAGGACCAACATGTCAACGGTTAGGAAGGCATATGTCCTAGGTACTATTCTGCTTGATCTGTATCATGGTTCTTATGTACTATTTTGTATGATCTGTAACATGTAACCATCTCCTTATCCATTAGCGCCCAGATACCTCTGGGTCAGGTGCGCTATACAAGTAAAATAAACAAACAAACAAACAAGTGCACGGTGATGTAACATTTTAAATCTGAAGTGTCTAACAAACAAGATGAATTATAGTCGCGGGAAGGCAGTGTAATTTGTCAATTGCATTTTGTGTGTTTTTAAATAAGTTTTTGTTGCAAATGTTCTAATGCTCCTATTTTGTATATGTCGTGTTATTTTGACATGTATGGCTTTTATGCCGAATAAAGTGCCTTTGGCTGGCTGACTGACTGACATTCTTCGGTGTAAAAACTGCATTTCATTTGATTCAAATCAATAGGCCGTGAAAGGTGTTGTGTGACCCGATGGTGCTTAATGAGATGTTGAGTTGCATCATAGCTCTCTATAGAGAAAAAAGCACAATGTCAAGGTAATTCATGGAATTAATGTGAGCTGAAAACGGGGGCGCAAGCATGAATATTGCAGTGCACATGTACAAAAGCCACGCAAGTGCCTGTTTGGCGAAGGCGCTGTGCGTGGCTTACCTGTGACCTGCACTGAATCCGCTTGTGGCGCACACGTCATTGCGACATCCCAAAGGCGTGTTCGCGAGACGGCCAGTGAAGGCGCACACTGCCCAGCGCACACACCTAAAAAGGGGGTGGAACAAGTGGAATGGGGAAAAACACGCGAAAATGTGGGCGTTACGGGGGAAGTAACGCTGCCAAATCCTTGCAACGCCCACACGTGCGCTAACAACACGTATTCAAGGAATCGAACAAGGGAAACCGGCGCGCCACAAAAGACGCGCTAAGATGGAAACATGTACGCCAGGCGAAAGCTGGCGTAAGTGCCCCAGCGCAGCATAAAAGTGCGCGCAAACAACAAACAAGCTCATACCGCTATGATGAATGTACCGTTCCTTGCAGCAGTGGTCGTGGGACACCGCAGGAGGAGGAGGATAGCCAGGCCCTGCATTGTTTTACCCAGGACCAGCCTTTTTGGGATGCCTGATGAACACGTCTATGACAGGTACAGGTTTCCACCCCATATCATCCTATCATCCTAGACCTGGTCGCTGAGTGGGAGGATGACCTCACATCACCCACCCTGTGCTCCCAAGCACTGAGCCCCTTGGAAAAGGTGCTCAATGTACTGCATTTCTTGGCCATTGGGTCATTTCAGCGGACAAGTGCCATAGTTGGGGGCGTCTCACAGCCCACGCAGTCACGTTGCCTACACCAGGTGTTGGCGATCATGACTGCACGCCTCTCAGTTCGCAGGCACATATACATGCCCAGAGCACCCGCAGAAAGGCAGGCTGTGGTCCAAGACTTTTACGGGGTGGCACACTTCCCCAAAGTGCTCAGTGCCATTGATTGCACCTATGTGGCTTTATGTCCTCCCAGGGCCACTGAGCACATCTATCGCAACCGCAAGCACTGGCATTCCATCAACATGCAGGTGGTATGCAATGCCAAGGGAATAATCACTTCTGTCTACGCAAACTATCCAGGGGCCACCCATGATAGTTTCATATTCAGAATGTCACCCCTAAACCGGGACCTGGAAGCTGGGAGGCATGGCGACACATGGCTCATTGGTGAGTACAAATGCCTGTGCACATAGATGCATGTCACACACAGAGAAATGGCAAAACCCAACTAATCACAACCATTATCACCTCCCGAGGGGACAGTGCCTACCCTCTGAGCACCTACATGAGGATGCCAATATGAAACCCCACCACACCACCCGAGGTAAGATACAACACAGCCCATGTTGCAACCCGGGGCATAGTCCTGTAGTGTGCAGGATCATTGTGGCTTGTGGCAGCATGGGTCCTGCACAACATTGCAACCCGTCAGGGCATGCCGGTGGACATGGTGGTGCCCCCACATCCCCAGTCACATGCACCGCCGCTACACATGGGAGGGGAAAGGGCACGTGGCAAGGCAGCCCATACCCAGCTTGTGGCAACTTTTTTCACCTAAAATCCCACCCCTGCAGAGTGCACACAGGCCTGACACATACCAGGTGACAATTGATGATGACAAAGGAACAGTCAACTGTCACAACCCTACCACCCTGAGATTGTTTCCCTGGAAGTGCTACATTGTGTGCATTCCTAGCTACTTAAAGAAAGCCAATGCCGTGTCAGCAAAAGGCACACATTCATGCTGCATAAAGGACTACCACCTTGCAAAACAGCACAGCCAAATACTGATATGTTACCCAAGCCCTCCCAAACCCCATGTCACCCGCCCGAGACACCATGGCATGGCATGCAATGTGAAAGCAACCAAATAAATGCACAACACATGACACACCATCACAAATGGAAACAGGCCACTGACAATTCCCTCTCACATATGAAAAAGAAACTGCACTTATGAACATATACTTACCAGCATGACAAATCATGAATACAGTCCCAACAGTGGCAACGTTTGACAGTGACCAATCACAATAGTCCAAATGTCACAATCTGACAAAGGGAGCACACATCGACCCCTTCCATCTTCAGTGTGTTGCTGGTAGCTAAATTTGGCAGGGTACTGCATACAGCATGAACTGCATCTGCAATGGAGACAGGCAAGGTAACACATGAAGAAGCTACATTTAAATATGCATAATGAGCAATATTGAATACAATATACAAATCAACCATGCAGTGGAGAAACCATCATTAATCCCCACTACGGGTGTATACACAGTTTGGACTACAGACTGGCCACACAACTGATGGAAGCCGAATGCCTATGTGTAAGTTATTGTCACACGGTGCCACCCTTGTGAGCCCATGGAAAGGGGAAGCAGGAGTGGCATATGTGTCGTGACCCCAAGCCTCAAACACAAACACAAGACATGCCTGTATGGGCCCAGCTGGAACACACAGTGGATGCCTACGGGTGCCACACAAAGCAACACACTGTAACATGAATGCACAATAGACAAAAAAAGAGGAAAAAGAAAAATCAAAAAATGGCCATGGGCGAGCTGGGGGGGCATCCAGGAGGGAGGAGGTGCAGGGTGCACCCCAAGCCCCACATGCGTGGATGTTGAGAAAAAAAAGAAAAATCCCTTCATGGGCTCATGGCCTGCACCGCTACCTGATAGTGGGAGAACTGCCATCGCTGTCGTCACCCTCTGGTGCTAAATGAGAAGGTGTGCATGGTACAGGAGGTAGACCACACAAAGCTCTGGCATGCTTCTCCATGGCAGCAAGCATGCAGGTTTGAAAGGTTTGGTTCTGCAGGGTGATGGTCCGGAGGTCCCCATGCAGCACGTCACGGGTAGCACAGAGTTCTGCCTGCAAGGCCTCACGTGATGCACGGATCTCCTGACGGGTTGCCTGGAGCTCAGCTGAGATTGTGCATGTTAGCTGATCCAGCTGCTGTTCTGACCGTCTACTCCGGGTCACCTCAAGTGCACCCAGATTGGCTCTCAGGGAGGTGTTATCTTCCCTCAGGGCATGCCTGTGGGCCCGTGCTTCTGCAGATATCGCTGTGCGCAGAGCCCCTAGTTCAGTCCGTCGGTCCCTGTTGGCGGCCAACATGTCCTGCCTGTGTGAGCGGCACATGGACCACGTCGCCTGCTGCTGGAGCTCCACCTGCCTTTTGGGGGGGGAGAATGGAAGTGGCCACCCTATCCACAGCCTGAGCCATCATCTCACATGATGCCCCCTGTTGTTGTGCAATTGCATACATGGAGTTCTCCCACACAGTATTGCCCGGTAGCGCACGGCCACCGTGTTGCCGGACACGACACCTGTCGGGCCCAAGGTGATGTGCACCTTGCTGTGCTGGCGCTGCCTGAGGCTGCAGGACTACATTCCTCCTTTGATCTGCTGCCCCAGGAACAGGAACAAACAGTGGGGAGTGTGACCCTGCATCCATCACCGCCACAGGTGGACATTCCAACACTGAATGGGCCATTGAGGAGTCTACCCCCAGTGCAGGTGCGTTGGACAGAACAGCATCCCTGCCAGAAAGACTCACCTGCGACGGGACATTTGTGTCAATGTCTGATTCAGCACCTGAGCCATAGAGATCCTTGGAGGTGTACCCAGAGAAACCCCGTGGACAGGATGGTCTGTAGAAGCAATGGATTCTCATGCGGCACCACACCACGGCCTCCACTGGTGCTTGGTTGTGGCTCTGAGCACTCCTGCCCCTGCTCCATCTCCTCCTCCTCCACATCATCTAGTGCCTCATCACCTGCACAAAATGAAAGGTGGAGTCATGAAGACACACATGAACAGCATAGCCAACACATATAGGCATCAAAATGTACTCATCCAATACATTAATCAGACATGTCACACATGACACAAACTCAGCCATGCATGCAGTGGCAATGAAGTGGAAGGGAACCCTGAAAACAGCCACTGATGACTCCAAAATGGAAAAGCAACACATGTGCTGCATGGTGCATAGCACCTGCATCACACATAAGCCTGTGAGTGGCATGGACCATCCACAAACATGACACATGCCAGCACACAGATGGTACGTAGCATAGCCATGCCAGAATTGACAAGGACACCCAGATGGGAATTAATCACTACTGTCCCTCATCCATGTAAAACGCATATCATCAAACAGAACATGCAAAAGTATGGGACAAAATACACATGTGTCACACGCTGCAACAACGCCAGTGCGTTCAAATACAGTGATGGGAGGCACATGGATACATCAATGGTAGGTCACATTGACATGACATAAGTGAATTGTCATGCTGAAGGTTGAAACAGGGCTCAGAAGTGAGCGGGTGCAGTACATGTGTAGGTGCATAGCAGTCAATCAGCCTGATTCATGGAATTATTTGCGTGAAAAGCGCACATTTGCGCGTCTTTCTGCATGAAAATCCCTGTCTGAAGAATGGTGATTTTTGGGCAGAAAGGCAGAAATCTGCATTTTTCATGCAAATGATTCCATGAATCAGGAGGAATAAAGAGAAAAAACTGTAATAACAATATCGTGGCATGATGGCAGTTTAAGGGCAAGCGCAGTCATCATGTGCAAAGTGTTTGCAGTGGTCAGTAGGGATACAGTGAACCCCAAACCCAAGGGTGGGGGTGGCTTGGAGGCACTACATGGGTCACATATTGCAGTTATGACTACACAGCCTGACCTAGCACTCCATCACAACACATCACCCAAGCAACATACACATGGTCTGGACACACATGCATGGGCACTCATCAGACACTGTCTCAAGATCTGGTAGGTCTCCCACTCCTTGGATCTGATCCTCTGCGATTAACCCACTAGCGATTGCCTGATGTTCTGTGAGTTCATCCTCCTCTGGTGGTGACCCACTGCCAGTCACCAGAGTAGAGGCGTAATTAGAAGCCAGCTTGTTTTTTGCTCAGCGTTTGAGGTCATTCCAACGCTTTGAGCAATTATCAGCTGTGCGCTTCATAAATACCAAGGAACTAATATGGTCCGCGATGCACTGCCAGTGGGCCCTACGCTGAGCAGGCAGAGTCTTGCACCCTGCTGTCACCAGCATGTCGCGGCCATGTTCCGAAGTGTAGCCCACAAGTGCGTCTAGTTCCACATTATTGAAACTCTGCTTCCTTGACGTGCCGGAGGGGCGAGCCGTGTCTGGGGTCCCAGCCTGTTCAGCAAGAGCACGCTTCTTCCTCTTGAAAGGTGGTGTGGACCCTGAGTGGATTACGCCGCTCCGGTCTGTAGGGGCTGAAGCGCAGGTGGACTGCCCACTGGAAGCAGGCAATTGCACGATGACCAAAGGTCTCACTGCAGGCATTGGCTGCTGGGTGTTGTTACCAGGACCAAGCGCACAACTGCCTTGGTGTGAGGGGCCGGGACCAACATTGTCCCGGCTGGTTGACTCAGAGCCGAGGTGGTGTCAGTTGCAGCTGCCCCTGCAGCCTCCTCACCCTGGCTATTCGGGGTAGCAGATGACATTGCTGCCCCAGATCCACGTGGCCTGGTGACAGCAACTTTCACTGCCACATGTGGCTTGGGCTTTGTGACATGGAAGTCGGCCTGTGAGCCATCCCTTGCCTGTTCCGTGACCAATTCGGACCGGGCTAGCAGGGCTTGAGCTGGGATGGTGTCAGCTGCATCTCCCTGATCCACTGGGGGGAGAGCATAGGTGTCCCTGGATGGTCCCGGACACATTGCCCTCTTGGGCCACCCTGCCCACGTTGCCCACCGCTGCCACCTTGGCCACCCTGGCCACCCTGCTCATCCTGGCCACGTCCCCTACCGCAGACACCTCTTGGAGGTCGGCCACCTTTGCCTCCCTTACCACTTGGTCGCCTCCCAACCATGGCACTGATGTACTTGTGCCAATGGAAGGTGCAGAAAACAATTGTCCTGGGCAATTGGGGTGAAGGGGGCATCTTACTAGATGGAATAGGTACCCCTGTGCTCCTCCAAGGCTGTCTGTGACCCCTGGGGAAAAATGATGGGTCACGCAACGCTCAGGCACCCCAGAAACAAAAACAAACGTGCACGCGACAGCTCGGTAGCCCACATGCGTAGAATTAAGGACCCGCACTACGCTGTGGCACGCTGAAACTCAAGAAATGTGTACACATGGAACACGCAGGCTACAATGACCTCTGAATGGGTATGCAACACACGGGGGCAACCACAGCGGAAAAATACATGCTCGAATCACTGTCTGCCTGGAAAATGTACAGAAAAAACATGCGCATTGGCAACATCCCCGCAAAAACAAGAAGTGAGCTCTGCTACAGTAAACAAGGAGTACACGCTGCAACCATTGTGAAGTAATCGCGTGTCAACCTGCAAGAAGTACAAGAATTGCACGCTCACACTCCACAAAAAACACATACAGGGAAATGGCGTCCTATGCAGACCTTTAACCCGTGCGCATAGCAACAACAACGCGTGCCATGTCACTTATGCGCTTACGCGCTAAGGGCCTTTCCTCGAATTACACACACATGTGCTGATTTTTCACGTGCTGAGTCACTCTGCATCAAGCTGGCCACACAACAACACACGGAAGACAACACTCCTGCCCAGAAGGTCATTTACCTGCCCCCCGAAGCCCCGAGCAGCCTCCTACGAGCCATCTGCTGCTGCCAGACTGCCTACTGACAACGTCCCCTGCAATTAGGTGCCTGCACATCAGCCAACACCAGGGGTCCAGTTGCTGTGATCACTGCTGCTGGAACAGAAGACTCCCGACTGGTGCTCCATCGCTCCACAGCCCAGCCCCAGGACACAGTTGCCCACCCACACCTGCCTCGGGGGTTGCCATGTCAGGCCAAACACCAATTGGGACCAGTGGTGACCCCCCGGCAGGGAGGCAGAGGGCTACCAGCTTCACTGCTAAAGAAGTTGGCATCCTGGTGGACGAAGTCCTGGGGCATTATGATGCCCTCTTCGGACAGGCACGTGCCGACAAGGATGAATGGGAGAGGATCTGGTTGGACATTGTGGGTGCCATCACTGCAGAGGGGGTGGCACCCACGCAACTGCAAACATGTCCATAAGCGCTGGGAGAACTTCAAGTCCAGGATCCTCAGGAAGGCCCGGCGCCTCTTGGACGCAGTGAATGCAGTGGGGCTCCGAGTCCTGCTTGCTTACCACCGACCAGATGAGGGTCCTGGAGCGCATTCGCCCAGAGCTTCACCACTAGGTCCTTGAGAGGCAGACCCATCTGGAGTGGAGCGGTAAGTGTCCATGCGTTCTCATTCGACACAGTGCATGTTGAGGTGTGGCAGGAGTGTGCAGCCTGGACATATGTCTGACATGGCCCATGTATGGATGTGTATGTGCAGGGACATGACCATGCTGCATGTGAGTCCAGTTATGTGTGCTGCACATCAATGGTGTATGTGTTGCGATGCATGATGCATAACTGCATGTGAAGATGCACACATGTTTGCATGCCATGTTTGGGGTCTGACACATGGATGCTCGTCCCACCTTTATGTGCGTGCATGGTGTACATGTGCGTGTGACTCTTTGGTGTGAGTGTGACTGTGAGACGCCATGGATGCATGTGACACAGACATGTAGGTACCTGATTGGCAGATGTGACATAGTGGACGATGATTGCACCGTGACAGGAGGTAGAGATGGCCAGATGCATGTCTGTCTGTCTGGTGGCGTGTGTGGATGTGAATGGCATGCTCCATGACTCCATGATGCTTGTGACGTCATGCCACCCTTAGGATGTTCATGCAGTTCCATGTGAATGGATGCAGATGCCTCTTGCACGTTCCCTGCTTGTTTGTGCATGTGTGTGGGTTCAATTGAGTGGTGGGGCGTGTGATGCCGTCTGTGATGTTTGACACTGCCACTCATGCGCCATAATGTGTCTAGCAGACCATTGTACGGTGTCCTGATGCCTGTGTTCTGTCTCTCCCTGTCTGCCGCGTCGACTGATGAAGAGGGCGGAGACGTCGCTGTGGAGCCCAGCGGCAGGGATGCCACCGACAGCCGGAGACGCAAGGCCCTGCCCCCCTCCCAGGTAATAATATCTTCCGGGAGTGAGGGGACTGGTGCTGTGTCCATGGCCGCAGCTGCCGAGGGAAGGTCCAAGAGGCCAAGGTTGGATGTGGACTCCTCGACAAAAGAAGGGGCAGGTGAGCCCCCACAGGGGCATGCTACGGAAGATGGCACAGAGTCATCCAGGTTGGTGGGGGGTGTGGTTGAGGAGGAGGCTGTATCAGACCCACACATGGGGCCTGGAGGGGGTGGTTCCACTGGTGCAAGTGGTGCAGTCCAGGGGCAGGAGGCAGCACAGGTTGCTGTGGAGGTGCCTGTGTGTAATCCTGTCCCTGATCCTGTGACTGCATCATCCTGCACAAGCGGGTATGCCTCTGTCCAGGCCTGTTTGCAGGTAGGGGATGTGTCTACATCAATTTACCTTCCTCTACCTGCGGACGAGGCAATCCGTGACAGGGTTGAGCCTTTCCTAGTCAGTGTTGCATTGCGCACACGGGTGATTTGGGATGATGTGCGTGGTTCCAGGCAGGACAACGCACATCATTTCAGACACCTGTATGGCTGCGTCGACTTGCTAGGACAGGTCGTTGGCACAGGGTTCCTCTGTGTGCTGGACGCTCTTGTGACCACCTCCTCATCTGCACACTCTATGCACCAGTCGTCCTCCGTGCCGTCTTCCCGCCCATGTCTCACTTGGGCACCCTCTGGACCTGCCCTATCCACCACGGCCAGGCTAGTGGAGAACACAACCCTGCCACAGTCGGGAGTCGGAGGACCAGCAGAGGTGGTTACCCCAACAACTGGACCCCAGCCAGTGGAGGATGTGCAGGCACCATCAATTATGGCACGTGCACCAGAGCCCCGGGCGTAGTCGTGGTTGCAGAGGCAGTTGGCATTAAGGCAGTGGCAGGCTCGACGTGGGAGGCATCAGGCCTCAGGGCCATCCACATCACGGTGGCAGGGATCGGCCAATGGGCAGGAGGACCCTGGAGTATGTGTGTCTTCCGTGTGGTAGCGATTGGGCCAGGAGATAGATGCAGAGCGGCGGCGGACGGAGAGGGCACGGCTCACGATGGCCAGGGCGGAGAACTCCATGAACCAGGCATTGAGGCAGGCAGCTTTCCTTGAGGACACTCGCAGGGAGTTGGAAGACACCATGGCAACGTCCCTGCACGCCCTCGAGGACACAGCCAAGGCCTGCCTCCGGGACATCAACATGGAGCTCGATGATGCCCTGGCCAAAGGCATTAACATCAAGAAGTGAGCCGTAGGACTAGCCCGCCACCATTGTAAATAGTTCTTTAGGTATAAGTTTCCTTTATGTTTTTATTTTTTATTTTGGAGTTATTGGACATTGCTCCACTTTTTGTAAATAGTTGGATTTTTCATGGACCCTGTAATGCTTATTTTTTTTGGGATCATGGACCCTTTGGACATTTCTTGTAAAAAGTTGGATTTTTAATGGACCTTGGATTGTTTTTTTTTTTTGATCATGGACTCTTGTGGAAATTACATGTAAATAGTTGGATGTTCTGTGGGTTTCTTATTTTTTCTTTCCATGAAGTAATGGTTTATTTTTTATTTTTATTCCTTGTGGATATGCAGAAGTTATTTTGGTCGATGGACCATTTTTTTCTTTTTAATATTCTCATGGATTTCTTTTCACTTTCTGACTTTGTTTTCATTTACATTTTCATTATTTGTTTATTCATGGCCATGATTTTTTTCATTTTGTCATATTTATTTTATTTTTAATACATCTCATTCATGGCGAGTGTTGGTGTGGTCTGCTATTATTTGCTTGATGCATGTGTCAGTTGTCATTGGCTCAGTCATGTGTCACTGCTGTGTGCCTATGTTGCACATGTTTAGTGGTGCATGCACGTGTGCTTCTGTGATTGACGTGGGATGGGGCATGTGTTGGGGGAGTAGCAACAATGGTTGGTCGTGGATTTGCATTGTGGGGGTTTGCTATGGGGTTACATTTGGGTGTGCATGCGATGCTGGGGTCTGTGTTGCCATCACCGGGGTGGGGGGATATGAGTCGGGGCCTACTGGCTGGTGCCCGTCACTGGTGGGGGGGACATGAGCCAGGCCTGCTGGCAGGTGCCCATCACTGGTGCGGGTTTGGGGGGACATGAGTCGGCGCCTGCTGCCAGGTGCCCGTCACTGGTGGGGGGGACATGAGTCGGCGCCTGCCGGCAGGTGCCCGTCACTGGTGGGGGGGGCATGGCTTGGGGCTCTCAAGTGCGTGGTGCCATGTGGGCTGCCTGTGGGGCATGGTCAGGGGTGATGGGCTGCCTGCGGGGCATGGTCATGGGTGTAGGGGTGGTCCACTGTGGAGTGGGCTGCCTGCAGGGCATGGTCACGGGTGTAGGGGTGTCCCCTGTGGTGTGGGCTGCCTGCGGGCATGGTCACGGATGTAGGGGGTCCCCTGTGGTGTGGGCTTCCTGTAGGGCATGGTCACGGGTGTAGGGGGTCCCATGTGGTGTGGGCTGTCTGCAGGGCATGGTCAGGGGTGATGGTCTGCCTGCAGGGCATGGTCAGGGGTGATGGGCTGCCAGGGGGCATGGTAACAGGTGTAGGGGGTCCCCTGTGGTGTGGGCTGCCTGCAGGGCATGGTCATGGGTGTAGAGGGTTCCCCTGTGGTGTGGGCTGCCTGCGGGGCATGGTCACGTGTGTAGGGGGTTCCCCTGTGGTGTGGGCTGCCTGCGGGGCATGGTCACGGGGGTAGGTGTGTCCACTGTGGTGTGGGCTGCCTGCGGGGCATTGTCACGGGTGTAGGGGGTCCCCTGTGGTGTGGGCTTCCTGTAGGGCATGGTCACGGGTGTAGGGGGTCCCATGTGGTGTGGGCTGTCTGCAGGGCATGGTCAGGGGTGATGGTCTGCCTGCAGGGCATGGTCAGGGGTGATGGGCTGCCAGGGGGCATGGTAACAGGTGTAGGGGGTCCCCTGTGGTGTGGGCTGCCTGCAGGGCATGGTCATGGGTGTAGAGGGTTCCCCTGTGGTGTGGGCTGCCTGCGGGGCATGGTCACGCGTGTAGGGGGTTCCCCTGTGGTGTGGGCTGCCTGCGGGGCATGGTCACGGGGGTAGGTGTGTCCACTGTGGTGTGGGCTGCCTGCGGGGCATTGTCACGGGTGTAGGGGGTCCCCTGTGGTGTGGGCTGCCTGTAGGGCATGTCAGGGGTGATGGGCTGCCTGCAGGGCATGGTCAGGGGTGCAGGGGGGGTCCCCTGTCATGTGGGCTGCCTGCAGGCCATGGTCAGGGGTGATGGGCTGCCTGTGGGGCATGGTCAGGGGTGCAGGGGGGTCCCCTGTGGTGTGGGCTGCCTGCAGGGCATGGGGAGATGGGGAGGGCACACCCGGGGGGGCCAACACAGCCAAATCGCGTGAAGGGCGCACTCGCGTACCCCGGAATACACACACCCCGCTTGCGTGGCCAAATCGCATGAAGAACGCACTTGCGTACCCTGGAATACATGTACCCGCTCACACCAGCCAAATTGCGTGAAGAGCGCACTCGCGTACCCGGGAATACACGTACCCCGCTTGCGCCAGCAAAAGCGCACTTGCGTACCCCGGAATACACGTACCCGCTCACGCTGGCTAAATCGCATGTACAGCGCACTCGTGTACCCCGGAATACATATACCTCACTCGCACCAGCCAAATTGCATGACGAGCGCACTCGTGTACCCCGGAATACACCTACCCCGCTTGTGCTGGTGAAATTGCGTGAAAAGCGAACTTGCGTACCCCAGGATACACATACCCCGCTCACGCCAGCGAAATCACATGAAAAGCACACTCACGTACCCTGGAATACACGTACCCCGCTCGTGCTGGTGAAATCGCATGGAAAGTGCACTTGCGTACCCCCAGATTCGCACAACTGTGTAGTGAGGAGCCACATGCAACACATGCAGGCAGCCCACACCACAGGGGACCCCCCTACACCCCTGACCATGCCCCGCAGGCAGCCCACACCACAGGGGACCACCCAACACCCCTGACCATGCCCCACAGGCAGACCACACCACAGGGGACCCCCCTACACCCCGTCCATGCCCTGCAGGCAGCCCACACTACAGGGGACCACCCAACACCCCTGACCATGCCCCACACGCAGCCCACACCACACAGGGACCCTCTACACCCCTGTCCATGTCCCACAGGCAGCCCTACACCCCTGTCCATGTCCCGCAGGCAGCCCACACCACAGGGGACCCCCTACACCCCTGTCCATGCCCCAAAGGCAGCCCACACTACAGGGGACCACCCAACACCCCTGACCATGCCCCATAGGCAGCCCACACCACAGGTTACCCCCCTATAACCCTGGCCGTGTCCCGCAGGCAGCCCATCACCCTGACCATGACCCGCAGACAGCCCACACCACAGGGGACCACCCAACACCCCTGTCCATGGCCCGCAGGCAGCCCACACCACAGTGGACACCCATACAACCCTGACCATGCCCCGCAGGCAGCCAACACCACAGGGGACCACCCAACACCCCTGACCATGCCCTGCAGGCAGCCCACACCACAGGGGACCCCCCTACACCTCTGTTGATGCCCTGTATGCAGCCCACACCACAGGGGACCCCCCTACACCCCTGACCATGCCCCGCAGGCAGCCCACACCACAGGGGACCACCCAACACCCCTGACCATGCCCCACAGGCAGACCACACCACAGGGGACCCCCCTACACCCCGTCCATGCCCTGCAGGCAGCCCACACTACAGGGGACCACCCAACACCCCTGACCATGCCCCACACGCAGCCCACACCACACAGGGACCCTCTACACCCCTGTCCATGTCCCACAGGCAGCCCTACACCCCTGTCCATGTCCCGCAGGCAGCCCACACCACAGGGGACCCCCTACACCCCTGTCCATGCCCCAAAGGCAGCCCACACTACAGGGGACCACCCAACACCCCTGACCATGCCCCATAGGCAGCCCACACCACAGGTTACCCCCCTATAACCCTGGCCGTGTCCCGCAGGCAGCCCATCACCCTGACCATGACCCGCAGACAGCCCACACCACAGGGGACCACCCAACACCCCTGTCCATGGCCCGCAGGCAGCCCACACCACAGTGGACACCCATACAACCCTGACCATGCCCCGCAGGCAGCCAACACCACAGGGGACCACCCAACACCCCTGACCATGCCCTGCAGGCAGCCCACACCACAGGGGACCCCCCTACACCTCTGTTGATGCCCTGTATGCAGCCCACACCACAGGAGACATCCCTACAACCCTGACCATGCCCCGCAGGCAGCCCACACCACAGGGGATCCCCGACACCGTGTCCATCCCCCGCAGGCAGCCCACACCACAGGGGACCACCCAACACCCCTGACTGTGACCCGCAGACAGCCCACACCACAGCGGACCCCCTACACCGCTGTCCATGCCCCGAAGGCAGCCCATCACCCCTGACCATGACCTGCAGGCAGCCCACACCACAGGGGACCACCCTACACCCCTGTCCATGCCATGCAGGCATCTCACACCACAGGGGGCACCCCTACAACCCCGACCATGCCCCACAGGCAGCACATACCACAGGGGACCACCCTACACCCCTGTCCATGCCCCGCAGGCAGCCCACATCACAGGGGACACCCCTACAACCCTGACCATGGCCCGCAGGCAGCCCATCACCCCTGACCATACCCCACAGGCAGCCCACACCACAGGGGACCACCCAACACCCCTGATCATGCCCCACAGGCAGCCCACACCACAGGGGACACCTCTACAACCCTGACCATGACCCGCAGGAAGTTTATCACCCCTGACCATGCCTGCAGGCAGCCCACACCACAGGGGACCACCCAACACCCCTGACCATGCCCCACAGGCAGGCCACACCACAGGGGACCACCCAACACACCTGACCATGCCCCGCAGGCACCCCACACCACAGGGGACCCCCCTACACCCCTGACCATGCCCTGCAGGAAGCCCACACCACAGGGGACCACCCTTCACCCCTGTCCATGCCCCGCAGGCAGCCCACACCACAGGGGGGACTTTTTCCACGTGTTTAATATGGACAGATGGATGGATGAATGTAATGATCTTGTTGGACTTTCCCTATGTGTTAAGGGTTTTCCTGAAAAGTAGAACTCCCTTTCTCCTCCTCTGCCATTGGTACCATGTGATGAGAAGGCAGTCGATGGTCCCATTACTGCCGCATGCACAACATCAAAGTTACAGACTGGCTGAAAAGTATTTGCTCATCTTGACAAACCAGCAGATGTTGTTTATTTAGGTTTGTAACATATGTGTCACTCGCACTAAAAATAAGAACTAGACTCTCATGATGTTTAAAGCCTTCAGGGTTCTACAATTGAATGCTAAAGTGACACGTGCACTGATGTTTTAAGATTAGCGCTTACTCTCTAATTGAATACTGAGGTATTGCTGTTTTGTGTGTTACTGTTATGCATGGTGTCCTTTAAAGAACATTATACTTGTTGGGCTTGTTAGTTTTACCTCCTCTTGTTTATGGATATACATAGATGGATCAATGAATAATTGGCTGTTTTCGAAAATTTTGTTTTAATTTCTGTTTATACGTTTTACAGATATGAAATAAACCTGAACCTGATTTGGTGAAGCTTACACCGTCAAAGTTAACTTTGGGAGTTTGCAATGTAATCAATCAGATGATTGGTGATTGGTTTTACCGTGTTGGCTAAGAGAATGCGTGTATGCCAGTGAGCTATTTCATGATCAAGAGGTGGCGTGATTCTCAGTTTCTTCTATTTTAGCGTTGATGTTGACATTTTGATTGGCAAAATGTCCACAAATGTGTTTTGGATCTGAAACTACTTAGATTGACTATTATTGGTATGATTTTAATTTATTGGGAGAGACTGAGGTGTACATAGGGATCCCATGAACCAGACAAAGGGGTATCACAGGAGTTGGGGACGAGAACCCGAAGACCTGAATCTACCGAATGAAGAGCTGATATAGGGGTTTTGGGGGCAAGGACACCTACCAGGACTGTGTGCGACTGAGAAGGGTTAATTTATCCCCTGGAAGAATCTCTAGATTGAGGAGTATGACATCCAGAGACTTTTGATGAAGCCAGAGACATTATCGTTCAGAGTGCAAGGTGAAGCTATCCATTTGAGGAGTTACATTCTCATTAGTTGTCCCCTTGAGCAGCATTTACCAATAAACCTGAATCCTTTAATCCTCGACTTCAGTGCTCACCTTACATGGATCCTAGTCAGCCTCATGACAGATGGTACCAAATTCCCCCAAGATGGCACATGCACAGGCTGTTAAATCGGTCAAGCGAACACATAAAGCAATCTGACCGATCCCGGATCAGCATTTTACCAGTTTGACTCCCAACGTCCAGCAACCTACCTGTTCTGCATTGAGTGAAGCCTATGAGATTTTTTCAGCATATCATTATTGAGTCCCAGGAGAATAACCTGCACATGAGAACCCACCCAAATTCCTATTCCACCCTTAGTGCCCATGTTAAGAGCCACAACCAAGATTACCTGCGTGTTGGACCCCACTGAACACCCAGGATATCTGGTGCTGTTTTTATTGCATTTTACATTCCCACCCACGTAGATAAACAAATGAGATGGCATTTCCCATTTCCAGTGCAAATTTAATTGGTTCACAGGAGATTATTGTATTGTATTTTGTTATTTATATAGTGCCCTTTCCCCACTTGTGTGGCTTCAATGCGCTTTTCCTTGGGTGAACGAACCTTGGTGACCGCAGTCAATGTGATTGCAAAATTCTCAGGGGTTTAGCTTAGGGGATGCATGTGTGCATATTGCCGTTCTAGGCAAAGCTCAATTTAAGCAGCCCAAGCGAGGTCAGACAAGTGGGTGGGTGCTGTTGAGGGTTAGAGATAGATTCCTATTGCTGCGAGAGTCTATGTCAGGCCATCCGTACCAAATTCCTTTCGGGTGGTGGTCACTGTATGCTAGTGGCAGAGGTGTTGAGGTATGTCTGGTGTTTCAGTCTGGACGGATATGTGTGCACTAGGCCAAATGTGCTTAGCCGTAGCCATATTCTATCGTGCATGGATGCTTGACCGTGCCTGCGGCCTGTGTCCACACTAGTGGTGTGAAATATACGTACCATAGGCTGAGAGCTTGCTCTGCTGGGGCAATATATGTCCAGGTCTGGAGTAGAGCGGCCTATACTAGTGAGCCTAGCTTTCATAATGTAGCAGGTATCTGAATATATTACACCTAGATTTGAGAGTCCTGTATAGTGGGAGAGCGGCCTACACCTAACTGTGAAATTTGAGTACAAGACTAAACAGCCAGGTCTGAGAGTCCTGCATAGTGGGAGAAAAGCCTACACCTGACAGTGCAATTGGAGTATGAGACTAAACACAGCTAGAACCTGCACATAACAGTGCAATTTGGGTACAAGGCTAAACACATCTAGATTTGAGAGTCCTGCACAGTGGGAGAAAGGCCTACAATTTGGGCACAAGACTAAACGCAGCTAGATTTGAGAGTCCTGCATAGTGGGAGAAAGGCCTACAATTTGGGCACAAGACTCAACACAGCTAAATGTGAGAGTCCTGCATAGTGGGAGAAAGGCCTACAATTTGGGTACAAGACTAAACACAGCTAGAAATGAGAGTCCTGCATAGTGGGAGAAAGGCCCACACCTAACAGTGCGATTTCAGTATATGACTAAGCACAGCTACGGCCTACGCATAACAGTATGATTTGGGTACAACACCAAACACAGCTTATAATGATGCCACAAGCACATCAAGCAGATATCCCTATTCTTCAGTCTGGAAACCCTAGAGATCGTCAACAAGGGCCTTATAGAAGAACAACAAGAACCCGATTCTCCTTCTATAGACCTGGAGTCCATCCCATGACCACATTCACTGCCTACGCTGAGTTCTGTTTTCACACTGTTAATGGCCTTGATCAGCTGGGGCGCCCTCAAGCAGGAGCTAAAGAGAGCATGGGGAGACTGAGAATGGAAGGGCTAGCTGGGAAAACCTGATGCCTAACTCCCAGGTGGATTCACTGCAGAATCCGAATTCATCTGACACAGAGAATTTTCTGGAAGTACCCACTCAAAACCCCTGGAAAGACACTGGGACTCAGGGGTCCTACACCACTAGTAAGAGGAGACAAGACTCAGGCTCATTATTCAACCTGGAAGAGTCCTATCAGGGTCTAGCTGGAAAGTGTAACAAGGGCAAGGGTAGATGAGGGGACAATGCTCTCAACCCTCAGATCTGCAGACAAGCTCAGTCTTATTATCTCCAAAGTTCTGGAAACTAACCAAGTCTTTAAAACCCAAGATGCCTCACTCTTTAGGCAAAACCGCATAGGTACCCTACCAACTGGGGAACTTATGAGAAGATAGTGGAAGAAGAGAAATTAGCAGAAGATGTGTTCGGAGAGCCCTTATGGATGAAGTGCACACATGATGTAGCAGTTGCTCAGGGTACCATGGGCAAACTCTGCTATGTCGATGCAATAACTTGAACCCTCAACTCAGAAGAATGATTACAGACTCCTGCCAGGGTTTGGATGAGAGTCCTACATGACCTATTGGAATCCCAGAGAAAGACATCCGCAGAGAATTTGCATTGCAACAAACTTAATAATGGGGAAAACCAGCTGAGAGAAACCACCAAGGAAAATGAAGAAACTGTCATGACCCACAAGCCCCAGTTAGTAACATTGGGGAAATCTGGACCAGAAGGATGGCTGCATGTCGTTGGAACAGTGCCTCAAGCAGCTGCCGCTTCCAAAATGGCCCATGGTGGTCTAGCGGTGCTGGATGGGCCCAGGGCTATATAAACCCCGCCCTGGGCCACACCCAGCGCTTAGCGTTTTCTCCGGCTCTGCAGAATGACGCTTCCCTGTCATGATCCAGCTTCTGCTTATCCAGTGGCCCCTCCAAACTCCACAGTAAGCTGAAGGGAACAGCTTCTTCTGCACGCGGGCCTCCAGCAGCTGATCTTCACGTCGCAGGACTCCAACAGCAGATCTTCACTTCGCGGGACTCCAGCAGCTGATCTTCACGTCGCGGGACACCAAAACAGCTGATCTTCACATCGCGGATTCCAACAGCTGATCTTCACGTCGCGGGACATCAGCACCAGATCAGCTCGTCGGCGCTGCCTGCATCAGGTTTCCCAGCCACAACCGCCTGTCAAAATAAAAAACACATGGGTAAGCAGAGACTCCAAACAAATCGCGCCCCCTCCAGTGGCGACTCACCCACATATAAATACAAGCAGCAGAAGTTAACCAAGGGGAGGTTACCCCTATACAGAACTCATTAAGGCACTCATTAGTGCCACTAAGGGGCACACTGCCACACCAACCTGCACCCTCAGTAAAAGTGTGCCCCCCAAGGCGGGTAGGTGTGCCGCAGCAGGTCTGGGCCACCTAGGACCAGTGAGGGAACTGGGACTAACATTGAAAGCCCACCTACCTCCAGTGAAGGAACTGGAAACACAATAAAGGACAATAGCCCCACAGGCTTCAAGGGACCCAGCAACACCAAGGGACCTAGAACTACTAATAATCCAAACCACTCCCCTCGCTCTGCCCATTGGGTAATTAAGCCGTCAGTGGGCAGAGTGGAGGGAGTGCTTCTGGGCAATCCACGAAGACCACAGACCGGACCAGAGATCGCCTGCCAACAGACCGGACCAAGCACTCCTGCAGGGCCCCAGAGGTAAGCATTACAGAAACAACATCGGAGTACCTCAATGGATATCCTTTTTAATATCTTCATTTGAGGAGCCAACCACTAATTACCTGAGCTGCTAAGTGGAACCCCAAAAGAGAGCCATGGACAAATTCATGACTGTGAAGAAGAAGACAAACGTACTGATGTTGTCATGGGCAATAATAGAAATCAAACATTTCAATATATTAATACTCTGTTCACACAACAAAAGTACCATCTTTCCAGTCAGGTATTCCAGAGGGGCATACCAGCCCTAATGGATTTGCCTTTCAATTCAACCTTTTTTACCATCTCTAAAAAGATCTAAACAAAATAGAAGCATTTGTTGTCTGCATTGTACTACACACGTTCTCCAGGAATGGATGTTTCATAGATTGACATTGCTAGAATATTCCCAATCATTGGGCTGGGAATCCATATTAACATTAAACAGTTTAATACAAAACTATAAACTGAATTCACTTTAGTGTATTTTTTCAGTGTTGTGTTGGGTCATTAAGCTTTTAGTTGATAGGCAGTGCCTCCCTTGCCTCGACACCTGGAGGCCAACTTCAGATTCTTTACCGCACAATTAGGGTTGGGAGTCCTCTCCATAGTTCTCTCTCTTTATTCAGCATTTTCTGGAAGAATTTTCTTCACTCAACTTTACTTTTACCATCATTTAAAAGTTAGACATATGTGCTTTATGATTATGGGATTTAGCAGTTCCTGCACTTATTTGGTGCTCTCCGATAGCGGACATAAAGTCAACTGTTTTCTTCTGGGGTTGAGCCCACTGAGGTGTCAATTCTATCCCTCACCATGACTGATTCAAAGGCCAACAAGAGCCTTTTCAAGATGTGTTCCACCAGCAAACTTAAAAACATCTATGTGGAGGACAGGCACCAGGAGTGTCTTTATTGCCTGTACAGGCTCTATCTGGCAGTCATTCTCTAATCAGACTCTCAAGGATGGACACAGGAGATGTGTGGCTTTGCTTGATCAAGGCAATGTGGCCTTAGACGCTGCTTCTGTGAGGAGCTCTGCCTCACTGCATCCCAGCAGGCCCCTGAGCATCCTCCTTCTTCCATGAGGACAAGATCCTAGGATGAGTGTTCCGGTGGGAAAAGGGTGAAGAAAGGGGATTCCAATTGTGCTCTGATAAGACTGAAATGGCTGAAAAAGATCCATTGTCACACAAACCATCCACCTCAATGACAAATTCATTGATGATGCCACCATCCACAAAGTCCTCGATGTCATGCTTGACATCAAGCAATACCACTACAAAACTGTCCAAGAAGCTTAAATTATCGATTACTCTGTCCGCGGCTTCCTCGTCGACAAAACCAAAACATTCCAAGCCTCCTCCATTGACAACCTCATCCACAACCTCATCATCAATCACCACAAAACCCTTGGCTTCCATCCCGTCAATGACCTCATTGATGACCATTCACTCCTCTACAGCCTTGTCTATGCACCTTTCATCAGTGTGCCCACATAAGGCCTCTGCACCGCTCAGGTTGCCTAAACGGTGGCCTAAACAGCACCTGTTCATGCTGCACCTTTATGCTTCACCCATGTTGTAAGTGCCTTCTAATATTCCTCCTGAGTATATCTTCGAGCACAATATTGGTACAGACT
This sequence comes from Ambystoma mexicanum, assembly GCF_040938575.1. Classification (NCBI taxonomy): domain Eukaryota; kingdom Metazoa; phylum Chordata; class Amphibia; order Caudata; family Ambystomatidae; genus Ambystoma; species Ambystoma mexicanum. Next base: position 1,238,619,310 of record NC_090921.1, read on the forward strand.
ATGAGGCCCCGGAAGGAGCTTTTTCTGAGGAAGAGTATGAATTTTCTGGCTTGCCTCTGGCGCAGCCTCTTCCACCCCCAGTTGTTCCCACACCACCCACACATCCAGTGGATCTACCAGGCCCCTCATAACCATGACCTGAGGCACATTACCTATCCATAAACATCTTGTCCACCCTTCAGACCCTTGTGTCTGAACTGCAGATGAGAATTGCCACTGATATTAATCCACTGTATCCAATACCTGCAATGCTGCCCTTGCCTTGATCTCTACACCTACATCAATGCTCTCCTCCACCGGAGGAACAGCAGCCTCAAGACATCTCCTCAGACACTGATTCACACAACCGGACACTGCGTCTACTCATTTCTTCTGTGCTGATGAGTTTGATGATCTTGTGCCAATGGATAGGGAACCGCAAGAGCACTCATCAGAGATTTGCTTCTGGATAAAATAGATGCTTTACTCTATACCATGACTAAAGCTACCACAATCGCACCTCAAAACACTTGTGTACAGGCGTGTTATAAATACCACATCATATCATATCATATCACAATGTTTGACAACCTCCCCACTGAACAAAGAAAGGAAGGATTCCTTTACCAGGGGGAGTTAGAAGTCCAAAAAAATAGTAGTGTCCATTCTGATTCTGGAAACCATATGGGAAGACAGTCTTACATTCACGAGAAACCGTTTTGCTAAAAAATATAGTGCAGGAGAAAATGCCCCCAAATGCCTATGCACCCAACCTAGGCCAGACTCTGCAGTCTCCGCAGCATCCAGGAAGAGATTCCAACACTTCACCGCCATGTGCTGTCCCTCCGGACAAGGTAGGCAGGCTGCCTGATGCTTTCGGCAAGAGGATCATTTGCATGGCTGCTACCATTATCAAGGCCATCAATTCGCTCACCATCCTTGCAAGATATGACCATGCATTGTGATTCAACATCACACCTATCCTCGAATTTCTCCTTGATGATAAGAAACAAGAAGGTTTTTACGCTACTCCAGGAGGGCAAATCATCCTCAGACCATGCCAACTCTTCTGAACAAACCTTTCCGAAGACTATGGGGGTCATTCCGAGGTTGGAGGTAAGGGAAAAACTATGCCGGTAAAGGATTACCGGCATCACTTACCGCTACGGCCTATTCTGACCAACCAGACCGCTATTTACGGAACCGTAAAGTACGATGCAGTAAATAGTGGTCTAGGGTAGCGCGCCGACACACCATGCCGATATTAGCAGCATGCCGTAAACCACAGCTGATCCCAAGTAATGCGGACATGCAAATAACGGCCTCCTGAAGCCCGAAAAGTACCATACCGACATGGAGTAATTACTGGCATCTCTGAGAAGGTGTTAAGAACCCTGAGCAGTGTTTCCAAGAGCCACAGGTGCACACAATCAGCATAGGTGGAGGCAATGGAGTCTGGCACAGCACAAAAGGAGCACACCCACACACCACACCCCCTCCCAAACCAAGATGATACCAATAGTAGTAGCATTACTGGAGCTGGAAGCCCCGCTTGCAAGGCAACAACAACAACAACAACAGCAACAACAACAACCACAGCCCCCCACCACAGAGGATACACAGGAGGAGAAGGAGGGTGAGACAGGCCCAGCATGCCCCACCAGTGCAGCCACCGTTACCATGCTGGCAGCCCCCAATCCCTCGCATCAGAGCCACCCCCTTCAACCTAACACCAGAGCAGATCCACACCCTGTACCGGCTTGACCGTGACACCATCACCACCATAGTGGACCTGATACACGACAACATAGTGAGCCTCATAGAACTACGCACCGCCATCCCCCCTCTACTGAAGGAAGTATCTGTGCTCCACTTCCTTGCCACAGGCACCTACCAGCACACAGTGGGGCACATGCATGGCATATCACAACCCTTATTTTCCCGGACACTGAACCAAGTGCTGGATGCCCTACTCAAGCACACAAGGGACTACATATCCCTACCACGGACTCCCCAGGAGATATTCGATACAAGAGTTTCCTTCCATGCACTGGCAGGCATGCCAAATTGTATAGGTGCCCTTGACTGCACCCACGTGGAGTTGGTGGTCCTGCATGCCATGGAGGTGGCTTATCGCAACCGCAAGCAATACCACTCCATCAACGTGCAGATGGTATGCAATGTGAGCAAGATCATCACACATTGCTGTGCCTGATATCCAGGATCAACTCATGACTCTTTGGTCTTGCGGAACTCCACGCTACCACGCTATATGGACCGACATGCTGGATGACGTGCCTGGCTGCTTGGTGAGTTGCTTGACTGGGCCATGGCAGCGCATCAGTGTTGTGAGTTGGGTGCCTGCATACTCCACCTGGGTGGAAATGTTGACGCCAGTGAACAATGTGCACCTCACCGAACACTGTGCCCCAGAGCCAGTGAAACAGCACATGACTACCAAATCCCACAGTGATGAAGTAAGGCCGACACCTAACACTACATGACTAACAGGTGATCAGGCCACATCCCACAACACATGCACCACTCATCGACGGCCCTCACACACCGTAAGGGCATCTAGCACTATGCACTGCATATGCACTATGTCGCTGCCTCCAGCATATCACCACACCGGAGAGTCATCCCTGGGAGTGCATTGAACTGAGCCTAACAGGGATACCACAGCGTGGTACGAATATGCTACTGACAACAGCCAACACTCCCTACTACCAAATCTCACAGAACACAACACATCAATGATTTCACTCCAACACTGCTGCATGCATATACAATGCACCTGCAACAAGATGTGAGTGCACACCATAACCCATCCTGAGGATGCTACCGACTCCATCATCCCATTGCACAGGACACATGGCGGGGTCAGAAATGGGGCCAATGCATCCAGGGACATGTGTGTATGGGCAGTAATTACCTTCTGCCATGTAAGACCAGTACAGTTGTCCGCCATGAATGTACAAACACTTACCTTCATTCCCCTCTCATGCAGGTGATGGTGGCTATCCCTTGAAGCCGTGGTTCATGACCCCTGTCCGAAACCCACAGAACAGGCATGAGGAGGACTACAATCGTTCCCATACCCGTACATGTGTGGTGATTGAACAGACCTTTGGCCTGTTGAAGGCAAGATTTTGTTGCCTCAGCCGGTTGGGTGGGGCACTTATCTACAGCCATGAGAAGGTGGCCAAGATCACCATGGCATGTGTAATGCTGCACAATATGTGCATCCGTCGGAACGTACCCCTGCCCCCTGACATGGAGCTGCTACCACCTGATGATGATGAAGGGGAGGAGGAGGAAGAAGTGGCAGGACAGCATCATGGTGCCGATGCACAGGAGGGACATGCCGTGCGGCAATCATTGATTGGACAATATTTCTGACACACAAGTCAGCAGAGGGTGTGAAGATGTCAGGACATCGGGCACTGGGTGTGGGGATACATGTACACTATGCACTGTGAAACATTAAATGACACATGCACAATGATGAATGTCCACTCTGTTGTTTTTTTGATGACCAACCGGCGTATTGAATTAGTAGGTTCAAACGTGAAAAACAAACCCTCCACCACCCACCACCCTCCCCTCTCCCCCCACAACTCCCAAACACACCCTCACCCCCCTCCACCACCCCCTCCCCCACAACTCCCAAACACACCCTCACCCCCTCCCCTCACAACTCCCAAACACACCCCCCGTCCCCCACAACTCCCAAACACACCCTCACCCCCCTCCCCCACAACTCCCAAACACACTCTCCCCCTCCTCCCCCTCCAGCTCCCCCTCCCCCACAACAACCCCACACCAGTGCCATAAGGACCACATAGGCCACATGTGTATGCCAGCATTGTCACTGTGCGCTCCCAGAGCCATGGGGGGCCATGTCCTGGCGACGCAATGCACGTTGTGAGCGACGGAGCGGGCTGGTCTGGGTGGAGGAGCATTGAGACGGTGTGTCCTCCTGCTGGGGCTGTCATGCAGGTGGGTGCTGCCTCCAGGGCATCTGCAATCCGGCCAAGGACCTCACAGAGCCGGTTTGTGCTGACTGTGATGACCTCGCCCAGTTCCCTAAGTTCATTCCGCCACTCCTCCCTGGCCTCCCGATTGTCTCGGATGAAGTCATTTATGAGGCCTGTGAGCTGCTGAGAGCGCTCTGCATCAATGGCTGATGTGGCAGATGTGGTTGGACCGCTGGGAATTGGGCTTGCATGTCTTTCAGGTGCTTCGGTAAGGGAAGTGGATACAGGACTGGCAAGTTCCAGTGTAGCTCCTTGCCCTGTAAGCCCTAGTGTATCACTCTCACCGGAGTCACTGTATGACACCTGGGGGTTGGTTTGGGCATCAGGGGCGTGGACAATCTCATCAGTGTCCTCAGTTGCTCCGCATATAGATGAGGGGCTGTCGGGGACATCGAGGGGGCCCGTGACTGCATTCTCCCCAGCCACACTGGACTCCTCAGAGTGCGGCGTGGGGCATGTGTCCTGCGCCAGTGCAGGGTGGGGTAGGGGTATGGGTGGGGTGGGGGTTGTGCACCCTCCATGGGCCAGTGGTGTGGCTTGCGGCGTCTTCCTGCTTGCAGGTAGACGGTGGGCCCTGACTTGGTCCCTGGAGGTACTGGGCCGGTTGCGTGCCTGGTCCTCGCTGTCATGCTCGCTGCCTGTGGAGGTGGAAGAGAGAGACGGCATGAGCAATGATTTGAGAGTCAGCATTTGGACATGCCTACAATATCACAATGGGATTCTAGTGAGTTGTCGCCATTTGAGTGGGGCGGGCAGCTCCCTTTTTTGGTGCTTTTGGCATGATGCTGGTGTTGATGGTCGATATCTGTAATCAGTAAATGGCTCTGGGTCCTGTGCGGTGAGGATGGCAATGGATTGTGTTTTTAAAGATGGTCACCGTGCTCCTTTCCGTTCCTGTGCGATGACGCTGTTTCCGGTTCCGCTATTTAACGGTGACCACTATTGCCACTTTACTCTATGGCGGTAGTGTTATGTCCGGTGCACTTGATGCCGGTAAAGGCTTTTTGGGGCCCTTTTGCGGCATGGCGCTAGGTGCATTACAGCCATGGTGCAAAGCTTGTGCCCGCAAAGTCATAATAGGCCGCTTTTAGCGGTCTATTGCCAGCTCGGACACACTATTTGCACCATGCCGGTAATGACCGGTACTTACCTCCATACTCGGAATGAGGCCCCATGATGGCTCAGTTCTAATCCATAAGTTAAAGTGGGGACCACTTTCATTTTTATAAAAGTGTATGAGTGGAATGCATGAATATTTACACATTATTTTATTTATGATCTTCATCTGAGCTCTGAACCTTTTGATGCTACTTCGTATAGTCTCCCAAAATCACTTGCCATTGTTCTTTTCCCTGTCGAATAGCAGATAAGAGAGGGATAGCACATTATCCATATGTGCAACCTCCAATGACCATGTTGTTCTATTTAGCTTCCTTTTACTTGACAACTCTAAAGTTTTTCGATTTTGCAGCATTTATTTGCAAATTGTTTTTCCAGGCACATTGTTGAAAGGGATCTAATTTTCATGAATTTCCAAATTTGACTGGGAAAGCATTGGTTTGATCCAGTGCTTCCCCTAGGTTCAAAAGGTACAGGTTGAACAGGTGTCTGGGGGGGGGGTGCTAAAATGCAGCCTTCTCTAAGGCCAAGCGCTGCTGTAATTCATCTTGATAAACTGCCCGTCCTGTTCAGCCACACCTTTATTGATGCTTAATTGTGCACCATCATTATGATTTTTAGAAGTTGTAAATTAATGCCTCAATATTTTAACTTCTGTCATAGGAGTGGTCTTCAAACAATGTTGAATGCCACACTGTTAGGCAGGCAACATAAACTGGCAGATTGCCTTTTCTTGCTCCCTTAGAAATATAAAGGACATTAGTAGTCCATTTTGGGTGGTTTGTATCCCTCACCTAAAACCTGTTTGCTGCTTCTTCATTCTACCGACTTCTCTTACCCATTCATCCAGACCTTTCACAACTACAACTGCCAGTATCTTGCTAGGAATGACAAAGAGGGCTATTGGTCAATAGTATGTGGGATCAAACTTGCCGCCCTTCTTGTAAATTAGTATGCATCCCATGATGAATGGATTTTGTTCAACATTATTATGTCCCTGCAGAAAGAGTACAAAATTGCTGCCCATAATGATGGATTTCCCTTTAGGGTCAGATTGGACAGCCCATCTGGACTGGCCGCTCTGGAGTTTTTTTACCTCCCTGATTATTTAGACATCCAAGAATCTTTTGGAGTAGAGGTTATACTAAGTGTCCTCAGGTATACAATTTATGAGACCTGATTGGCTTCTATTATCGGCAGAGTTGATGATCCTCCAGAAGAAGCTAAATTATTTTTGTGCAGATTACCTTTAGCATAATTTCTCTTAGAGTCATTGTAAATGTGTGTTTTTTTACCCAATTTTCGTACTGCTGAATTTAGATCCTTTTTCATTCTAAACACGTATCTCTACTTGGGGTATCCCTTTCTAGGTGTTGATGTTTGACCTCAAATTGCATTTCTTTTCCATAAGACCTATATCAAAAGCATGAATATGGGAAGTTGATCATGATATAGTACTCTTAAAGGGCAATGTGTAATAAAGTAGGTTCAAAATCATATTTATCAACTTCCCAAGATCTTAAATCAAACCCTTACCTATGATATTGAAATAATCTCTGTGGGCTTTTTGTAAACATCCGAATATCTGGACTAGTCCAAATTAGTCTATTAAGTCCTTTGTTTAGTCATATATTTGCCAAATAAGGCTTTGTGTGGAACTTGTGAAGTTCCACATTAACAATTAATGTAAGACGTGCATGGTTGCTTACTTCTGAAAAGGTTACTACTAAGTAGGAGCAAATTCTAAAAAATTTTGCTGCGGAAAAAATCAAATCCATGTAGGCGCTAAGGGGATATCTCCTATAATATTTCCATTTAATATGACTAAATTACATTCATTTTGGAATGTTGCCCACAATGTACAATCCCCCTTTGTTATAAAATACAGCCCCTTAACAGGACTGATAGAATGAGATTGTTTGGGACAATAACAATGAAAATCCCTTCCAAAAAGAATGTTATCACTGTTACCTTCCAGAAACCACTCTAAGAAGATATCATTTAAATCATCCAACATATCCTGTACATCAATTTTTGCTGGATTGCAATACTTATTTATTATTAATAAGGATCCTGCAAAGAGACCCTCCATGCTTTCTAAATTCAGTGCCAGCAAGAAGTGCAAATTGTTTTATAATTCAGTCACCGAAATAGCTAGATTATTTTGCACTGCTGTCAATAGACCACCAAACGGTTTTCCAACTGATCCCTGTTTGGCTGGTTTATAGAAATATATTATAACCTTACATTGGCACACTGGGTCTAGCCAGGTTTTCTGCAATAACATTATTTAAAACTTTGAGGTATCTGTAAAAATTGAAGGGCACACCACCAAGCTTTTATATCCTCTACAGTTCCATGACAATAGTCTGCAGGAATTAATTCTGAAGGTGAGTTGATCCAGAAGTAGTTCAATAGGTTAACAATAAAGCTGATCGGAGCCAAGCCCAATCTTGTGTGGCAGAGTAATCCAAGTTCTGATCCCAGGCTGATTCTGTGGGCAGTTTCCTTGCTTGAACCAGCCATTTTAAGTAAACTGAAGAAGTATAATCTGTATTTTCGAATTTTGGTAAGGTTTTCGGATCTATTGCAAATTATTGAATTTAAAAAATGCCTGATAAAAGGGCTTCTGTTCACTCTGATTTATTTTCTTTATATCATTTCACTCTGTAGTTTTGTAAAGACGTCATTGGTTTTGGCTAGGTTGAGAGTAACATTCAGTCTTTCCTTCCATCTCGAGGCCAGAATTATGAGGTCAATTTATTTTTGCTTCAGTGAGACACTAATTAAATAATCTTACTGAGCTATTTTACAGAACTTTATTATGAAACCCCACTTCATCTTTGATAATATCATATAGCCTCACAAAAGATTGTTGTACTACGGTGAGGGCTACTCCTGGTGCAGAGGCTGTATTGAACTATATTTGTTTGGGGGCAGAGGAAATTGGCAATTCTACCTTGCAGATGTTCTGGTGAGGTAGATTTCCAGTTGTAGGCAAAAATTCACTAGTGGCTCTGCTACTCTGTCGAAAAAAGAGTGGCTTGCTAAACTATGGGCAATCTTCACACACGAGAAGTTAACAGTGATGACCCACAACAAAATGGAATCCTTTTTGTTGGACTGGACCGTGGTTCTCCTGCATGAAGATTGTGATGCACTGAGACTTTAATGCCTTCCCCCTCAATGCCCCGTCTTTTTGACAGAGACAGTGTCTCCACCACTCACGCTGACCTCAGTTGTTGAACCCATTTCGTCAGTCAAGACTCAATGCATGGTCACAATAATTTGATTGTATTTGTCCCCATCATGTAGTTGGGCTTGGTAGTTTTCGGGTGGGGGAGGGATAGGGTAGGGGGTTACTGCTGAGGATGTTATGTGAAATCGCTCAGACTTGTACTGCAATTTCTACTTTGTCTAATTAAAAATGCATAATAAAAGCAAAGTTAAAAAAAAAAAGATTCACTAATGACTTTAAGTAACTCCTGTATATTCTGTTCCGTTATTGTATGGTTGGGACAGAAAGTTTAATTTGGTAACAATAGGTTGTCATCAGGTTTTCTGCTTCCGCTTGAACTCCCTGATGGACCTTAGAAGTTTCGGGGAGATTAGGAAAGTAACTTGTGATTTGCTCCCATACCACGTTCATGGAAGTGCTGTTTGAATGCACTTGGATTTGTGAGGGTAGCCGTCGGCATGTCACACTCTTTAGAGGGTATCCCCCTTTACTTGGCCTAAAAACATCTTCTACACTTACCTCTTCTACATTTACTTTGTCAGACATTTACTTCTTCTTACCTTTACTTCATCTGTATCTTCACATCGACTGACACTGCTTTCCTCTGAGCATTATTGCTCATTATTGCTCATGCCATCTTTGATATCCTGGGTGTTAGTCTTAGCAATGCACATAGATGGTGCGAGTTATGGTTGCTTAGCTTATTATAATGGGGGAATGTGCAGTGGTGTTTGGTTGCACTGTGAAGTATAACATTCTTTTAGTGACATTTTTTTACTGAATGCACATATATATTTATGGCAGGGAAGGAAAAGAAAGGGGATAAACAAGTGATGTCATCATTGACATTTCAGATGACATCTTTCATTGTGTGGGTGTTGGTGTTAGCAGTCCACAGGGGCGGTGGCAGGGTTGGGGGCTTAGTTTACCATAACTGTCGAATTTCAGGGGTTTTTCGGTTTTAATTTGAAGCATAAAGGGGCGGTGGAAAGTATTTTTGTAGTGAAGTGTACAGGTCTTTGTTAGGGCAACTTAACCATAACGTCCCCTCAACAAAGTTTTTTTTAGTGAATTGTACGGGTTTTTAGTAGTACAATTTACATATAAGGTGTACCAAAGGAAAAAATGTCGTACTGCATGGCACAGATATTCAGTAGTGCAACATAACCAACGGGTTTCTTTAGGAAGGGTCGTTTGGTTAACAATATATAGCTTCAGAAGAATGCCACATGAAAATATATAGTGTCGTACAGCACCGTGACATGTCCCAGAAGCAGTACACACTTACCTGAACGAAGTATGCCTGTTGGGCAATGTGAAAATAGATTTTATATTCATGTAGGAACATATACCTTCAACATTTGCCTTAAACAACGCCAACACGTCCTGGTATGCAGCGACTGCGAATGCACTACACATTATATATTGGTAGGGAAAGTTGTACTTATCTGAAAAAGACATCAGATAAATGCAGCCTTCCTCCCTAAGAAACAGCAGCAGTGGTGTAATGCAAAAGCAGAAGAAACTGTGTTGCTATCTAGCACATAACAGATGGAAAAAAATTGTTGCCACACATACAGTCACTCATATTACCGTTTGATGCCTTTTTGCTCCATGCCGGTCGCATATTACCTTATTGCCTGCCGTGACAAAAAATAAAGATACCCGTAAACAAAGTTAATAATGGGTTAACAACGACCTTTCACAGTATAATTGAAAAAAAAATACAACTTGAATACACTTCACGCACTCCTTATTTCTCTGTAAAGTACATAGGTGCAATAGTCTAAATTACGAATGCAGTAACGTGTGCTACTAAAAAGGACGTGTACTTGTTGTAATCCCAGGTGACTTTGGCAGTAAGGATCACAAAACAAAATCCTCTTTCAAGATGGCCACCATAAAAAGGGAAGGCGGTTATTGCATACATAGGCCCTCTTCCCTTTCCATTGTAGGTTGCAAAAAGCACAAGGACGTGGCGTCACACAGAACCTGTAAATAAACATTCAGCGACATACAAGCTAATAAATTACATTTGCAAATAAAACAGAGGAATGATAAAGAACACGTGACCATTTTACAGGTTACAAACTAGATTTATTTAATAACAAACCTGCAGAGACCGTCGGAATAATCGCATAAGCAATGCAATGATTACAATGCTGGTTAGGGAGGCATTGCAAACGTTGAAGATAAGGAGGCCGTTTTTTTTGGGCAAACAAACATTTTGGGGTCTTCGTTGAAGCAGTCGCTTTGTTTCCACAGTTATTTCCCAAAAGTCGTCATGACGTAGAGCCTACAGCACCATAAATGATGTCACGTTGCTCCGAATAACAAGTTCAGCGAACGGACAAAGCAGGCTTACAGTGTCATTCCACATTATTGTTATGGACAGGCAACCGCTCAACAGCAGTTGTATTTGCCGTCCGAAGAAGCACTCACTCGGGATTTGAAGACCATGGCAAGCACAGTACGGCAAAATATACCTAATCGGGAAAAGCTACAAAAAATAAGTGTCAGTAACCAACCTGTACCAAAGAATTTAAAAGATGAAATCGAAACTGTGCAAAGTGGTACACAAAAGTACGTGCTCAAATTTGACATTTTAGTAATATGTTACTAATGTCCAAATGTACCTATAGGTGGAGGTTAGAAACGGCAAGATTTTGCATGCACCGTAAGAGAAAATAAAATGCCAAGTACACAGAAAGACGATACTGTAGGTATGAAACAAAAAAGAGTGGACAAATTAAAAAAAATTACGTCTCGTCATTTCAAAGAAGAGCAAAAAAACATGCAAAGTTATACACAAACCTACGTGGACAAACTAAGCGTTTCAAATTAGGAACATAAATAGTAAAAAAAGGTGGAGTGCAGCCATACCCTGCAAATGAGCAACGTGTGCACTCTGCAACATTACAGGAAAATTGTACAAGGGCAGAAAAATAATACGTTAATTATATTAGCACAATTAGATTGGCAGTTATGTAAAAATGAAGCACGGATTGCTGTACAGTGGGCCAAAGTAAACTTACAAAATATTTACAGCCTCCATTCTTTTTCGGCAAGTCAGTCACGAATGTGTTTGCAGCGAAGAATCTTCCTTGACTGATATGCATGTCACTTACAAACCTTTTAATACATTACCTTATCAATTGCGTTTTTTTTTTACCCTTTCATTCCGTGAATAGCGCACAAGTTTCTCTTGGGCTCAAGGTCAAAAAACAATTGCCCCTTTACTTTCACTCGGATGCGCGGGCGTACTGAGCGGTCAACCAACTCAGAAGGCAAATACATTCTTGCTTTGAAGCAACATAATGAAATCTAATTAAAACAACCTGTACTCCCATACAGCTTCAGAAGCGCTGTTTCAAGCAAACAGTTCAGATGATAGCCTTAGTTCTCAAAACTGTAGAGGCCAATGTGAGGGAAATATTAGTGCAAAACACATTTTAATTCACATGCTATAATTGGTCGTGGTGCAGTGAGCATGAACTTCCATTTAAACGTATCATTTTGCAGAGAAGAAAACTGCACTTTTTCACTTTGTGCTGCCACAGCTCATTGGGCCCCCTGAAATGTCACCTTATGAAATACTATTACTTGATTGTGAGAATTATAATGCTGTCTTGTTTTGGAGCTGTTTCTGGCGGTATCCGCGCACACGAAAACATTAGTAGAAGAGAGGGGGCCACCGAACAAAGGTACCTTACTACGTGCTATTTTGCAAACAATCTGGGAAAGAGCCACATGGTCGTGAGCACAACCTTTTCCCCCGCGTTCAATGTAAGGGGAAAAAAGACGTTTTGAGAACCCCTCCCCCTTATAACTTTCGCCCCCCTGCACCAAACATGACCAAACTTTCCAACCAAAGTCAGAGTAGGCGATATATTTTTCTTCTACAAACTTTGGCAACGGTTAGTCCAAGGGTACGACAGTTATAAGGCAGCCAAAAACAGTTCTTTCTATGGAAACAGCCACTCCACCAAAGCAAAACAGTCAGTAACGTCCCTCTCGAATGTGCTGCAGTGGGTGCCGCCAGGACCTACAGGTTAAGATATATGTCCACATACTTTTGAATGTATATCTGTACAATGGCTTATGCCTCCACCGCTAACAAGGTCGTTACTGGATGCATGGGCTTCGGCCATGCAGCCAACACTGTACAACCTCCCCAGAACCATCTGACATGCTAACCTATAGGACGAGTATATGCACTGCAGTCATATGAAGTGGTGTTTCTGGGCAGGGCCTAATGTTTCACGACAATGATGTATGGGCTACATGCTGCAGCCATGGAAGCAAAACTCTACATCCTCCCCACAATCACCTCAGTGATGTACAGTAGTACGGGTGTATTGATAGGTGTTCTATGCTTCACTTATTCTGGCCAGACACTGCTCTCCTACCTGTTTGTACATAGATATTATTGCAATGTGTTAATGTCCATTGGCTTATAACTCCAGTGCTTATAACTTTCTTGTAGGGTGCATGCCCTTTGGCCATGCACCCAACACTGTACACTCTCCCCTCAACCATGTAAGAGATAATGAATAGTACACGTGTAGCCATGGTCGTGACATGCAGCGGTGGTTGTGGGCAGGCCCTACAGTCTTGGAAATACGGCCATGCATCCAAGACTCTAGGCCCTGTCAACAACCACTGCAGCATGTCACGACCATGGTGGCGTACTAAGGAATAACACACCCATAGGAAACTGTAATGTAATTTGGAAATACACTCAAAATCAATGGTCACTAATGCCACGCGTGTCCTGCAAACATTTTACAATGGCTTATGCCTCCACCGCTAACAAGGTCGTTACTGGGTGCATGGGCTTCGGCCATGCAGCCAACACTGTACACCCTCCCCAGAACAATCTGACATGCTAACATATAGGACGATTGTATGCACTGCAGTAATGTGAAGTGGTGTGTCTGAGCAGGGCCTAGGGTTTTACGCCAATGATGTATGAGCTACGTGCTGCCATGGAAGCAAAACTCTACATCCTGCCCACAATGACCTCAGTGATGTACAGTAGTAGGGGTGTATTGATAGGTGTACTATGCTTCACTTATTCTCGCCAGACACTGCACTCCTACCTGTTTGTATATACATATTATTGCAATGTGTTGATGTGCACTGGCTTATAACCCCAGTGCGTATAACTTTCTTGTTGGGTGCATGGCCTTTGGCCATGCACCCAACACTGTACACTCTCCCCTCAACCATGTAAGCGATAATGAATACTACACGTGTAGCCATGGTCGTGACATGCAGCGGTGGTTGTGGGCAGGGCCTACAGTCTTGGAAATATGGCCTACGGCCATGCATCCAAGACTCTAGGATGTCACGACCATGGTGGTGTACTAAGGAATAACACACCCATAGGAAAATGTAATGTAATTGGGAAATACACTCATAATTAATGGTCACTAACGCCACGCGTGTTCTGCGGACATTTTCAAGGTGTCTGTACACAACACGGACTCAAATAGTACCCTTATTAGATCCTTCATTTTCTGCACATACAAACATCCTGAAGAAGGCGCCAATGCAGGTTATATAGGCTCTGGCCACAACCACTGCAGCATGTCACGACCATGGTGGCGTTCTAGGCAATAACACACCCATAGCAAACTGTAATATAATAGGGAAATGCACTTAAAATGAATGGTCACTAATGCCACACGTGTCCTGCGAACATTTTCAAGGTGCCTGTACACAGCACAAACTCAAATAGTAGCCTTATTAGAACCCTCATTTTCTCCATGTACAAACATCCTGAAGAACATGTCAATGCAGAATATATCATAGACAATTGCCGGCCAAACAAGTACAGTATTTCATCCGTCTCTTACTCTGTGATCCTCCCCACGCACTATAGGAGAGCAAAACAGTTTCGAAAACAGCATTTCCCCTCTGGTAAGTAGCGCGCTGTCTTCGGATCCAAGATGTCGGGCACATCCACACATTCTGACGTACATCACGGCTCACTGTAGGCAATTGGCGCACACGTCGCATGTCCGCGGTGATGACGCCACCCCCCCTGGCCAATTGGTATCATGTCCGCGGAGCAAACAGGGAAATGTGACCCGGAGCGGACATAGATATCACTAATTTATTCAGACATATTTTTTGGTCGCTTTAAAAGAAAGTACTAGACGGATTGTCACCAAATTTACTAAAGCACGCTTTCGGGTCCAAGCCCCTGCCCCTGGCACACATTAGGTGCAAATCCGTCCAGCGGTTTCACCTGTAGCCGTGCGCAAAGTTTTTCTCCCATTCAGTCTATGGGAAAAAAAGACGTTTTGGAATCCCCCTATAACTTTGCCCCCCCTGGCCCAAACATCTACAAACTTTGCTAAGAGTGGCCCATATACTTTTTTTGCAAAGTTTGGTGAGGATTCGTCCAGGGGGAGCAAAGTTATAAGCCGCCCAAAAAGTGCTCTTCCTATGGAAACAGCAACTTAACCATAACGGCCATGTAATATATATATATATATATATATATATATATATATATATATATATATATATATATATATATATATATATATATATATATATATATATATATATATATATATATATATATATATATATATATATATATATCAAAAGTGAAGAAAATGCTGCATACAATTGTGTAGTTCTACCCCAAGTACCTTACAGTTTGGGGATCTGGTGTTGTCTGGTTTGATCTTGAAACATGCTGATGAGGATGCTTGCACCCCACTCATTATGTTGGAGCTTTCATCAGCCTTCGATACAGTAAACCATAATCTCCTATTACTAACGCGATCTGAAATTGCAGGTGTATCCCAGCAGGCAATTGGCTGGGTCGTTCGTTTTGGAAGGAGGACACCCAACAAGTTAAAATCTATGGCTGTTTTTCTGATTTCCTTCCGTTTCCTGTGCAGTACCCCAGGGATCATGCCTGTCTCCTCTACTCTTTAATAAATATATTCGACCCTTGAGGTCCCACTATGGCCTTCAATACCTCTCATATGCCAATGACACACAGCCAACGGACTCCTCACAGAATATCCTGGATTGTATGCTTGAAATCAAAACGTGGATGACCCTTAATAGTTTTGACCTCAATCATTCTAAAACAGAAACAACCATATTTGGCCCTAAGCACACAAGTAAGGATCTCTCTAGGATGATATCTTCCCCTGCCCTGTTTGGTCCTCCAACCTGTTTCATACAAAAAGTCAAGAATCTTGGTTGTTATTGAAAATCCAATCTTGGCTGTGAGGTTCAGGTAGAGGAGATAGTTAAGGCTATCTTGTTTTCGGTTCTGCCTACTACAATCAGCACTGCCCTATATTCTGGGACTTGTAGTCAGCGCATTAGTTCATTCCAAGCTACACTATGCATATTCCACTCTTGCAGGTTTTTCAGAGCAACAGCTGTCCTTTCTTCAGGCCACACACAATGCTGCAGTTAAATTGGCATGTTGTTACCTTAAGCTCTATTTAATCTCCAAACTATGTACATCTCTGCTTTGACTATAAATCAAGCAGATGATTCGAGTTTAGGATCGTATGCCTGTTGGTCTTTAAATGTCTGCATGATCTTGCACCAACCTATCTTTTTGAGAGGATTCATGTGTGTTAGCCAACACACACCTTCTACAATCTACTAACTGACAATTGTTGATTGTTTCTACATCTTGCTTAATGCATCGTGGAGATAGACGTTTTTCTGTTTTATGCCCTCACCTGTGGAATTCTCTTTCGCAAAGCAATTTAGACTCATTTGTTTAACTAACATTTCTCCTATGTTCTTCTTGGTTCTCATCATAAAGCAATTATTCTGTGCCCATACACAGTTTATTCAGTACTCACCTTTTTAACCAAAAGTAAAATGGTCAAAATGTACTGTACTTCATTTCTACCACATTTTGTTTCTACACATGTACATGGTGGGCTTGGGTAAGTATGTAGTAAGGAGGGGTGAGACGGGATGCAGCAAATAATTGGGAACATTAAAATGTGTCCTTTTTACTTTTGGTCAATAAAATGCATTGTTTTAACATAGAACCATTTATTCCGCTTTTATGTGAACTAAAAATAAAAATAAAAATGAGTAGCACTTTAAGGATAACATTAGGTGATTGTATTTTATCGTTGCACATCCTATTTGCCTCTATGAATGTTCATTTCCACAACGCTCCTTTTATGGCCACTCATTAATAGTAAAGCAGCTTTTAGATAATTACTTTGGGTCTCATAACACAGTAGGTGGTAAGGGAAAAACGATGCCGGCATCGCTAACCGCTCCTACCAATTACGACCCGCCTATCTGCTATTAGCGGCACCGCTTCGAAAGGTGCCTCTAATAGCGGCAAGCTTGCGGGCGCGCGTCCCCTCATGTCTGCAATAGTGGCATGGCGGAAATAGAAGTCCATCACAAGACATGCGGACATGCAAATAGTGACATTGAGCAGGCCCAAAAAGCCCATACCGGCATGGCGGAAATATCGGCATCGCAAACCACCCGTTAAGGGCCATGTGCAGTGTTCCCAACTGCCACAGGTGGCCACAATCAGCACAGGTGGAGGCAATGGAGACTGGGCCAGCACAAAAGGAGCACACCACTCCCCTTTCCACACCCATTCACACACCAAAATGATTCCAATGCTAGTAGCATTACATGGGCTGGAGGACATGATTGCATTGCAACAGCAACAACAACAACAACAGGCAGCACAGAGGAGATGTAGGAGGAGGAGGAGGGCGAGACAGGCCCAGCAAGCCCCACCAGTGCAGCTAGTTGTACCACAGAGGCAGCCACCAATCCCCAGGATCAGAGCCAGTCCATTCAACCTAACCCCTGAGCAGATACACACCCTGTACCGTCTGGACCGGGATACCATCACCATCATTGTGTACATGGTACACAACGGCATTGTCAGCCTCATAGACATCCATACTGCCATCCCCCCTCTACTGAAGGTGGTTACTGTGCTCCACTTCCTGGACACAGGCACCTACCAGCATACGGTAGGGCAGATGCATGGCATATCACAACCAGTATTCTCACGCACGCTGAACCAGGTGCTCAATGCCCTCCTGAAGCACACAAGTGAACACATCCCTGCCATGGACTGCCCAGGAGATCTCCAACACCAAAGTTGGCTTCCATTCACTGGCAGGCATCCCAAGTTGCATTGGGGCCATCGACTGTACCCATGTGGAATTGGTGGTCCAACATGCCAATGAGGCAGTCTACCGAAACAGAAAGCAATACCACTCCATCAACGTCCAAATGGTATGTGACTCTAACAAGATAATCACACATTGTTGTGCCCGATATCCCGGATCAACCCATGATTCAATGGACCTGCGGAACTCAACGATACTGCGCTACATGGAGCGACATGCTGGACAACGTTCGTGGCTACTTGGTGAGTAGCAGGGCAAGCACATGGCAGTGTGATGTGGGGTGTGATTGGGGGGGAGAGATGCATACTCCAACTGGGTGTGATTGGGAGGGAGATGCATACTCCAACTGGGTGTGATTGGGGGGGGAGGGATGCATACTCCAACTGGGTGTGATTGGGGGGGAGAGGGATGCATACTCCAACTGGGTGTGATTGGGGGGGAGAGATGCATACTCCAACTGGGTGTGATTGGGGGGGCAGAGATGCATACTCCAACTGGGTGTGATTGGGGGGGAGAGATGCATACTCCAACTGGGTGTGATTGGGGGGGGAGATGCATACTCCAACTGGGTGTGATTGGGGGGGAGAGAAGCATACTCCAACTGGGTGTGATTGGGGGGGGAGAGATGCATACTCCAACTGGGTGTGATTGGGGGGGAGAGATGCATACTCCAACTGGGTGTGATTAGTTGTCAGGATAAACAATGCCCATACAGAATTACACCACTGTCCACCGAGGCAGCCCACACTGGACCTGACACATTAAAACCACATGCAAGTAGTAAGCTGCACAACGGTGAAATGAAGCCATTACCCCAACCATGCCATATCCATCCACATGCACATTGCACATCAGACCATACCCTCTATAAAACAATGCAGCTACATGCAGCCAATATGGACAATGGAAATGTACGCTGAACAGCATCACAATGGAAATGCGACCTTGAGTGCATACAAAGGGATCTCCTGTAGCCATTATACTGACCCACACCTGTGCACCACTACTGAAGTGCCGCATGACAGCATGGGGACATCAACTTCGGAATGGCAGTATACTAGCAGTGTGGTTCAAACGGTGCCAGGACCAAAAGACACGAATGACTTGACCTCACCCAGTACATGGCAATAACTGCGGTAGGCATGCACAGTGCATGTACACTTGCAAGGACTACATCACCTTCCCACATTGCAGTTACGTTGATTACCTCCATGCATGTAGGGATTTGTGGATGACATTCACAATGCTAAGTTGAATTGTGTGATATGAACTGCTTCCACTTGATCTAATCACTTACAGATACCCATTGTTGCACCCATGCAGGACGTGCTGTGCGCCAGCATCTGATAGACCAATATTTCTAATACACATGGATGAAGAGTGTGCAATGGATGTGGGTATTGGGGCACTGGGTTTTGTGGGGAAATGTACACTGTGCTCTGTCCACCAGTAAAGCACACATATACAAAGAAAATTGTCCACTCCTGTGATTCGTCATGTCACCAGTGTGTATTAAGTATAGTAAGTATAAGAAGTGCATAGACCCAACTACACAAACACCCTTTCCCCCCTCCCACCACAACACTCCCAAATACACTTTCCCCCCTCCCCCACAACACTCCCAAAAACACTTTCCCCACTCCCCCCACAACACTTCCAAACATGGCTTGCACATCAGTGCAGCATTGCAGTACACGTGTCAGCAACATCAGGCTGGCCCTAGTTCCCACCCCCTCTGGCACCATTGGGGAGTTGTGAGGTTGTGCGCCGCATAGCCCCCATGGACCTGCGCAGAGGGCTGGTCTGCCTTGAGCTGGCAGAGGAGGAGGTGCTCAGTTGGGTCGGTGCCGGTGGGGTTTTCTGCCTATCCATTGCGTCTGCGATGCGTGTGAGGACCTGTCTCACAGCTGACATTTCCTCGCATATGCGGTTGGTGCAGGCTTCTATGGCGTGTTGATGCCTCTGGAATGTTCCCTGCACTCCTCCCTCACCAGGGCAGCTTCGCCCACATGCTGGCTGACCAGCGCAGTGATGTCCTCCTGGCGCTGTCGGATGTTGGCCATGTCATGGCCTCTGTGTCTGGGTAGTACGGTACCTGCCGCACCTTGTGGCATATGTCCACCATCATGTGATGTCACCGTTGGAATCCAGCACCCTGCCACGGATTCATCCGCAGACTGCTCATGGCTGCTTCCATGTGATGTGGGGCGTGGGCTCGGTTGGTTTGACTGCTGCGGGCTGGGTGTATGGTGTTCAATGGCCATGATACAGGTGTCCTCCACATCGAACATGGGTGACGTGGCAGGTGCCTCACTGATGGAGCTATTAGCGGCAGACAGTGTCCCTTCCGCGGGTGGATCGTGCATGGGGGGAATTGCTGGAGTGGGTGCTGCAATTACGTCTGGCGGACTTTCACGTCTTGGTGACGTGGGTGGCTTTGTGGGTTTGGCCCTCTCCAGGAGTGCAGTCTTTCCAGTGCCCCTCGACGTGCTGGCCATGGTGCCTGCTTCCATTCCCCTGGCCTGTTTCTTGGGAGGTGGGGCCTGCGTTGCAGTGTCCTGCTCCTCACTGTCAGATTGTGAGCCTGTGGGGGACAAAGAGAGGGATAGCATCGGTGATGGGTCAACGTGCTTCATGCAGATGTTGTTGTTCCTGCTGTTCTATGCATTTGAACTTCATGTTTGGCCACACAGGTCGTTAGACAGATGGGTGGGTCATTCATGCATGAGTCTGGGTGACACGTGTCTGGGGTGCTGCATGCATGTGTTTGTGTGGGATGTGCACAGCATATGGGCAGGGTTGTGTGAATGTCTGTTTGATGGCCCCATCCATGAGATGATTTCAGGGTCACATTTGTGTGATTACCTCATGTTTCACAGTGCAGTGTTTTGTGTGGACACTCACCTCCATCTGACAATGACGGCACACCGTGCTCCATTTCGCCTACTCCCTCAATTGATTCGACCCCAATGGTGCTTGCACAGGTCTCCTCCCACTCCTGCAGTTTTATTGGGGATCCTCCACCGCCTCTTGTGCCCATGGCCAGGTTCCGGTTGGCAGCTAGGATACTGCATACATGGAGGCGTAGATCGTCCCACCGCTTGCGTACATCCTTCACAGTGCGGGGGGTGGAGCCCACCGCACTGACTTTACGGGCCACCTCTGCCCAGATCTCCTTCTTCTTGATTATTGTGGGATGCTGCATGTCATTTGAAAACACAACCTCTGCATTGGCAGCAAATTTCTCTGTTAGCATTATTAGTTCTTCATTTGAGAAGCGCTCCTTGCGCTGCCGCGCTGCTCCTTTTTTTATGGCCTTGGGCATTCTCAGTGGTTGTATGGACAATTTTGGCAAGCTGTGGTGTGGCTGCAGGTCCTCGGGGCAGAGGATGACAATGGATTGTGTTTTTAAAGATGGCTGCCGTCCTCTTTCCTGTTCCTGTGTGATGACGCTACTTCCGGTTCCGCTTATTTATGGTCACCGTTATTTGCATTAGAGGTGACCGCTATTAGCGGTCACCTCTAATGCCGTATTATAGGACGGCGGAAGTTCAATCAGCGCTTTCCTAGGTGCCGCTAAGGGACTTTTTTTCGGGGGCTTTAACGGTATGGCGCTATGGTCCTTACCGGCATGGCGCTAAGCTCGTGCCCGCGTACTCGTGATGCCACGCAATTAGCGGGCTGCTTCCTACACGGACACATTATTAGCACCATGCCGGTAATGACCGTTACTTACCGCCTACCGTGTAATGAGGCCCTTTGTCTGCGAATAACTGAAACCACAATTGAATATCAAATGTCAAAAGAGCAAATTGCAAGGAAATCCATTTAAAGTCAGCTGAGCTATGAAATGCACATTAATCTGCTGCAGCTGTCCATAAAGGTGGTTTTAAAACGTACGTGGAGATCCCAAAATAAGGTTCCTTTACATGAATAATGATTCTGGGCATGACAATGGGATGCTCAAATCTTTTCTCACACTGAGTGCAATAAGGAGTAGATAGTTTGCAATTGGAATGAATAAATGACTCACAGACTAAAGTCACAATAACTCAAACATTAAAGGAACATATTGGTATAAGATGCTTAATAAATGTTCTATAGACCTAATTTTACTCCTAATTAAAAAACTATGACTTAGGGCCTCATCACGACCTCGGCGGTAACGCTGGCGGTATTAGCATGGGGGCTATTAGCGCGGGGGCTATTAGCACGACCGCCATAGCCCCTGGCACTGATAGCGCAGGATCACGAGTTGGGCGGACTTGGAAGTCCCCATTCCCCATTGAGCCCATTCGGGAATGCCCCATTCCCGATTGGGCTCAATGGGGAAATTTCGTGCTCATACCGCCGGCGGATTTCCCGCCGGTGGTATGAGCGCAAATTCTCGGCGGATTTCACACCAGCTCAGAGCTGGGTGGAAATCCGCTGAGGCCCTGATTCGGCGGACCCTTAAATCTGGCGGTAATAGCGCTACCGCCGGATTTAAGGGTTACCGCCGAGGTCGTGATGAGGCCCTTAGTCTCCATAAAATAGCTATGGATATTAAAACCTTGAAGGATTCGCTTTCACTTACCGACACACTAGAGCATCTTAAATCTACACTTGAATCTATTCACTACGAATTAGACACTTATTAGAAAGCCATAGAAACAAAGAAGATTAGAAATTCAGATGCAATACAAAAGAATTTGATCAAAAACATCTGGTTCAAATGTAAGAAAATGTTTGAGTAATAGGTCTTCTGATGTTTCTAGTAATGAACTGGAATACATAAATATTCCTTTGATTGAAGATCAATGCTAAGCAGCAAAAGAACTCACCCCCCGTCTTCCCCTAATCATCCTAAAAGAGCCACCACTGATATTGCAGAAAAGCAAGTAATATTTTTGGGGAAAATGACAAACCCAAAGAGTTAAGAAAATAAAATCCACCCGCTAACCACAGACACAGAAAAGTAAACATAATCATTAATATTTCTAATTGTCAATTGACATAATTCTAAATAAGGACTTTATAAGATTTATTCTTTGTTCCTTCCCACACTT
This sequence comes from Ambystoma mexicanum, assembly GCF_040938575.1. Classification (NCBI taxonomy): domain Eukaryota; kingdom Metazoa; phylum Chordata; class Amphibia; order Caudata; family Ambystomatidae; genus Ambystoma; species Ambystoma mexicanum. Next base: position 1,238,641,910 of record NC_090921.1, read on the forward strand.
CAAATTTCTTTCAAGAATAAATTGATTTATTTAGACTGTTGAGGAAAACAATATTGAAATGATTATTTGCCGCACTTGACCAATCATACACTAATAATCACCAACAAGGTGATTATAAAGAATTCAAAACAAAAAGTATTTTCAGTCTCTAAATCCTTCACAAACCATTAGATTTATTCAAACAAAATGTCCTATGTTACGTCAATTGAATTATTCTAAAAAACAGAGATTTAATCGGTCTCGACCAAAATATCTGACTGAAATGCTTGCCTAAGTGTCTAAAACTTGTCTTCAAACAGGCAGATAAAGGAGGAGCAATAGTCCAAATGAACTCGAATATTATGAGGGCTAGTCTGTAAGATAATTGAATGATACAGCTACCTATTTGCAGATTCTCTGTGACCTTACTCATTTAGGAAGCACACTGATTAAGGATATGTTAGATGATGCTGAATTTAAAGGTTGTGTTAATGAAAATACGAAGACTTTCCTTACTAATAAAAACCACGTCATGCCTGTGTTTTATATGCTACCAAAAGTTCATCTGTCTATGTCTCATCCTCCAAGACGACCCATCATAGCTGCTACTAATATTCTTCTGGAATCCATATATATGGATGATATTTTGCATCCTTTTGTACCAGATTCCTGTGCTTTTATTGCAGCAGTTTTCACCGTGGCTGTTTTCACTGTGGCTTTTTGACCCCAGGTGTTTTTTTGGCAATTGTCGTTTAAACAAAAATATGTGAAGTGTGTTTGGGGTTAGTGGGTGATGGGGTGGGGGCTGGTTATAGTTGTGAAGTTGGGGGGTGGACATTAAAAAAGCACCCAGTGTGATAACACCAAAGTGAAAATAGTTGCAATGAAAATTGCTGTGATGAATACACATGAAACCCTTTTGTGCAAAACACAGAGACATACATTCAGGCAATTCAAGACACTACTGACTTCTTAAAAATACTTAATTCACTCAAATTTACAGGCATTGACTTTCTTGTTACAATTGATGTACCAGGTTTCTATACTTTAATACCTGATGGATAAAGACTAGAAGCTGTAGAATGGTTTATAATAAACCACGCTATTGAGTCAGGCAACCCTATCTTTGTATTAACTATCTTGAATCGTATACTAAGTTAAAAAATCTTTTATTTAAAAATCAACACTACCTATACATCTCTAGTACATCCATGTATGCCAGCATTGCCTCTGTGCACTTTTTTAACATCAATATGGTATTAATAACCATATCGCAACCTTAAATTCTATTTTACTGGTGATCGAATGACGACATTCTTCTGATATGACATGGACCTTATGTTGAACTATACCATTTACAAATCACTGTTCAAAACAATACTTTATTGACAATGCTAGTTTCCATCCACCACAGATGTTACAGATTTTGCCTTAAAGGTAATATTTAAGGACTGAAAGAATCAGTTAAGTCTCAGAAAACCTGAAAGTTGAAACTCGAAAATTACATTAGAAATTTGTAACAAGGGGTTATAAAGAATCTTTGTTACTTGACATTAAAAGAGTCTCTACGGTGGAACAGTCCACTTTCTTGCAACCAAAACCACCAAACCATCCTTCCAAACTTGTGTATGTTATGATTTACTCACATCAAAGTCAGACCATTAAGAAGATCATTAATTTGAGTTGAGAGATTTTACAATATGACAATCTGACTTTGCAATTGTTTCTCAATCCTCTGATGGTTGCATACTGGAAACGTACATCACTGATCAAATTGTTAATCAAAGAAGAAAGGAACGTTGGAGATTTCACAAATGTTAAAAAGAAGGGCACATAATCCTGCCTTAATAGCAAAAACTGCAATATTGTAATTGAAGGACCATTTATATGACACGCATACTCTGGGTAATTAATTTCATTGCAAAATTACATTACGGGTGACTCTTCCAATGTGATTTAGGGCCTTAAATGTCATTGCAGCACTTATTATGTTGACATGACTTCTCGCAAAGAATATGATGGACTGAGCACAAAGCCAATATACAATTACACTATTTGGCAATCACTGGTGGCAACCCATTTAATTGAAAATAATTATACAGTTAACAAATGCAATTTATTGTTTTTGAAGTGGTACAATTTCCCTGAAGAGGGGGTATATTAAGTTCCCAATGTGCATTTTTTGGAATTAACAAAATGTCAGCTTTCGTACTGAAAGGCATGAATTAAGAGTGGATTTAGGTTGTTTTATTTAACGTTTTGTGTATTGTATGTATGAACTACAATCGAAATGCATTTTATGTCTTTCTGCATGCCTAACAAACACTTGCAAATCATGATATCGTGTTTTGCAATATGAATGATTTAAAATTGGAGTCACTTTTCTGGGGGATCTGGCCCTGCCTTTCTACGTCCATTGGGTGGGGATGACTGCCTGGGGCCCTCTGGTTCACTCCCAAGACACCAGTGTAACACTGTGCTTGTTGGCTTTGTTGCAGTTCAATATGTACCTCGGTACTATAATCTCCTGATATTCTTTCTATAATGCGAGTATGCTTGTATGCCAATAAACAGATTTTAGAATAAAATTAACGTTAGAGTCACTTTCATTTATCAGTCCATAAGTGGATTTGTTCAATTGATTGATTAAAATCAGTACGGTTTACAACTGACGTGGCTCCAGAATATCTTGCTATTGCTATAGCCAGCTAGTCACAATCTTTTGAAATAGTCTCAAGTTAACATCGTATTGTAACTGCAGGATTGTGCAGGTTTAACTGACTAGATAGTAGCATACACACTACGCAGGAAAATTTAGTGTATCCCTATTAGTTTAGTTTATTATTTGATAATGCGCTCCAAACCCAAGGGTAGCCGGGCGCAGCAGTTACAAGAATACTTGAGCTTAGTCACATACAATAATGCATAAAGAAGATACAGTACAAGTGTTGTTACCAATTTAACAAGCAGGTAAGAAGGTACAGGCTGAGAGGGGCTCCTATGCAACAAGGGAGTCGGATCAGGGATCAGAAATATCATAGTAGTTATTCACAGTGGTTAGTCAGTGGTAAATCCAGGCCAAGAGAATTAGTGGTTAGTTGTCCGTGGCGTCTAAAGCTCGAGTATGGTAGATTAGCTCTCAATGCAGAGGGAAGGGCGTTCCATGCACAGGCAGCTTTCACAGGGAAACTGCCTCCACCCGTTTTTTTGTTTAAATTTGGGAATTTCAAGTAAGAGGTGGTTAGATGCTCTAGTGTGGTATGTAAAAAATGTTCTGGTTAGTCTAGCCGAGATGTATGGAGGTGCGGTGTTGTTCAGTCCTTTATGGGTGAGGGATAGTGTTTTGAGGAGGACTCTATCGCTGATTTTTAACCAGTGATGATCTTTGCTAGTGTTGGAAATGTGTGCTCTGCGGGGTATGTCCAAAGCTGCTCTAAGGGCATTATTTTGTAGAGTTTGCATTTTGTTTATGATAGATTTGCTAGCGCCCGAATAGAGGGCGTAACAGTAGTCTAATTTAGAGATTACTAGGGCGGCACAAAGTATAGTACTGATGGTTGTCTTTGATCCATGGGTGAACAACCATGATGGTAAGCCTTGAAAACAAGTTAACGGTTATCAAATATAAACACTTAACATTAGGCATTTTTAATATAACTTACTAATTACTGATGTTTTTTCTATGATTTCATTAATTCAATCTTTTTAGCTGGTATGCAAGTTGCTCTCCGATATTGAGCTATGATTAAATTGCCCATACATATTTTACCAAATTCTTTGATGTTTGGTTTTTGAATTTTGAAATTGATACTCCTATTTGTTTTTTTACTTCAGTACCTTAATATACTGGACCACTTGTGAGGTGATCGAATATTTAGTGACTTTAACATATGTGAATTGAGCTTTATTACGATTTATATACCGCATAACTGCATTTCTGGACACAGGTCAGTATTTAATATTTTTCTTTTTGTAAATGACACTTTATTGGACATACTACAATAGAAAATAAAGTAATTGACTATTGTACTCATTTTTTAGATAACTAAAGATGGAAGGTTCCAATTCTCCTGTTGAAGGGTTTTCCTGAAACGTGCAGCGAGTGAAGTATTGCAGGAAACCACACATGAAGGAATTTTGCCTTGAAGATGGATTCAATCATACTAATTTGACTATATTGCTGGAGAAAATTCTGTTTGTTGTTTATCAATTATTTATAGTGATGAAACCTTTTTCTTACACGCTATTATCAAAATTGTTGATTTTAAACTAAGATTAATTTTAATTCCTGTGTGGAATTCAATACCGGGCACTGGATTGACTGGCCTTTTTCCTCACTAATCGCCCTTTCCATTTGCAATCGGGCCCTTTCTCCTCCACCACCACACTTTCTACATGTGGCATCCCCCAGGGCTCTATCCTAATGCCATAGCACCTCGGGTTCATCTTCAACTCTGCTCTCTCCTTCATCTCTCACACCATGAACCTCACCAAGAAGGTTCACTTCCATCTCCACCTCCTCAGAGGTATTCTCCCTTTCGTCGCCTTTCCTCAGAAGCTCAACGTCTCCAGAGATCTGGTCCTCCCTATGCTGGACTACTGCAGGAGACTCTTTCTCAATTTCCCTCTTTCCTCCCTTTGCCTCCTCCAGCTAATCCAGAACAGGGCTGCAAGACGTATCCTTCACCTAAAGCCCAGGGACCGCATCTCCCCAGCCCTAAAATCTCTCCACTGGCTCCCTGTGGCTGCAAGGATCAAATTCAAGACCCTTTGCATCATCCACAAGGTTTTCTGGGGCCTGGGACCACACTATCTCCAACTTTCCCTCCCTAAATACACCCCTGCTAGAGCCCTCCACTCCTCTAACTCCAACTCTTTGATTGTCAAACGCTTCTCAAAGCAGTGAGTGGGGGGCAGGCCTCTTTCCTTGGCTGGTGCCTCCCTTTTGAACAAACTCCTTGACCCTCTCAGACTTGAGCCGGACCTCCTTAAGTTCCGGAAACTGCTAAGAACTCTGACTGTCTCCACCTCTTTCACTTCCCTGCTAATCACCCCACTGCTGCTGAGACTGGTGGCCTGGGCCTCATGAATCTAACAGGATACCAGGCCTTCTACACAGTTGTTAGGGAGAATTATCATTCCAAGGCTAATTTCCCTCACCTAGTGAGTCCCCCAGCAGCTTTGCTGGATTTCTGGAGTTTATTTTTTCCACTTGGTAAGAGTGTGAGCCTTTCTCCCACTCTTACCAGTGTTTTGCCATGTGTATTTCTATTGTTTATGTGATCTTGGGCTCTGGAGCACACCACTCCATGAGCCCCATTTTTGTGTGTGTTACACAGCACCTTCAGTGCAGTAGCACTGGGTCGTCTTTGAGACTTCCCTCTGACTCCATTTTCTGAGGCCGAATACCGTCCCCTAGAAATAGGTAAAGTTGCCATTAACTTTACATAGTCATGTTAAAACTACAGACCCAGTGCACCCCATCTTATGTGGAGTACTGAAAAGGGTTAATTACTATCATTTTTTTGTCTGTGCCTCTCTGAGCTTGGTTTGGCTATTTTAATATTTAGACTTGGCTGGCGGCATTGGTATCTACCCTAACTTTTCTACTGCGATTATATTATATAAACGTGGTATTATTCCAGGCTATTACAGTAGCCTCGAACATAAACCGCTTGACCAAATGTTCTTTCTTTTGGCTCTGGTGGGGTTTATTCACCATTTCTTTTTGATAAAGTCCTTTATGGGTTTTACTTTGCGCGCCAAACCAGGTTTGCCTTTTTTGTTCACCGTCTTTTGGCGGGCTTCTGCACAGAAGCCCTCCTCTTGGCACCTGGGTGTCTAGGTGGGCTCAATGTGAGGGAGGGGTGTAGTCACCCCCTGCACAGGGTATCCTAGGAAACCCAAGTCACACTTTGCCATGATTTGCTGAGGTGGTTGTCCGGGTCTTCTTCCCTTCAGCCTGGTGGGGTCAACCAGCTCATCTTCCACAGCCAGAGGATCCTCTTTGTGGTCGAAATCGCTGCACACTGCTGTAGTGGTCTGGATAGCCATCTGAAGAGCCTGTCCTGTTTTTAAAGGAGCGCACCTTTTATTCACCGTCGCTGCTGCTGGCCTCATCCCTGGGTAGTGCAACTCACTCCAGACATCCTCCTTCTTGTCCCCACGAGTGAAGCTCCAGGAACTGTGAGTTTGCGGGAAACTACCAGGAAAAACTGCCGTGGCACCAGCTTCTTCAAAGAATAAGGTACTGTGTCTGACTTCGAGGAACTAGGGTGAAGCCTTTACTCCTCATCCAGGGCTCGTCCTTGTCTTTTCTCCTTCTTATAACTTTTGCTTCCTCGTTTAACAATATCCAAGTACTCCTGGCATCATTGAATCATTGAATCTTGAACTATCTGACTGTGTGATCCTCGACAACAGGAACCCTGTTCCACCTAACACTGGCGCATGCCTATTGACTTTTATTTTTGGGTTAGAAAGTGTTCTCTGATTCTGTCTTCCTTGACAAAAGTATTGCTGATGATTTTTGCCCCCAACTCTCTTTGGTTAACTCAGGTGCTAAGTGTGGTTTTACCCCGGTAACATTTCTTCCCGCGGATACGTGTATCTTCAGTAAGACCGAACTGTCATTACTGTAAAGTGATTGCTCTTGTATTCCCGGTAACTTCTTTTGTTTCGCAACACCGGTCCAAAAAATCATAAGGTACTTACCTTAAGTAGTTTCATCCAAAGTGAATTGGTAGTGTGTAGTGTATTTTTCGTGTGGTTTTAATTTAATAGAGGTGAAGTTTTTTTCAAACAGATGGTTGAAAATAAATGTACTTTTACTTTTTAACCAAAAACCTTGAGTCAGTGTTTGCTTGAGCCACAGTAATTGTGGTCCTTTGTGTAATCTTTACTACTGCTCATTTGCTCTTGAGATAAGTCTGGCTGCTCCGCTACTGCTACCACTTTAACAGTGTAGTACAGGCTTGTACCAAAGGTGAACTTGTATTGCCACTTGTAGTCTTAATTGTGTGTAGTGGTCCCTAAGGGCACTGCACAGGATTCTGCCTAACACTGGTGTACAGCTGTGGGATTTTTAAGTATGGGATTATTAAGTTAACACTTTCCTTTTACCGTAAAATACACAGGGCAGTCTCTACCTGGCTGACTCAAAGGAGATAGATCCTAAGAAGTTAGCTAAGGCTGCTGACTGGTGGCTTGCCAACAGGGCTACTCACAAGGATTCTGGGGTCACTCAGAAAAAGGATGAGGGAAAGCAGTCAAAGAAAGACAACAAAGAAAATTCCAATAATTCCAATCCAAAAGAGGGCCACAAACATAACCAGGGTAAGCCACAAGGGAAACCAAATCAGGCTAGTGTACCATCTGATCCCAAACCAGATGGAGGTCAGAACATACCCCCATTCATTAAAGCATTTGGAAAATGTTTTGCTGTGGGTCAACTGACCATGTGAAAGGGGATCCCAGATGTAAGGGTAAACCTTCAGGGGTCACACTGTCTCCTTAGCCTTCTCCCAGGTGGATGAAGTACCTATAGCCAGTGGAAACATGCAGTTACTAGCTGAGGAGCCCATGAGATTCTCAGCTAGTGTTTCTTTAGTGTCCTTGGGTCTTTGGGACTAACATAATTTAGAAGTCTATAACTCAATCCCAGATAATACTAAAGAGTATTATAAAGATAGTGTTCTTGTGAATGGTCAGGAAACCCCTGCCATCAGAGACACTGGAGCCAGCATAACTGTGGTTGATGAATGTATTTTCAAGGTGGAGGATGTTGCTAAGGCACCCAAACACCTAACCAAGTTAGCTGGAGGCCCTGTGCAAATGGTTCCCCAGTTACCAGCTCTCATCCAGTGTAATGACATGACTGTCAGAATACCTGTAAGTGTGCAAAATAACGTACATGGGAGGGTCCTGTTGGGTAATGACCTCAAAACTCTTGGAGTGGTGTCTAGTACCCCCAGGCCCTCCAGCAAAAGGAAGCAGGAGCTCACAAGGTCTGCTAGGGAGAGAACCTTGAGAGGCACTCCTGGGGAATTGATAGAAGAAGCTATCACCCCAACTCCACAGGACTTACTTACTGCCATTGCAGGACAGAAAGAGACAAAGGGGACACCCCAGTCTGCCAGCAAGAAACCAGCAAGCACCCCTGTGCCCAGATGGACATCACCAAGACTGTTCAAAGTCACATCTGTGACTCCTCCACCAGCTGAGGCTGAGTGTGAGGTTCAACCCTATATGGTTCAACTAGATACTGAGGAATCATATCTAGAAGAAGATCTTACTCTGGTGGGAGATCTTGACCCTGTTGAACATCCTGAGCTGCAGTCTTTACTGGCAGAAGGTGGACCCAACAGGGCAGACTTCAGCAGAGGACAAAGAGAGTGTCCTACTCTTGAAGGTCTTCGCCTAGAGGCAGCTTCTCAGCTCGATGGGAAAGAGCCTGGAAAGTATAGGTTGCACTGGGAAGATGGCCTCTTCTACAGTGAACCAACTGAGTTAACCCCTGGAGACTGCAAAAGACTTGTAGTACCGCTAGTGAACCAACTCCAGCTCCTACAGTTAGCCCGCGAGATACCTTTGGCTGGTCACTTAAGTTTTACTTTTACTGGCCTAAGATGGGTTCAGAAGTAGACAAATTCTATAGGAGCTGTCACACTTGCCAAACCTCTGGCAAGAGTGGAGCCAAGAATGTGGCACCCCTGGTGCCTCTACCAGTGGTGGGAGTTCCTTTTGTGAGGGCTGGGATTGACATTGTTGGTCCTCTTGACCTTCCCACATCTTCAGGTAACAGGTTTATCCTGGTTGTAGTAGACCATGGTACTAGGTACCCTGAAGCAATACCTATGAGGACTGTTACGGCTCAGGCTGTGGCTAAGGCCCTACTTGGTATTTTTACCAGAGTAGGTTTTACTAAGGAGGTGATATCTGACAGGGGATCTAATTGTATGTCCCATAACATGCAAGCCATGTGGAAAACCTGTGGAGTCACCTACAAGTTCTCAACTGCCTACCAATGGATTGGTGGAGAGGTCTAACAGAACTATGAAGAGCATGATAGGTGCTTTAGAAGAACCCCTTAAATGAAAGTAGAACCTTCTACTGCCATGCCTTTTCTTTGCATATAGAGAAGTCCCTCAGGAGGGAGTAGGTTACAGTCCCTTTGAACTTCTCTATGGCCATCCAGTCAGAGGTCAATTGGCCCTGATCAAGGAGGGGTTGGAGAGTGCTCCTTCCCCCAAGCCAGTCAGAGTGACTGACTATGTGATAGGTCTCTGGAGGAGAATGTCACACATGATGGCAGAGGCAAGTGATAACTTGAGGGCTGGTCAAGCTCTGGTCAAGCATTGGCATGACCAGAAGGCTAACATGGTTGAGTTTACTCAAGACCAGCTTGTTCTTGTTATGGTACCTACAAGGCAGAGGGCCTTACAGGACAAATGGATAGGACCCTTCAAAGTTGTGGGTAAACTTGGAGAGGTGAACTATCTGGTGGATTTAGGCAATCCTAAGGAGGCTCCTTGAGTCTTTCACACCAACCGTTTAAAGGCTTATGTTTCTAGACCTAACATAGGAGCATTGCTCCTGGCTTCAGCTCAGGAGGAGGAGGAGAGTGAACCTCTACCTGACCTCCTCAGAGGCTTACATTTAGATGAGCAAGTGGAAGGAGTTAATCTCTCTTCCAGTCTTACATCTGACCTGCAGGGTGAGTGCAAATTACTGTTAAATCAGTTTGCCTCCCTGTTCTCGCTCTCACCAGGTTTGACCCTTGGGGACAGCATGATATCCTCACTGGTAACTGTTTGCCTGTGAAAAGCAGGGGGTACAGAATGTCAGACAATGTAAGAACCCATATAAGGAATGAGGTCAACAAGATTCTTGATCTCGGGATTATAGAACCCTCTACTAGTCCATGGTCTAGCCCAGTTGTGCTTGTACCAAATGCAGGATCCAAGGAGTTGAGATTCTGCGTGGACTATAGAGCTCTAAATGCAGTCACCAAGACTGATGCCCATCCTTTGCCTAGGACAGATGAGCTGGTGGACAAACTTGGTGCAGCCAAGTACCTCAGCACATTTGGCCTAACGTCAGGCTATTGGCAAATAGCCCTGACAGACCATGCCAAGGAGAAAAATGCATTCTCCATCCCAGCTGGCCCCTACCAATTCAAGGTAATGCCTTTTGGATTAAAGAATGCACCTGCTACATTTCAGAGGATGGTCAATCAAGTTCTGAATGGGATGGAGGACTTCTGCATGGCATACTTGGATGACATTGCAGTGTTCAGCCCTACATGGAAAGAACATATTGATCAGCTAGGTCAAGGTTTTGCAGACTCTTGAACAGGCCCATCTGACCATAAAGGCAAGTAAATGCAAAACTGGTCAGAGCACAGTGGTCTTCCTTGGACATGAGGTAGGAGGGGGTGAAATAAGGCCATTGCCTAGCAAAGTACAAGAGGTGCACAACTGGGCCAACCCTACTACTCAAACCCAAATGAGAGCCTTCTTAGGTCTCACTGGGTATTACATGAACATCATAGAGAACTATGGGACCATAGCTTCTCCCTTGAATGTCATCTCCTCTCCCAAATTCCCCAAAAAGGTCAGGTGGTGTTAGGCAGAAACCTGTGCAGTTCCCTTAGGGACCACTGCAAAAGGCTTAAGAATACAGGTGTTGGCAGTAAACCCAATTGGTAGCATTCTGTACCACCCAGATTTACCTGGTAGCTGTGGCTGAGCAGCCAGACTTCTCTCAAGAAGAGTTAGACAGTATATAGAGTATGCAAGATAGGTACCAAAATACAGTAGCACAAGCAAACACTGACCAGAGCTTTGGTATCAAAGTATATAATTATTTATTTAAAGACACACTTAGAAACACTCCAGCACTATTATTGTAAGCAAGTTCAAAACACAGTCACTATTAATATATATACATCCCTTATTCCTTATTAGACAAGTCTTAGTTAACACCACTTATTTTCAGCCAGAGGTGAGCGCTTCACTAAAGATGGCACTCCAATAAGTTATCAAAAAAGGGAGGGAAAACGCAGAAATTAGAAAAGCACACAACACAATACTTTAGAAGCACTTAGCAAGGCAGGAAAGTCAAAGTCTACTTGTGAGCAAAAAGTTCCGAGGCCCGGCTCCCTCTTAGAGAGAGTAGAACACCAATGCACCCAAGATCACACAGTTTAAAAGGCTTGAAAAGTCTTGCAGAGAGTTTAAAAAGGAATTAGTTCAGCTCAGAAAAGTTCAGTTAGCCAGCCTAAGGCCAACCCAAGTGGTAAAATGAGGATTTACGAGACACCCCACACAGACTGTTGCGAGGGAGGCCAGGCGGACACAATACCTTAAAAGTAGAGAGAATCCTCCAGCGGGGGCAGTTGTTCCTGGCAGTGGGTGCAAGTCACGGCGTTGTCCAGAGGAAGAGTAGATCTCGACGTGGAGGAAAGCTGAAGGTTGTTGCACTGCCAGGGAAGAAACCAGCCACAGAATTCTCAGGTTAAAAGGTACTAACCTTTTCATTTGCGGTAGTGGTAAACATGGTATCCCGGTTGCCGGGATGCTTGGCACAGGCAAGGCAGCCACAAGATGATCCGGGAAGGCGAAAAGGCGGGCAAACTGGTTATCCCCACCAGTCAAAGGAAGAAGACTCTTCGGGATGGAGATCTCCTCTGTCGTTGGAAGAAGTGGTGAGTCGGTTCAGCAGGGCTCCACCGGTGGTGTCGTCATTGCAGGTCGGCTCAGCTTCTCCCTCTTTGGATTCTTTGGTCCTGTGGTGACATCTGAAGTCCCAGTCCCCAAAGCCCTGCTTTTATGCAGAAAACCCCCATTGATCAGTCCTAGCTGTCCCACAAACATGCTAAGTGGTGAGCCAGGCGGCTCACCACTGGGCCAATCACACAAGAGTGCGACTTGAGTTGCCGAGGCAACTCAGTCCAGGGTGCCTAAGCCCCCCTCCCACACATCCTGTATACCCAGACAGAGTGGCACCACTTTTGGAGGCTTCTGTGAAGAAGCCCGCCAAAAAGTGGAACAAAGGGCTCGACTTGGGTTGGAGTTACAGAGGCGAACACAAACGCCATTTTAAAACCGATTCCTGGCGAAAAGACCCAACCTGGGAATAAATATTAAATAAGTAACCCGGTGGTATCTTTAACATTGCACCAAAAGGTGGTGCGTTTAAAATTAATGGGAAAATCCCATAGTAGATATTCTTAAGGAATATTTCACGTGGTAACCACTGCCACCAGCCAGAAACTCGACGAGGGGGGACTGCACGGTGCCCCCTCGAAAAATAGACCGCGGGGCAATCTAATTACCCCTACCAGTACTTCCACAATATGAGGGTTTGTACTGGTTCTGTTCCCAATTTAAGACCAGTAAAATCAATGGTGACTTTACATGCCCTGGGAGACAGTAGTCAGTCCCAGGGTATGGAGTCTATGTTTGGGGGTCACAATGACACCCCTGTGTTACTGCACTGAGGGTGCTGTGTAACACACTTACCAAAAACCACATGAAACCCTATGGAGTTAAAGACCCCATAGCCCATAAAACACATTTCAAAGTCAAAGGATATCTCAAATGATGTCAAAGAGTGGGAGAAAAAAGAGTCTCACTCTTAGCAGGAGAAAAAAATAAACCCCAAAAATCCAGCAAAGCTGCTGGGGGACTCACTAAGTTTGGGAAATTAGCCTTAACGGAGAATTCTCCCTAACAGGTGGAATGAGGAGTTCAATCAAGCCTTTGAAGGTCTAAAGAAAGTCCTTTGTCAAACACCAGTCCTAAGAGTTCCTGACTACCACCAACCCTTCATTGTACAAACCGATGCTTCTAATGTAGGTATAGGTGCAGTCCTTAGTCAACTGGATGAGAAAGGTAGGGAACACCCTATTTGGTTCATCAGCAGGAAGTTAAAGGATCCTGAGACAAGGTGGGCAACAATACAACATGAATGTTTTCTATTGTGCGGTCACTGAAGAGGTTTAGACCATACTTGTATGGATCTACCTTCATTATTCAGACTGACCACCAACCCCTGAGATGGCTGATGCAAATGAAAGGGGAAAACCCCAAACTACTCAGATGGTCAATCTGCCTGCAAGGATTTGATTTTACCATTGAGCACAGAGCAGGAAGTCACCACCAAAATGCTGATGGGCTCTCTATGATGTTTGTAACCGACTAGAGGTATGAGGTCCATCCAGGAGTGGATTAAATCCTCCTGTCCCTTAGTCTGAGGGGGGGGCAATGTTAGGGAGAATTCTTATTCTAAGGCTAATTTCCCTCACCTAGCCAGTCCCCCAGCAGCTTTGCTGGATTTCTGGAGTTTATTTTTTCCACTTGGTAAGAGTGTCAGCCTTTTTCCCCACTCTTACCAGTGTTTTGCCATGTGTATTTCTACTGTTTGTGTGATCTTGGGCTCTGGAGCACACCACTCCATGAGCCCCATTTTTGTTTGTGTTACACAGCACCTTCAATGCAGTAGTACAGGGTCGTCTTTGAGATTTCCCTTTGACTCCATTTTCTGGGGCTGACTACCGTCCCCCAGAAATAGGTAAAGTTGCCATTAACTTTACATAGTCACGTTAAAACTACAGACCCAGTGCACCCCATTTTACATGGAGTACTGAAAAGGGTTAATTACTTTTTTTGTCTGTGCCTCTCTGAGCTTTGTTTGGCTCTTTTAACATTTAGACTTGGCTGGTGGCATTGGTATCTACCCTAACTTTTTTTTCTACCACGATTATATATAAACGTGGTATTTTTCCAGGCTATTATAGTAGCCTCGAACATAATGTTCTTTCTTTTGGCTCCAGACGGGTTTCTTCACCATTTCTTTTTGTTAAAGTCCTTCTTGGGTTTTACTTTGCGCGGCAAACACGGTTTGCCTACTTTGTTCACCGTCTTTTGGCAGGCTTCTGCACAGAAGCCCTCCACTTGGCGCCTGGGTGTGTAGGTGGGCTGAATGTGAGGGAGGGGTGTAGTCACCCCATGCACAGGGTATCCTGTGAAACCCAAGTCACACTTTGCCATGATTGGCTGAGGTGGTTGTCCCGGCCGGACAACCCCCCTAATGCGTGATTGACAGCCAGGCTGTGGGAATGGGGGATTTCCGCATAAAAGGCAAGACTCTTGGGCTGGAAGTCAGAGAGTCGCCACTGGAACTGCAAGGAACCAAAGAGAAGCGGAGAAGAAGACGGCTGCTGCAACTACCCTGTCCCGGTGAAGCCCTGCTGCAGTCCTGAGCTATCTACCCTTCAACGACCAGAGAAGATCCAGTCCGGAGTCTTCTTCCCTTGAGCCTGGTGGGGTCAACCAGCTCATCTTCCACAGCCAGAGGATCCTCTTTGTGGTCGAAATCGCGGCACACTGCTGTAGTGGTCCGGAAAGCCATCTGAAGAGCCTCTCCTGTTTTTAAAGGAGCACACCTTGCTGGCCTCATCCCTGGGTATTGCAACTCACTCCAGATGTCCTCCTTCTTGTCCCCACGAGTGAAGCTCCAGGAACTGTGAGTTTGCGGGAACTACCAGGAACAACTGCCGTGGCACCAGCTTCTTCAAAGAATAAGGTACTGTGTCCGACTTCACGGAACTAGGGTGAACCCTTTACTCCTCATCCAAGGCTTGTCCTTGTCTTTTCTCCTTCTTATAACTTTTGCTTCCTCTTTTAACAATATCCAAGGATCATTGAATTTTGAACTATCTAACTGTTTGATCCTCGACAACAGGAACCCTGTTCCACCTAACACTGTCGCAGGCCGATTGACTTTTATCTTTGGGTTAGAAAGTGTTCTCTGATTCTGTCTGCCTTGACAAAAGTTTTGTTGATGATTTTTGCCCCCAACTCTCTTTGGTTAACTCAGGTGCTAGGTGTGGTTTAATCCCGGTAACATTTCTTCCTTCGGATACGCGTATCTTTAGTAAGACCGAACTGTCATTACTGTCAAAAAGTGATTGCTTATGTATTCCCGTTAACGTCTTTTGTTTTGCAACACCTGTCCAAAAAATCATAAGGTACATACCTTGACTTGTTTCATCCAAAGTGAATTGGTAGTGTGTAGTGTATTTTTCGTGTGGTTTTAATTTAATAGAGGTGAAGTGTTTTGCAAACAGATGGTCAACAATAAATGTACTTTTACTTTTTAACCAAAAACCTTGAGTCAGTGTTTGCTTGAGCCACAGTAATTGTGGTCCTTGGTGTAATCTCTACTACTGCTCATTTGCTCTTGAGATAAGTCTGGCTGCTCCGTTACTGCTACCACTTTAACAGTGTAGTACAGGCTTGTACCAAAGGTGAACTTGTATTGCCACTTGTAGTCTTAATTGTGTGTAGTGGTCCCTAAGGGCACTGCACAGGATTCTGCCTAACAACAGTCGATACCAGCACCCCTCCCCCCAACTGCACTGCCCCTGCGGACCCCTGCTTGGCGGCTCTACTTCCCACCCTTGGGGGTCGCCCACACCAGCACTTAGTACTTAGTCTGAGGCATCCTCCTTTGGCTCCCTTTGGCACTATCCTCCCAGGTCCCCCACCAGCACTTGTCCATTCCTTTCCCCTTCACCCATCCCTATCTCCTGCACTTTTCACTGCACTTGCACATCCAAATACCACAAGGCCTAGTAGGACCATGACTGTATAATTACGATTTTACAAATGCTTTTTTTTCTTCTCTCCCCTGTTCCCCTCCTATTTAGCCTCGTTGCACTTTGAAACAAAATTCTGCTGTATAAGCGCCTTACAAATGCTCAATAAAATAAAACTAGAAAATAAATATAATCTTTACCCTTTTTTCTTAACTTTGACCAAATTAATCAAAACTGATATTTCTATTTAAAATTAATTTGCGTTTAAAAAAAAATCACAATTGTTTTGTAATTTTGTGAATATCAATCCAAAGTTATATTATACAGGAAGTGAGTGCTACTCAGTTTCTACAAGTGATTCCTGTAGGTCTTTTTTCTTTCGTGTTTTAGATATTGTGAACTCTGGTCCCAATATCATTTTTAAGTTTTCATCAGATTATTCAATGAATAGTTGGATGCAGTGTTTCTTATTCTTTTCATATCATTTAATTCTGGCCTATTAGGACGAGCACCTTAAACCTTTGTCTTTTTCCAAAATTGATAGTCTTTTTGATAAGAGCAGAAACCATGGCCTTTTCTTTGTAAGAAGCCACTAAAATGTTATCATTAAAATTAAAACAGCACAACACAACAGAAGACAGCCACAAATGAGAAACCAGACAATTGGAATATCTAATTCACATAGAGATGAGTAAAAAACGACATGCCTCTACTTTAGCCCTGTATTATAATGCCCACAGGATTCCAAGAGGCCTAAGAGAATCTGCGAAGCCAACTATGTGTAAAGAAAGCCCAATTCTTCTTAATTGTCCAATACATTGTCATTTACAAAAAGATAAACATCAAATTCGCACTTGTTTTTCATTTGTAACCATGCTTTATACCAACATCTGGCTTATTTTGCTTCAAAATGAGGATGGGTGACAGACATCTTCTGTTGCCAGCTTTCTCGATCATTGTTCTGCAACTTTTATGGGTGTGCTTTACTATTTTCAGGCACACTGAAACACTCTTTTATAATTCACCACTGCACACAGGTGTTTATGCCTGTCAAAGGCAATTCTTTTTTTCTGGAATGCGTTACCAAGAGCTTTCTCCATGGGATAATCACTGAACCCAGGAAATTACACGTGCTTTCCTGTAGAGGTCTCACTATGACACTTGGAAGTTCCAAATTTAGTTCCAAGTTGTCAATCGTTCTGTGAGACCCTCTACCTAGAACTATCATGGCCAGATAACCTGTTCTATGGCAAGGTACCCATTTGGGGGAGTATACAACCACGTTTTATCTCACTGTACCTATCACAGACGAGAAATATCCATTTGTATATCAGTCTGGTCCCACCCACGTGGGCAGTCCAGCACTGAAATGCTAGGCAAATCTTCTATGAACAAGAGTACCAACAGTAACCCAAGACACATGTTTCAGCCTTGCTGGGCCTCATGAGTGAGGTGAACCGGTGCCTCTTGAAGCACATTGAGCAAGGGCGTCCATGTCTGGATTACCTTGGGTAATTTAGGGTAAAACCCCAAGCCCCTAAACATTCACAAACAAAACACACAGCCCCTCTATCGAGTACAAACACTGCAACAGATAACTTGTTCTATGGAAAGGTGCCCACTCAGGAGGGTCTACAACCACATTTTAGCTCACTGTACCGTTCACAGAGGAGAAAGAGCCATTTGCATATTAGTCTGGTCCCACTCTCTTGGAGTACCATCAGCAAACCCAGGCACGTGTTCCAGCCCTTTTGCATCTCATCAGTGAAGTGAAGCTGTGCCTCTCTAAGCACAGTGAGCAAGGTGCTCACGTCTGCGTTACCCTTGGTTCCTCATGGTGAAAGCCCACATTTTACTAATTAAACAGGGGTGTGGGAGCCCCTCTACTGAGAATGAACATGCTTATAGCCTAATCTAGGAATCTCTCCCACAGTAATATTTCCATCTAAGTTGTCTTGTGATTTGCCTGGGCCTTCAATACTCAAGGTATGTGCTGCTAACTTCAGAACACAAACATTATACAGTTCATTCTGTTACATTCGATAATGTGGCATCATTCTGTGGCATCAACAGTGATACAAAATGCGCAGTCCAATCAGTTCAATGGTGAATCAAACAATAATATTCTCTGCTAATCAATTTTACTACAGGTACGTTTGCCTTGAAACCAATAGGGCTGATTATAAATCAATGACTATTTAGGGTGCTTGAGATGTTCCTGACCTTGACATAATTATACAATGTTTTTAGAGTAAAGCATGCTACGCAATTCTTGACTACCGCTGCCAACCTTCACAGATGATCCTGAAATGTGACCAACAGACCTCCCTCTGCCAATTTCTCATTGACTGGCTCGGTCTATCCCAGCTCAGCCAATATTCCAGAAGTGATCTTGACATGTAATCCCAGGCATGATATTTACCTGGAAAGTATTTTCTTTTCAGGCTGTGATATAGGTGAATTCTTTTTTAAAGGAAAAATATATTAAACTTGACTTTCCAGGGCACTGTTTTTCTCTACCAACTGGTTTAAATCTGTTCTTTACACAAGTAGAAACAAACACTAATAGGTCTATAGCTGGTCTGTGAGAACTAAGTTCAGAGCATACTTTCACAATCAGCATAATATAATGTGCTCAAAAGCTTGAACAAAACCCAGGAGAATGGCTAATTTTTGAAAACCATCTTAAATATCACCTAACAAAGCATACAATTCAGAATAAAAACGTGACAAATTATTAGCACACTGTTTGCATGATAAGCACAGCTCTTCTCACTGTGGCCCTGATTTACAAAGCGTTTTTCAACAGCGTTTTCCCATTGAAAAGGCTTTTGTAAATTAGGCCCTAAGTGTCATGCAAGTGCTGCTAAAAAGACAGTGGCCCAGGAGTGTGAGGGAAGGGTGCCATATAGCAGAAGTTCTATATTTATCTGCCACACTGAATAAATACATATTTGATGATTTAAATTCTGTAAGAAGGATATAGGAATATAAAAGAATTATGTAGGGTAAATTGTTAACTCGCATTTCACTTCATTCAAGTGTATGTCCAACCTGTTGATTAAGCACTTATTTGGGGGTTTTCTCTTTTTATAAATAAACGCCTTTATTTTTCTGGACCTTGCATTCCTTTTGAGGGTAGCTTTAGCTATTAGAAAAAAGGCTATCAATTGTGTAATTTTGCACATATGGACTACATGCTTTAACTGCTTGTCTCATTTTCAGATAGTATGGCATACACCCTTTTACAAGCTTTTAGATTTCAGTGTCAAAACCCCAATGTATTGTTGAATGATCAATTGTTTTTCTGTTTTATAGATTGTGTCATTACATATTATTTTGTTAATTGTATATATATATATATATATATATATATATATATATATATATATATATATATATATATATATATATATTACATGGCCACGGTAGTGGCCATGTAGTTATGGTTAAGTTGCTGTTTCCATAGGAAGAGCACTTTTTGGGCGGCTTATAACTTCGCTCTCCCTGGACGGATCCTCACCAAACTTTGCAAAAACAGTATTTGGGTCACTCTGAATATTTTTGCACAGTTTGGTGAGGATTCGTCCAGGGCGGGCGAAGTTATAGGGGGGGTCCCAAAACTTTTTTTTTTCCCATAGACTGAATGGGAAAAATGTTTTGCTCGCATCTACAGCCCAAACCCCTGGACGGATTTTCACCAAATTTGGACCAGGAGCAGCGGCTTGGTCCCGAAAGCGTGCTTTTGCAAATTTGGTGAAAATCCGTCCAGTAGTTTTTTTTTAAATGACCAAAAAGTAGGTAAAAAAAAATTTGTGATATCTGTGTTCGGTCCGCGGACACACTTCCCTGTTCACTCCGCGGACAGTGTCCTGATTGGCCAATCGGCTTGCGTGATGTTCACGGACATGCAACGTGTTCGCTGATTGGACGCCGTGGAGCGTGAAGCGCGTCAGATTTTCGGTAGCACCCGCCATCTTGGTTTCGCGGTCGTCCGCGGACAGCGCGGTGAAACTTTGTTCAAAATTTGTATTTAGTAGAGTGTGTTGGTGTGTAGGAGTGTTTAGGGAGGGTGGGAGTGTATGAGATAGGATGAAAGTTGTGTTTTTTATGTGTTAGACGTTCTTTTTGTGTTCGATTTGTCTGCGGACATCGCAGGTGTTCTGAAATGTTCTAAATAAACTGAATGGGGGGTGTTCTGAGGACTCAATATGTGTCCGTTTTGTTCGCAAGCAAACTGAAACTGTTCTAAGAACACTCACAGTGTCCTGAAATGTTCGCAAATAAACAAAATGGGGGTGTCCTGAGGACGCTGTCCGTATTGTTCGTTGTCAAGTTGAATATGTTCTAAGAACACTCGCGGTGTCCTGAATTGTTCGCAAATACACAAAATGGGGGTGTTCTGAAGACGTTGTCGAACACTCGCTGTGTCCTGAAATGTTCGCAAATATGAATGGGGGTTGTGGCTGACAAGTTGAATGTGTTCTAAGAACACTCGCGGTGTCCTGAAATGTTTGCAAATAAACAAAATGGGGGTGTCCTGAGGACGCTGTCCGTATTGTTCTCTGTCAAGTTGAATGTGTTCTAAGAACACTCGCGGTGTCCTGAAATGTTCGCAAATAAACAAGATGGTGGTGTTCTGAAGACGGTTCTAAGAACACTCGCGGTGTCCGGGGAATGTTCGTAGGGGGTGTCCTGAAGACGCTGTCCGTATTGTTCTCTGTCAAGTTGAATGTGTTCTAAGAACACTCGCGGTGTCCTGAAATGTTCGCAAATAAACAAAATGGGGGTGTTCTGAAGACATTTCTAAGAACACTCCCGGTGTCCTGGAATGTTCGTAGGGGGTGTCCTGAAGGCGTTGTCCGTATTGTTCGATGGCAAGTTGAATGTGTTCTAAGAACACTCGCAGTGTCCTGAAATGTTTGCAAATAAACAAAATGGGGGTGTCCTGAGGACGCTGTCCGTATTGTTCTCTGTCAAGTTGAATGTGTTCTTAGAACACTCATGGTGTCCGGAAATGTTCGCAAATAAATTAAATGGGGGTGTTCTGAGGACACTGTCCATATTGTTCGTTGTCAGGTTGAATGTGTTCTAAGAACACTCACGGTGTCCTGAAATGTTCGCAAATAAACAAGATGGTGGTGTTCTGAAGACGCTTCTAAGAACACTCGCGGTGTCCGGGGAATGCTCGTAGGGGGTGTCCTGAGGACGCTGTCCGTATTGTTCTCTGTCAAGTTGAAAGTGTTCTAAGAACACTCGCGGTGTCCTGAAATGTTTGCAAATAAACAAAATGGGGGTGTTCTGAAGACGTTTCTAAGAACACTCCCGGTGTCCTGGAATGTTCGTAGGGGGTGTCCTGAAGGCGTAGTCCGTATTGTTCACTGGCAAGTTGAATGTGTTCTAAGAACACTTGCAGTGTCCTGAAATGTTCGCAAGTAAACAAAATGGGGGTGTCCTGAGGACGCTGTCCGTATTGTTCTCTGTCAAGTTGAATGTGTTCTTAGAACACTCATGGGGCCTCATTACGACCCAGGCGGTAATCGTCCATCATTACCGCCATGGCGTAATGAGCGTTTACGCCGTGGGCCGATGGCGTAAAGAGCGCCACATTACGACCCATCGCGCACGAGCATTACGCCATGGCGGTAATGCAATTAACGCCATGGCGGAAAAGGCCCCTACCGGCATCGTAAAGCGAGCAAGGTGCACTTCCGCCACCGTAAGTAGCGGCCACCGTAAGTAGCGTCCACCGTAAGTAGCGGCCACCGTAAGTAGCGGCCACCGCAATTTGCGGCGGCCGTAAAAAGCAGAACCGGAAATAGCGTCATCGCGCCGGAACGGGAAACAGCCCGTCGGCCATCTTTAAAAACACAATCCATTGCCATCCTACCGAACAACACCAGACCCAACCCTGACACCTGCACCTATCACCCACCCATCCAAGTACCCGAAAATGCCAAAAGCTGTGAAAAAGGCATGTGACCGCCAGCGCCAGGAGAGATTCAGCCGGGAGGAACTCTGCATGCTTACGGAGACCCTGCAAGACAACGCAGGTGTCGTTTTCTCCCCGGAAATGACCAGGACAGCCATAGGGAAGAAGAAGGCCATCTGGGCCCTGGTGGCTGAGCGCATCAGCGCGGTGGGGACCGTACCCCGCACCCCACAGCAGTGCAGGAAGCGCTGGGATGACCTACGCATACGGGTCAGAGCCGTCATCTCTGCAAACCGCAACCTTGCCCTGGGTACCGGTGGAGGGTCGGAATCCCCCCTAAAACTCCAACCGTGGGAGGAGATCTGTGCTACCACGATTGGCATGGAATCCATTGAAGGCGTCGGAGGGATGGAAAGGGGAGCTCCGACATCAGGCGATGAAGGTAGGTGCCTCAAACAAGACATGCCATAGTCACTGCAGTCCAATCATGTGTAGCACAAGGTTGCCCTAGAGTGTAAATGCAACACATATCAACACTGCCCATAGCCACATGCAAGCACCACCCTGTATGCACTGCTGGCACCCGCATACCTGCATCCACATTCCACACTAATAGGAGACAACCTGCATGGCACTGCCTGAAATCTGCCTCATCTACTGACCAGAATAATGTCAATCATTGTCATTCCAAAGTCTGCAGACCCATCAATAACGCCCTCCCTCCTTTGCTCCACCACAGGCACAGATTCACACCCAGAGGACCAGGACACCCCTGCGCCGAAGAGAGCCAAGAAGGCCATCAATAACGTCCCTGCACCCTCAACCTCAGCTGCAGTGAGGCAGACCCCACTACAAGCAGGTCCCACTGCAAGCATACCTGACGTCCCACCGGCAAGCACCCCTGTAGGCAGCAGGCCAGCAGCAGCTGCTCCACCTCCACCGACATTGCCTGCCACAGAAGGCACGGGGTCAGCGGCCAGCAGCAACATCAGTGAGACAGCTGCAACAGCTGCATGCTCAGACTCAGACATGGAGCACGAGGTCAGAAGCCCCACTGACCTACTACATTCCCCCTGTTTCTCAGACGCCAGCCCCCATGAGGATCACACACAGGGGCACACAGAGGTAGAGGAGTGGCCTTCCACCCCATGCCCTGTCCACACTCCACAGGAGGGGAGCAGCCCCTCCATCACTCCACCAGCACCGGCCATGGGCCATCAGGGCCAGCAGTCCCTCGAGGACATCACAGAACGGCAGCATCAACTGTCCACGATGCTGAATGAGCATGCCGCGGAATGTGTGGGGGCTAGGTCTGCCATTGAACAGGCCACCGAGACCCTAAGGGCCGAAGTAGCACAGAGCACTGCCACCCTGAGGGATGCCATGCAGGCCATGTCCAGGGACATCTGTGCGGAACTTGCCGCCTTGCGTCGTGTGCTCACTGGGCACACCCACACCCTACCGGATGTGCATGCACAGGGGCAGCCAGGGACATCCTCCACTGCCAGTTCTGCACAGAGCAGCCCTGTGCGACGTTCTGGACGTAACCTGCGCTCCACAGCCAGGGGTGCCCCGGGGGCCGGGAGAGGGGGCTTGTAACAGCCTGTGGCCACTGTCACAGGCATCTGTTGACACCTAGAGGGGGTGTGTTGGGGTGTGCAGGGGGGAGGTGGGAGGGGGTGTGTTGGGGTGTGCAGGGGGGAGGTGGGAGGGGGTGTGTTGGGGTGTGCAGGGGGGAGGTGGGAGGGGGTGTGTTGGGGTGTGCAGGGGGGAGGTGGGAGGGGGTGTGTTGGGGTGTGCAGGGGGGAGGTGGGAGGGGGTGTGACATGACATTTCATAGTTTCAATACACTTTTTTCTTTCAAAAAAAGTAATGTGTGGACATTTTCATTGCGTATGTGTGCTTTATTGGTGTACAGTCCACAGTGTGCATGTCCCAGAGACACACAGTGCCCCAAGTGCAGTCTCCATGTGATAAACACCAGCCGTGTGTGCTAGAAGCAGTGGTCGATGATACTTTGGCGCATTGCACGCCCCTCCTGTGCATCGCCTCCTCCATGGGGTGCCGCCCCATCTGCACCCTCCTCATCCTCATCGTCAGGTGGTTGCAGTTCTGCGTCAGGGGGCAGGGGCACATTCCGTCTGACGCACATATTGTGTAGCATGACACATGCCATGACGATCTTTGCCACCTTCTCATGGCCATACAGGAGTGCGCCACCAGACCTGCTGAGGCTTCGGAACCGTGCCTTCAATAGGCCGAATGTCTGCTCTATGACCACACGAGTACGTGTATGTGCACGGTTGAAGTCCTCCTCGTGCTGGTTCTGCGGGTTCCGGACTGGTGTAAGGAGCCACCTCTTCAGGGGATAGCCTGCATCACCTGTATGTAGGCGAGAATGTATGTGCCAGTCATGTTGTCTGATCAGGAACATGATGTTCCACCATGGCTCGCATCCAACTGTTACTTTGGCTCACTTCTACATGCACTGATTGATTCACACAATGCAACCAGTATATGCTCATGGCTCCCATGGCCTGTTTTGCATGCCATCACCCAATGTATGCAGAGGGGTTGTGTGCATTGTGAGTGCCCATCCGCTGTCTCTGTTCTCTGTGTTACTCACAGCCAGGTGGAGTATGCATCATCCCCCCCCCTTTCTGCCAGGTGTAGTATGCATCATCCCCCCTCCTTTCTGCCAGGTGGAGTATGCATCATCCCCCCCCCTTTCTGCCAGGTGGAGTATGCATCATCCCCCCCCTTTCTGCCAGGTGGAGTATGCATCACCCCCCCCCTTTCTGCCAGGTGGAGTATACATCACCCCCCCCCTTTCTGCCAGGTGGAGTATGCATCACCACCCCCCTTTCTGCCAGGTGGAGTATGCATCATCCCCCCCCCTTTCTGCCAGGTGGAGTATGCATCGGTACGTCATTCACCTGCCCACTTCCATGACATTGGACTCACCGAGTAGCCAGGATCTTGGGCCTGCATGTCGCTCCATGTAGCGTGGTATTGTGGAGTTCCTCAGGACCATAGAATCATGGGTTGATCCGGGGAATCGGGCACAACAATGTGTGATGATCTTGTTGGAGTCACAGACCATTTGCACGTTGATTGAGTGGAACTGTTTCCGGTTGCGGTACGGTACCTCCATGGCACGTGGAATCACCAATTCCACATGGGTGCAGTCGATGGCACCAATGCAACCGGGTATGCCGGCTAGTGCATGGAAACCCACTTTGGTGTTTGCAATCTCCTGGGAAGTCCGTGGTAATGAGATGTGGTCGTCTGTGTGCTTGAGGAGGGCATCGAGCACTTGGATGAGTGTTTGTGAGAATAATGGTTGTGAAATGCCATGCAGATGCCCCACTGTGTGCTGGTAGGTGCTTGTGGCCAGGAAGTGGAGTACAGACACTACCTTCAGTAGGGGGGGGATGGCGGTTGGACTTTCTATCATGCTGACGATGTCGTTGTGTGTCATGTCTACGATGGCGGTGATGGTGTCCCGGTCCAAACGGTACAGGGTGTGGATCTGCTCAGCAGTGAGGTTGAATGGATTGGCTCTGATGCGTGGGATTGGGGGCTGCCTGCGTGGTGGCACTGGCTGTGCTGGTGGGGCTTGCTGGGCCTGCCTTGCCCTCCTTCTCCTCCTGCGTCTCCTCTGTGCTGCCTGTTGTTGTTGTTGTTGCTGTTGTAGCACATGCATTGCTATCAGGTCCTCCAGCCCCAACATTGCTAGTCGTATTGGCATCATTGTGGAGTGTGACTGGGTGTGGGAAGGGGTGGGTGTGCTCTTTTTGTGCTTCCCTGAGTCTGTATTGCCTTCACCTGTGCTGTTTCTGTGCACCTGTGGCAGCTGCATTCACTTAACATGGCCCTTTACGGTTGGTTCGCGATGGCGTTATTTGCACCATGGCGGTAAGGTACTTAACGGGCTGGGTGATGGCGTTAGGTGCATGTCCGCTTGGGTCGGCATTTGCGTACCTTTCCGCCATGGCCCTAAGTACGGTGTGGGCGGTCGCGTGCGCGCACCCTTAGCGCAGTTAGCGGCAGCGTTAACTACGATGCCGCTAATGGCATCGTAGTTAACGGTCACGGGTCATGATCGGACCTGGCGGAAAACGATGGCGGTAACCATTTACCGCCATCGTTTTTCACTTAGCGCCAGGGTCGTAATGAGGCCCATGGTGTCCTAAAATGTTTGCAAATAAACGAAATGGGGGTGTTCTGAGGACACTGTCCGTATTGTTCGTTGTCAAGTTGAATGTGTTCTAAGAACACTCGCGGTGTCCTGAAATGTTCGCAAATAAACAAAATGGGGGTGTTCTGAAGACGTTTCTAAGAACACTTGCGGTGTCCTGGAATGTTCGTAGGGGGTGTCCTGAAGGCCTAGTCCGTATTGTTCGCTGGCAAGTTGAATGTGTTCTAAGAACACTCGCAGTGTCCTGAAATGTTCGCAAATAAACAAAATGGGGGTGTCCTGAGGACACTGTCTGTATTGTTCGTTGTCAAGTTGAAAGTGTTCTAAGAACTATCGCGTTGTTCTGAAATGTTCGTAGGGGGTGTCCTGAAAACGCTGTCCGTATTGTTCGCTGGCAAGTTGAAAGTGTTCGAAGAACACTCATAATGTCCGCGGACATTAAAAGTTTCCATAGACCATAGCTGAAATGTTTGACTCTATGGATGTGATATGCTGCGGTGGTTGTTGCCAGGGCATAGAGTCTTGGGTGCATGGCCATTTGGCCATGCACCCAAGACTGTATGCCCTGGCAACAACCACCGCAGCATATCACATTCATATTTGCTTATAACTTTGGGTGAAAAACAAATGTATAAGGAACAAAGGTATTAGATACTATGGATGTGATATGCTGCTATGGTTCTCCTTATTATCGTATACTTACTGTTTGGTCTAGTAACGGGAGTCCATGTTTTTCTTGTTCATTTCTGTGATAAAAGAAAATAGCATGTTAGTATTAGTATTTTGTAATGACTTATTACATTGTATAATCAATATACTTTTTTTTTTGGACCCTCATATTTAGTAGATTACAAATCAGAGTACTGTGTAATTTGCTCAGTTTCTGTATTTGTTGCTAAAATCATTGGGTCTGTGGGAGAAAAAAAAATCCATGTTGGATTAAAAAAAAACTTTTTCTGTTATGCTACAGTTTATTTGTTTGTTTGTTTTCAGTGTTCACTTGTTGTTTCTGGCTAATGCTTTATACTTTGGCTTGTTGTATTTTTTTGGAGCAGCAACATATTATTTATTTGTTTTGATATTATAAAATTTTGGAGCAGTTAGATACCAATTGGCGTATTCTAACTGTCTATTTTTTTTTAATATATTTTAGTGGTATTGATTTATCTATTTGGATATTGTTAAATTTTGGGACAGTTAGATACCAATTGGCGTATTCTAACTGTGTATTTTTTGGTCTAATTTAGTGGTATTCATTTATCTGATTAGTTGTTGTAGAATCTTTGAGCAGTTAGATAGCTTTTGGAGTATTCTAACAGTTTATATTTTTTTAACACAAGTTTAGTTAGGGTTTAAATACAGTTTAGTTATCAAATTTTGGTTTTAAGAACATCAAATAAGCGTTTGTAAGATTTCCTGGTAATCTCTGCTTTAGAGTAATGGTACTATCATTACATTCAAACCATCCACATTTCTTTTTCATAAATGCAGTGTAGTGCCCTGAATTGGTAGATTATACCTATCGTTGTGAAGGTTTTCTTACCAAGTGATATTTGACCATGTGTGAATCCAGTCAGCTTGCAGTTGTTTTTGGTACCATCTGCATTGTAACGTAGAAGCATTAGTATTATGTATTTACTATGTGTTTGTATTACTAACATGGAGCGATTATCTGAATTGCAGGTAGAGCATAATCTACCATGGTTTGCATTTTGTACAAGTCGCTGAAATGGAATGGATTCACAATTTGGTATTGATATATATATGAAGCGTTCATTGGGGATTTCTTCTTGTGTCACATTGTTGCAGAGAGTGCATGTATTTTTCCACATGTATGAAATCTGAAAGATTTCATTTATAGGTATGTTTTTGTTTTCCAGTACTTGTAGTAAGTACATTAGAAATTCTTGTGGATCTTCCTGTGAATTTATAGTGAATTTCACCATTCGAGCACAGTAGTCCAATTGTTGTCTTATTCCAAAAACACTATACGTGTTGTCAGGATTGTTTGCTGCATTTCTGTGAAGTACTAACATTTGCAAACACAATGGGTCTGTACTGTGTAAGTAAATGTTGTCAACAATTGGTGGTAATTGAAATAGAATATTAATTGCTACATTTGCGTAGCAACTGACACCAACTATATTTGAGAATTTAAATGGTCCAGGTAGTTCTGTATCTAACTGCTTTTTTTGGAGTTTGTCTTACTTCTTTAAAGAAGTACTTGGTTTACTTTCCCTAATTGATTCTTTTTTGCTTGTGGTACTTGATGAAGTATTAGTTTCTTTTACTCTCTTTGGAGGATTTGCAGTGACATCCTGTTGCATTTCTGTTTGATTTATTTTTCTTTCATAATGTTTTACTTTTTGTGGAACAGAATATGTGTTTAGGTGGGGGGTGTATAGTGAGCGAAGTCTATTGTATTCTAAAATGCAAAGAATATCAGCGTTTATTTTACTTGCATCAAAGTTGATTAGAAATAGACCGTCAAGTGTACGTAAGCGTGATAGTGCTACATAGCTCAGGCCTTCTTTAAAGACTGTGTTACCAATATCTATCATTGCTTTGTCTAGGGTAAGACCTTGTGATTTATGAATCGTGACTGCGTATGCAAGAGTTAGAGAAAATTGTTCTCTGCGTACATACATATCTTTGAAGAGAAGGAATCTAGCTGTTGAGCGTCCTATCCTTTTTACTTCTGAAAGTTTGTCAAAGAGTATATTGACAAACTGAATTTTGTTGTCACGTGGGTATGTTTGAAAGCCAACAACTGTACCCATTGCTCCATTAACTAGTCCTTGGTCCACGTCAAGGTTACGTTTAAGCATTACTCTGCAATTTAAGGATAATTTTAATATCTTTTCTAAGCCTGCTGTGTTTGAGATTGATTTTTCTAAACTATTTAGTCTTGTTGTGGCTTGGTCACACATGGGTAGTGTCATACCATGTACATCTAGTTTGTCTGTGGCGCTAATTTCCATGATTGGTTGCATTTCTTTACTTAGCATGATTTCATTGAATTTGAAACAGCTTGCAAGAGTTGGCAAGAGTTGGCATAAGGCCATACAATTGACATTTTTGTGGGCTAATTGTTCCATAACATCTGAAGCACATGCATTATCGCCATAAAGTGCATTAATGTGCCGGGTTTTCAATATTGCTTCTGCTTCTTGATACTTTTTAAAATGTTGGCATAAGTGAGATCTGCAGATTGCCGCATGTTTTCTGTTAATTCTCTGTATTGGAAATATTGCCAAAGGTTGACATTTCCAATGCTGCCAACAGTTTTACGGCAGAGTTTGTGTCCTAATGTTTTAAAAATAGGCTCACCTTTTACTGGTGTTAATTGAAGCAGATCTCCAAAAACAATAATGTGTTTTCCTGCAAAGAGCTCTTCATAGTCTGTTTTGAGTACTTCTTGTAATCTGAGGTGAATCAAAGCAGCTAACATCAGGTTGGAGACCATGCTCACTTCATCTATTAGTAGCATTTTCATTTGTTTCAATACTCTGCGTAATTCCATTGCAGCTTCTGCAGAAAGTTTGTAATAGTCTAATTTGTTCTGGTGTTCTACTGGTAATAGTAGTAATCGGTGTAATGTAACACCACCTATGTTGTAGGCAGCTAAACCTGTGGGGGCAGTGACAACAGCTGACAGTTTGTTGTTTGTCAATTGTTGAAGGAACTTACTAATGCTTTTGATTAGGAATGTTTTGCCAGAACCAGCTTCACCATTGACGTACAGTAGTATAGGTTTATAATTATGGCAGGAACATTCTTTATTTTCATGTTTTACACCATGTGCAATTTGTTTTGTTACTTCTTGAAAAATGCTACTTTGCTCATTGTTTAGTTTTGATTGTAGTATAGTTAAGTCTTCCTTATCTTCATACTGACACATGGTGTTTTCTACTTCCATCATAGCTAATTCTGCCTCATTTATTATTAGTGGTTCTCCCAGTGGTTCTTGGCTTCCTGTTACAGAAGGTTGACTACTCTCAGGAGTGTCCTTATCTAGTTGGGCTTGGAGTTCTTCTTCATGTTGCTGTTCATTGTGCAACATTTTTTTGTACTGTGTAAAGTTTACATCAGTTATAGTGCTTTCATTTGCTTTGAAAGCATCCTCATATGAGTCATAGTTATCTAGTAATTGTTCTTCTTTTCTCCATGGTTTGAAGAGTTGTAGCAGGGACATGTAATATACTTCTTTATGTTGAGGAGTCTTTAATGACAATTTGATATGATTAATTAAATTTGGTTTAGTGAGTTTAACTAAGCTGCCTTCACAGTTTGTCACTCTATATTTACCTTTTTTTTCATCAGGTTTCATATTATTTTTGTATGTGTAGTTTTGGGCTATGTGGTATAGACACATGTTTTCCAAAGTATTACTTCTGTTTGGGTAGTATGTGTCCAATAAATTGTTTTTTTAAAATGTCTTGGCTGTTGGGATCATGTTTGGCTATTGTTTCTATATCTTCATATGATTTTAGACCTCTTTTTCTAGATTTAGCTGGACCAAGACTTAGCCATACTATATTTTCAGATTTACCATACAATGCAGTACCAGTTAAACAATCAGCTGCTTCATATGATCCACATTCTCTATGGGTGAGCATTTTTATGCCCAAGCTGTATAATTTCTGAGATACTGTTTTATCTGATGACAGGTCATTCCAGAGGTCTTGGAGCTCTGTCTTTTCTGCTTTAGTTAAGTATGCTGTGACATATCGTGCAACTGCAGTAGAATTGTCTGCAATGTACTGCACATCTATGTTTGCATTCCATTAAGTGGGCAATGATTGCATTATAATCATTGATATATTTTTCTTCTTCTTTTCTTTTTATGTAATATGTATTTTTAGGTGACTTACCTTTAACACTATGTCTAACTGAAGACATGAGGTTGTTCACTTGACCTGTATTTGTAACTGGTCTAGGGAAACCAAATCGGCATTTGGTGTAGTATTTCCCTTTGTTTTTGTATTTGCGACGACAATATTTTCCACATTTGTGTCTTTGAAATTGTAAAATTTGTGCATGAAGATCACTATTTGTGGCTTCTGATGGAATTTCACAATTGACATATTTTTCAATAAACTGTAAAACAGTGGCATCACTGTCTTGGCCAAATTTAGGAGCATCTTTAATCCATAAAAGCATGTGGATATGTGGTGCTCCTCTGGCTTGGTATTCTTTTCTCCAAAAGAAGTGTTGCACTTCTCCAAGGGGAGGAACAGTTTTATTACAAATAAAATGTAGCATAGCAATGAAGCGATGGTGAAAATATCTTGAAACATTAACAGGATCCAAAGAACAAAGTTCTCCAGGTGTTAGTATATCTATGTTTGTTTTGTTTTTATTTGATATGCGTAGGAAATCATGTAAATCTTCCCATGCATATTCTGCACAACTTAATGTAACAAACCAAGTGGGTGGGCCAAGGTTTCTGATCATACAACGTACATCTCCATGACTTTGAAACCAGTACTCTTTAGTATCACGCATATTTGCTAATAGATTTGTAATATTTGATTGTAAAACCTCATCCTTTTGTTGCACTTTTTCTAATAATTGTGTAGCTGTCATATTTTGAAAGTGTGATCCTGATTTTAATATGTGTGCAACTCCGTAACATAAAGTTGCTAGTTCACTTTCAAAGAGTAGGTGGAATATGTATTCCACATTTTGTCTAAATCTGGGATCTTCAGAATACATCCGTAATGAGCGGTATTCTGAAGCTGATATTTGAATAGGTCTATCATCATACCTTCCTCCTTTGCCAGTAGGAAAGAGTAGAGGAAAATCACGTGCTTCTATACTTTTTTCCCATATGCTGATTGGCGATCCTTTTGTTTGACGCATTTGGTAAGTTTCCAGTACATCTTCTAATCTTCTACGGTGTCATTACACTGCAAAGGATGAATTGTATAATGGTCTAAAGTATTTGATATTGTAGCAGGATCTAGTAGCTCAAATTGACCAGCTTCTTGTGTTTCTTGAATTATTCCAGTTGTATCTTTCAAGTTTTCTTCAATATTAATTTCTTTGTAATATTCATTATTCTCTTTAAGATATTGGAAGGGTTGTCTAACTTTATATAAATCTACCAGCTGTTGCCATATTTTTTTGTCTTTTTGTAGGTACTCCATTTAAGATAATTAAAGATTGCTGCATTGGACGTTGCACTCCTAGAGTATGCACATTTTCTTTTATATCTAATTGTAAATAAACTACTTTTCCACAAATGCCTTTTACCAATTCAGAGGGAGGTAATTTTGCTGTTTTTGGTTGAAGGCGTATTATTGCTTGAAATGGGTGTACTGTTTGAATTATGATGCTCTCATATAAATTAAGTTGTTGTAGGGGTTTTGGTACTGGGTATAATTCCAAATTATTTGTGATAGCACGTGAAGGAGTTTGGTTGTTGTCAAGTTTTGTAGTGCAGTAACTGCAAAGTATTAAGGGCTCAGTTATTTCGTATTTGTTTTCTGCTACAAGGTAGAGAGCTAATTCAAACCATTTAGAATCTTCATTGTCTTCTATTTTGTATGATAGGTCTACAGTTTTTGTGTTACTTTTATAAAACGTTCTACGGCAACATACACATACATGGTTTGGTACTTCAGCTGATGTACTTTTACATTTTAGTATTTCTTTTTTGTATGTGTTTAGCAAAAGGTTGCCATATGTAGAATTGTTGCTTAATTGGTTTAAAGCTATTTCATTCTGTAAATGGCTTTCACTTCCAAAATATGTTTTCTGGATATAGTGAATTTCTTCAAGTAGGTCTTTTGCTGTACCATGTAGAAGGATGTTATTTAACTTTGCTAGTGCTAAAACAGGACTTTTAGCATAGTACAGTTTATAGACTAGATTTCTTATAGTTGAATGATGTGTTGATATCCTTTTGATATCATGGAAAGTGGTTTTACAAGTAGGTCCTGTAATGCAGGCCAATGAATGTCCTTGTAGTCCTGTGTACTTGCGCACTGGACAGGTATCCATATTTTGCAGTAATTTAATTTTGATTTTGTCTTTGCTTTTTACATATTTATTGAGGAATTGGCTTAAAGATTTGAAACATTGTTTGGGAATGTTACACATTGACGTGCATGGCCATTTGTACACTAGACGCTCTGATTCAGTTGAATGGAGGGGTAATTCTAAGTTTTCAGGGCATATTTTTGTAAGGAGTACTTCTTGTTCCATTATGGTATTTTTCACTTTTTCATAACCTCGACCACTGCTATGTATGGCAATTGTATTTGTTTGCTTTTGTTTGTACGCTTCTTCATTAAAATATGGTTCTGTGCTCATAGTGTGATTCCATTCACCTCCGCAGATACTTAAGAAGTTCTTTCTGTTGACATTTTGCTTGAGAAGTCTTTTTTGTAATTTAGCTATTAGTTTTGTTAGTGGTTTCATTTTGTTTATCAGTAAAATAAATAACTTTCTTTTCAGAAGAATTGCACTGTCCATCAACGCTTCTAAGATTAATTTCCTACGATAGGTTTTAAGCATTGAACCTGATTTCTCTCCTGTTTTTATAAGATTTTGAAGAACTTTGTGACGGTACATTTTGGCTAAAATACTTTTCTTGGTATGCTTACTTTGCACTATATTAAAATTTGAAGAAGTAGTTTTATCTGTAGTGATAGCTGATTTTCTGTTAATTGTTTTTTGGTTTGTTTTACATTTTGATAGAGGAGGCAAAGTTTTTGTACTTGAAACTTCTTGTGTTTCACTAAATGACTGTATTAGCTGTTTTGTTTCAACTTTTTTTATAAATTCTGCTAGAGATGGATGCTTATGTTGGACACTTTTATTTTCATTTGCTCTACTTTTGCATTGCTTTCTACGGACTTGACTTTTGGTAGGCATTCTTTAGGGTCTGTTGAAAAAAATAAAGAAGATATGGGTTGGGGTGTTCTGGAATGTATGTGTGCTGTGTGCATGAGTGTTTGAGTAAGATGATAAAGATGTATGTAATGGTGTGTGATTGTGCATTGGGAACTACAACTAGCAGGGATAGATATTCTTGAATTTATGTGTTACTAAACTGGGGTTCAGATGACAAAAAAAAGTAAGCTAGTGGTGTGGAAAAGTACAAATAGTAAATGTAATGTATACAATTAAAACAGTTGTTTGTTCTATAATATGAAAATTGTAGCGGTTCATTTGGGTAATTTGTGTGTCCAAAAATAGGAATTTGTGGGCCATTCTGGCTGTAAATCGCTGTTTAAGACATGGAGATTTTTGGACAAAATGGTACAAAATCTCTATTTTTAGGCACCAAAATAGCTTGTTTTAACGTTATAGTGTGTTTGATTAATAGTACAAATATTATGGTGATATTCTACTTACTTTTTTTCTTAAATTAACAGGTAACTTCTTAGTTCTTCTTTGTTCTTCAAATTCGGCTGCTTCTTTTCAGGAGACTGGTCTTCACTGCAATTGTAAAAGCTTCAAATTAGTAAGTTTGTTTGTATACAGCACTGTTTTTAATTTAGATATTGATTTTTTTAATTGAAATCCTCAGTGCCTTCTTTAAAACCATTAAACTAATTTATTTACATAAAATACATTGCATCAGTTCAGTACATATGATATGTTCTTAATGAACAAACTGTATTGAATGACTAACTGTAGCAAAAAAAAAATATCTTTACTATGTCTTGTGAAATTTATAATATACCAGTGAATACCACTATTTCTGTAAGTAAGCTAAAGTAAAGTAATTAAGTAAATAAATGAATAAAAACAAAAAAATATGAAATTGTATAAGTATTTTTTAAATATTTAAACATAGATTGTGCTTGCATGCAATTTTGTTTGAATATATGTAGTCTATATATTTCATTTAAAAAATGTTAGTTTAACATGATTTGAGTGTGTGTGTATAAAGAAAGTAAATAGTATAAAGGTTTATAAGTGATAGTTGATTTTAGGAAATTGAGAAAAATACAGTAAATTCATTTTACAGATTACACAAGCTAAAAGTCTGTTTGAAAATGTGTTCATCTACTGTACAGAAAATATGCATACCTGAAGTTTGTGTTCATGCATATGGATATGCATGGAGCTGCAAGTAGAAATCTTGGAGACTTGTACAGTATTTCTGGTAGATGGTGCTTGCCAATGATATGACACTTGTACTCAGAGAGATTCACAGTACATTTGCAGTGCTGTTCTATGATGATGCAGTTAGATCTAGAGGTATTGAATGTGATTGGTGCATGGTCATTTATTTTTTAGCTACATCCAATGAGGGAATGGCAGAGAGAGTGAAGTGGAAATGGTAGAAGGGCTGTTCATGTTACGATATGTCCGCGGACATGGCGATAGTTCGCGGACATCGGGAGTTACATCTGGGGATTTTTGGGTTCAGAAGTCATGCAAATGAGAATAAGCACTGAAAGGGATTGGTCAGGAAAGTTTAGTGGGTGTGTTTTGCCAGGAGAGAGTTTCTCAGATACTCTTTTTGCTGAGAGAACAAAAGATAGCTATGGATGTGTGTTTCAGAAAAAAGATTGTTTGGATTTTGGGAGATTCGTGGATACATTGGTTGAAGGTGCAGGCAGAAAGCTGTGGAGTAGCTGTAGATCTTGGATTTCCACATGTGGAAGTACACTGGCATGGAGTACGTGGAATGAAGTGGTTGGACTTGCTACCTCTCTGTGCTACTTTGGAGACAGAGCAACATCCATACATAATTGTAATTCATTGTGGAGGGAACAGTTTAGGACATGTGACTGGAATTTTTTTGCAATTTGCTATGAAAGAAGGACTTGGGAAGGTTATGGACATGTTTCCTAATTCTCAAGTGATATTTTCACGGATTGCGCAGAGACAAATGTGGCTTCGTTCTTCTTCATTTGGTCCAAAAATGGAAAAAGCAAGGCGCAATGTTAATAAGGCTGTTTGTGCCTTTCTAAGAGATTTTGGCATGTCCTCTTTTCACAATGAAAATATTATGTTTCGTAGTACATACATTTTTCGCAGAGATGGAGTCCATCTTACTTATGCTGGCAATCAGATTTTTCTGAGAAATGTACAAAATGCATTGCAACCTTTTTTGGAATTACAACAACCATTTTGAAGTAGGTGATAAGCATTTATAATTGATGACTTAAAACACCACCCAAAGGCTCTTTTCAGAGCCACCACTTCTTCCCAGAGAAAATTGCAATGTTTGTGATGGGGTAGCAACCCAATGTTTTAAATGTTCGCGAACTGTCTGCAGACTTCTAAAAAATACAAAGGGCCCTGCTTCATTTATTTTCACTTCTATTTTTTAACTGTGAAAGGCGGCTCTGAAAAGAGCCTTATTTTTTTTGGGATTTTTGATATTTTGTATTTTTTTTGGTTTTTTATACACGACACACTAGGAGAGGAGGGGAAAGGAAGGTAAAGGAGGGGACACCAACCACAGGGATAAGAAAGGGCGAGCTGAGAGAGGAAGATGTAGAGTGGGTTTTATTTGGGTAGTGAGCAGATCTTCTCGTGCTCTGAGACGATAGTCTCAAAAGCACTACGAAGTCGCTCCCCCCTGCAGAGTACTGTGTCACAGTACATACATACAACTGTGACCCTCGAAAGGTAAGGGTCATCAGCATTCTGTATGGCCTGTGAGGCAGCTTGAGGAAGACGCTGTCCCACAGAGGTGGTCCTTGTGGTGACAAGATCAGAAACAGAGGATGAAGTAGAGGAAATCAACCTGCTACGTTCTTCGCAAGGTACAACCCTGCGAATAGCCCCAGAGTGAAATGACCTCAGGTGTCGCTTCATGGTAGTGGTCCCAAAGCTGTACTTACCGTGCTTCCCGCGACTATCATTTTGCACTCATTGCAGGTAACACGGTTCGCACAAGCCTTAGGAACATTACCATGAATGGTAAATAACCGCCACACCCAAGACTCACGTTTAGTGCGGGTAGTAGGGTTTTCCTCTAACTCATTCTCATCATCCTCTTCTTCCTCCTCCGCATCCTCACTCCTGTTCCCCTCTTTAGGTCCTTGGGGAGGTGGTGGTGGTGGAGGGGGTGGGGGTGGTGCTGAAGCAGGTGCAGCACCAGGTGGCAGTTCTGCAGCCAGGGATGCCATCTCGATGGTGTAATCAGCAAGTTGCTGGAGAAATAGCTGTGCTCTGAAGAATAGCCAGAAACACAATGAGAATAAACTCTAGGGCGTGGTCTTTTATAGGGGTGCTTGTGCGCGGTTCGCGGACATGCGTGCTGTCCGCGGACAGATCGAACACAAAAAAAATTTGAAAAGTTTCAAAAGGTATGTAGAAACTCAGGATTACTATGTGGGACTTGTGCCATGGTGAGATTTTGAAAAATATTAATGATTAATTGAAAATGTACTTTTAATTTGTTCGGGGACCCGAACAGTGTCCGCATTCAGAACACGCGATCAGCGTGGGCGCGGTCATATGATCCGTTCGCGAACAAGTCCGCGAAGGAAGCGCATGTCCGCAGGACACCAAATGCACGGAGATTGGCTAGCGCATGCGCGTTGATGTTCTACGGACACTGTTCGGGTCCTGAACTAATTAAAATTGCGTCACACGTGAAACGAACATTTCAGGACACTGCGTGTGTTCTTAGAACAGTTTAAATTTGCTAGCGAACAGTAAGGACAGATAAAGTGTTCTTCAGGACACGTTCAATTAGTTTATGTACGAACATTTCAGGACACCAATTGTGTTCTTAGAACATTTTCAACTTGCTAGCGAACAGTACGGACAGGTATAGTGTTCTTTAAGACACCTCCATTTTCGTTTAATTACGAACAATTCAGGACACCGCATGTGTTCTCAGAACAGTTTGAACTTGCTAGCGAACACTACGGACAGATATAGTGTTCTTTAGGACACTTTAATTATTTTTTTTACGAACATTTCAGGACACCGCGTGTGTTCTTAGAATAGTTTCATCTTGCTAGCGAACAGTACGAACAGGTATAGTGTTCTTCAGGACACCTCCATTTTTGTTTATTTACGAACATTTCAGAACACCTGCACTGTCCGCGGACACCTACATTTTTTTTTTTTAAAATGAAACTATTTACAACATAATATAAAAATTAAACTTTATTTAACATATATTAATAATTTATGACAGAGAAGGTGAGGCAGAAACAGAAACAAAAACAGGAGAATTACGGGTTGCATCATGATTGTTATTAGGTGAAGAAGGGATGGAAGTCTTATCAAAACATTTTGGGTTATGGAGAGGGTTTGGGGATAATTGACTGGGATATGGTGAGGAGGGACAAGTACATGTGGGGCAATGGTACAAGGCTTTTGGTTTAAAATGATCTTCCACAAAAGTTTTCAAATTATTAAAATTAGTGAACAATAAATCCATTTTTTCTTCTATACTGTGAAAAGTGTTATCCATAACAGGTTTTTCTGAAGTATTTTCTATTTTGGTATGCTCTGTACAAAAAAAAAAAAAAAAAAAAAAATATATATATATGTTAAATGTATACAAAATAATAATAATTAAATGGTTTATATTATAAAGTGTTTACCATTAGTTTCACTATCTTGTGACATTTCTTCATGTGGGAAATGTTCCTCTAGCCATTCCAGAGTACTAGACATTTCTGTGAGAGAAAAAAAAAAAGATAATATATTTTTTTATCTAATACAGAAAGTTTATAACTATATGAATAAAATTAAGTACACTTACTATTTCAGGTAAGATATGTCCTATGTACTCAGTGGGTCTGCTCTTGTTCTCAGTTCTGTTGTGTTTGTGAGGTAATTATGTTGGAAGCCAATTTATTTTCTTGTGGTATATTCCATTTTAGAACATAGTGCATTTAAATGAATGGTTAGTGTGTTGTATATATGGGTTACATTTCTTATGTATTACTACATATAATGGGGGTAATTCATAGAATTCAGCGCACAAGTGGCGCACGCGGCTGGCGCACAGTATGCGCGTGCGAATCCCTGCGCCAGCCGCGTGCGCTAAAATCCATTTCCGCGCACAGCGTATTCATGGATTCCAGCCACCAAAACCAGCCGTGGCGCACAGTGGCGCAGCAACCCTGCAGCAGCGCCAGTTACGCCCCCAAGAACGCCTCTTGCGCAGGGAAAAGCCATCAATATACCCAATCCAGCGCAAAGGGCTGCGCTAACCCTGTACCAGCACGGCAAGCGGGCTACGTGTATCACTGGGGTGCGCGGGAGGTACCTCACGCGATTGGCCCCGTGCGAGCAGGGTACGCATATTTCAGGGGTGCGCGGGAAGTTCCACACACGATTTCCGCAGGGTACGCGTATCTCAGGGGTGCGCGGGAAGTGCCACACGTGATTTCAGCAGGGTATGTGTATTTCAGGGGTACGCGGGAATTTCCACACGCGATTGGGCCCGTGCGAGCAGGGTACGCGTATCTCAGGGGTGCGCAGGAAGTGCCACACGCAATTTCAGCAGGGTACGTGTATTTCAGGGGTGCGTGGGAATTTCCACACGCGATTGCGGGTACGCGTATCTCAGGGGTGCGCGGGAAGTGCCACACGCGATTTCAGCAGGGTACGTGTATTTCAGGGGTGCACGGGAAATTCCACACGCGATTTCATCATGGCACGTATATTTTGGGGTGCGGGGGAAGTTTCACACGCGACATCAGCAGGGCACGTGTATTTCAGGGGTGCGCGGGAAGTTCCACACGCAATCTCATCAGGGTATGTGTATTCCGAGGTGCGGGGGAAGTTTCACACGCGACATCAGCAGGGTACGTGTATTCCAGGGGTGCGCTGGAAGTTCCACACGCGATTCCATCAGGGTACGTGTATTCCAGGGGTGCGTGGGAAGTTCCACACGCGATTGGGCCCGTGCGAGCAGGGTACGCGCATTTCAGGGGTGCGCGGGAAGTTCCACACGCGATTCCATCAGGGTACGTGTATTACAGGGGTGCGCGGGGAGCACCACACGTGAATTGCACGTGTGGGTCCTCCCAGGTGTTCCCTCTACACCCTCCAAGGCCCCTGCAGGTGGCTCACACCACAGGGGCCTACCCTGCACATGTCCTGCAGGCACACCATCCACCATGGCCATGACCCCCAGCCAACCCACATGTCAACTTGCACTACTGCCCACCAACGCATGTCCCCCTGCACCCCCAGTCACCAGGGGCACCCTCCACCAGGCCCCCACCCATGTCTCCCAGCACCCCCACCCCCCAGCAGTGCAGGGGCACCCACCACCAGGCCCCCACCCATGTCTCCCACCACCCCCACCCCCCAGCCACCAGGGGCACCCACCACCAGGCCCCCACCCATGTCTCCCAGCACCCCCACCCCCCAGCAGTGCAGGGGCAGCCTCCAGCAGGCCCCCACCCATGTCCAACTCATGTCTCCCACCACCCCCACCCCCCAGCACTGTGGGGCACCTGCCAGCAGGCCCCCACCCATGTCCAACTAATGTTCCCCACCACCCCCACCCCCCAGCACTGTGGGGCACCTGCCAGCAGGCCCCCACCCATGTCCAACTCATGTTCCCCACCACCCCCACCCCTAGCACTGTGGGGCACCTGCCATCAGGCCCCCACCCATGTCCAACTCATGTTCCCCACCACCCCCACCCCCCAGCCACCAGGGGCAGCCTCCACCAGGCCCCCACCCATGTCTCCCACCACCCCCACCCCCCAGCACTGTGGGGCACCTGCCAGCAGGCCCCCACCCATGTCCAACTCATGTTCCCCACCACCCCCACCCCCAGCACTGTAAGGCACCTGCCAGCAGGCCCCCACCCATGTCCAACTCATGTTCCCCACCACCCCCACCCCCCAGCAGTGCAGGGGCACCCACCACCAGGCCCCCACCCATGTCTCCCAGCACCCCCACCCCCCAGCCACCAGGGGCACCCACCACCAGGCCCCCACCCATGTCTCCCACCACCCCCACCCCCCAGTCACCAGGGGCAGCCTCCACCAGGCCCCCACCCATGTCTCCCACCACCCCCACCCCCCAGCCACCAGGGGCAGCCTCCACCAGGCCCCCACCCATGTCTCCCACCACCCCCACCATCCCAGTCACCAGGGGCAGCCTCCACCAGGCCCCCACCCATGTCTCCCAGCACCCCCACCCCCCAGCAGTGCAGGGGCACCCACCACCAGGCCCCCACCCATGTCTCCCACCACCCCCACCCCCCAGCCACCAGGGGCACCCACCACCAGGCCCCCACCCATGTCTCCCAGCACCCCCACCCCCCAGCAGTGCAGGGGCAGCCTCCAGCAGGCCCCCACCCATGTCCAACTCATGTCTCCCACCACCCCCACCCCCCAGCACTGTGGGGCACCTGCCAGCAGGCCCCCACCCATGTCCAACTAATGTTCCCCACCACCCCCACCCCCCAGCACTGTGGGGCACCTGCCAGCAGGCCCCCACCCATGTCCAACTCATGTTCCCCACCACCCCCACCCCTAGCACTGTGGGGCACCTGCCATCAGGCCCCCACCCATGTCCAACTCATGTTCCCCACCACCCCCACCCCCCAGCCACCAGGGGCAGCCTCCACCAGGCCCCCACCCATGTCTCCCACCACCCCCACCCCCCAGCACTGTGGGGCACCTGCCAGCAGGCCCCCACCCATGTCCAACTCATGTTCCCCACCACCCCCACCCCCAGCACTGTAAGGCACCTGCCAGCAGGCCCCCACCCATGTCCAACTCATGTTCCCCACCACCCCCACCCCCCAGCAGTGCAGGGGCACCCACCACCAGGCCCCCACCCATGTCTCCCAGCACCCCCACCCCCCAGCCACCAGGGGCACCCACCACCAGGCCCCCACCCATGTCTCCCACCACCCCCACCCCCCAGTCACCAGGGGCAGCCTCCACCAGGCCCCCACCCATGTCTCCCAGCACCCCCACCCCCCAGCCACCAGGGGCAGCCTCCACCAGGCCCCCACCCATGTCTCCCACCACCCCCACCCCCCCAGTCACCAGGGGCAGCCTCCACCAGGCCCCCACCCATGTCTCCCAGCACCCCCACCCCCCAGCAGTGCAGGGGCACCCACCACCAGGCCCCCACCCATGTCTCCCACCACCCCCACCCCCCAGCCACCAGGGGCACCCACCACCAGGCCCCCACCCATGTCTCCCAGCACCCCCCACCCCCCAGCACTGTGGGGCACCTGCCAGCAGGCCCCCACCCATGTCCAACTCATGTTCCCCACCACCCCCACCCCCCAGCACTGTGGGGACCTGCCAGCAGGCCCCCACCCATGTCCAACTGATGTTTCCCCACCACCTCCACCCCCCAGCACTGTTGGGCACCTGCCAGCAGGCCCCCACCCATGTCCAACTCATGTTCCCCACCACCCCCACCACCCAGCACTGTGGGGCACCTGCCAGCAGGCCCCACCCATGTCTCCCACCACCCCCCAGCAGTGCAGGGGCAGCTTCCACCAGGCCCCCACCCATGTCTCCCAGCACCCCCACCCCCAGCACTGTGGGGCACCTGCCAGCAGGCCCCCACCCATGTCCAACTCATGTTCCCCACAACCCCACCCCCCAGCACTGTGGGGCACCTGCCAGCAGGCCCCCACCCATGTCCAACTCATGTTCCCTACCACCCCCACCCCCCAGCACTGTGGGGCACCTGCCAGCAGGCCCCCACCCATGTCCAACTCATGTTCCCCACCACCCCCACCCCCCAGCAGTGCAGGGGCACCCACCACCAGGCCCCCACCCATGTCTCCCAGCACCCCCACCCCCAGCCACCAGGGGCACCCACCACCAGGCCCCCACCCATGTCTCCCACCACCCCCACACTGTAACGCTCACCTAGTTCCCACGGAGGCGCAGGTCTGGCTTCGAGTGCTGATGTTTCTTCAATGGTGAAGTGCAGGACTCTGAAGATGGACAGGAAGGGCCCTCTACTCTGGCTTCTCCGGCTCGTAGGAATATACCCCTGTGCGTGAAAAGGGAGTATTACCTACTGACTGAGTTATGCTCAAGCCTCCCACTCTCTTCCAACCCTCCACGATACCCTTCCACGATTCCCCATGAAGTCTCACCTTAGGGTCTGAAAGGACGAGCTCTCCATCCTGCTTCTGACGCAGAGGCGCGTTGAACCCAGTTACTTCACTGGATTGAGGTTGGATGGGAGTTCAGGTAAGCTTGATTATACTGGTAAGGCGCTGTAAAAGTTCTGTTGCAAGTTCAAAAGTTCAAGCTTTAAATAATAATGTTCATTGTCTTTTTTCAGGTGATGAATGAAGATTCCTTTGGAGACTTCTTGCAACAAAGCGCTAATGTTGATGTCTTTTCCCCATAGGGGCCGGGGTTCGGAATGCCGGAGATATGGCGCCGACCCGAAGTGAAACGTGCAGTTCCAGTAAAGATCTGGTAAGTCCTAGATGAGCGCTCAGGTAATATTTTTGC
Organism: Ambystoma mexicanum; assembly: GCF_040938575.1. NCBI lineage: Eukaryota > Metazoa > Chordata > Amphibia > Caudata > Ambystomatidae > Ambystoma > Ambystoma mexicanum. The sequence continues at coordinate 1,238,685,031 of NC_090921.1, forward strand.
ATTCGCTCATCTAATGTCTTTGTCTTTTTTCCCCATAGGGGCCGGGGTCCGGAAAATGCTTGGAAGCAGCAAGACCCGAAATGAAATGGGAATGACCCAACAGGTAAGTCTTAGAAGGAAACTGAGCTTTTCCTATTCCCTTCCTTCTCTCACCTCTTATTCTTGTCTTTTTCTCTAGGCTCTGGGAAGTGGCTGTGTATCCGGATGATCGCTGCTGAAGATGGAGGAACCCAGGAAAGGTGAGTGAAATGCAGCGCTGCAGCAATCGTAACAAAATGCTTTTAAAATGATGTCTTCCCTTTCAGGATCGTCGGTGATGTCTCTGTGGTACAGATTAGCTGGTAGGTCTCTTGTCTCCCTTTGCAGGTGACCCAGGATGCTGACAGGCGTGGCTGAAGTCCAGATGCAGGAGCTGACACGGTGAGCGTCCAGCTGCGAGGAGCAGAACAACGCGAAGCGTGAGTTGCTGATCGGGTGTGGTTTAAATAGCTTTGGAAGAAGTTCCAAGTGTGTATCCTTCCTCCGATATGGGTATGGGCCCGCTGGCACTCCCCTGGGGGAAATGATGCCTGCCTCTGGGGTTGCTGGGTCAGACCTGGCTCCTTGGAGGTAGGCATCATGACAGTACCCCCCCCCCCCTCAAGGCCCCTCCCAAGGTTCTTCCCTCCGGGGGTTTGGGCTTGTTCGGAAATCTCCGGTGAAACCTTTGTACTAATCGAGGTGCGTGGACATGGTTACTAGGCTCCCACGATCTCTCCTGAGGTCCATATCCCTTCCAGTCAACAATATAGAAGAGTTTCGACTTTACCACCTTGGAGTCTAAAATGCCTTTAACTTCGAATTCTAATTCCCCTTCAATTTGAACTGGATCTGGAGGCTTGGACAATCGGGTTCCTGGTTGTACTGGCTTCAAAAGTGATGCATGAAAAACTGGATGAATACGCATGTTGGACGGTAGATCCAGTTTAAAGGCCACTGGGTTGATTATAGCTTTGATGGGATAAGGTCCTATGAATCTGGGATTGAGGTTCGCGGGCCCTTGAGGGGTAAATGTTTAGTTGCTAGCCATACCTGGTCTCCTAATTGGTAAGGAGGAGTTTTACTTCGGTGCAAATCAGCGTTTTCTTTATACTTTTTCTTGGCTTGCTGTAAATGAGTTGCAGCTTCTTTGAAGGCTCGGGTTATTGTGGAATGCAGATGATTTACTGCGGGCATTTCCAGGGTCAGAGGTGGATCTAGGTCAGAGGTCCGAGGATGGTGACCATACAAAGTATAAAAGGGGGTTTGTCCGCTTCCAGAATGCACTGAATTGTTGTATGCATATTCTGCGATCCAAAGGATGTCTTTCCAATTTAACTCGGATTGGTGTAACATGCACCGAAGATATTGCTCGAGAGTCTGATTGGTTCTCTCGGTTTGTCCGTCGGTCTGGGGGTGGTGGCTGGTGGATAACCGCACATCTATTTGTGCTAGTTGGCAACACTTCTTCCAAAAATGTGAGATAAATTGACTTCCACGATCTGAGACTAAAATGGAAGGGAAACCATGTATGCGAACTATATTCTCCAGGAATTCCTTGGCCAAGGTGGAAGCTGAAGGCAAACCCTTTAAAGGGATAAAGTGGGCCATTTTGGAGAATAGGTCCACAATTACAAGGATTGTGTTGTAACCAGCACAAGGAGGCAGATCTGTTATAATGTCCATTGACAGGGTGTGCCATGGTGCCGGTGGAAAATCCAAGGGTTGAAGTAGGCCGGCTGGCCTTTTCTTTTGAGCCTTGTTTTGGGCGCAAATTCCACAAGACAGTACAAAAGACTTTATGTCTTTTCTCCAAGAAGGCCACCAGAAGTGGCGTTTGATTTTTTCCTCCGTTTTAGCGGTTTTAGCGATACCAGGGTGTCCTTCCATTAAAGATTCATGATGATGGGCAATAACAAGTTCTTGCAATTCTTTACTTGGCAGAAACAACCGCTCCTGGAAGTAGGGTAAGTCATCCTTAACGGTGTAATGAGGACCCTTTTGACTCCATTCCAATGAGGTTGAAGAGTCTAGAAGTTGTTTTACTTGCGTTTGGATATCCTCAATAGATTGCAATGAAGTTAAGCCTAAGATTCTTTGCTCAGGTATGATGGGCACAGGTTCTAAGCTCGAATTAGGTTCTTCCATGCCAATCTGGGATAAGGCGTCTGCTTTTCCATTCTTGCAGCCAGGGCGATAGGTAATTACAAAATCAAATTCCGCAATGAATAGAGCCCATCGGAGTTGTCGTGAAGATTGAGCTTTGGCCATCTTTAAATACTGTAAGTTTCTGTGGTCCATAATTACGGTGATGGTGTGTCTTGCCCCGAGAAGGTAGTGACGCCAAGCCTTGAAAGCAGATTTGATGGCCAGTAACTCTTTATCGGTAATTGCATAGTTGATTTCAGGAGGAGAACATTTTCTGGACCAAAAGGCCACTGGGTGTAGTTGGTTAGTTTTTGGGTCTCTTTGCGACAGGACAGCTCCCATGGCCGAACTGGAAGCATCGGTTTCCACTATGTACGGGAGATCTGGGTGCGGGTGCTTCAATACAGGTGCAGAGGTGAATTTGGTTTTCAGGTCCTGGAAGGCTTGTTCGGCCTCAAGAGTCCATTCGAAGCATTTGTTTTTCTTTAGGAGGGCGGTGATGGGTTGGACTGTTCGGGAAAATTCCGGGATGAAGATAGAAATTGGCAAAGCCGAGCATGCTCTGAACTCCCTTCACCGAGCTTGGAGATGGCCATTTGAGGATGGCGTCCACCTTTCGCGAGTCCATTCGGACTCCTTGAGGTGTCAGGATGAATCCGAGAAACTCAACTTCTGTGGTATGAAAAACGCATTTTTCGAGTTTTGCAAATAGTCTGTGCTGGCGCAGTTTCTCAAGAACTGCCCTAACATGTTTTCTGTGATCAGATTCTGAAGAAGAGTACACCAGGATGTCGTCAATGTAAACAATGACACAGACATCGATAAGTTCCCGAAGAACATCATTCATAAAGTACTGAAAGGCGGCAGGTGCATTGCACAAACCGAAGGGCATCACCTGATATTCGAAGAGCCCAAATTTGGTGCGGAATGCAGTCTTCCATTCGTCGCCTTCTTTTATGCGCACCAGGTGATAAGCTCCTCGGAGATCTAACTTGGTGTACACACAAGCGTCTTTCACCTGGTCGATAAGCTCAGGGATCAAGGGCAGAGGATAACGATTCTTAATCGTTATTTGATTTAGGGCACAATAGTCTATACACGTTCTAAGGTCGCCTTTTTTTTTTGGCACGAAGAACAGAGCTGAAGAGACAGGAGACTTGGACGGGCGAATAAAACCATTGGCTAGGTACTGATCTAAATACTGACGCAAATGCAGGTTCTCAGGTTCCGTAAGAGCATAAATCCTACTACAAGGTAGTTGAGCATTGGGTACCAGATCGATCTGGCAATCATAAGACTGATGGGGAGGTAACGTGTTAGCCTGTTCTTTCTGAAAAACGTCTTGGAATTCTTGGTATTCAGACGGTAGCTGTACAGGGGTGGAAGTTGCTGTGGCTAGACCCATAGCTGGATTTCTTGGATAACAAGTTGGTTCACAATCAGGAAAACTTATCTTCTTTGCTCGCCAGTCAATTCTGGGATTATGTGTTTCTAACCAAGGAATTCCAAGAATTACTTGAAATTGTGGGGCCTTGATCACATCAAACACGATTGCTTCCCGATGTCCATCCTGACCCACCAGTGTCACTTCAACAGTGGAATGCGTTACAGGCCCTGAGGCTATTTCGGTTCCATCTACTGTAGTAATGACATCTTGGGTTACTTTCGGGCGGAGAGGAAGCTTAATCCTGGAAGCCAATTCACGGTCTATGTAATTTCCAATAGCTCCACTGTCGATGTATGCTTTTATAGCATGCAACTGCTGAGGCTGTTTTGGGTCCACGAGCACCATTGGCATGACGAAATGCGAGGTCAAAGAGTTAGTTTTCAAGCTCGGCAAGCGGACCCCTACGCTTGCCGGGCTAGGTCGTTTCCCGAATCAGGTGTCACTAATTCGTTATCAGTAGCTCCAACCACCTTCTTAAGTGGTTTAACTGGACAATTTCGAAGAAAGTGACCGGAAGTCCCGCAATACAGACAAAGTTGCATTTGCCGCCTTCTCTCTCGTTCTTTCTGCGTTAATGGTCCTTTAACACCACCGATTTGCATAGGTTCAGATACGTCGGTACTCTTGGAGGTAGCGTGGGTTTTGATCGGTGCTCGGTTTTCATACTTGAACCGATCTGCTTTTCTATTTTGAATTCTGTGATCAAGTTGAACCACCAAGTCAATGTAGTCTGCGCAGACCTGGGGTGGGTTTACTATCTGAGCTAGAACATCCTTAAGCTCTCCGCGCAGGCCTCGATGAAACAATGTGATCCTTTTGCTTTCTGGCCATCCAGTTTCCACAACCAGTCTGTTAAAGGTGGCTATGTAGGACAGAAGATCCTGATTACCTTGTCGTAAGGATAGCAGTTCGTTATCAAGGGCCTGTCCTTGAGAGTGTCGAGCGAACAATCTTTCCATGCTGGCCTGGAAGCCCTGAAAATTCCGGAGAATGGGATCATCCTGATTTACCAATGGAATAGACCAATCGGCAGCACTGCCACTGAGGTAAGATAGTATAAAGGCTACCTTGGTCTGGTCGTTAGGGAAGGCTCCGGGTCTGCATAGAAAGTGTAAACGACATTGGTTCATAAAGACGGCATATTTCTTGGGATCCCCCGCAAAACGTTCAGGCGGGGCCAAAGGCATGTGTCCAGGTAGATTAATTTGTACCGGGTAAATCAAACCCAATGATGTGGAAATGTCTCCTGAATTAGGTAAAGGAGTGTGCCCTGCCTGGGCCTGTAATAACCTTTTGGCTAGGTCATCAGTTCTTTCCTTAGATAAGATCAGTTCTCTTTTGAGAGCGTTAGTCTCCTGGCGGGCTGAGTGCACCTCTGCCCGTAATTCCCCCAAAAGCTGGGCCAGCTGGTCAGTCTCGGAAGTCTCCATAGCGCCCGGGTGGGAAATTGTGGGTTGGCTTCGCGTTCTGTAACGCTCACCTGGTTCCCACGGAGGCGCAGGTCTGGCTTCGAGTGCTGATGCTTCTTCAATGGTGAAGCGCAGGACTCTGAAGATGGACAGGAAGGGCCCTCTACTCTGGCTTCTCCGGCTCGTAGGAATATACCCCTGTGCGTGAAAAGGGAGTATTACCTACTGACTGAGTTATGCTCAAGCCTTCCACTCTCTTCCAACCCTCCACGATACCCTTCCACGATTCCCCATGAAGTCTCACCTTAGGGTCTGAAAGGACGAGCTCTCCATCCTGCTTCTGACGCAGGGGCGCGTTGAACCCAGTTACTTCACTGGATTGAGGTTGGATGGGAGTTCAGGTAAGCTTGATTATACTGGTAAGGCGCTGTAAAAGTTCTGTTGCAAGTTCAAAAGTTCAAGCTTTAAATAATAATGTTCATTGTCTTTTTTCAGGTGATGAATGAAGATTCCTTTGGAGACTTCTTGCAACAAAGCGCTAATGTTGATGTCTTTTCCCCATAGGGGCCGGGGTTCGGAATGCCGGAGATATGGCGCCGACCCGAAGTGAAACGTGCAGTTCCAGTAAAGATCTGGCAAGTCCTAGATGAGCGCTCAGGTAATGTTTTTGCATTCGCTCATCTAATGTCTTTGTCTTTTTTCCCCATAGGGGCCGGGGTCCGGAAAATGCTTGGAAGCAGCAAGACCCGAAATGAAATGGGAATGACCCAACAGGTAAGTCTTAGAAGGAAACTGAGCTTTTCCTATTCCCTTCCTTCTCTCACCTCTTATTCTTGTCTTTTTCTCTAGGCTCTGGGAAGTGGCTGTGTATCCGGATGATCGCTGCTGAAGATGGAGGAACCCAGGAAAGGTGAGTGAAATGCAGCACTGCAGCAATCGTAACAAAATGCTTTTAAAATGATGTCTTCCCTTTCAGGATCGTCGGTGATGTCTCTGTGGTACAGATTAGCTGGTAGGTATCTTGGTTCCCTTTGCAGGTGACCCAGGATGCTGACAGGCGTGGCTGAAGTCCAGATGCAGGAGCTGACACGGTGAGCGTCCAGCTGCGAGGAGCAGAACAACGCGAAGCGTGAGTTGCTGATCGGGTGTGGTTTAAATAGCTTTGGAAGAAGTTCCAAGTGTGTATCCTTCCTCCGATATGGGTATGTATCCTTCCCCGACCACACCCGGGTGGAAAGTAGTCCCACAGGTAAAATAGTTCCTATTCAGGCCTCAAGAGGGCCTGGATGTGGCAGCATGGTCTGCATCAGGTAAGTGCACATTAAAACACTTGAACACATGTCTAGCTTTATGAGCCTGGCGCCTAAGGCGCCAGGACAGACGTCCAACATGAGCCTGGCGCCTAAGGCGCCAGGACTGCGTCCAAAGGGCCCCAGCTTGGGCCTGCTGGCACTCCCCTGGGGGAAATGATGCCTGCCTCTGGGGTTGCTGGATCAGACCTGGCTCCTTGGAGGTAGGCATCATGACAGTACCCCCCCCCTCAAGGCCCCTCCCAAGGTTCTTCCCTCTGGGGGTTTGGGCTTGTTCGGAAATCTCCGGTGAAACCTTTGTACTAATCGAGGTGCGTGGACATGGTTACTAGGCTCCCACGATCTCTCCTGAGGTCCATATCCCTTCCAGTCAACAAGATAGAAGAGTTTCGACTTTACCACCTTGGAGTCTAAAATGTCTTTAACTTCGAATTCTAATTCCCCTTCAATTTGAACTGGATCTGGAGGCTTGGACAATCGGGTTCCTGGTTGTACTGGCTTCAAAAGTGATGCATGAAAAACTGGATGAATACGCATGTTGGACGGTAGATCCAGTTTAAAGGCCACTGGGTTGATTATAGCTTTGATGGGATAAGGTCCTATGAATCTGGGATTGAAGGTTCGCGGGCCCTTGAGGGGTAAATGTTTAGTTTCTAGCCATACCTGGTCTCCTAATTGGTAAGGAGGAGTTTTACTTCGGTGCAAATCAGCGTTTTCTTTATACTTTTTCTTGGCTTGCTGTAAATGAGTTGCAGCTTCTTTGAAGGCTCGGGTTATTGTGGAATGCAGATGATTTACTGCGGGCATTTCCAGGGTCAGAGGTGGATCTAGGTCAGAGGTCCGAGGATGGTGACCATACAAAGTATAAAAGGGGGTTTGTCCGCTTCCAGAATGCACTGAATTGTTGTATGCATATTCTGCGATCCAAAGGATGTCTTTCCAATTTAACTCGGATTGGTGTAACATGCACCGAAGATATTGCTCGAGAGTCTGATTGGTTCTCTCGGTTTGTCCGTCGGTCTGGGGGTGGTGGCTGGTGGATAACCGCACATCTATTTGTGCTAGTTGGCAACACTTCTTCCAAAAATGTGAGATAAATTGACTTCCACGATCTGAGACTAAAATGGAAGGGAAACCATGTATGCGAACTATATTGTCCAGGAATTCCTTGGCCAAGGTGGAAGCTGAAGGCAAACCCTTTAAAGGGATAAAGTGGGCCATTTTGGAGAATAGGTCCACAATTACAAGGATTGTGTTGTAACCAGCACAAGGAGGCAGATCTGTTATAAAGTCCATTGACAGGGTGTGCCATGGTGCCGGTGGAAAATCCAAGGGTTGAAGTAGGCCAGCTGGCCTTTTCTTTTGAGCCTTGTTTTGGGCGCAAATTCCACAAGACAGTACAAAAGACTTTATGTCTTTTCTCCAAGAAGGCCACCAGAAGTGGCGTTTGATTTTTTCCTCCGTTTTAGCGATACCAGGGTGTCCTTCCATTAAAGATTCATGATGATGGGCAATAACAAGTTCTTGCAATTCTTTACTTGGCAGAAACAACCGCTCCTGGAAGTAGGGTAAGTCATCCTTAACGGTGTAATGAGGACCCTTTTGACTCCATTCCAATGAGGTTGAAGAGTCTAGAAGTTGTTTTACTTGCGTTTGGATATCCTCAATAGATTGCAATGAAGTTAAGCCTAAGATTCTTTGCTCAGGTATGATGGGCACAGGTTCTAAGCTCGAATTAGGTTCTTCCATGCCAATCTGGGATAAGGCGTCTGCTTTTCCATTCTTGCAGCCAGGGCGATAGGTAATTACAAAATCAAATTCCGCAAAGAATAGAGCCCATCGGAGTTGTCGTGAAGATTGAGCTTTGGCCATCTTTAAATACTGTAAGTTTCTGTGGTCCGTAATTACGGTGATGGTGTGTCTTGCCCCGAGAAGGTAGTGACGCCAAGCCTTGAAAGCAGATTTGATGGCCAGTAACTCTTTATCGGTAATTGCATAGTTGATTTCAGGAGGAGAACATTTTCTGGACCAAAAGGCCACTGGGTGTAGTTGGTTAGTTTTTGGGTCTCTTTGCGACAGGACAGCTCCCATGGCCGAACTGGAAGCATCGGTTTCCACTATGTACGGGAGATCTGGGTGCGGGTGCTTCAATACAGGTGCAGAGGTGAATTTGGTTTTCAGGTCCTGGAAGGCTTGTTCGGCCTCAAGAGTCCATTCGAAGCATTTGTTTTTCTTTAGGAGGGCGGTGATGGGTTGGACTGTTCGGGAAAATTCCGGGATGAATCTTCGATAGAAATTGGCAAAGCCGAGCATGCTCTGAACTCCCTTCACTGAGCTTGGAGATGGCCATTTGAGGATGGCGTCCACCTTTCGCGAGTCCATTCGGACTCCTTGAGGTGTCAGGATGAATCCGAGAAACTCAACTTCTGTGGTATGAAAAACGCATTTCTCGAGTTTTGCAAATAGTCTGTGCTGGCGCAGTTTCTCAAGAACTGCCCCAACATGTTTTCTGTGATCAGATTCTGAAGAAGAGTACACCAGGATGTCGTCAATGTAAACAATGACACAGACATCGATAAGTTCCCGAAGAACATCATTCATAAAGTACTGAAAGGCAGCAGGTGCATTGCACAAACCGAAGGGCATCACCTGATATTCGAAGAGCCCAAATTTGGTGCGGAATGCAGTCTTCCATTCGTCGCCTTCTTTTATGCGCACCAGGTGATAAGCTCCTCGGAGATCTAACTTGGTGTACACACAAGCGTCTTTCACCTGGTCGATAAGCTCAGGGATCAAGGGCAGAGGATAACGATTCTTAATCGTTATTTGATTTAGGGCACAATAGTCTATACACGTTCTAAGGTCGCCTTTTTTTTTGGCACGAAGAACAGAGCTGAAGAGACAGGAGACTTGGACGGGCGAATAAAACCATTGGCTAGGTACTGATCTAAATACTGACGCAAATGCAGGTTCTCAGGTTCCGTAAGAGCATAAATCCTACTACAAGGTAGTTGAGCATTGGGTACCAGATCGATCTGGCAATCATAAGACCGATGGGGAGGTAACGTGTTAGCCTGTTCTTTCTGAAAAACGTCTTGGAATTCTTGGTATTCAGACGGTTGCTGTACAGGGGTGGAAATTGCTGTGGCTAGACCCATAGCTGGATTTCTTGGATAACAAGTTGGTTCACAATCAGGAAAACTTATCTTCTTTGCTCGCCAGTCAATTCTGGGATTATTTGTTTCTAACCAAGGAATTCCAAGAATTACTTGAAATTGTGGGGCCTTGATCACATCAAACACGATTGCTTCCCGATGTCCATCCTGACCCACCAGTGTCACTTCAACAGTGGAATGCGTTACAGGCCCTGAGGCTATTTCGGTTCCATCTACTGTAGTAATGACATCTTGGGTTACTTTCGGGCGGAGAGGAAGCTTAATCCTGGAAGCCAATTCACGGTCTATGTAATTTCCAATAGCTCCACTGTCGATGTATGCTTTTATAGCATGCAACTGCTGAGGCTGTTTTGGGTCCACGAGCACCATTGGCATGACGAAATGCGAGGTCAAAGAGTTAGTTTTCAAGCTCGGCAAGCGGACCCCTACGCTTGCCGGGCTAGGTCGTTTCCCGAATCAGGTGTCACTAATTCGTTATCAGTAGCTCCAACCACCTTCTTAAGTGGTTTAACTGGACAATTTCAAAGAAAGTGACCGGAAGTCCCGCAATACAGACAAAGTTGCATTTGCCGCCTTCTCTCTCGTTCTTTCTGCGTTAATGGTCTTTTAACACCACCGATTTGCATAGGTTCAGATACGTCGGTACTCTTGGAGGTAGCGTGGGTTTTGATCGGTGCTCGGTTTTCATACTTGAACCGATCTGCTTTTCTATTTTGAATTCTGTGATCAAGTTGAACCACCAAGTCAATGTAGTCTGCGCAGACCTGGGGTGGGTTTACTATCTGAGCTAGAACATCCTTAAGCTCTCCGCGCAGGCCTCGATGAAACAATGTGATCCTTTTGCTTTCTGGCCATCCAGTTTCCACAACCAGTCTGTTAAAGGTGGCTATGTAGGACAGAAGATCCTGATTACCTTGTCGTAAGGATAGCAGTTCGTTATCAAGGGCCTGTCCTTGAGAGTGTCGAGCGAACAATCTTTCCATGCTGGCCTGGAAGCCCTGAAAATTCCGGAGAATGGGATCATCCTGATTTACCAATGGAATAGACCAATCGGCAGCACTGCCACTGAGGTAAGATAGTATAAAGGCTACCTTGGTCTGGTCGTTAGGGAAGGCTCCGGGTCTGCATAGAAAGTGTAAACGACATTTGTTCATAAAGACGGCATATTTCTTGGGATCCCCCGCAAAACGTTCAGGCGGGGCCAAAGGCATGTGTCCAGGTAGATTAATTTGTACCGGGTTAATCAAACCCATTGATGTGGAAATGTCTCCTGAATTAGCTAAAGGAGTGTGCCCTGCCTGGGCCTGTAATAACCTTTTGGCTAGGTCATCAGTTATTTCCTTAGATAAGATCAGTTCTCTTTTTAGAGCGTTAGTCTCCTGGCGGGCTGAGTGCACCTCTGCCCGTAATTCCCCCAAAAGCTGGGCCAGCTGGTCAGTCTCGGAAGTCTCCATAGCGCCCGGGTGGGAAATTGTGGGTTGGCTTCGCGTTCTGTAACGCTCACCTGGTTCCCACGGAGGCGCAGGTCTGGCTTCGAGTGCTGATGCTTCTTCAATGGTGAAGCGCAGGACTCTGAAGATGGACAGGAAGGGCCCTCTACTCTGGCTTCTCCGGCTCGTAGGAATATACCCCTGTGCGTGAAAAGGGAGTATTACCTACTGACTGAGTTATGCTCAAGCCTCCCACTCTCTTCCAACCCTCCACGATACCCTTCCACGATTCCCCGTGAAGTCTCACCTTAGGGTCTGAAAGGACGAGCTCTCCATCCTGCTTCTGACGCAGGGGCGCGTTGAACCCAGTTACTTCACTGGATTGAGGTTGGATGGGAGTTCAGGTAAGCTTGATTATACTGGTAAGGCGCTGTAAAAGTTCTGTTGCAAGTTCAAAAGTTCAAGCTTTAAATAATAATGTTCATTGTCTTTTTTCAGGTGATGAATGAAGATTCCTTTGGAGACTTCTTGCAACAAAGCGCTAATGTTGATGTCTTTTCCCCATAGGGGCCGGGGTTCGGAATGCCGGAGATATGGCGCCGACCCGAAGTGAAACGTGCAGTTCCAGTAAAGATATGGCAAGTCCTAGAGGAGCGCTCAGGTAATGTTTTTGCATTCGCTCATCTAATGTCTTTGTCTTTTTTCCCCATAGGGGCCGGGGTCCGGAAAATGCTTGGAAGCAGCAAGACCCGAAATGAAATGGGAATGACCCAACAGGTAAGTCTTAGAAGGAAACTGAGCTTTTCCTATTCCCTTCCTTCTCTCACCTCTTATTCTTGTTTTTTTCTCTAGGCTCTGGGAAGTGGCTGTGTATCCGGATGATCGCTGCTGAAGATGGAGGAACCCAGGAAAGGTGAGTGAAATGCAGCGCTGCAGCAATCGTAACAAAATGCTTTTAAAATGATGTCTTCCCTTTCAGGATCGTCGGTGATGTCTCTGTGGTACAGATTAGCTGGTAGGTATCTTTTCTCCCTTTGCAGGTGACCCAGGATGCTGACAGGCGTGGCTGAAGTCCAGATGCAGGAGCTGACACGGTGAGCGTCCAGCTGCGAGGAGCAGAACAACGCGAAGCGTGAGTTGCTGATCGGGTGTGGTTTAAATAGCTTTGGAAGAAGTTCCAAGTGTGTATCCTTCCTCCGATCAGGTATGTATCCTTCCCCGACCACACCCGGGTTGAAAGTAGTCCCACAGGTAAAGTAGTTCCTATTCAGGCCTCAAGAGGGCCTGGATGTGGCAGCATGGTCTGCATCAGGTAAGTGCACATTAAAACACTTGAACACATGTCTAGCTTTATGAGCCTGGTGCCTAAGGCGCCAGGACAGAGGTCCAACATGAGCCTGGTGCCTAAGGCGCCAGGACTGCGTCCAAAGGGCCCCAGCTTGGGCCCGCTGGCACTCCCCTGGGGGAAATGATGCCTGCCTCTGGGGTTGCTGGGTCAGACCTGGCTCCTTGGAGGTAGGCATCATGACACACACCCCCAGTCACCAGGGGCAGCCTCCACCAGGCCCCCACCCATGTCTCCCAGCACCCCCACCCCTCAGCCACCAGGGGCAGCCTCCACCAGGCCCCCACCCATGTCTCCCAGCACCCACACCCCCCAGCCACCAGGGGCAGCCTCCACCAGGCCCCCACCCATGCCTCCCAGCACCCCCACCCCCCCAGTCAACAGGGGCAGCCTCCACCAGGCCCCCACCCATGTCTCCCAGCACCCCCACCCCCCAGCAGTGCAGGGGCACCCACCACCAGGCCCCCACCCATGTCTCTCACCACCCCCACCCCCCAGCCACCAGGGGCACCCACCACCAGGCCCCCACCCATGTCTCCCAGCACCCCCACCCCCCAGCAGTGCAGGGGCAGCCTCCACCAGGCCACCACCCATGTCCAACTCATGTCTCCCACCACCCCCACCCCCCAGCACTGTGGGGCACCTGCCAGCAGGCCCCCACCCATGTCCAACTCATGTTCCCCACCACCCCCACCCCCCAGCACTGTGGGGCACCTGCCAGCAGGCCCCCACCCATGTCCAACTCATGTTCCCCACCACCCCCACCCCTCAGCACTGTGGGGCACCTGCCAGCAGGCCCCCACCCATGTCCAACTCATGTTCCCCACCACCCCACACCCCAGCACTGTGGGGCACCTGCCAGCAGGCCCCACCCATGTTTCCCACCACCCCCACCCCCAGCAGTGCAGGGGCAGCCTCCACCAGGCCCCCACCCATGTCTCCCAGCACCCCCACCCCCCAGCACTGTGGGGCACCCTCCACCAGGCCCCCACCCATGTCTCCCACCACCCCACCCCCCAGCAGTGCAGGGGCACCCACCACCAGGCCCCCACCCATGTCTCCCAGCACCCCCACCCCCCAGCCACCAGGGGCAGCCTCCACCAGGCCCCCACCAATGTCTCCCAGCACCCACACCCCCCAGCAGTGCAGGGGCAGCCTCCACCAGGCCCCCACCCATGTCTCCCACCACCCCCACCCCCCAGTCACCAGGGGCAGCCTCCACCAGGCCCCCACCCATGTTTCCCAGCACCCCCACCCCCCAGCCACCAGGGGCAGCCTCCACCAGGCCCCCACCCATGTCTCCCACCACCCCCACCCCCCCAGTCACCAGGGGCAGCCACCACCAGGCACCCACCCATGTCTCCCAGCACCCCCACCCCCCAGCCACCAGGGGCAGCCTCCACCAGGCCCCCACCCATGTCTCCCACCACCCCCACCCCCTCAGCAGTGTGGGGCACCCACCACCAGGCCCCCCACCCATGTCTCCCAGCACCCCCACCCCCCAGCAGTGCAGGGGCAGCCTCCACCAGGCCCCCACCCATGTCCAACTCATGTCTCCCAGCACCCCCACCCCCCAGCCACCAGGGGCAGCCTCCACCAGGTCCCCACCTATGTCTCCCAGCACCCCCACCCCCCAGCCACCAGGGGCAGCCTCCACCAGGCCCCGACCCATGTCTCCCACCACCCCCACCCCCAGCAGTGCAGGGGCAGCCTCCACCAGGCCCCCACCCATGTCTCCCAGCACCCCCACACCCCAGCCACCAGGGGCAGCCTCCACCAGGCCCCCACCCATGTCTCCCACCACCCCCACCCCCCCAGTCACCAGGGGCAGCCTCCACCAGGCCCCCACCCATGTCTCCCAGCACCCCCAACCCCCAGCCACCAGGGGCAGCCTCCACCAGGCCCCCACCCATGTCTCCCAGCACCCCCACCCCCCAGCCACCAGGGGCAGCCTCCACCAGGCCCCCACCCTTGTCTCCCACCACCCCCACCCCCCAGTCACCAGGGGCAGCCTCCACCAGGCCCCCACCAATGTCTCCCAGCACCCACACCCCCCAGCAGTGCAGGGGCAGCCTCCACCAGGCCCCCACCCATGTCTCCCACCACCCCCACCCCCCAGTCACCAGGGGCAGCCTCCACCAGGCCCCCACCCATGTTTCCCAGCACCCCCACCCCCCAGCCACCAGGGGCAGCCTCCACCAGGCCCCCACCCATGTCTCCCACCACCCCCACCCCCCAGCAGTGCAGGGGCAGCCTCCACCAGGCCCCCACCCATGTCTCCCACCACCCCCACCCCCCCAGTCACCAGGGGCAGCCTCCACCAGGCCCCCACCCATGTCTCCCAGCACCCCCACCCCCCAGCCACCAGGGGCAGCCTCCACCAGGCCCCCACCCATGTCTCCCACCACCCCCACCCCCTCAGCAGTGTGGGGCACCCACCACCAGGCCCCCCACCCATGTCTCCCAGCACCCCCACCCCCCAGCAGTGCAGGGGCAGCCTCCACCAGGCCCCCACCCATGTCCAACTCATGTCTCCCAGCACCCCCACCCCCAGCCACCAGGGGCAGCCTCCACCAGGCCCCCACCCATGTCTCCCAGCACCCCCACCCCCCAGCCACCAGGGGCAGCCTCTACCAGGCCCCCACCCATGTCTCCCACCACCCCCACCCCCAGCAGTGCAGGGGCAGCCTCCACCAGGCCCCCACCCATGTCTCCCAGCACCCCCACCCCCCAGCCACCAGGGGCAGCCTCCACCAGGCCCCCACCCATGTCTCCCACCACCCCCACCCCCCCAGCCACCAGGGGCAGCCTCCACCAGGCCCCCACCCATGTCTCCCAGCACCCCCACCCCCCAGCCACCAGGGGCAGCCTCCACCAGGCCCCCACCCATGTCTCCCACCACCCCCACCCCCCAGCCACCAGGGGCAGCCTCCACCAGGCCCCCACCCATGTCTCCCAGCACCCCCACCCCCCAGCCACCAGGGGCAGCCTCCACCAGGCCCCCACCTATGTCTCCCAGCACCCCACCCCCCAGCCACCAGGGGCAGCCTCCACCAGGCCCCCACCCATGTCTCCCAGCAACCCCACCCCCCGGCCATCAGGGGCAGCCTCCACCAGGCCCCCACCCATGTCCAACTCATGTTCCCCACCACCCCCACCCCCCAGCACTGTGGGGCACCTGCCAGCAGGCCCCCACCCATATCCAACTCATGTTCCCCACCACCCCCAACCCCCAGCACTGTGGGGCACCTGCCAGCAGGCCCCCACCCATATCCAACTCATGTTCCCCACCACCCCCACCCCCCAGCACTGTGGGGCACCTGCCAGCAGGCCCCCACCCATGTCCAACTCATGTTCCCCACCACCCCCAGCCCCAGCACTGTGGGGCACCTGCCAGCAGGCCCCCACCCATGTGCAACTCATGTTCCCCAGCCAACATGTCATCACAATCTAGATCCCTGGTCCCTATGGTCAGCCTCCAAATGCAAAACACCCACCCGAGTATTGCATCCACCCACTCATAATTTTCAATTACATCACAGAACACCAATTGCAAGTTCCGAAACAAACACATTTCCCTCACATACACCCAATGGGCGTCAGTGAATCTCAAAACACATATCATGAAATGCATGAAACCAATGAGATACCACACATTGAAGTTCACCAAAAAAAATATGTATTAAAGGAAACATAAATAGAATCAAAAATGAAGAAACAGAAATGTGAATGTACAAAAATTAAAAGAAGCATGTCCGTGAAAAAAAGCAAAACCAAAAATAAAATTCCAAAGTAATGTTGTCCAAAGTCAATGTCCACAAAACAAAATCCAATGGGAAATAAAAAAGAAAGCCATTGCTCCATGGTTAAAAAGTGAAAAAAAAATACAATCCAACTGTGAACTATGTACATGGGAACAAGCCAGGGTCCATTATCCAAACAAAATAAAGGAAACCTATCTAACTACACTAACTAATAAAATAAACTATATACAAAAATGTGGCCAATGTCCGAAAGGTCCAAATAAAATAAAAACAAAAATGAAACCTAACACTACCTACATAACTATGTACAAGGGCAGCGGGCTAGTTTCACGGCTCACTTGTGGATGTCCCGGGCCAGGGCATCATCGAACTCCTCCTCAATGTCCAGGAGGCGGTCCTCCTCCATGGCCCCGAGGGTCTGCAGGGCCGTCGACGTCTCCACCTCCAAACCCCTGCGGATTGCCTCGAGGCACTCGGCCCGCCTCAGGGCCCTCCGCATGGAGTTCTCCACCCTGACCATTGTGAGCCGTGCCTCTTCCGCCCGCTGCCGCTCCGCATCTATGGCGTGGCCCAACCGCTGCCACACGGAAGACACTCTCTGTCCTGGGTCCTCCTGCCCTCCGGCCGATGCCTGCCCCTCCGATGTTGAAGGCCCCGAGCCTTCATGGCTCCCACCACGTTGCTGCTGCTGCTGTGCCTCTGCCCGTGCACTGCCTCCTGCTGCCTGCACATCCTCCGCCGGCTGGGGTGCAGTCGTAGATGTGGCCACCCCTACTGGACGTCTGACTCTCGACTGTGGCAGGGATGCCTCCTCCACCAGCTTGGCCGCACCGTCAGAGGCAGCTCCACAGGGCACCCAGGTGACTGATGGGTGGGAAGATGGCACAGAGGACGACTGGCGCGTAGGGGGTCCAGTTGAGGAGGGGGTCGTAGCAAGCCCCATCAGACGGAGGAATCCGGCCTGGGTGACCTGTCCCAGCAGGCAGACGTGGTCAACAAGCCATTCGAGATGACGTGCAGTCTCTTCATGAAAAGACTGCAGGTCACCTCGCATGGCCCGTTGACGCAACGCCACACCAGCCATGACAGGCTCAACCCGGACCTGGATAGCCACGTCCGCAGGCAGAGGAAGGCCAGTTGACGTGAGCTCATCCCCTGCCTGAAAACGGGTCTGGACGTAGGCATCCCTGCTGGTGCAAGATGATGCAGGGACAGGATTGCACACAGGCACCTCTGCGGCGGCCTGTGCTGCCTCCTGTCCCTGGTCCTGCACTGCACCACTAGCACCAGTGGGATCCCCACCTCCAGACCCCGTCTCTGGTGCTTGCACGGCCTCCTCCTCCACCAAACCCCCCACCAACCTGGATGACTCCGTGCCATCTTCCCCTGTTGGGCCCTGTGGGGTCCCAGCTGCCCCTTCTGCTGCCGAGGAGTCCAACTCCAACCTCCGCCTCTTGGACCTCCCCCCGGCAGCTGCGGCCTGGGATGCGGCACCGGACTCCTCACTCCCGACGAGATCACAACATGGGAGGGGAGCCGGGCCTTGCGTCTCCGGCTGGCGGTGGGATCCCCGCCGCTGTGCTCCACAGCACCTTCTCCGCCCTCTTCATCAGTTGACGCTGCAGACAGGGAGAAACAAAACACAGGCATCAGGGCACTGTACAATGGACACATACACACATGACAGTTGTACATGAGTGGCATTGGCAAACCTCAGACATGTCATCACAATCCCCAACACACATGTCATTACAATTCGCACACATGAGCCATACCACAGCCATATCGCAACTGCCACCACCATCCATACACATACAACAGCATGAGCAGCCAAAGGTGAGCCAGACATCACATGCAACACAGGAAGTGCACCACACATGTACACACACCACCACACTTGCATGCATGTGTACACCTCTGCCAAGTGTCGCAGTGTTCAGACGGGCATCCATGTCACATCTGCCAATCAGGCTTCCACATACCGCTGTCACATGCATCCATGTTGCATCACTGTTGCACCCTTGTCAAATACACACACATGCACATGTACACAGTGCTGATACATGCAGCCGAAAACAACATACATGCGTGACATCACGGACATGTCTACTTACATACACATTCATCCAAACATGTGTGCCCACACAACTGCATTTGGCATGCAAGCCTACACACACAAGCACCATCCATGTCTCACACATTCCAGCCCTCGCATGTGTCAGCCCCACGGCCCTGTACACCCCCACCCATACTCGACACCATACAAAGAGATGTGCAACCTGCACAGTACTGAATAATCACCACACGCACTGCTCACAATCAGGATGCATGTACACTCACCGCTCGACTCCAGACGGGTCTGCTTCTCAAGGACCTGGACGTGGAGCGCTGGGGATATGCGTTCCAGGACCCTCATCTGTTCTTCCGACAAGTGGCCCCGGCGCCCCTTGGCATCCGCTGCCTTCAAGAGGCGCCGGGCCTTGTTCAGGGTCCTGGACCTGAAGTCCTCCCAGCGCTTCTTGACATGTTGTAAGTCGCGGACTGCCACCCCCTCCGCGTTGATGGCAGTCACGATGTCAGTCCAGATCCGAGTCCGTCCTTCCTTGTCGGCGCGGGAACTTCCGAAGAGGGCATCATACTGCCCCAGGACTTGCTCCACTAGGACACCAACTTCGGTGGCACTGAAGCTGGTGCCCCTCTGCCTCTCTGGCCGGGGGTTGTCAGTGGTCTCAGATGGTGTTTGCCCCGACATGACAACCCCAGAGGCAGGAGTGGGTGGGCAACTGGGTCCTGGGGCTGGGCTGTGGAGCGATGGAATCCCAGTCGGGAGTCTTCGGTTCCAGCAGGGGTGGTCACAGCAACAGCACCCCTGGCTGATGTGCAGGCAGCAAATGGCAGGGCACGTGGGCAGCAGGCAGTCAGGCAGCAGCAGATGGCAGGTGGGAACGTGCTCGGGGCTCTGGAGGGCAGTAGTTCGGCCTTCTGGGCAGGAGCGTGGTCTTCCGTGTGCTTACGCGTGGCCAGCTTGATACTGAGTGATTTGGCACGTGAAAAATCTGCACGTCAGCGTGTAATTCGAGGAAAGGCCCTTAGCGCGTAAGCGCGTCTGCACTCATACGCATTTTCATTGGACAGAAGGCCCCTCAAGCGCAGGCGCCCCTGTGACGTGACGCGTACAGACGTGCATGGGCATTTCAGCGCGTGTGAAAAACTGCACGTCCGCGTGTAATACGATGAAAGGGCCCATGCGCGTAAGCGCGCGTGGAAAACTGCACGTCCGTGTGTAATATGAGGAAAGGGCCCATGCGCGTAAGCGTGCATGGAAAACTGCACGTCCGCGTGTAATACAAGGAAAGGGCCCATGCGCGTAAGCGCGCGTGAAAAACTGCACGTCCGCATGTAATACGAGGAAAGGGCCCATGCGCGTAAGTGACGTGACGCGCGCGTGCGTTTCCCTCAGCACGGGTTAAAGGTGAGCGGGCCCAGCAGTTCGCTGTACGTGCCTTTCGTGGAGACCGACGTGTGTTGCTGCTTCCTGTTGTTTCGCGCGCCATCACAACTTCACAGCTATCAAGGACGTATCTCTTCTTTTGGCGGGGGTATTGGCTACGCGTGTTTTTCTGCATCGCGCTAGTCAGACGGTGAGTTGCACACGCTCTTTTTCCCACTGCGGGTGCCCCTGTGTATCGCACCCATTTTCGATGTCATAGTAGCCTGCGTGTCCCACGCGTATGCGTTATTCGTGTTACTGGGTGCCACCGCGTACTGCGGGAGGTTGAATCCACGCACGTAGGCTGCAGGGTTGCGTGCACGCTTTTACTGCAGTTTTGGGGTGCCTGAGCGTTGCGTGACCCGTCACCACATCACCGGGGTCACATACAGCCTTGCAGGTGCAGGGGGGCTGTTAACATCTTGCTTCCCACCCCCTTCACCCCAATTGCCCAGGTCAATTGTGGTGTACACCTCCCATTGGCACCACTCCATCTGTGCCAGCACTACTACATCTCTGCCATGGTTGGGAGGCCACCAAAGGTGAGGGGCGCCTCAGCTGGGCGTACTCCTCGTGGCGGGCGTGGTCGGGGACGTGGCCGTGGTGACCAGGGAGTAGGGGGACTCCAGGGTGTCCAGGGCAGCCACAGAGGGGGAAGAGGCAGGGGTGCGCCACTTGAGCACAATGTTGTGCCATGTGTCGGTGCAGCCATGCCACCACCCCCTGTGGTTCCGGGGGATGCAGCTCCTGCATCTGGCACTGGCATCCGTATGACCCGGCAGTCCGTTCCATCGACTGCCACAGGCCCAAGGGTAGTGCTAGCTGCAGGTGCAGCTGTGGACACCGCCACCCAGGCTCAGGGTCTGCCAGCGCAGGCTGCGTTGGCACTTGAAGAGCCATTGGTAGATCTCCAACAGGCCAGGCGGGAAACCATAGGGCACGCCGGGCTGCTCAGACCAAGACACGTGTCCCTGGGGCAGTCATGTCATCTGCTGCCCCGAACAGCCGGGTGTTGGCAAGTGCAGGGGCAGATGCACCCAACAGCACCCCGGTTGTGAGTCTGCCAACCAGGACCGTTGCGGTCAATGACCCTGCCATAGCTGATGTTGCTGCGCAGGGTCCATTAGTGGGCACCCAGCTGCCACTGACACAAGTCAGGCCTTTGGTCATCCCTCCACCTGCCACTCCCTTGGCTCAATCCACCGAACCCACTGGCCATACTGGTCAGGGCGGCATTAGCCAGCCAGGGTCTGCGCCACAGTCCAAGAGGAGGAAGGTTGCACCTGCAGCACAGGCTGGGACCCCACACACAGCCACGACCTCCTGCACGTCGAGGAAGAAGCGTTTCTGTAAGCAGGAACTGGACTTCCTCGTGGACTACGTGCGGGGCCACAGCCGTGACATGCTAGTGGGTGCCAATAGTCAGACTACGGCTGCTCAACGTGACACCCACTGGAAGCATGTTGCGGAACATGTCAGTTCATTCAGCCATGAGGTGCGCATGGCGCAGGAGTGCAAAAAGCGTTGGAATGACATCAAGCGCAGCACTAAGGCCAAGCGCGCCTCAAATTACAACTTGACTCTGGTGACTGGCGGTGGGCCTGCACCAGAGGAGGAAGAACTCACTCAGCATGAGGCTCTCGTTGCGGAGTTCATACCACCTGAATTGGTCGAAGGAGTGGGAGAGATGCTGGACTTTGATGCCCAGTCCAGTGAGTGTTGATGCGTGTTTGTTGAGGACGTGTGTGTTTCACTTGTGGGATGTGTTGTGCATGATTGCTGCTACATGTGACGCGTACATGGTTCTGATGTGTAAGTAATGCAATGCTACCGTCATTCATGTCTCCTCTGCCTGCATGCGGGACTCCATGTGGGCATGCTCCCTTGCCCCTCCTCCGCCACTCTGCACTCCAGTTCCACCTTTGCACTGGTCTGCTTCAATCTTGCCAATGTGTAGTATCTTGTTCATGTGTCCTGTGTAGATGCTAACTTCCAGCGTAGAAACTGCCAGACATATGCCGTGTGGTACAGCCTTAGTACTCGATGCAGGGTATCTCACTTGTACTGTGCATGGGTCAAATGTCCCGTAGGGACATGAGTGCCCATTCATGCTCCATGTGCATTGCACGCATGCCCCTATGTGTCCTTGACTGGATGATCACTGTAATATGAGTCCTTGGTTACATACATTGCCTGCCATCTCATCGGCCTCCCCATGTCAACTGTGGCTCAGTCCTGCGTTGCACACATGTTTAGGCCCTGACAATCTGTGTGGCTCACAGGCCTCAGCCTGTTCAATGGCCAATGACTCTGTCCAACTCTTGTGTCTTCTTCACACGTGGGCGGCCTCCGGAGTTTTCATCATGTGTCCTGCCCACTGTCCCAGCATCATTTGCAGTGTTGTAATTTGTATCACATTAAGCTGTTCATGACAGTCAACACTGCCTGTCAATACACAGGTGTATGGTCAGCCTTTTGATACCATGCTAGGTATCCCTGCTTTGGTACTGGGGTGGAGGGGTGCTTGGCTTCTAGACATGGTACACATTGAATGCACAATGCACGTGATGTCTGAATTTGACATTGCACTGCCTTCACATTTCCTGGCACACACCATGGAGTGCTTGTACATGTAGGTAGTGAGTGGCGTACACATTTTCTGCACTGCATAGACCCACTTCCATGGAAACTGCCACCTTTCAACAGGTCTGATCACAGAAGCTATTCAAAGTAGACCCAGCATGCATGCCAGGTCATATGTTGTGTGTCACATGTCTGCCGGATGCCTTTGCTGTCGGTGTGTGTGTGTGTCGTGTGCTTCTGACATGTGTAGTGACCTTTTTCTCTCTATTTTTCAGGTGATGACGCAATGGAGGCAGAGGATGGTGTTGTCATGCCAGACACAAGGTTGGTAACACCACATCAACCCGGCACTAGTGGGGGTCGTGGGGTGGTAGGCCACGAAAACCCCCAAGTGCTGCAGTCCATCTTGTCTCTGGCTGCCTATGAGTCCAGCCTTGATGATGACTCTGACGTCCATGTTGAGTTGGATGAGCATCAAGTCCATGTGTCAGGGGTGAGTGATTCTGATGTGGACACTCCTCTGTCTGCGACACCTGCACTGAGGGATCAGACAGTCTTGGTTCCTCCGCCCGTGGTGGATCGGGACGCAGGGTCACCCTCCACACCAGTCACTGATGTGCCTGGGACATCACGTCGACGGGGGCATGTAGTCGTGCAGCCGCAGGCGGTGCCAACACAGCGAGGACCCCCGGTCCTTGGGTCCCGCAGGGGTCAAGCCCGGCAACGCGGTCGCCGCGCGCAACCGCTGTATACTGAGTGGGAGCAAGACATGACTGCCAATTCCGAACGGCAGGGGGCAGCAATGGAGAACATCGCTGAGAGCATGGAGCGTGTGGCCCGATCTGTGCTCCCCCCTGCTAGGCAGGTGCTTCTCCAGCAGCAGGCGGCACGGTCCACGGCCCGCTCGCTCAGGCTGGGTATGGCGGCCTCAGACAGGGCACGCCAGGCTGAAATGTCGTCTCTGCGTCAAGCAATTGCTGCTCACGCAGAGGCGCACATGGATGCCCTGAGGGAGGAGTATGCTTCCCTCAGATCCACTCTGGGTGTCCTTATGATGTCTCAGAGGCAGTAGGCAGAGGAGAGGTTTGCACAGCTTGAGCGTACCATCTCGGCTGAGCTACAGGCTTGCCGGGAGGTGCAGCGGTTGTCCAGCCAGGCCTTGCAGGAGGAACTCCGTGTTACACGTGCTACCTTGCAAGAGGAAGCACGTGTATCACGTGAGGTTCTGCATGCAGACCTATGTAACATCGCCACACAGAACCAGGCTCACCCGTCCGGCAGACTTGCTGCCGACGAGGGGCAAGCTGCGGCTAGGCGTGGCCAGGCTACTGTGCCACGTCCTCCTTTACAGGATGAGCCAGACTCGGACGACCATCTATCTCCCACATAGGTCGTGCTGTGCAGGCGTTGAGCCCATGGAGGATTTTTCTTTTGGCTCAGCATCATCGCATGTGGATGTTGAGCAGCACCCTGTACCTCCCCCCTCCTGGGTGCCTCCCCTCCCCCCCGGGTCGTATGTGGCCATTTTTGATTTTTCTTTTAGTTTAGTTAGTTAAGTTTCTGTTTGATAGTTAGTTTAAAAAGGTAATGTAGGTTTTCCATAGTTAGTGTAATTAGTTAATAGTTGAGTTAGTTTAAAATTGCTAGTCTATTGTGCTTTCATGTGACGGTGCGGTGCTTTGTGGCTTTTGAAGGCATCCACTGTCTGTTCCAGCTGGGCCCTTCATGGTTGTCTTGTGTATGTGTTTGCTGCTTGGGGTCCTTGACTCACATATGCCACTCCTGCCTCCCTTATCCAGGGGCTCGCAAGGATGGTTCGGTGTTACAGAATATTACACAAGGGCTTTGGACTGTCATATCTGTGGCATGTCTGGTGCTGTGTGACTTGTGTTGACACCCCTAGTGGGGATGATTTAGGTGTCATTGTCCACTGTTCAGCTTTTGCTAGATGGGGTGTGTCATGATTAATGTGGACATTGATTGCTATGCATTGTATAGTATGTTTCATATCTTTCCTGTACACGTGCTTGTTGCAATTCATGCTGTAGATAGTGTTCCACACTTTGGAGGTGAAAGACGGACTGATGGTGTGATTTGTGATGTGACTCTCTGACATGGTCAAGTAATGAGATGCCTGATGAGACACACACAGATGACTTTGAAGCATTAATCATGTGTTTCATGCCCTTTCTGCAGGGGGATGAGCCTCCAGAGCACCTTTGCCAGCAGACATGGCCCATTGGACGACGGAATTCTTGACCCGTTTGTTGGTGCCCACATGCACATGTGTGCACAAGCAGAGGCACAGTGATTGCAGACCCACATCCTAGAACTACTGACATGTTCCAAGGAACTCCAGGCAAGGTGAGCATCACAGGGGGGCCACGACACAGCAAAGCTTGCACCAGGCGAGTTGCACATGCAGGCTTAGTCACAGCACTGAGGGTGAGCTTAGACGAATATTGGTGTTGAAGCACACAATGTAGCTCAGATGTGTTTGTGGACTGATGGCTGTTGATAGTAGGGTTGTCTGGGACACATGCAGGGGCAGTGGCACATACCCTCCGGTACACCAAGGTTCATTGAGGCACTTGTATCAACCATGTAGCCTTCCGAGACATGGAAAGGGGCAGCTCACAGGGTCATACAGCAAGGGACATACTCGGGTGCAGTGCATGTCTTTTCCACGTACTTCATGATAAATGCACTGCCAACTTTGTTTCGGTCATGGTGGTACGCAACTTGCTCTGTAGTCATGGCTTGCTATATGGGTCTGTCTGCTTACCCAGGGAACATTGCATGTTGTGTGAATTGTGACACATTGGTGTTCCATTTGCCACGCACCCACCAGCAGCTGACTTACTGCATTGACTGTGTATGACCCGTCACAGGGGTGATGTTATATATGGGTACAAAGCATCGAGCACAGATTGTCTGTTTGTAGAGTAGTTTGTTGCTATGGGGCATGTTTGGTGTTGTGTTTTTGTGTAATTGGCACGTACAGGTTGTTGACTGTGGCTCTCTTTGCAGCATTGCAGTGCTCCTGTAACCGGACCTGAGAGTGCGCAGGCAGGAGGCCAGCACTCAAAACCAGAGCTAAGTGTCTTGTTGTTTTTCTTTCGAACTGCTCTGCATAGGCTTGCTGGGGAGTGTACTGATGCATGGATGTATGTGTGGTTCAATTTGGTATGTTTTTTCTCCATAATCACCCGTGATCCTATGCAATTTTGAAACCTGTACCCTCTACCCGGTGTTCCTGCTTCCTGTGCCTATCCAAGCAACGTTCCCTGACCCTCTTTCCCCAATGGGGTTGCGGATGCCTGTGTAAGCCCCGAACTTGCAGGCGCCAAAACCCTAGAGGGGGTGGTTGGTTCGTACCACTCCTGAGCCTGGACTACAGAAGGCCATGACAATGATGTCCAAGTTTGTTTGGATTGTGTATGTGTTCATGCAGGTTGTACATTTTCGTGCATTCCCTAGTTTCATGTGTCATTCCTCCTCCCCTCTCCTGCCACTCATTCCAGTCATCCAGTGTGTCAACACCTGTCCCGACTGCATATCCCTGAACCTCATTCCCCACCAGGGTCTCAGGGACCTGTGTGAGTTTGACCTTGCAGGCACCCGGGACATGGTGGGGGTGGTTGTTTCGTGACACTCCTGCGCCTGTACAGGGGACCTGTGACAGTACACATCCATTCATGATGCATCATCCTATGTCATGTACCACACATGTCTCACATCCTGTCGTGACATTGTTTTGCTGTGCTACCTTGGTTGTTGCATCATTGTGGTAGTACTTGGCCTTTGTGAGGTACTGCTACGTCACGTCATCTACTGGAGGGTGTTCGGGTTCGTTTTTATGCCTTGGATTTTGTGATTTTGGAAATGAGTGTGGATTCTGAGGGTTCAGGCATCTTTTTACACACAAGGTGGGAGATGGTGATGAAGGGTAAAGGTGATCCTGTGGCCAGGTGGAATTGAGGTTTGGAGGCTCCATGACCCAGGTGCAGTTGTTCAGTGGGTCATGGTCATTTGTGAGGGAGGGGGGGTTGTTGTTGATAGTTGCCTTGCCCTGCAGTGTGATGGGAACTCTGACATAGTAATGGTGGTATCCTATGTACATGTTGTGTTCTGCTGATCAATGCCTGTTCATGTGTTGTGTTTTCCTTTCAGGTGCGAGGGGATAGTTGTGGTTTGACATGCTGGGGTGTACACATGGTGGATGTTCACATGTGATGTGTAGGGAACACTGATGGTCACTTGAGTGCACATGCATATGTGGAGTGCATGTCCTTGCAGAACCACACACTTGCACTCGGATGCACTACATGTACTCCCACCCTTGCATATCCATATGTACACTGTTTGCCTTCTGGTGCCCACTGTGTCCCGACACCACATGTTCTGTGACTGATTATGGATCCAGTACATGCCTAATTTGATGTTTGATGTGGTCTGTCACTTAGATGTGATGCTCAGGGTGTGCATCACACACAATGGCTGTTCACTGTGCTGTGCGCTGAGCAGTGTGATGCAGGAGTAGGACACTGCACACATGAGCTGCAGTGTTGATTTTGCAATGCATAATGTGCATGTAGACAGGCATTCATTGTGATGTTACGTCTACGACTGTTGTAATGCATTTGGAAATGACTTATTTTGGGTGGGAGATTTTGTTGGTCTGTCATTTCATCTGATTCCGGGTCAGGCATCATTGTCCGATGCCACTGTACATTTAGGACATGGCAATGTGTACCTTATCGTTACTGCATTGGTGTATGGGTATTGCTTGCCATGTCATGTTGATGTTTGGGAGGGTTTGAGTGACATGACAGTGATGGCCATGGCCTGTTTTGCAGGTGTGTGTGATGCACACCTTGCATGTCCGTGTCATCCGCTTCTCAGAGCAACTAACTGGGGGTAGATTTCTCTCCGCAGCAGGGCCCTCCCCCTGGAACAGACTTCCTGCCTGACTTGAACTTGAGGGGAACCATCTCCAGTTCTGGAAGCACCTCAAGACCTTCCTCTTTGCTTCTGCTTACTCTCTGCCTCTCCCTTGCAGAATTCTTCACTGGAACTGCACAGGAGCTGCAACTGGGCCACTCTCACTGACCTCGGTCCCTGGCCCAGCCACTCTCCACTTGCACTGCCTCCCTGGCAACCCCTGCACTGCAGTACTGTCTCTCTATCCCTACAGCCCTCCCTTCCCAGCACTTGTCTGCACTTACCTTTGCAGTTGCCACCAGGCGACCTATGTATTATTTTTTTGGGCTACTTCCCCTGTACTGGACTCCCCCCACCCTTCCCCTTGCACTTTTCCCTTCCCCCTACCCCTGCACTTGCACAATCTCAATGACACCTGGCCTAGTAGTACCCTTCTCTGTGTTCCCTTGTTCCCCCCTCCCTGCCTCATTGCGCCTTGGAATACTTGTGTATGGCCCATATCATGTCATATGTCATATCTGTGCCTTTTGGTCACACAGGATAGCTTGTGTTTAAGTAGCTAGGGATGCAGACGATGTGGCACTTCCATGGCAACTATCTCAGGGTGGTAGGGTTGTGACAGTTGACTGTCTCTTTGTCATCATTGATTGTCACCTGGTATGTGCCAGGCCTGTGTGCACTCCGCAGGGGTGGGAGTTTAGGTGAAAAATGTGGCCACAAGCTGGGTCCGGGCTTCCTCGCCACGTGCCCTGTCCCCTCCCATGGGCAGTGCTTGTGCCTGTGGTTGGGGATGTGGGGGCACCACCATGTCCACCGGGACGCCCTGCCGTGTTGCAACATTGTGCAGGACACATGCTGCCACAATGATCCTGCACACTACTGGTGGTGCATAGAGTAGTTGCCCACCAGAGCGGTCAAGGGAGCGGAAACGTGACTTGAGCACTCTGAATGTGCGCTCGACTATGCCCCTGGTTGCAATATGGGCGGCGTTGTATCTTACCTGGGGTGGTGTGGTGGGGTTCCGGATTGGCGTCATCAAGTGGTTGCTCAGAGGGTAGGCACTGTCCCCTGGGGAGGTGATAATAGTTGAGATTATTAGGGTTTGGATATTTGTCTGTGTGTGACTTGCATGCATGTGCAAGGGCATTTGTACTGACCTAGGAGCCATGGGTCGCCATGCTGCCCAGCTTCCAGGGCCCGGCTCAGGGCGGACATTCTGTATATGAAACTGTCATGGGTGGAGCCAGGGTAGTTTGCATAGACAGAGGTGATGATTCCCTTTGCATCACATACCACCTGTACATTGATGGAATGCCAGTGCTTGCGGTTTCGGTAGATGTGCTCAATGGCCCTAGGTGGACGTAGGGCCACATGGGTGCAATCTATGGCACCGAGCACTTTGGGGAAGTGTGCCACCCTGAAAAAATCCAGGACAACGGCCTGCCTTTCTGCGGGTGTTCTGGGCATGTATATGTGCCTGCGGACTGAGGGGCGCGCTGTCATGATTGCCAGTACCTGGTGTAGGCAGTGTGACTGCGTGGCCTGTGAGACCCCCCCCACTATGGCAGTGGCCCGCTGAAATGACCCAGTGGCCAAAAAATGCAGGACATTGAGCAGCTTCTCCAAGGGGCTCAATGCTTGGGAGCAAAGGGTGGGGGATGTGAGGTCATCTTCCCACTCCCTGACCAGGTCTAGGATGATATGGGGTGGAAACCTATACCTTCCGTAGACCTGGTCGTCAGGCATCCCAAAAAGGCTTGTCCGTGGTGCAAAAATGCGTGCCCTGGCTATTCTCCTCCTCCTGCGGTGTCCGACGATCAGTGCAGCGACAAATGGGGCATTCATCATAGCTGTATATACGCGTTTGTTGTTTGCGCGCACTTTTATGCTGTGCGCGGGGACGCCTCCGCCTGCCTTCGTGTGGGCGGACGTGTTGACGCCTGTGCACGTCTTTTGCCGTGCGCGGGTTTCCCGTATTCGGATACGTGGTAAGACTGTAGGTCCGAGTGTCATCGCGTGTGATCGGAGGGGAGTGAGCGTACACGGGATTGGCCTGGGTACGTGTGTTTCGGGGTGCGCGGGAAGTTCCACACGCAATTAGCCTGGGTACGTGTGTTCCGGGGTGCCGGGAACTTTCACACGCGATTGGTGGAAATCCACGTGTGTTCTGTCATCACGTGCAATGAGGGAAACACCCGCACGCGTCACGTCACAGACGCGCTCACGCGCTAAGGGCCTTTGGTCCAATGAAATCGCATATGCGTGCTGCCATGCATACGCGCTAAGGGCCTTTCCTCGTATTACACGCGGACGTGCAGTTTTCCACGCGCGCTTACGTGCATGGGCCCTTTCCTCGTATTACACGCGGACGTGCATTTTTTTGCGCGCTGAAATGCCCATGCACGTCTGTACGCGTCACGTCACAGGGGCGCTTGCGCTTGAGGGGCCTTCTGTCCAATGAAAATGCGTATGCGTGCAGACGCGCTTACGCACTAAGGGCCTTTCCTCGAATCACACGCTGACGTGCAGATTTTTCACGTGCCAAATCACTCCTTATCAAGCTGGCCACGCGTAAGCAAACGGAAGACCACGCTCCTGCCCAGAAGGCCGAACTACTGCCCCCCAGAGCCCCGAGCACGCTCCCACCTGCCATCTGCTGCTGCCTGACTGCCTGCTGCCCACGTGCCCTGCCATTTGCTGCCTGCACATCAGCCAGGGGTGCTGTTGCTGTGACCACCCCTGCTGGAACCGAAGACTCCCGACTGGGATTCCATCGCTCCACAGCCCAGCCCCAGGACCCAGTTGCCCACCCACTCCTGCCTCTGGGGTTGTCATGTCGGGGCAAACACCATCTGAGACCACTGACAACCCCTGGCCAGAGAGGCAGAGGGGCACCAGCTTCAGTGCCACCGAAGTTGGTGTCCTGGTGGAGCAAGTCCTGGGGCAGTATGATGCCCTCTTCGGAAGTTCCCGCGCCGACAAGGAAGGACGGACTCGGATCTGGACTGACATCGTGACTGCCATCAACGCGGAGGGGGTGGCAGTCCGCGACTTACAACATGTCAAGAAGCGCTGGGAGGACTTCAGGTCCAGGACCCTGAACAAGGCCCGGCGCCTCTTGAAGGCAGCAGATGCCAAGGGGCACCGGGGCCACTTGTCGGAAGAACAAATGAGGGTCCTGGAACGCATATCCCCAGCGCTCCACGTCCAGGTCCTTGAGAGGCAGACCCGTCTGGAGTGGTGAGTGTACATGCATCCTTATTGTGAGCAGTGCGTGTGGTGATTATTCAGTAGTGTGCAGGTTGCACATCTGTTTGTATGGGGTCGAGTATGGGTGGGGGTGTACAGGGCCGTGGCGCTAACACATGCGAGGGCTGGAATGTGTGAGACATGGATGGTGCTTGTGTGTGTAGGCTTGCATGCCAAATGCAGTTGTGTGGGCACACATGTTTGGATGAATGTGTATGTAAGTAGACATGTCCGTGATGTCACGCATGTATGTTGTTTTCGGCTGCATGTATCAGCACTGTGTACATGTGCATGTGTGTGTATTTGACAAGGGTGCAACAGTGATGCAACATGGATGCATGTGACAGCGGTATGTGGAAGCCTGATTGGCAGATGTGACATGGATGCCCGTCTGAACACTGCGACACTTGGCAGAGGTGTACACATGCATGCAAGTGTGGTGGTGTGTGTACATGTGTGGTGCACTTCCTGTGTTGCATGTGATGTCTGGCTCACCTTTGGCTGCTCATGCTATTGTATGTGTATGGATGGTGGTGGCAGTTGCGATATGGCTGTGGTATGGCTCATATGTGCGAGTTGTAATGACATGTGTGTTGGGGATTGTGATGACATGTCTGAGGTTTGCCAATGCCACTCATGTACAACTGTCATGTGTGTATGTGTCCATTGTACAGTGCCCTGATGCCTGTGTTTTGTTTCTTCCTGTCTGCAGCGTCAACTGATGAAGAGGGCGGAGAAGGTGCTGTGGAGCACAGCGGCGGGGATCCCACCGCCAGCCGGAGACGCAAGGCCCGGCTCCCCTCCCATGTTGTCATCTCGTCGGGGAGTGAGGAGTCCGGTGCCGCGTCCCAGGCCGCAGCTGCCGGGGGGAGGTCCAAGAGGCGGAGGTTGGAGTTGGACTCCTCGGCAGCAGAAGCGGAAGCTGGGACCCCACAGGGCCCAACAGGGGAAGATGGCACGGAGTCATCCAGGTTGGTGGGGGGTTTGGTGGAGGAGGAGGGTGTGCAAGCACCAGAGACGGGGTCTGGAGGTGGGGATCCCACTGGTGCTAGTGGTGCAGTGCAGGACCAGGGACAGGAGGCAGCACAGGCCGCCGCGGAGCTGCCTGTGTGCAATCCTGTCCCTGATCCTGTCTCTGCATCATCTTGCACCAGCAGGGATGCCTACGTCCAGACCCGTTTTCAGGCAGGGGATGAGCTCACGTCAACTGGCCTTCCTCTGCCTGCGGACGTGGCTATCCGGGTCCGGGTTGAGCCTGTCCTGGCTGGTGTGGCGTTGCGTCAACGGGCCATGCGAGGTGACCTGCAGTCTTTTCATGAGGAGTCTGCACGTCATCTCGAATGGCTCGTTGACCACGTCAGCCTGCTGGGACAGGTCACCCAGGCCGGATTCCTCCGTCTGATGGGGCTTGCTACGACCCCCTCCTCAACTGGACCCCTTACGCGCCAGTCGTCCTCCGTGCCATCTTCCCACCCATCGGTCTCCTGGGTGCCCTGTGGAGCTGCCTCTGACGGTGCGGCCAGGCTGGTGGAGGAGGCATCCCTGCCACAGTCGGGAGTCGGACGTCCAGCAGGGGTGGCCACAGGTGTCCAGTCAACTCGTCGAAAAAAAACTAGTCGACTGCAATTTGGTCGACGCAATTTGGTCGAAAACCATTTCGTCGAAATTTTTTTTTTATTTATATATTTATTTTTTGGGTTTTCGTTTTGTTAAAAAAGGGGTTTTTAGAGAAAAAAAGGGGGTTGGGGGGGGGACCCCCCCAAAAAAAAAAAAAAAAAGGGTTAAAATAGAAAAAAAAAATTTCGACGAAATGGTTTTCGACCAATTTGATTCGACCATTTGTCTGGTCGACCAATTTTTTTCGACGAATTGACTGGCAACCGTGGCCACATCTACAACTGCACCCCAGCCGACGGAGGATGTGCAGGCAGCAGGAGGCAGTGCACGGGCAGAGGCACAGCAGCAGCAGCAACGTGGTGGGAGCCATGAAGGCTCGGGACCTTCAACATCGGAGGGGCAGGCATCGGCCGGAGGGCAGGAGGACCCAGGACAGAGAGTGTCTTCCGTGTGGCAGCGGTTGGGCCACGCCATAAATGCGGAGCGGCAGCGGGCGGAAGAGGCACGGCTCACAATGGTCAGGGCGGAGAACTCCATGCGGAGGGCCCTGAGGCGGGCCGAGTGCCTCGAGGCAATCCACAGGGGTTTGGAGGTGGACACGTCGACGGCCCTGCAGACCCTTGGGGCCATGGAGGAGGACCGCCTCCGGGACATTGAGGAGGAGTTCGATGATGCCCT
Organism: Ambystoma mexicanum; assembly: GCF_040938575.1. Classification (NCBI taxonomy): domain Eukaryota; kingdom Metazoa; phylum Chordata; class Amphibia; order Caudata; family Ambystomatidae; genus Ambystoma; species Ambystoma mexicanum. The sequence goes on from NC_090921.1 coordinate 1,238,717,639, forward strand.
GGCCCGGGACATCCACAAGTGAGCCGTGAAACTAGCCCGCTGCCCTTGTACATAGTTATGTAGGTAGTGTTCGGTTTCATTTTTGTTTTGATTTTATTTGGACCTTTCGGACATTGGCCACGTTTTTGTATATAGTTTATTTTATTAGTTAGTGTAGTTAGATAGGTTTCCTTTCTTTTGTTGGGATAATGGACCATGGCTTGTTCCCATGTACATAGTTCACTGTTGGATTGTATTTTTTTTTCACATTTTAACCATGGAGCAATGGCTTTCTTTTTTATTTCCCATTGGATTTTGTTTTGTGGACATTGGGCCTCATTACGACCCAGGCGGACTTCGCGGTGCTAAATGCACCGCGAAGCATGGCGGAAAGCCGCCGATAGCGCCATGGGGGTTGGCGGATTTACCGCCCCATTCCGACCTCGGCGGAGCGGTAAATCCCCAATCCCCATTCTGCCCTTCCCCATTCCCATTTTTGCCCCATAGGGTATAATGGGAGTGGGGAAGGAGTTAATTACGCCACCGTAAAATACGGTGGCGTAATTAACAACGAGGTCCCGTAGCGCCATGGTTTTCTCCGGCTGGTAAAACCAGGCGGAGAAAACCTCCATGGCGCTACGGGAACTCGTAGTATGGCGGAGAGGTACGCCATGCACTACGCTGGCGTAATACCCTCTCCGCCAGGGTCCTAATGAGGCCCATTGACTTTGGACAACATTACTTTGGAATTTTATTTTTGGTTTTGCTTTTTTTCACGGACATGCTCCTTTTAATTTTTGTACATTCACATTTCTGTTTCTTCATTTTTGATTCTATTTATGTTTCCTTTAATACATATTTTTTTTGGTGAACTTCAATGTGTGGTATCTCATTGGTTTCATGCATTTCATGATATGTGTTTTGAGATTCACTGACACCCATTGGGTGTATGTGAGGGAAATGTGTTTGTTTCGGAACTTGCAATTGGTGTTCTGTGATGTAATTGCAAATTATGAGTGGGTGGATGCAATACTCGGGTGGGTGTTTTGCATTTGGAGGCTGACCATAGGGACCAGGGATCTAGATTGTGATGACATGTTGGCTGGGGAACATGAGTTGCACATGGGTGGGGGCCTGCTGGCAGGTGCCCCACAGTGCTGGGTGGTGGGGGTGGTGGGGAACATGAGTTGGACATGGGTGGGGGCCTGCTGGCAGGTGCCCCACAGTGCTGGGGGGTGGGGGTGGTGGGAGACATGGGTGGGGGCCTGGTGGAGGCTGCCCCTGGTGGCTGGGGGGTGGGGGGGGTGGGCGACATGGGTGGGGGCCTGGTGGAGGCTGCCCCTGGGGGGTGGGGGGTGGGGGTGGTGGGAGACATGGGTGGGGGCCTGGTGGAGGCTGCCCCTGCACTGCTGGGGGGTGGGGGTGGTGGAAGGCATGGGTAGGGGCCTGGTGGTGGGTGCCCCTGGTGGCTGGGGGGTGGGGGTGCTGCGAGACATGGGTGGGGGCCTGGAGGAGGCTGCTCCTGCACTGCTGGGGGGTGGGGGTGGTGGGAGACATGGGTGGGGGCCTGGTGGAGGCTGCCCCTGGTGGCCGGGGGGTGGGGGTGCTGGGAGACATGGGTGGGGGCCTGGTGGTGGGTGCCCCTGCACTGCTGGGGGGTGGTGGGGGTGGTAGACATGGGTGGGGGCCTGGTGGAGGCTGCCCCTGGTGGCTGGGGGGTGGGGGTGGTGGGAGACATGGGTGGGGGCCTGGTGGAGGCTGCCCCTGCACTGCTGGGGGGTGGGGGTGGTGGAAGGCATGGGTGGGGGCCTGGTGGTGGGTGCCCCTGGTGGCTGGGGGGTGGGGGTGCTGCGAGACATGGGTGGGGGCCTGGAGGAGGCTGCTCCTGCACTGCTGGGGGGTGGGGGTGGTGGGAGACATGGGTGGGGGCCTGGTGGAGGCTGCCCCTGGTGGCCGGGGGGTGGGGGTGCTGGGAGACATGGGTGGGGGCCTGGTGGTGGGTGCCCCTGCACTGCTGGGGGGTGGTGGGGGTGGTAGACATGGGTGGGGGCCTGGTGGAGGCTGCCCCTGGTGGCTGGGGGGTGAGGGTGCTGGGAGACATGGGTGGGGGCCTGGTGGAGGCTGCCCCTGCACTGCTGGGGGGTGGGGGTGGTGGTAGACATGGGTGGGGGCCTGGTGGAGGCTGCCCCTGGTGGCTGAGGGGTGGGGGTGGTGGGAGACATGGGTGGGGGCCTGGTGGAGGCTGCCCCTGGTGACTGGGGGTGGTGGGAGACATGGGTGGGGGCCTGGTGGAGGCTGCCCCTGGTGGCTGGGGGGTGGGGGTGCTGGTAGACATGGGTGGGGGCCTAGTGGAGGCTGCCCCTGCACTGCTGGGGGGTGGGGGTGGTGGGAGACATGGGTGGGGGCCTGGTGGAGGCAGCCCCTGGTGGCTGGGGGTGCTGGGAGACATGGGTGGGGGCCTGGTGGTGGGTGCCCCTGCACTGCTGGGGGGTGGGGGGGAGTGGGAGACATGGGTGGGGGCCTGGTGGAGGCTGCACCTGCTGGCTCGGGGTGGGGGTGCTGGGAGACATGAGTTGGAAATGGGTGGGGGCCTGGTGGAGGCTGCCCCTGCACTGCTGGGGGGTGGGGGTGGTGGGAGACATGGGTGGGGGCCTGATGGAGGCTGCCCCTGGTGACTGGGGGGTGGGGGTGCTGGGAGACATGGGTGGGGGCCTGGTGGTGGGTGCCCCTGCACTGCTGGGGGGTGGTGGGGGTGGTAGACATGGGTGGGGGCCTGGTGGAGGCTGCCCCTGGTGGCTGGGGGGTGAGGGTGCTGGGAGACATGGGTGGGGGCCTGGTGGAGGCTGCCCCTGCACTGCTGGGGGGTGGGGGTGGTGGTAGACATGGGTGGGGGCCTGGTGGAGGCTGCCCCTGGTGGCTGAGGGGTGGGGGTGGTGGGAAACATGGGTGGGGGCCTGGTGGAGGCTGCCCCTGGTGACTGGGGGTGGTGGGAGACATGGGTGGGGGCCTGGTGGAGGCTGCCCCTGGTGGCTGGGGGGTGGGGGTGCTGGGAGACATGGGTGGGGGCCTGGTGGTGGGTGCCCCTGCACTGCTGGGGGGTGGTGGGGGTGGTAGACATGGGTGGGGGCCTGGTGGAGGCTGCCCCTGGTGGCTGGGGGGTGAGGGTGGTGGTAGACATGGGTGGGGGCCTGGTGGAGGCTGCCCCTGGTGGCTGAGGGGTGGGGGTGGTGGGAGACATGGGTGGGGGCCTGGTGGAGGCTGCCCCTGGTGACTGGGGGTGGTGGGAGACATGGGTGGGGGCCTGGTGGAGGCTGCCCCTGGTGGCTGGGGGGTGGGGGTGCTGGTAGACATGGGTGGGGGCCTAGTGGAGGCTGCCCCTGCACTGCTGGGGGGTGGGGGTGGTGGGAGACATGGGTGGGGGCCTGGTGGAGGCAGCCCCTGGTGGCTGGGGGTGCTGGGAGACATGGGTGGGGGCCTGGTGGTGGGTGCCCCTGCACTGCTTGGGGGTGGGGGGGAGTGGGAGACATGGGTGGGGGCCTGGTGGAGGCTGCCCCTGCTGGCTCGGGGGTGGGGGTGCTGGGAGACATGAGTTGGAAATGGGTGGGGGCCTGGTGGAGGCTGCCCCTGCACTGCTGGGGGGTGGGGGTGGTGGGAGACATGGGTGGGGGCCTGGTGGAGGCTGCCCCTGGGGGGTGGGGGTGGTGGGAGACATGGGTGGGGGCCTGATGGAGGCTGCCCCTGGTGACTGGGGGGTGGGGGTGGTGGGAGACATGGGTGGGGGCCTGGTGGAGGCTGCCCCTGGTGGCTGGGGGGTGGGGTGGTGGGAGACATGGGTGGGGGCCTGGTGGAGGCTGCCCCTGGTGACTGGGAGGTGGGGGTGGTGGGAGACATGGATGGGGGCCTGGTGGAGGCTGCCCCTGCACTGCTGGGGGGTGGGGGTGGTGGGAGACATGGGTGGGGGCCTGGTGGTGGGTGCCCATGGTGGCTGGGGGGTGGGGGTGCTGGAAGACATGGGTGGGGCCTGGTGGAGGCTGCTCCTGCACTGCTGGGGGGTGGGGGTGGTGGGAGACATGGGTGGGGGCCTGGTGGAGGCTGCCCCTGGTGGCTGGGGGGTGGGGGCGCTGGGAAACATGGGTAGGGGCCTGGTGGTGGGTGCCCCTGCACTGCTGGGGGGTGGGGGGGTGATAGACATGGGTGGGGGCCTGGTGGAGGCTGCCCCTGGTGGCTGGGGGGTGGGGGTGCTGGGAGACATGGGTGGGGGCCTGGTGGAGGCTGCCCCTGCACTGCTGGGGGGTGGGGGTGGTGGTAGACATGGGTGGGGGCCTGGTGGAGGCTGCCCCTGGTGGCTGGGGGGTGGGGGTGGTGGGAGACATGGGTGGGGGCCTGGTGGAGGCTGCCCCTGGTGACTGGGGGGTGGGGGTGGTGGGAGACATGGGTGGGGGCCTGGTGGAGGCTGCCCCTGGTGGCTGGGGGGTGGGGGTTGTGGGAGACATGGGTGGGGGCCTGGTGGAGGCTGCCCCTGTTGACTGGGGGGTGGGGGTGGTGGGAGACATGGGTGGGGGCCTGGTGGAGGCTGCCCCTGCACTGCTGGGGGGTGGGGGTGGTGGGAGACATGGGTGGGGGCCTGATGGAGGCTGCCCCTGGTGGCTGGGGGGTGGGGGTGGTGGGGAACATGAGTTGGACATGGGTGGGGGCCTGCTGGCAAGTGCCCCACAGTGCTGGGGGGTGGGGGTGCTGGGAGACATGGGTGGGGGCCTGGTGGAGGCTGCCCCTGCACTGCTGGGGGGTGGGGGTGCTGGGAGACATGGGTGGGGGCCTGGTGGAGGCTGCCCCTGGTGGCTGGGGGGTGGGGGTGGTGGGAGACATGGGTGGGGGCCTGGTAAAGGCTGCCCCTGGGGGGTGGGGGGTGGGGGTGGTGAGAGACATGGGTGGGGGCCTGGTGGAGGCTGCCCCTGCACTGCTGGGGGGTGGGGGTGGTGGGAGACATGGGTGGGGGCTTGGTGGTGGGTGCCCCTGGTGGCTGGGGGGTGGGGTGCTGGGAGACATCGGTGGGGGCCTGGTGGAGGCTGCTCCTGCACTGCTGGGGGGTGGGGGTGGTGGGAGACATGGGTGGGGGCCTGGTGGAGGCTGCCCCTGGTGGCTGGGGGGTGGGGGTGCTTGGAGACATGGGTGGGGGCCTGGTGGTGGGTGCCCCTGCACTGCTGGGGGGTGGGGGGTTGGAGACATGGGTGGGGGCCTGGTGGAGGCTGCCCCTGGTGGCTGGGGGGTGGGGTGCTGGGAGACATGGGTGGGGGCCTGGTGGAGGCTGTCCCTGCACTGCTGGGGGGTGGGGGTGGTGGGAGACATGGGTGGGGGCCTGGTGGAGGCTGCCCCTGGTGGTTGGGGGGTGGGGGTGGTGGGAGACATGGGTGGGGGCCTGGTGGAGGCTGCCCCTGGTGACTGGGGGGTGCGGGTGTTGGGAGACATGGGTGGGGGCCTGGTGGAGGCTGCCCCTGGTGGCTGGGGGGTGGGGGTGGTGGGAGACATGGGTGGGGGCCTGGTGGAGGCTGCCCCTGGTGACTGGGGGGTGGGGGTGGTGGGAGACATGGGTGGGGGCCTGGTGGAGGCTGCCCCTGCACTGCTGGGGGGTGGGGGTGGTGGGAGACATGGGTGGGGGCCTGGTGGAGGCTACCCCTGGTGGCTGGGGGGTGGGGGTGGTGGGGAACATGAGTTGGACATGGGTGGGGGCCTTCTGGCAGGTGCCCCACAGTGCTGGGGGGTGGGGGTGGTGGGAGACATGGGTGGGGGCCTGGTGGAGGCTGCCCCTGGTGGCTGGGGGGTGGGGGTGCTGGGAGACATGGGTGGGGGCCTGGTGGAGGCTGCCCCTGGTGACTGGGGGGTGGGGGTGGTGGGAGACATGTGTGGGGGCCTGGTGGAGGCTGCCCCACAGTGCTGGGGGGTGGGGTGGTGGGAGACATGGGTGGGGGCCTGGTGGAGGCTGCCCCTGGTGGCTGGGGGGTGGGGGTGGTGTGGAACATGAGTTGGACATGGGTGGGGGCCTGCTGGCAGGTGCCCCACAGTGCTGGGGGTGGGGGTGCTGGGAGACATGGGTGGGGGCCTGGTGGAGGCTGCCCCTGCACTGCTGGGGGGTGGGGGTGGTGGGAGACATGGGTGGGGGCCTGGTGGATGCTGCCCCTGGTGGCTGGGGGGTAGGGGTGGTGGGAGACATGGGTGGCGGCCTGGTGGAGGCTGCCTCTGGGGGTGGTGGGTGGGGGTGGTGGGAGACATGGCTGGGGGCCTGGTGGAGGCTGTCCCTGGTGGCTGGGGGGTGGGGGTGCTGGGAGACATGAGTGGGGGCCTGGTGGTGGGTGCCCCTGCACTGCTGGGGGGTGGGGGCGGTGGGAGACATGGGTGGGGGCCTGGTGGAGGGTGCCCCTGGTGGCTGGGGGTGCAGGGGGACATGCGTTGGTGGGCAGTAGTGCAAGTTGACATGTGGGTTGGCTGGTGGGCATGGCCATGGTGGATGGGGTGCCTGCATGACATGTGCTGGGTAGGCCCCTGTGGTGTGAGCCACCTGCAGGGGCCGTGGAGGGTATAGAGGGAACACCTGGGAGGACCCACACGTGCAATTCACGTGTGCTGCTCCCCGCGCACCCCTGTAATACACGTACCCTGATGATATCGCGTGTGGAACTTCCCGCGCACCCCTGTAATACACGTACCCTGATGGAATTGCGTGTGGAACTTCCCGCGGACCCCTGGAATACACGTACCCTGCTGATGCTGCGTGGGATACTTCCCCCGCAACTCGAAATACACGTACCCTGATGAGATCGCGTGTGTGACTTCCCGCGCACCCCAGAAATACACGTACCCCGCTCAATCGCGTGTGTAACTTCCCGCGCACCCCTGAAATTCACGTACCCCGCTCAATCGCGTGTGTAACTTCCCGCACACCCCCGAAATACACGTACCCCGCTCAATCGCGTGTGTAACTTCCCGCGCACCCCCGAAATACACGTACCTTGCTCAATCGTGTGTGTAACTTCCCGCGCATCCCCGAAATACACGTACCCCGCTCAATCGCGTGTGTAACTTCCCGCGCACCCCCGAAATACACGTACCTTGCTCAATCGTGTGTGTAACTTCCCGCGCACCCCCGAAATACACGTACCCCGCTCAATCGCGTGTGTAACTTCCCGCGCACCCCCGAAATACACGTACCCCGCTCAATCGCGTGTGTAACTTCCCGCGCACCCCCGAAATACACGTACCTTGCTCAATCGTGTGTGTAACTTCCCGCGCATCCCCGAAATACACGTACCCCGCTCAATCGCGTATCTAACTTCCCGCGCACCCCCGAAATACACATACCCCGCCCAATCGCGTGTGTAACTTCCCACGCACCCCCGAAATACACGTACCCCGCCCAATCGCATGTGTAACTTCCTGCGCACCCCACAAATACACGTACCCCGCTCAATCACGAGTGTAACTTCCCGCGCACCCCCGAAATACACGTACCTCGCTCAATCGTGTGTGTAACTTCCCACGCACCTCTGAAATACACGTACCCCGCTCAATCGCGTATTTAACTTCCCGCGCACCCCCGAAATACACATACCCCGCTCAATCACGTGTGTAACTTCCCGCGCATCCCCGAAATACACGTACCCCGCTCAATCGCGTGTGTAACTTCCCGCGCGCCCCCGAAAAATACATGTACCCCGCTCGATCGCGTGTGTTGCTTCCCGCGCACCCCCGCAATACACTGCCCCGCTCGCACAGGCCCAATTGCTGTATGTTGCCACTTTTGTGATGCGCTGGGACTCTACCGCCTGCCTTCGTGTGGTGGACATGTTTCAGCTTGTGCGTGTCTTTGGCTGTGCGTGGCTTTGCCCTATTCGATTCCATGAATACGTGTGGTTCGAGTGCGTGTGGGCGTTCCGTCTGCTTCCCTGCAGTACATCCCCAGTTACGCCCTTATTTTCGCGCGTTGTTCCCCATTCCGCGCGTTACGCCCCGTGTCCCGCCCACTTTCTGGTGTATGCGCCGAGGTTGTGCGCTTTCACTGTGCGCGTCGTGGACACCTTTCGGGATGTTGCAGTGACTTGTGCGCCATGCACGGGTTTGGCGCACATCCCGAGGTGAACACGCGCAGGGACTTCCATGAATCGCACGCGTGCGCGTGCGCCTGTTTTTTTCCGCTTGTGCCTGCTTGCGCCTGCTTGCGCGAAGATTTTCGGCGCACGTTTGTTCCATGAATCGGCCCCAATGTGTTTGTGTGCTTTTTTTTTAATTTGTTAAATGTTCCTATATTATGATATAACAATCAAACATACCCCCCCAGAGTTTTTTAGGTAGTGGTACTGTTCTTCGAACATGTCCGCAAACATTAAATGAGTTTGCGGACATCAAGTACAGTAGAAGAGATTCAGTCAGTTCCATATGATATGTATATAAAGTGAAAGTCATTATTGTTAAGTTGCACTACTAAAAACCTACGAAATTCAATGAAAAAACCTACTAAAAACCTATGAAATTCAGTGAAGAAACTTTGTTAAAGGGACATTATGGTTAAGTTGCGCTACTAAAAACCTATGAAATTCAGTGAAAAAACTTTGTTAAAGGGACATTATGGTTCCAAGTAAAACCGAAAAACCCTTGAAATTCGCCAGTTATGGTAAGCTAAGCAACCATAACTCGCGCCACCACCGTGCACTGCTAAGACTAACACCCAGGACATCAAAGATGACATCACAAATGTCATTGATGACATCACTGATGACATCACATGTGTATGTACTTTTCATGAAATATGTGTACAAGGGATTCTTATTATAATGTTGCGAAAAAAGTGTCAAGGATCATTGCAATAAATATCATACCCTAATTAGTGCATTGAACGATGCATTGATATAAATAGCATTCTATTATGGGGTGCTATCTAGTATACTAAGCTACTCATGCAGAAACATAGCATTGTGTGCAGTGTACAAGATGAAGGTATAATATTTGTAATGTTAAAATGTTGAATAATGAAATGATAATTGTTTTCTTAATAGATTTTTGTGTACTGTGAAATATGTAATAAGTAGCTAATAAAACCCATGTATTACATAATTGCTTTACTACAGACAAAACACAAAGAGACAAGAACACATACCAATATGGGTATATACAGGGAAAGTGAAGTTAGCAAAAAAGCACAAGTAGTAGCAGGAACAATTCATAACCCAACTGATTATTTTTATGCAAATAAATGATTGTTGTTTCAAAGCTGCTATTTACCCTATGTATATGTATCACTTGATGTGATTGGACCCTAAGGAAAGTAGTGTGAGTACAATGTAAACAAATATGACCGTATACAGGGAAAGTACAGCCATAAAAAAACAACAGAACTATCAGAAAGTGCTGATAAGTCTGTTGATTATCTTTATGCACAAAAAGGATTGCTGTCTTTCAAGTTTGTGTCTTCCCCTATGTATATGTTTCATATGATGTGACTGGACTCTAAGGGAATTACTGTAAGAACCTACTTGAAGGATACGTCTACAAATAAAATTAAATTTTTAGTTTCTGACTGTTGCTGAAGAAAACCATGTGGCCTAGATATGTCAGCAAAAGAAAAAAGAGTGAGCCAGACATGTGATGTCATCTTTGATGTCCTGGGTGTTAGTCTTAGCAGTGCACGGTGGTGGCGTGAGTTATGGTTGCTTAGCTTACCATAACTGGCAAATTTCAAGGGTTTTTTGGTTTTACTTGGAACCATAACGTCCCTTTAACAAAGTTTTTTCACTGAATTTCATAGGTTTTTAGGTGCGCAACTTAACCATAATGTCCCGTTAACAAAGTTTTTTCACTGAATATATATATATATATACATATATATATATTCAGTGAAAAAACTTTGTTAAAGGGACGTTATGGTTAAGTTGCGCTAGCCAATCTCTGTGCATTTGGTTAACAGCGTTTTTTTACTGAATATATATATATATTCAGTGAAAAAACGTTGTTAAAGGGACGTTATGGTTAAGTTGCGCTACTAAAAACCTATGAAATTCAGTGAAAAAACTTTGTTAAAGGGACGTTATGGTTCCAAGTAAAACCGAAAAACCCTTGAAATTCGCCAGTTATGGTAAGCTAAGCTAAGCTAAGCTAAGCTAAGCAACCATAACTCGCGCCACCACCGTGCACTGCTAAGACTAACACATATACTTTTTTTGCAAAGTTTGGTGAGGATTCGTCCAGAGGGAGCGAAGTTATAAGCCACCCAAAAAATGCTCTTCCTATGGAAACACCAACTTAACCATAACTATGTAATTACTATTTGTATTACCAACTGGAATTTCGCATGATTGTTTATTCTTTGTGTACTTGTATGTGTTCCATGGTAATCTTTACCAAAATAAATCCGTAAAAAAAAGATGAAAGAAAGAAAAGCACAAATGAAAAAGTGACCATTATGAATTCATACTGACAAAAGTGTTTTTACATTCGAAAATGTTTTCATGGAGAACTCACAAAAATAATACTAGAATAAAGGAAAAACTTTGCATAATTACAAAATAAAATCTCCATGTATTTTTCCATTTGTATAACCTACCTGTTTTTAAAACAGTTTTAAAAATTATCAAGAATGACACATTTTACATTTCTTTTTATAAATAGTCAAACAAATGAATGCAGGCCTACAAAATAAAGAAAAATTAAACAACTGCTTATCTGCAGAAAACACAGATTCTTATTTAAAAAAAATCAGTATTCTCCATTTTAAAAAGTATGAATTATACATTTTTTGAAATTGTTTTAAATTGCCAAACTTCTTTCCAAATTTTAATGACAAATTATTGTTACTTAAATGGATTTAGTAATTAATGAAACATTGGAGATATTACATATGGGATTCACAGTTTCTTTATTACCCATGATAAAAGTATCATTATACCATTTATGTAATTCTTTTTAAAAATAATTTCTTTATATGTTAAATTTCAAATAATGACTTGATACTTTGGGGTAACTCACCATATTTAAAGAAAGCATAGGAAATCTGAAGGAGACCAAGATAAATACATGTTTTAACTTGTACTGTCTCACAATTCAATGATGTCGGGAATTGTAATTCTTTTTATAAATAGTTTAAATCTGAAAATGCTGTAAAATACATGGAAATAAGTATGATATAAGGAGGTATTGATCACTGATGTAGCTTTAACTGCTAATAATAGCAATGCTCATGACAAAGAAGTGTGATAGGACAATAACTAATTGAGATATGCAAAGGGGTGGTTGATATTTATGTAATTGCAGAGTTGAGCTCTTTTATTGATGCGTTAATATATATTTTATTTTTAACGATTTGATGATGGTAAATTGTATTTTTAATTGTTTGTGATTTTATGGTGCATCATCAGTGAAATAAATCTGAATTGGTTGATTGATTGATAATTTTGTTATAATGACATTCTTAACGTTCTGTCTTGCTTTTCAAGTTGGACATGCCTCACCACTGTTGGACAACTACCATGGTGACACAGGATAAAAACATAACAAAGTATACTACTCCTATGTTGGATGATAATCAGAGAACTTAAATGGCAGGAGGAGATTGTCTGCATTAGAATATAAACACTAGGGTGTCACCTAGAGACATTCAGTGTTGGGGTCCTTTCATTACATAAAAGGGTGTTTGGTAAGGCACCTGGGGAAAATGAGTCTATCACTTACCGATAATCTTCATTACGCTGACTCTTAGGTTTCCTAGTCACAGTCGTTAGGAAAAGGGAAACTAGCCAACATATTGCCAAATTCTCTCTGCATGGGATTCAATCAGAGACTCTGAGAATAATTGAGAAAAAAGTTTGTGTTTTCTGTCTTGAAAGTGAAAGATTGCCTTATAGAGTAAGGACAGGAAATAGGAAGGTGGTGAAGTTGGTAATGATGTATTACCACCTGCACAAGTTCTAAGGGAGGGCCATTGCTTTGCCTTGAAAAGGGCAAGATGCTGCTTTGCTATTTTGGTGAGCCGTCCTGCCTGGGGATCTTCTGCATTAGAGCGTGGACTCATTTATTCATTGCAGAGTGACTGATGAATATGTGGGTCATGGAGTCTGAGAGACTCTTGAATAATTTTGCTATTGAAGGTATATTTTTAAGAGTGTAAATCTGGAAGGTGTTTGCTTTGTTTACTGCTCATGTGTACACCACTGCATATGGCAAGGCAAAGAAGTACATTGATTACTGAGGGCCATAAAATATATAATTTATGATGCAGTAGATAATATCACGTTTAGGTTATTCTTATATTTCTAATGTACATTTAGTAAATGGTGTGACTGTGTTGGCATGCCTAGGCCGATGAATAACGCAGAAAGGCAATGAAAACAATAAAAGGATATAATTAGTCTGATTTGTAAGAACTGTGTTAGCTAGCTGTCAAACAGTCCTATAATGTGCTTTTAAAATTTTTATTTTGGGAACTAAACATCCATTCAAAAGGATTTGAAAGAATATGAACAGATGCATGCTCAGGTCCCCTCCCCACCCTATTTATTGGTCCATTCAGATTATGTTCATTTCACAAAGAAAGATATTCCAACATTTTTCAGCAAATCAGTCATTCTATTTTGTCATGTGCATATTACCTAAATGTTTCATAAAAAATGGTAAAAATAAATATTTGTAAAACATATAAAAATAGCCTCAACTACATAGAAGTGTTAGCAAACCATTTCCTAAACACAATCCCATGAATGTGGTCAATTGTTTCTGCCAGCTGGTAACACCTCTCACTGTCCTCGGTCTGCCTTGCAACATGCATGTCCAATAATCAGCACCAAGACGAAAACCAGAAAAGCCGAAAAGCCAATACTCAGGGATTCGATGATTGAGAATGCTGCGCTTGCAGGTATCTCCCGCTCAGTCAGGTTTTGAGGAATCTGCACAATAAATACCCCAGTCATCCTGTTATTTATATAACATCTGTAAATTCCTGCATCACTCTCATTTAGAGAAGTGATGTTCAGTGTACCGCCTCCAGTTGCTCGGTCTAAGGTGCGCGAGCCATTTTCCCTCCGGAATTTCAAGTGAGTGAATTTCGTTTTGCCTTTCGTCCAGTAGACAGGTCTGTACAGCAAAATAATAAATCATTTCAATATTAATTGTTTTTGAATAGTTATTGTCAAAATATCTGTCTTTTAGGCATAGCAGATCAAGCACATTTACAAATTACAGCACAAAATACATTCCACACATACGCTAGAGGAAGCCATCAGTGTTTGTATTGGGTATTAGTGTTCATTAAACCATGATTTTATAGTGTACAATTCTATCTACCATTTCACAGAGAACATTTTCAGAGGCACACTCCCATTTGTTCATTGTTTGAAAATGTACTACGACTATGCCACATGAAGCCACAAGAAAATGCTTCTTACATCCTACAATTAGCAGAGACTGCCCACAGAGGCCCCAGTTGTCAAGAAAGGGGACTGGCTGTAGAAGGGGATTTTGGGTGGGTGCCGTAAAAATCCTAGATGCACATTGGCCGCCTAGTTCACAGGGAATGGTGGCTGGTGGATCTTTTCATTGGAGAAGTTGCCATTATCCCCATTAATGTGTGTGAGCCTTAACCAACCAAGGAGGGTTCAATGATGTGGGGAGAGGGGGAGGCTTTCTATCCTGTATTGTTTTTTTTTAAATTGTTGTAAAATACATCAAAATGAAACAACAAATACAACAAGATCTCAATATATCACCTAAACCTCTTGCATTTTTAAAAAAGACACTAAATTCTTTGTAAAAATGTGTGCCAAATATGAAATGCCACTGTAGATACAACCAAAGAAGTCCCTGAATGAATTAAACCCCAACCGTGTCAGAACAAATATTTGCCAAACTATGTACAAACCTATTGTATTCCTTGACATAATTAATTAGCAAAATGTGACAATTAGTTAAAACCTGACATATGGTCTACACTTTACTCTTGCAGAGGCGAAGTAACCTTTGATCATAGGGTGTACCATGACAGGCCCAAATAATAACATTTGTTTGAAGTTTGTCCAATCGCAAACGTAATTTAAAATCTCTGAGCCTTCTGTGTTTACATTTAGTCAAATAGTCAAAAGACTCAGGGAATCGAAACGCCTGCGACACATATTTCGAGAATTTTATTTTGCTGGTCAGCTTTATATTTCATTGTTCTAATCACTAACACTAAAATGAAGGGATTATCCATATTAAAATCAATAACATAAAAAACAAGAATCTACTCTTGCCACTTTCTAAAAATGCCTGTCTTGGCCACTCTACCCATTGCCATATTTCAGAAGCACATTAAAAGTGAATCTGTCTCTGTTCCATGCTTAAAATGTTTAAATAGAAGACATCACGCTTAATAGACCATGATTCCATAAGTGATCTCAACCCAATCTCACAATATAACACAAATAGCTCCAGATGTTCCCTTCCAGATTACGGACCCACCATGTTTCTTTATCTTTATCCACTTTTAAACCGTAAAGGATGCCTGGAACTATGCAGCTATAATATAATTGTATTAATCCAGCTACTGAGTCGCTACCCTTAAAGGTAATGAAAGTTTGTATTATTCTAACTTTCTTAAGGATTTTAGCCTTGACATAACCATACAGAACAACAGTGTTTAATCTATGATTAATAGGTAAACCAAGATAAATATAACCTTGGGATACCTCGATAGGAGTACCATCTTTTTTCCACACAAACCTGCAAAATAAATCCCACTCTCACCCATTACCATTATCCTGGTTTTATGGCAAGGCCATTGGCTCTAGAATAGATACAGAGTGCATTAATGCTTTGCTGTAATCACATTGTGGTCTTATCGATCAACAGGGTATCTATCGTCTGCATAGGTGAGCCAAGCCATTCATTTTACCATGGATTTTGGGTGGAAAGTTCCTACATTCATTCAGTGACTGCTGCATATCAGAAAAATACAGGTTGTAAAGCAAGGCTGCTAAAACACAGCCCTGCTTTACTCCCACATTTGTCTCTATGTTGTCAGATGTCTTTCCATTAGGATCTAACCTTACACGTTCTTAAATATAGTTGCATAATCAGATTAAGTAAAGATCCATTGCACCCCAATGCCCATAGCTTTTGCCAAAGCAAGACCTGAGAAACTGAATCAAACCCCTTCGAATAATCAATGTAACATGTATATAATCTACTCCCTTTCATATTCAGAGTAACTCTGATCAAATAGATTAATATATATATATGTTGAACATTGTACTCATTCCTTTCTTGAACCCAGTTTGTTGGCAGGTTATAATTTTGCAGGCCTGTACCCAATCATTTACTTTTCTAGCAAGCACCAGGAAAAATATTTTTACATTATATCAGAAAAGGCCAAAACTCTATAGTCATTCGGGTCTGTGCAATTCCCCTTCTTAAATATCGGCACAACATTAGACTTCTTCCAGGAAGAAGGAATCCTTCCAGAGATGACAATATTCTTGAATAGTCTATGTAAAATCTCTGCCCATAATAATGGCTGTGCTTTTATCACCACTTAGGGAGGCAGTACAGCCCTTGCGCTCCTGAAGCTTTGAGCTTTTTTTTATGGTATTACCCAAATTGACCTTTTACAATTGACCTTTTGCACAATTGACCTAATTATAGTGGTCCTAATTGACCTTCTGCACAATTGACCTTTATATTATTTTAGTTATTTTATATATGTATTGGGTTGGTTTTGGATTATATATAATATACGGGGATTGGGTAGGGAGTTGCAGGGGTTTTTGGATTGGGTGGGGGTTTTGGGGGGTTTCCCCTCCGCATATATGTCCTAATTGACCTTCTAAATTAGGTCGATTCCCCCGAGGTCAATTCTCCCGAGGTCAATTGTGAAAAGGTCATTTAGTATACAACCTTTTTTATAATACCACAAATAATTATCTACCTCATCAGGGATAATCCTCGAGATCTGGGCTGATCGAAACTCGCCCACATGTTAATTTTTGCAGTACAATTTCTTAATATGCTCCAGCAAAACAGATTCTGACACCACATTAATCAAAGCCTTCTCTCTGATCTTTATGAACTTGTCGACATAATGTCAAAACTTGCAGCAGTTGTTACTATTCAAGGCCTCAGACAAAATTGCCCACTTGGCATTATGTTGAGACTGCCTGTGGTGCATAATCCAATTTGTGCACTTGCATCTAATACTTGCCAAAGCCCTGGACTTAGAATCCCCATAAAGTTGTTTTTTTGCTGATCTCATTTCCGAATTATACAACTTTCTTCTAGTGACTATCTGTAAATCGAACCCAGTGCTATGTCGTGTCTTACCATAAATCATTTTGCTCTCTCCATCATGTATAATATGCATTGCCATATTTATTTTGCATAGGATAATGTTCGTAACATCCTCCAACTGCATATCTGTAATCGTAGTCATAAAATTGTGTTTATTGAGCAGTTCGACAAGAAGACCATTAGACCTATCCACAATGTTTCCAGACCAACGTAACCTGTTCTCCTGGGAATTGTTGTCAATCAACCCCATTAGTTTATTATACATGTGACTGAACTGCAACTCAAGCTCACAATTCAATATGACATGTTCACTCAGGTTCGTAACCACTGGGATATAACCCTCAGTAAACCGTTTCATTTGTTGAGAGATGTATATATAGGCGATCTGTGAGGTCTGCACATTTTCTGTACCATGTATATGTGCACAGTGACCTACCCCAAGACCGATCTTTTCTCAGTTCCAGGAATTTGCAGCCCCATTCATCTAGAAAACACAGCCAAACATCAATGACTCCTAAAGAATGAGTTGAGATGTGAACTAAACTATTGACCACTGTAAGACATTCTGCGTTAAAATCACCTACAATCATAAAAAACGGATACCCTTTCTTCTCTGTCCAACAATTAAGAACATCATTAATAAAATCGCTAATGTATGAGACCTCCCCGTGGATCATATACATTAACAAGCAGTAGCTTAAATTGTTAGTTCATGCTAAAGACTGAAACGACCACATACATAGCGTTCTCATTATATAACTGGGGTAAATATTCATTAACATCTAGGTCTGAACTAACCTCTTGAAGCTTTGAGCTCTTTTTATAATACCACAAATATCATCTACCTCATCAGGGATAATCCTCAAGATCTGGGCTGATCGAAATTCGACCACATGTTTCTTTTTGCGGTACAATTTCTTAATATGCTCCACCAAACCAGATTCTGACACCACATTAATCAAAGCCTTCTCTCTGATCGTTATGAACTTATCGACATAATGTCAAAACCTGCAGCTGTTGTTACTATTCAAGGCCTCAGACAAAATTGCCCACTTGGCATTATGTTGAAACTGCCTGTGGTGTCTAATCCAATTTGTGCACTTGCATCTAATACTTGCCAAAGCCCTGGACTTAGAATCCCCATAAAGTTGCTTTTTTGCTGATCTCCTTTCAGAATTATACAACTTTCTTCTAGTGACTATCTGTAAATCAAACCCAGTGCTATGTCGTGTCTTACCATAAATCATTTTGCTCTCTCCATCATGTATAATAAGCATTGCCATATTGATTTTGCATAGGATAATGTTCGTAACATCCTCCAACTGTAGGTCTGTAATCGTAGTAATAAAATTGTGTTTATTGATCAGTTCGACAAGAAGACCATTGGACCTATCCACAATGTTTCCAGACCAACGTAACCTGTTCTATTGGGAATTGTTGTCAATCACCCGCATTAGTTTATTATACATGTGATTGAACTGCAACTGAAGCTCACAATTCAATATGACATGTTCACTCAGGTTCGTAACCACTGGGATATAACCCTCAGTAAACCGTTTCATTTGTTGAGAGATGTATATATGGTCGATCTGTGAGGTCTACACATTTTCTGAACCATGTATATGTGTACAGTGACCTACCCCAAGACAGATCTTTTCTCAGTCCCAGGAATTCACAGCCCTATCCATCTAGAAAACACTGCCAAACATCAATGACTCCTAAAGTATGAGTCGAGATGACAACTAAACTATTGACCACTGTAAGACATTCTGCGTTAAAATCACCTACAATCATAAAAAACAGACACCCTTTCTTCTCTGTCCAACAATTAAGAACATCATTAATATAGTTCTTTATCGCTAATGTATGAGACCTCCCCCTGGATCATATACATTAACAAGCAGTAGCTTAAATTGTTAGTTCATTCTAAAGACTGAAACGACCACAGAGATAGCGTTCTCATTATATAACTGGGGTAAATATTCATTGGCCCTCATTACAACACCGGCGCTAAACCATGGCGCTATTAGCACCATGGTTGATGCCGGTGTTGTAACGGGTCCGCCATCGTTCAATGGGGAATTACCACCTCATTTCAAGGCTGGCAGGGCGGTAATTCCCCATTGAACCATGGCCCTTCCCCATTCCCATTTTCGCCCCATAGGGCTCTATGGGAATGGGGAAGGCGCTAAGTACGGTACCGCAAATTGCGGTACCGTACTTAGCACCAAGGTCCCTTTGCGGGTCCCTACTTTAACGGCTGGTCTAGACCAGCCGTTCAGGTCGGGTCCCGCAAAGGGACCTCGTAGTAAGGCACTAAGTGTTTAACGGCGCCGCAGCCTTTTACGGCGCCGTTTAACACTTAGCGCCAGGGTCCTAATGAGGCCCATTAACATCTAGGTCTGAACAAAACCCAACCACTAACCCCTTCACAGGTCTACCAACTTTTCCCTTAGTTGCTGATCTATGGATCAAGGGAAATCTGTCCACGTAACAAGGTCTGGGAAGCCAGGTCTCCCATTAACAAAATATGTTAGCGTTTAACAAAATGTTCGGACCCTCATAATTAAAAGAATGAAAGCCCACAGAATTCCATGAAATCAACCAAACCTTTCTAATAAGTTGAGTACAATCACATTCCTCCTCCAATCAATTTGTTTTGCATAAGGTCCCCAGTAGCCAGCTCCAAACATCCGCTTCTCAGCAAGTTTAAAGCACTCAACGTTGGAGTGAAGTTGTATATAACGCCCGTACCAGTTTTAACTCGTTTTACACTATTCAGCCTTTTGAGATACCAGGACGGATCAGCATTGAGTTCTGCTCCTTTAGTTTGAATTGGTGCAAATTCAAAACCCATATTAGAAAAACTCAGTGCATACAGCAATATATAATCAATAAACAGAGAAGTCAAATGAACGATGGCCCAGTCAGTAGAACACCCTTATTCAAGTAGTTCAGCCGAAAAATGTCACTAGAAGTAATAACCTTTAGGGGAGTGATACAATGCAGAATTTCCAGCACCCTGCAGCTATTTAAAAACGGACTATCATCTGTAGCCAAAGGGTCAGATGTTTTGATTTTAGAAGCGTTCTTTTTAGTTAATTTAGCGAAATGATGAGATCTCAATTCACAGTTTTCCACCGCAGACAACTCATTTCCTTCACCCTCCTCATTAATCTGCTTATTTCCATCATTTACCTGCAGCTGTGTTTCTACCATCACTTCAGATAGCTGAGACATATCCACTGACTCCACCTCTGCATCACATCCGGGGTTAGCAGGGTCATTGGATTTACTTAACCACTGATCCATGGGGCCTTTGCCTGACACCAAGGCTTCGGCACAGGTTCCCTTGGCCTGCTCATGATTTCCTGCTTTATTTCTGTTGAGACAGCCCTCCACCTTATAACCAGATTTTTTTTAACAACCTTGGTCGGTCCTTGATTATATGTCAGGTCTAGGTAAACCACGCTGTTTTCATTTAACCCTTCCTTGTTCTTTTAAAGATCCTTTTCCTTTTTTCAATACATGCGCTTTTTGTTACGTTTACATTTATGAGCTGCTGATTCTGAGAGTTCCTCTAACACTATATTTTCCACTAAATATGTTTCATTTGAAATTGCAGATTGAGTGAAGCGCTGTCCAATACACTCCTCATTCGGCTGCAAGATAATTAGATCTTTTTCCTGTGAAGGTGAATTCAATGGAACTTTAGTTTTGGGCATGTGCAAAATACGAATGAACTCTCCCTGAGAGTCCATGCCACGGTTAAACAAGATGACATCCACAACGCGGCATAGCGTGAACATCTGTTCCTTTTGTGCACTTGCCAGATTAGTGCATAACTCAAGAATTGCTTTAACCAACACGAGAGCTCTGATAGTTCAATTTACCAAGAGGGCGTGGTATCAGTGATGGCCTTACAATCATCAAAAGATAGGCTCTCGCTGTTATTATTATGGTTTGGGCAAATTCGAACCAATCTTACACAATATTTCAGGCGTGTTAACGAAGGGGGAAGGCCAATCTCCAAGGGATTCTCCTTGCAGGGAACAGCCCATGTTCAGTAACTAATGATTATTCTCAATAAAAGAAGCCAGCGGGGAACCCGCATGGTTAGGAGGCCGAGGTGAAGAAGTAGCGATGTGCTCAGCACCAACAGAGACAATGCGGCTCAATTCCGAGTTGGGCGGTCTGGTAAACAAGTGCCGGTATCCGTGGATACCAGCACTTTGTCAGACCGCCCGATTACGGGTTTGCCGGTGGGGCACCCTGGCTTACATCTAGCTAAAAGCTGGAGGTAAGCCAGGTGCCCTACCAGACAAAAAAGCCCTGGTTATCGTCACCGGCATTCGGTAATGGTAATGACGGCAAATCCCTCATGGAGTCCTATGGGACTCCATGAATGGGGATTTACACTGCTCCGCTGGCATTCGTAATCCAGCAGCAATGCCGCTGGACTGGGAAACAGGATAAGATTTTCCCTATATTAGAAGCACCAGCAGTGATTTTCTCAATTTGAATTGGCACGTCAGGATCAATAGCTTGATTGGCAGTGGAGCCAAGTGAGTTATTACACCCAGATTTGACATAGTTATAGGGGGTCATTATGACCCGGGCGCAAAGGGATACCGGGCACCGGTAATGACACCAGCGCCGGTAATCCCTTTGCGCCCTATTCCGAGGTCCCTTTGCGGGTCCTTCCTTAACGCCTGGTTTTAGCAAGCATTAAGGACGGGACCCGCAAAGGGATACCGGGGTCAATAACGGTACCACAATTTGCGGTACCGTTATTGCCGTCTTCCCCTTCCCATTGAGCCCTATGGGGGCTCAAATGGGAATGGGGGATGGCATTTCAAATGGGGACTTACTGGTCCTGCAAAGGGCGGAATGGACCGGTAAGTCCCCATACCACCACGTCGGTGGCGGTACCGGTATTGGTGCTAGTCATGGCGCTAATACCGCCATGACTAACACCAACCTCGGAATGAGGCCAATAGGGTTTGGCAGCCTCCTTTCCATTAGAACTGTGATGTTGGTTTTCACATGTGTGCACCAGGATACTGAATATACTTTTCCTTTGCTATTATACAATCGGGAAAGCACACACACTGTCAACAGAAAAAGTGTTAAACTAGCGGCTCAAAGAGCACTTAGGCTCAATAGTCACTGCAGCAAACGCCCAAACAAAGACTGATAAAAAACAGGCAAAATATGCTTCTTTACTTTTGGGAGTGACAGAACATTGAACAGGGAGATCTCACTCATCTTTCTCCGTCTACCTTCGTCTGTGCTTGGCGTTTCGCTTTGCGGCGGCACTTTGCGCCCCATGGTGTTCTTATAGTTGTCTCCTTCAGCAAAAGTAAAATAATAGTGCAGCAGCAGGACAAAGGGGGTCACTATGAGGTGGGCGGTAAGAGTTTACGGGCACCGGTAAGGATGCCGGTGCCGGTAAACCCTTACTGCCCAATTCCGAGGTCCCTTAGCGGGTGACCAGCCGTTCTCTGAGGGTCCTGTTAAGGGACCTTGAAGCTAATAACGGGCCCGCAATTTGCCTGCAATTTGCAGGCCCGTTATTAGCAACTTCCCCATTCCCATTGAGCCCTATGGGGGCTCAAATGGGAATGGGGAATGGTTTACTGATTTACCGGGTCCTCCAAGGTCAGAATGACCCGGTAAGTCCCCATTCAGCCAGACCGGACCCGGGTTTGGAGGCAGCCATGGGGCTAATAGCGACATGGCTACCTCCAAACTCGTAATGACCCCCAAACACTCTGTGAAACACACTGGGCCTCATTACAAGTTTGGTGGTAGCCATGCCCTTAATAAGGGCATGGCTACCCCCAAACTCGGGTCCGGCTTCGGGTCCCGCAAAAGGGGAATTACCGGGTCATTCCAACCTTGGTGGGCCCAGTAATTCCCCTTTCACGGGACCCAAAGCCGGTACATCCCCATTCCCATTTGAGCCCCCATAGGGCTCAATGGGGATGGGGAGGATGGTAGCAGCGGTACCGTTCATAACGGTACCGTTGCTACCATCCAGGTCTGCTCGCGGGTGCTGCTCTGCACGCCTGGTCTGACCAGGCCTGTAGAGCGGCACTCGCGAGCAGACCTTGTAATGTGTCAGTAGAGTGATAACAGCGCCGGCAGCACTACCGGCGCCATTATCACTCTACTGCCACTGTCGTAGTGAGGCCCACTGAGTCGTTTGCCTCCGTCTGCGCTTGATTTCTGAGCTTGACACCGTGTTTCACGGCTGTGCTTCATGCCCCCTGTTGTTCTTATAGTCATCTCCTTCCGCAGACTTCACGTAATAGTGCAGCAGCAGGACACACGCTCTGTGAAACACACCTATTGGTCTGCCTCTGTCTGTGCTTGACGCCGTGCTTTGTATTGTTTTTAATAATCGTAAAAACTGTTGACTTTACAGCACACTTTTTTGGTGAGAAATGGGTTGAAAAGCCCCACAAAGTTCAATTGGCTTTGCATGGTAACACATTAAGAAAAAACAAACCAATAGATGCCAGGACACCAACAGTACACAGGACCATTTTCCGATGCATTTTCATGATACCTTTGCCCAAAATATATGCCAGTATACAACAGTGTAATAAGACATTTTCATGTTGACTGTGCCCAATAATTAATTTATTTCTACTGTACAGAGACAGGTCCATGATGGCTGTGCGAGTATATGCCAGTATTGCCAAGAACACACTTATGTTGGTACTGCCCACAGTACTCAAATGCCACTGCAATAAGACTTCCGAGTTGGGCGGTAAGGGTTTACAGACACCGGTAAGAATGCCGGTGCTGGTAAACCCTTACCGCCCTATTCCGAGGTCCCTTAGCGGGTCCCAGCAGGAACAGCTGGTCTGACCAGCCGTTCTTTATGGGACCCGTTAAGGGACCTTGGAGCTAATAACGGGCCCACAATTTGCGGGCCCGTTATTAGCGCCTTCCCCATTCCCATGGGACTGGGCAATGGTTTACTGAATGGGGACTTACCGGGTCCTCCAAGGTCGGAATGACCCGGTAAGTCCCCATTCAGTGAGACCGGACCCGGGTTTTGAGGCAGCCATGGCGCCATGGCTACCTCCAAACTCGTAATGACCCCCTAAGACTATATTGGTTGTTCACATATGTGCCAGTAATCTCACATACAAACATGCTTCTGTTGACTTTGTCCATCATGCTACTGTAAGAAGACTTAGGGCCTCTTTACGAGTTTGGAGTTAGCCATGGTGCTAATAGCGTCATGGCTGCCTCCAAAATCGTGTCCGGGTTCTGTGAATGAGGAATTACCAGGTCATTCCAACCTTGGAGGACCCGGTAATTCCTCATTTACAAAACCAATCCCCATTCCCATTTGAGCACCCATAGGGCTCAATTGGAATGGGGATGGAGCTAATAACGGGCCAGGTGCCGGTAAACCCATTCTGCCAACCTCATAATGAGGCCCTTAGTCTGTGTTGCTGGGCAATGTATGCTAGTATTCCTATATAAGAACATACTTATGTTGCCTTTTCTCATAATGCAAGTTGCAAGAAATTGCAAGAAATGTGTCAGTGCTGGCTTTGTCCATATAAACCAGCATTCCCACTAGAAACTCAACCATGTTCACTCTATCCATAATGCCAGTAATGCGATTGTAAGAAACCATATCCATGCTGGCTGGGTCCAAACATGACAGTATTCCCATGTAGAATACACTCATGTTGGCTTGGCCCATAATACACTAATGCCATTGTAAGAAGACAGAGCCAATGCTGGCTGTTTCAATGTAAGTCCACATTCTTACAAAAGAACACTCTCATGTTGCCTTTGCTCATAATGCTAGTAATGCAACTGTAAGACAACATTTCCTTGATGGCTGTGTCAGTATATTCCAAGCATGTCATCCAAGAACTCATTAAACTTGGCTTTACCCATAATGCCAGTGTAAAAAGAAAAGTAGTTAATGGGCCTCATTACGACCCAGGCGCTAATGGGTTAACGGCGCCGTAAAAGGCTGCGGTGCCGTTAACCTATTAGCGCCTAATTACGAGGTCCCTTTGCGGGACCCGACCTTAACGACTGGTGTAGACCAGCCGTTAAAGGAGGGACCCGCAAAGGGACCTTGGTGCTAATTACGGTGCCGCAATTTGCGGCACCGTACTTAGCGCCTTCCCCATTCCCATTGAGCCCTATGGGGCAAAAATGGGAATGGGGAAGGGCCATGGAGGAAGGGGGAATTACTGCCCCGCCAACCTTGTAATGGGGTGGTAATTCCCCCTTTCTCCATGGCGGAGTCGGTAACTTACTGTCATGGACCATGGTGCTAATAGCACCATGGTCTTCTGCCAGGGTCGTAATGAGGCCCAATGACTGCTTATATATGCCATCATTGCCACTTTAGACCACATTCCTGTTGGCTTATACACTTATGTCCCTCTAGAAGTCTATGGGCCTCATTACGAGATGGGTGGTAGCCATGGTGCTACTAGCACCATGGCTGCCTCCCATACTGTGGGCCTCATTACGACCCAGGCGGTAAGTTACCGCCTGGGTCGTACCTTTACCACCATGGCGTAAACTACGTTTACGCCATGGTGGTTGGCGGACTTACCGCCCCATTCCGAGGTTGGCGGGGCGGTAAGTCCCCAATCCCCATTTACCCTTCCCCATTCCCATTTTTGCCCCATAGGGCATAATGGGAGTGGGGAAGGCGTTAATTACGCCACCGTAAATTACGGTGGCGTAATTAACAACAAGGTCCCTTAGCGCCATGGATTTTAACACCTGCTAAAAGCAGGTGTTAAATCCTCCATGGCGCTAAGGGACCTCGGAATCAGGCGGTAAGGGTTGGCGCTGTTTACGCCGCCGTAAACCCCTTACCGCCTGGGTCCTAATGAGGCCCTGTGTCAGAGTCCGGTCTTGTTCAATGGGGACTTACCGGTGCATTCTGACCCTGGCGGGACCGGTAAGTCCCCATTGAACAAACCATTCCCCATTCCCATTTGAACCCCCATAGGGCTCAATGGGAATGGGGAGAGCGCTAATAACGGGCTCGCGAATGGCAAGCCCGTTATTAGCGCCCTGGTCCCTTAGCGGGACCCGTAAGGGAAGTGTGGTCAGACCACACGTTCCTTACGGTTCCCTCAAAGGGACTTCGGAATCAGGTGGTAAGGGATTACTGGCACCGGTCTCCTTACCGGTGCCCGGTATCCCTTACCACCCGACTCGGAATGACCCCCTAAGTAAATGCTTGATGTCTCAATGGGCCTCATTACGAGGTGGGCGGTAAGGGATTACCAGCACCGGTAAGGGCACCAGTGCCGGTAATCCCTTACCACCCTACTACGAGTTCCCTTTGCAAGTCCTCCCTTGACGCCTGGTTTTTCCAGGCGTTAAGGACGAGACCAGCAAAGGTACTCTGGAGCTTATAACGGTACCGCAATTTGCGGTACCGTTAATAGCGCCTTCCCCATTCCCATTGAGCCCTATGGGGGCTCAAATGGGAATGGGGAAGGGCCCTGGTGAATGGGGAATTACCGGTCCCGCCAACCTTGGAATGGACCGGTAATTGCTCCATTCACCAGGGCAGAGTCGGTAGGGTTTTGGAGGCAGCCATAGAGCTAATAGCTCCATGGCGACCTCCAACCTCGTAATGAGGCCCAATGTATACCAAAGTCACCATGTAAGAACACAAATAGGTGGGTTCTGCCCATAATGTCAATGATGGCAGTATTGGAAAAATATATTCCTGCTGACATACCCATATCTGATAGTATTCTTAGATAAGAACACATCATGTTAGCTTTTGCCATACTGCCATTAATGCCACTGTAAGAAAGAATGTCCATGCAGGCTGTGTCTATGTATGCAATTATTTCTCACTAAGAACAACAACATGTTGGCTTTTCCCAAAACAGACTAATGCCAGTGTAAGAAAACCAAGCCAATGCTGGCTGTATCAATGTATGCCAATATTCCTACGTAAGAACACACTCATGTTGGGTTGGCTTTGCCCATAATGCCAATAATAGCACTGCAAAAAAACATGTTCCTGCTGGCTGTGCCAATATGTGCCAGTATAGCTACATGAGGACACAATGAGGTTGGCTTTGTCCATAATGTCCCCGTAAAAAGACATGGGCATACAGGCTGCCTTAATGAATGGCAGTATTGCCACATAGCCATACACGCATGTTTACTTTGCCCATAATATCAGTTTTGCTAATTTAAGAAGACCACGCTGGATGTCCCAAGTGCACCCCCCCTCCCCGCCCCACCAGTGCTGCCAGCAGTACCTTCTCTGTGCGAATCACCACCCCAAGCAGCTTACACTGGCTCCTCTGCAACCCTCCTCTTGGACTGTACCAATTACTTCTTGTTCAGACATGCTTACACACACACACACACACAGACACTCCACTCACACTCAAAATAATTCCCATATACACAGTCACACAGCACTCATAGGTATGCACACAATTATTGTTCAATTATCTTACATTGAAGCATGCTTCCACACCTTATCTCTCAGCTGCACTCTGCACCTCCTTCCGGGGGCTTCCACAGAAACAGGAAGCTGGAGCTAAGGAGGGAATTTGATTGACACTTCCCTCTGATTCCATCCTTCTGCTCAGCCCAAAGAAACACTGAAAGGAGCATCCAAATTTTGTGTTCAAAGGGTTGTGCTACTAGCTGCAATGTAAATGTACTAGTTGTAGGGATATAGTCCTTGCAGACCTACACTTGGGACACCGCCCCAAATGTGGGTCTACAATGTGTCCCTGCACACAATATTAAATCAATTTGTCTTGCACAGCTCCCCTGAAATGGAGCACCTGACCGTGCATGTCATAATGAGTGACAACCAGTGCATAATGGGAGGGGCTGCACCCCACTACCCATTATGCATCATCCGTGACTGTCCACAGGGCTAAAAGGCTGGCACCGGCCCTTTACACACACAGGGAGGTACTTGTTTGTGGGTGCCAGGCGTTAAAAGGCTGCCACCTAAAGTCCTGGTTTAACATTTGCACCCCTGTATTAGCAGGTAAAATGTACAAAAGTAATAGAAATGCTCAAGTTATGCATGAGCGTTTTCATTCTGGAAATGTCTGGGCAGCCAATGAACTGGAAAGATCTATGCTTATTTCGTGCACTCCCCTGAGCCTGGCCTATGATAGGGTAGACCCAAGCGTACCTCAAGGTGAAAAAGGCAATCTCTTTATGAATAAGGGCAACGCTAGACATGAAAACATTTACTCTGGGAGTCCACCGCCGGGTGATTTGGGGGGTTTGGAGTTTTGGAATGGCAAGTTAATGGTTGTAGGGGTAGGGTGTGGAGTTATAGTAGGCAAGGGATTGCCTTGCAAAACGTGTATGAAAACACAATGCTAAAATAACACTCAGATTTTAGAAATGACTTGAACCATCCACAAACCACATAATAGACACCTATTCATATAAAAATCATTATATGTTGTGCGGAAATAATATGATTGTAGCTTTATTTTTCCCACCCTGAATGGAAGCTTACAATTACCAGCATGTAAATGAATGTGAAACAATAAATATCCATGGGTTTTACAACGACATTATCAAGACTAAATTAAATTCCCACAATGCAATCATCTGCTTGTAGCCGTTGTTCTACACAGCATGCAGTTATACGCACTCCTCTCATTTCTAGTCACATGCCAGAGACCATAGCCCCCTCAATTGCCCACTTACATCTGTGTCTGTTGGCATCTAACATAAATTAGACTTCAATCTGCTTAAATGCAAAACAAAAGAAAGACAAAACATATCAGCACATTTGTCTTGGAGTGCTGGAAACAGCTGACCACTTTGTGCATTGTTGTATGGTGGCTGAGGAATAGGTTTTTGGTTTCCTTGGAACTGGGATCTGGGGTGAAAACCTTTGATGGATTACAGATAAAGGGGAATCTGGCCCTGTTCCTACAGGGAATAAAGGATGGGTTATTCAATATGCATTGCATGTTTCACAACTGTGGTGAAGCAGAGTATTATCAAGGCATAGAGAAAGGAAGATGATTGAATACAGGTTTATTCTGGATAACCAGACTCTTAAGCTCTAACATACAATAATCTCCTCTTTCCTGAATCTTACTCAAACTAACAACGAAAATCAATGCGATCACTCTGAGAGGGTCCAGCCAAGGTTTGTAAGCCAAGCTCCAGAGTCCTGATTTGTCCTGGTAAAAGAGTGGAGTCAAACCCAAAGGAACGTAGGAACATTGGACTCAGTGTAAAGGTCTTTTGGGAGTCAACAAACCTCTATAGGGCAACACAAAAGTCTCTTGGTCAACGGAAGTCATTGGTTTCAGTTATCCAAAATCTGTGCACTTGTCTAAGGGTTAATCATGATTTCTCAGTCACGCACAGTCCGTGGTGATCAACTACCCCCAAAAGTCTTTCTTACCCCATGGTTCTACTCACTCGGGTACTCTGCTTCATGTTCTGTGTTCCATGGGAAGGCCCCGTCACCAGGTTCTCTTGGCACCACATCCGCCTTCATGCTAGGCTGGAATGACGTCATACGTTAGGGTTGAATGCCACCAAGATAAGCCTCCAACCTTCCACCAAGTGGCTGGTGAGCTGGAAATTCCCACTAGTTGGACCAGGATGGAGTGGTGTGGTAGCAGGCCCACAAAACGCCAAACTGGCCAGCTAATCTTTCCAGCAGGCCCAGTCATCTGGCTCTCTTCTGCTCCTTGTGTTGGGGTCCTGGCTTTTGTTCCTAACAGCTCATCCATATCCCCCTCCGCAATGATTAAAGACTGTTTCATACATCAGGGCGCATCTCTTACTCCTCTTGCCTCCTTTCTATCTTAGTTTAGTTTAGTTTGTTTATTTGTATAGCGCTCCAAGCCCATAGGGATTTCTTATATAGAAGGTTACAGAAGGTATAGCGGCAGGAATAAAAATTACACATATTGGCCCTCATTACAAGTCCGGCGCTGGACCATGGTGCTATTAGCACCATGGTCCATGCCGGAGTCCGGCATGGTGGATGGCGGAATTACCGCCCCATTTCAAGGTGAGTGGGGCGGTAATTCCCCATTCACCATTTGCCCTTCCCCATTCCCATTTTTGCCCCATAGGGCATAATGGGGATGGGGAAGGCGCTAATTACGGCACCGTAAATTACGGTGCCGTAATTAGCACCAAGGTCGCTTAGCGCCTTGGACTTTAACGCCTGCAAAAAGCAGGTGTTAAAGTGTGAATTAAACCCTTAACGCCTGACTTGTAATGAGGGCCATTGAAAGGAATATGTTTGCATGAGAAAAGAACAGAAATATACAGCATTTCCAAAATTACAGGGTGCGATTCTTGTACATTACAAAATAACCATTTGACTGAGATCATAAATGTACAGAAATATACAGAGATACAGCATCTTACATTCCTCTTGTACCTCTGCAATACATATGTGCTTGTGCCCACATCCCTCAACCTTCAGGCTTGTAACTTGCCTGTAACCTTTCCTGATCCCTTCTCTCCTCCATGGTATATCTCTTCACTCCCAAAATATAGGGCCTCATTCCGAGGTTGCCGGTGTCGTTAACCCCTTTCCGCCGCATTACGAGGTCCTTTAGCGGGTCCCGCTAAGGGTGGCTGGTTTTACCTGGCGCCCTTAGTGGGAGCCGCTAAAGGAACAGGGAGCTATTAACGGGCCCGTTCTTAGCTCCCTCCCCATTCCCATTGAGCCCTATGGGGGCTTGAATGGGAATGGGTTCCCTGAATGGGGAAATACCGGGTTCTTCAAGGTTGGAATGGCCCGGTATTTCCCCATTCAGGGAACCCGGACCCGGTATGTGGTATGGGGTAGCCATGGTGCTAATAGCACCATGGCTACCTCTATGCTCGTAATGACCCCCATAGTCTTCTTGCCTCCTGCTGTTCCTCTGGCATATGTCCATTCTTCCTGCCCCTCACCACTTTCGTCACATTTCCACTCTCCCTGATCCTCAGTACCTCCTTCCTTACAATCTCTTCTCTTCAGACTCTTTACATCTGGCCCAACTGTCTTTCCTACAGCCCTGGCCTCAAACTGCTCCAGCACCGCTCCTCTTCTGACTGCGTGTGAACGGGGACTCAGCTCCTCGATAGGACTAACAAGACTGGCAAATGATCTCTGGGTGGTGTTTTGCTTGCCTCTATAGCTACTTTTGCCTCGCCTTGTGTATCTACTGTTTCATCCCCTATATCTTTATCAGATTCTTTTTCTCGCTCCTCTACGACTCGTCTCCTGCAGGGTATTTGAATTGAGTTGTGCGTAATGCTTGTCAACCCACGTTGGGCTGTGATAACACACCCATCCTTAGCAGTCACCATGAGGGGTTAAGGGCTGAACCACAGGTTAACTTCCCTTGCGGCCATGAGTTTCTAACCAGCACTATGTCACAGACCCCAAGGGAAGGCATTTCCACCATCCTATGTTGGCTTTTCCACACAGTTGCACTCCTCACACCAAGCTGCGCACCATGAAGTTTCCATTTCGGTAGGCCTCCATCCCAGGACTGTGGGGATTGTTGTTCATGTGGCTCTTCTGAACTGGAGGCTAGTTTGTGAGACACCTGTATCCATGTTTAGCACAGTACTGTACTCCCTTAAGACTTGGAAGGTATCACTTTCTGGGTCTTCTTGCTGTTCAATGGCTATTCTAAGAGTGTTATTAAGTGTGTGCATGAAGCACTCAGCTTCTCTGTTTGCTTGGGACCATAAGGAGGTAATCCTTTGGTATCTAATGTCCTGGCTTTCTTGGAATTTCTTAAATTCACCCCCTTGGAATGGGGGCTGTCATGTTTGCAGGTAAGCCGTGAGTGGCAAACCTCTTTTCCAGCTATGGAATTATGCTACAAGCCCTTGAGTCGACTAACTACTCTTCCATATAGTCGGAAAATTCATCTACTACCACCACCAATGTGTGTTGGGAGTGAGCCGATGTCTGAGCTGACATTCTCCCAGGGTTTCTCTCCTGTGGGCATGGATCTGATAGGAGCCTGTGGCGGGGTAGCAACGGTTGCTTTGGATGGGATGCATTGTGCTCCAAATATTTCCAGTTCAACGTCAAAAAATCGTAGTGGATTTTACCACCTCAGAAAAATCAAAACAGAAAGTTTGAAATAACAAACATTTCAAATCCCCTAATCCCCTCTACCCACCACCCTTTTCCCCCTTAGAATTATCCCCAGTTACCCACACTTATCTGCCTTCGTCCTACCGACGTCGAGCTGCTCCCTGCAATGTCCGTTCCATCTCCCAATTATCGGTGGTAACTGACGCTGCAGGGTCCCTTTCTTTTTTTCTTTTTTTTCTTGTCCCCCCACAATACCCGAACCCATAATGTTGAACAAGGAGAGCGGGGGACACCCTGCATCCCCTGCTCCCCTTGTTTGACATTTTGCCTCTTCCTTTCTGCTCTTAACTCTTAGATCAAGGGCATCTCTCACCTGGGCGTCCAAAGTGATGGGCTGATGAAGAAATGGGCAATTCCTGTTTGGACCTGTTGGGACCGGGAGGACCCCGGGCCCCAAGCCCTGTTTAGACAACAGGTAAGCATGCGCCGACATGTGCTTTCTCCCTCCGTCCCCACAGGCCATCCCCACCATCAACAGGCTAGGCCAGCATCAATGACATAGCCCCTCCTCTAAGCCATGGACTGTGCAATGCCGCCACCCCACCCACATCAGCCTCAAGTCCATCAGCATCCCCTCACCGCCCACAACATAGATGTTGATGCTTGCCACCGTCCACTCAGCTATCACTGATGCAGCAGACATTGCCGACCTCATCCCTACACACAACCTTAATGCCATCTTCATCACCGAGACTTGGCTGACAACCACCTCCAACCACATCATTGACGTCCTTGTCTCTGACAGCTAGAGCATCCAACACAGAGACCGGCCGAACAAGACAGGCGGGGGCCTTGCAGTCATCCACAAGACCCAGTAGCCCTGCACCAGACTTGATGTTGCCAACACTGGCTCCTTCGAAGTCCTCTCCTGCCACTTCCTGCTCTCCCCAACGGACACAGTCACCTTCCATCTCATCTACAGACCACCCAAAACCAACACTGCCTTCATCAGAGGCTTCACCGACCTGGTCATCACCATGTCCCTCAAATACTCCATTAACATCTTCCTAGATGAGCTCAACCTCCCAAGCAACAAGGCCACCAAACTGATGTGGGACGCTCTCCTTGGCCTTCTTGACACCCTCAGCATCTTCAGGCACACGAAAGACCCAATGCACGAGAAAGGTAACATCCTCGACCTAATCATCACCACGTTGCCTTCCCTCCACTACAACTATCCTCTCCTGCTTGACTGGTCTGATCACCTGGCTATTCCTTTCAACATCATGCACACCACCTCAGTCAGGCACTCCCAACAGAAACCCATCAGACAAACCTTAAGGTCCTTCAAGAACTTCCCAGTAGAAGCCCTCACGGAAGCCCATGACAACCTCTACCTAACATGGACTGCACACCCCCAACCGAACTGCGACTCTCTATGGGAAGCACTCAGCTGGACCCTCTCAGCCTCCATCAACCTGCACGGGCCTCTGTAACAACGCACCTGCAAACCAAAATCATCAGTACCCTGGTAAATGCAAGAGGGACATGAGTTGAATCAACCTCAGCAAAAGAGTCATCATTAAACAAGAGAAAATCTGGCGCCACTCCAGGACTGCATCCGACCTGGCTCTCCTCAAGGAACTCTGAGCAACACGCTGACAACTAATCAACAGAACCAATGCCTCCTTCTATCAGACCACCATAGCAGAAACCGACATCAAAAGCAGACTGCTCTTCAGAGTAGTCAAGCACTGTGTCACCCCACTACACAACGCTGCCATACCAAACTCCCCAAAAAATCCACTGCCATCAACACCTTCTTCACTGACAAAATCAGTAAGATTTTCCAGCAAATAGGCACCAACTCTGTATCCACAGACTCATCTCATGTCCCTCCTCTCGAAATCTGCACACCCTAGACAAGGTTCAAGACACTCTCTACAGAGGACCTGGTAGAAACCCAGGCCGCCCTCAAATCCACATCGTATATAAGCATCCATCCACAAGACCCTGCCTGAAGAAGCTCTCCTTCCCTACCTGGAGAACATCAACAGCTTCCTAACTCAAGTTACCTTCCCATCAACCCTAAAGACAGGACAAATCCTACCACTACTAAAGAGACCCACTGTGGATCCCGACAACCTATGTAACTATCGCCCCACCAACCATCTTCCCTTCGTAGGTAAGATCATCGTGAAAGCTGTAGCCACACAACTGCAGCAAGAAATCAACACCAACAATCTCCTCTAAACTTACCAATCCGGGTTCAGACCCTGATGCAGCACAGAGATGGCAACCATACAGGTTGTCGACAACGCCCTCAACGTCCTTGATGACAGCCATCCTTGCCTCCTGGTTCTACTCTACCTCTCTAAAGCTTTTGACACAGTAGACCACAGGTGCTCATGGACACCATACATTGGCGCATAGGAATCATCGCTCTTGTCCTACGCTGGTTCAAGGTCAACTTTGCCAACTGCCTCTAGATCATCAATGCTACCCATCACCCCAGCCCTCATCGACCTTCACTGGCTCCCACTGCACACACAAATCACCTTCAAGTCTTGCTGTATCATCTATATGGCCGTCGCTCTCAAGTCACCCATCTACCTTGCAGAGAAACTTAGCATCTCCGGCAGACAGTGCACCACCAGAAGCCAGGACATGTGATATGATATGGTATATGATATGATAAGTCAATTGCAGACTTGAAATCCGCTGCTGCAAAAACTCAAAGGACCAAAAAACAAGCCTTCTCTGCTTGCAGCCCAAGACTATGGAACCACTTCTCCATCAGCATCAGACTTGCCCCCAAACTCCTACAATTCAGAAACTCTTCAAGGAGTCTCTCCTCAATGTCTCGGCCATCACGTCACCCCATGTGCCACCTGACTAGCTGGTCACGTCTGCCCCTCTGCTCCCCACCACCCCAAACAGCTGTGCCCACTGTGCCCCCACTGTTTACTAGCCCCGCTGTAGATCTGTTCTGTTGTTACCTCTGAAAAATGCTCCCTTGTACATCTGTACTGTTGAATACCTCGGTAAAGTGCTCTGTAGTGTATCTGTATTGTTGTATTCCCCTGTAAAGTGCTCCATTGCTTCTCAAAGCTAGCTCTGCGCTCAATAAATATAATACAAATAATAATAATGATGATAATAATAATAATAATGATAATAATAATAAAAATAATAATAAGGGTATATGAGGAGGCAGAGCAACTATTAGGAGAAGGCTTGTAGAGTTGGATATAGGAGGATAGATACAGTGGTGCCTTACTGTGGATAGATTTGTGAACCAGAACACATTTAAATCTGTCCCTGTTTTGCATCGTCAGTCATCCAGGCTTCTTATCTATGGTTTCAAATCGGTCGAGAGCTGTTACGGTTGGTGCCAGGCCAGTTGATGGTAGTTCCGTACTTATGGTTGTGTTTATTGTTGGGTGGCTTGCTTCAATGGTATATTAAGCACTGCAACAACAGATTCGGGAGATCACCTAGAGCCTTCTCCCTGCATGCACTCATCCTTATCCTTAGCCACCTCAATATACTGTACAGTGCCACCACACATCAAACCATGCCTACCCACACCAACAACACCAGCCCTTTCACTACTACCTTCGGCAACCCAAAAGCCCCAATACGGAATAATACAATCTGCTCAGAAGGAACCTATATCTTCCATAAGACAAGCCTTGCCCGACTCCTCTGTCACAGACACCCTTGCCTTGCCCCATGCCATTTCTCCCCAGCACCCCCGCTTTCCCTATCACACCCACGACTCACATACAAACTCTACCATTATTGGGTAGATCACGCAACACACGCCTATCTTTCAGAACCAAATATACCACAGCCATTTCCAGACCCTGTTCAGTACCCACAAGAAATGAAAAACTCTCTACACGCACCCACCACCATCACTCCACCACCAATATCCAGCAGACCCCAATTGTGACACAACTGCACACAACACCCATAAGATCCTCAGCTAAAATAAACCCCACTACCAATACCCAGCAGCCAGCGACTGATAAAGAATCCCTGCAAACCCCACCTAGCAACACAGTAGCACAACCCCTGATGCCCTCGACTCCACCACTGAGTCCACCCAAACCCAGTGAAGCACTATCAGGAGCCCTACTTAATGTAATAACCCCTAGGAGAACATGCCATCGATATACACGATTGTATATTAGAATTTAAACTCGACTTCCTGGTCCTCACTGAAACATGGATGCACACTCCTTCAGGCCCACAAATCACATTAGCTGTCCCTGAGGAGTACACCCTCCTTCGAGCCGACCGATTAAATGCCATAGGTGGAGGAGTAGCCATAATCCACAAAACCTCACTCCAGTTTAGGGAATGCAAAATGGAATCACTAGCGGGATACGAAACCCTCACTTTCAAACTAGCCACCAGCCCGAAGTCAACAATTAACTTCCTTATAGTATACAGATCACCAAGCACTCACACCAATCCAGATATAGACCTACCATTATTAATTACACCTACGCTTAAACCTAAAACCAAATACACTCCTAGAAGATCTTAACCTAGGTTTTAATGACCCGCAAGACAATAAAGCATCAGACTGCCACAAGGCCTTCTATGAGATACAATTCACTCAAATAGTAAATGCCCCCACACACTCCAAAGGTAGAATCCTCGACTGGATACTGACCCATAATACTATTGTATCTATAATAGACATCCATAAGATGCAATGTACTGACCACCACTTAATCCACTTCAGCATAAACCTAAATTCAGAACTATCAACTAAAACTCCAAATCAAGCACCTATTCAGGTTAGAAATATATGTAAACTTACCCTGGAAAACCTTAAACCCTTACTCAGTAACCTATTCAACGCCAAACTTCAGGACCTCTCTAATATCGAAAACATTTCAGACCACTAACACCAATGTCTAAATTCTGCAATAAACGAAGTAGCCCCGCTCAAAACCAAAATACCTAAACCCACACATAGTTCACCCTGGTTCAATGAAGAGTTTAAAAAACTAGGAAGGGAAAAAAGAGCATTAGAACACTTAATCAGAAAAAAACACTCCTCAGAACTCCAACTCAAACTGCAACTATTATCTAAAACCTATAAAAGCAGCATACTCATCCAGAAAGCTGAATCACTAAACAATCGGATAATCAAAGTTGCCTGTAATACAAAATAATTATTCGCCATTATTAAAGAACTTGAACCCCCCTTCCATCACACCAGCCCTGTGACCATCAGCAAAGCCTGGTGCACCACCATACAGGATGCTCTATCCTCCAAAGTGAACACACTCCAAAACAAAATTGATCTAAAGAAAAGCTCCTCAAACCCATCAATACTCCACCCCTCCTACCTTATGCATGCCTTAAACCTGATGTACCTGAATTCCATTTTAAACAAGTCTCCAACGACCAAGTCCTTAAAACAATCCATAAGCCATCAAATTGCAAAGGTGACAACTTCCCTGCTAAAGTAGTCAAAGACTGCGCTGCCACATTAGCACCCATCATCACAAACTTTGTCAATGAATCCTTCAAATCCAGCACCATACCAGCATCCATTAGATCAGCCTGGGTCACACCCCTACTCACAAAACCCACACTTGACCCCACCAA
This sequence comes from Ambystoma mexicanum, assembly GCF_040938575.1. Classification (NCBI taxonomy): domain Eukaryota; kingdom Metazoa; phylum Chordata; class Amphibia; order Caudata; family Ambystomatidae; genus Ambystoma; species Ambystoma mexicanum. The sequence continues at coordinate 1,238,754,645 of NC_090921.1, forward strand.
TCTTACCAACTATAGGCCCATTACAACAGTACCCTTCCTCCTTAAAATCATTGATAAAATAGCCTACTACCAAGTACAAACCCATTTAGAACAGCATCATCTATTAGGGGGCAGACAATCAGGATTCCGGCTAAGACACAGCACTGAGATGGCTCTCCTGGATTAAAAAAACCAGATGGATTCTATCAGGACCTGTGCTAAACTGGGCATTCTATTACTACTAGATCTCTCTGCTGCGTTTGATTTAGTCCACCATGACAAATTATGTAGCACTCTCTCCACTAATTTCCACTTCTCAAAGAAAGCCACAACTTGGATAAAGTCCTTCCTTTCAGACCGTACCTCAAGAATTGCCTTAGGAGAAGAAGCAGCCGACTCCATCCCGGTACCTTTAGGAGTACCAGAAGGGTCCTGCCTCTCCCCAACGCTATACAATGCATATACAAAGTTACTCTTTGCAGCACTAGATGCCATGGGAGTAATCTACACACATTTTTTAAAAACATTTTTTTTAAACTTTTGTTTATTGGCAGAAAGTTGAGACAGGTGTATCACATATTACACAGAGATAAACAGAAGTCATAATATCGCAATTAGGCATTACATCATGCACTTTTCGAGGTTGCACAGAATGGGGAGGGGAGATTTGACAACACGAGGGAGCGAGAGGTGCTCAGTACTTATGGTGAGTCGGGCGGACCCAGCGGGGGGGTGGAGCTCCACTTAACCTCGTCCTTATTGTTCAGATAGCTGCAGAATTCAGTCCACACATTTCTGGGGCGGGATGACATGGGTAGGGATCCAATATACTCCTCTTCGCACATTTGCACCCAGGTGAGCGCTTTCAACCACATCTCAATGATGGGGGGAGGGAGGTGCGGCGCTTCCAACATTGTAATATACATCGTTTAGAAACAATAGCACTCACATTTAAGAATTTTGACTTTTTTTTTGCATTTTCTCCGGACCATAACCCGAACAGAAGCGCCAGTGGATCAAGGTCTACTGGGGACCCAATTATCTCTGAGAGTGCTTTCATTACCTCCATCCAAAACACGCTTAGCGCAGTGCAGGACCAAAACATATGTATATGATCTGCCTCTTCAGATTTACATTTTGGGCATATGTGAGTCGGGGTATGTGTAAATTTTGCTACTCTGTGCGGTGTATAATAAAGCCTGTTAAGGAGTTTATATTGTATGCAACGGAATCTAGCGCTAAGGGAGACTTTGCGCGTGTGTGCACACATTTTATTCCACATTCCTTCAGTGATTCCCATTTCCAGCTCCCTAGCCCAAGCCTCCCGTGGTTTGAGGGATGCATTCTCTCGTTTTTCCAGCTGAATTTTATACAGAGAGGATATTATGCCCCTACTGCCTGTTGAGTTTGCTATGTATGGAAGTTCGGGTGAGTATGGGGGCTCGTCTGGGTAGGAGGGCCACATTGCACAAACCACTGCTCTTAGCTTGAAGTATTGTAGTATTTCAAGCTCTGAGTTGGAGTGTTCGGGCCGCCATGTTTGAGGGGTGATAAATTTACCGTCGTGATATAGATCAGTTAGTGCTTGATAGCCCAGTTTCTCCCAGTGTCGCAGGAAATGCTGGTTGTGCATGGGGGAGAGTCCTGGGAATTGCCGTATGGGGAGCCATTTATAGTATGGGCGATGCTCTTGTTTCGAATTTAAAATCCTATTCCATGCTCTGATCGTGGTGGCCACAGGATCTGACGGGGCTTTTGTCTGGAACTTGCGGTGTAGTAGGAGGGTCATGATGTTGGTCCCATCACCTGCCAGTTTCTCTAATTTAACGTGAGCGGGGGGGAGGGGGTTTGAGTATGCGCACCAGTGCATGGCGTGTTGGGCCTGTGCCGCAATCCAGTATAGTGTTAGGTCTGGGGCTGCGAAGCCCCCTTTTTCGTAGGGTGGGGTCATATGTTGCCACTTCTTGCGGACAGCACTAGAATGCCAGTGGAATTGGGCGCACGCCGAGTGGAGCCTCTTGAAGTATTGCTTTCCGGGCCACACTGGTACATTGGCGAAGATATAAAGGAGCTTGGGGACTGCGATCATTTTTACTAAGGACAGTCTGCCCGCCAGGGACAGTGGGAGGTTGCGCCATTTGAGCATCTTGGATTCAATGAGCTGTGCTGTTGTCTCGTAGTTATCCGTCAGTAAGGAGGCTTTGGTTAGTGACACTTGCACCCAGAGGTACTTGATGCCCCCAGGGGACCAGCGTAGTGGGAATTCACATGACGGTTGTTGGGTTGCCGCTGTAAGAGGAAATATTTCAGATTTGGAGTAGTTGATGGTAAAGCCAGAGTATGTGCCTATTTTTGTTATGTCGCGGATGATGGGGTCTAGGTATGTTGAAGGGTTTCTGACATATAGTAGTACATCATCGCCATATAATGAGATGATTTCTGGTGTGTCTTGTAAGCGAATACCCTTGCGGGTGTGTCAATCCCTGACGTGGTCTGCCATGGGTTCAATGGCGAGCGCAAAAAGGATGGAGGAAAACTGACATCCCTGGCGGGTACCCCTGTGTAGCGCAAAGGGAGAGGAGACAATGGAGTTGACTAGCAACCTGGCCATTGGACCTGTATATAGCAGTTTTATATAGGAGATCATATTTGGTCCCACCCCCATTTTCCCCAGCACGGCCCATAGGAATTGCCATGAAACCATGTCAAATGCCTTCTGGGCGTCTAGCGTAACTGCCACTGTGTCTGCCTTGGGGTCAATTCTGGACATTACATTGAATAGACGGCGGATGTTGACTGCGGTAGAGCGGCCGGGGACAAATCCACTTTGGTCTGCGTGGACCAGGTGAGGCATAAATGGAAGGAATCTGTTCGCTATTATTTTAGCAAAGATTTTCATGTCTGTGCTAATAAGGGATAAGGGCCTATAGGAACCACATTCGTCTGGGGGTTTCCCTGGTTTGGGGAGGACAGTGATTAGGACTTCCCTTAGGGAGGGGGGAGGGCGGTTAACCGGAGTGATTCGGTCCAGACCGCGTACAGTGCGGAAGCTAGGATGGCAGCATGTTCCTGGTAGAACTCAGATGTGAGCACATCGGGACCCGGGGCCTTGTTCTTTGGAAGGTCTGAAATTACCTGGACTATCTCATCCAAGATGAACGGGGCATCGAGTTGTTCCTTAGTGCTTTGGGAGATGATGGTCATAGGGATGCTTTCTAGCAGATTGTCCAGGTCATGGGCTGTGTGTTCCGGCTGGGGGCCATATAGACTGGTATAGAAATTAGCGAAAGTGTCAGTGATGGCTTGGTCAGACCAGTGTCGTAGGCCATGTTCATCTAAAATGCTATCTATTCGGGTCCTGCCTCCCTCAGCGCACACTAATTTGGCTAGAGCTCTTCCAGGTCTGTCACCCTCACCGTACCTTCGGGCAGCCACGGGGCGGGCATGGTACCTCACTTCACTCAGGGCGTGAGATTCAAAAAGTTCTAGTTCTGTTCTAATTTTGGCTAGGATTTCCGGGGCTGGTGCAGAAGCATGTTCTAGAGTTTTGTCCTTAGTTTTGGAGCTATTTAGGGCCTGCCTTATGGCTTTCAGAACCCCCGCCTCCCTTGAGATGCACATCCCTCTGATGTATACTTTAAATGCCTCCCAGCGGGTCCCCTCGGGTGTATCTTGTGTGTTGTTATTCTCGAAAAACGTGTTTATGTCCGATAGGATCTCAGCTTTAAAGACAATGTCAGACAGTGCCTCAGATTTACAGCGCCAGGCGGGGTAGGCGGCCAGAGTGTTACCCAATTGGATCTGCAGCAGCACGGGAGAGTGGTCAGAGAGCGTGCATGCAAGGATCTTGACATCTGTCACCCTGCCCACCCGGCACCCCGATAGTAGGAACATGTCTATTCTTGAACAGCTATCGTGCACTGTTGAGTAGAAAGTGAAATCTCTGTCTTGGGGATGGAGCGTTCTCCACACATCGTGTAAGTTAAGGGAATTCATGTGTGTAAGGAGTCGTCTAGCGGCTCGAGACGTGACCCTACGAGTGGTGGTTGTTCTGTCCAGGACATTGTCAAGTATGAGATTCATGTCTCCCCCCCATATAATGGTAATTTCCACATATCTCGTGAGGATGGCGATCACGGCATCGATACATTCAGGGGAGTCAGTGTTGGGACCGTATGAGTTCACGAGCAGGCATTCGTCGTTAGTCAGGGTGCAGTGCCAGGGGGGAGTCCCTCTTTAGAGGTATTGCTGATGCCTGCCTGGTGATCCCAGCCGCGTGGGCTGAATTAATTTTATTTGTATTTTCATTTTTTTTTCCTGGACACCCAGCAGTGGGGGCCCAAGGCATGTGGTGAAGATGTGGGGTCTGGATGTAGCCCCAGTAGTCAGGTGCAGGAGCTGGGGCCTGTGTGCTCAGATGACATTCAACATATTCTCGTATTGTGGCGGCCCCCCAGCTCATCACCTCAAGCTCCCGCAGATCCGATATGTGCAGGATGGGCCACCCTGCAGGTGGAGTGGCCGCGGCGCCTCCAGCAGCGCAGGGTCCGGCGCGATCGCGGCCCCCAAGCGCTGGTCCCTCGTGATGTCAGGGGAGGCCCGGGGGGAGCCGGCGCCAGGCAGTGGCCTCCCACAGAGCCCAGCCGGGGAAGGCGTGTATCAGGCCTCCGGCAAGGAGGGGTGTCAGCCTGGCAGCCCACAGAGGTCTCGAGGGGAGAGGGGGCGGCGAGTCACGTCGCCGGGCAGCCGCACAGCCAGATAGAGCGTGGCCCGGGGCAGGCTCCACACAGCTCACACGGCCCAGACTTCAAGGCACCGTAACTCAGCTCCAGTGGCCCAATTTCTGTCCAAAATAGATGTGGATGCAGCCCAAGACCAGTGCTGCATTTGACAATTGTTTCCACAGCAGAGCTTGGTTTTTCGCCACCGATGCAATTCGATGAAGGATTGCTGGGCACGGAGCTTCACGACTAAGCAGCCATTTTGTCGGCTGCTCAACAGCGCCTCCCAATCTACACATATTTTGCCGACGATACGCAAATACTTATCCCCATCTCAGGTAATCTAGAACAGGACAATGCCTGTATCAATAAAATCTACTCCCTTATCCAAAATTGGATGGCGAACAACAGTCTCTGCCTAAACGGAGAAACAACAGAGATCCTCATAGTCGGCTCCCCAGCCAAACTCAGTAAACTCTCACCTGACTACACCTCCATACTGATAGACAGTACCCCCATCACCATAACACACAAAGTCAAAACTCTAGGAGTTCACCTTTACTCCAATCTCCGCATGAAAAACCATATTAGCACTCTCGCCTCCTCCACTGCATACACAGCTAAACTCATCACATTAAGCAAACCCTTCCTCTCCACCGAAAACTGCCTGACACTCGCCAGAGCCCTAATCCTCACAAAACTAGACTACTGCAATATCCTACTGCTACGCACCTAAAAAAAAAACCTAGCCAAACTACAACTTCTACAAAATAAAGCACTTAGAGCTGCCCTTGGTATAAACAGAAGAGAACACATCTCCCAACACCGAAGAGATGCACACTGGGTACCAGTACAAGCAAGAATTCTCCATAAAGCACTTACCATCACCCACAAATGCATTTCTGATACAGCCCCCACCTACCTCAGTCAAAGCATATCCCGCAAAACCACAATGAGAGCACTCAGATCTAGCAACAATACAAACCTCCACATCCCACGTTTTACCACTTCCAGAGCAGGCAACTCCAGCTTCCCCATAGCAGCACCTGCGCATCTGAAACTCGCTCCCCCCCACCCCACCAATGAGACCCCCTTCCAAAAGTTCAAAAAGCAACTAAAAACAGGGCTGTTTAACAAGTACTAGCCACCCAAGCTAACTCTAACACAACCACGTAATTATACTGCTTGTATCAAGACAATGTAATTCCTAATTGTGATTATAATGTAAAATAACTTTGTTACTGCAACCAAAGCTTGTACCTTTGCGAGAACTAAGATGTAAGATTAAAATGTATGTACGCCATGATACCTAAGTGTTTGGGTGTGTAATCAAATGCAATAAATAAATTAAATAAATAAAATTGTTTCTATTTTTATTCTTAGGTAGTTGATGATGTTGTCACATAGTGATTGTGCTGGTATGATGCATTTGTTGCAGGGTATAGGGTTTTTGATTTCTTTGATGATTTTGAAGAGTTCTTTTTTGTGGGTTGGTTGCTGACTGTTTTCTGGTGCTGTAGTATATATTTTTTGCTTGAAGCACTGCTGATTTGTATATTCTGAGTTGTCATTGGTATTTTATTTTGTCAGATTGATTGTAATGGTTTCTCCATAGTTTTTCCAGTTTTCGGTTTGTTTTTCTGAATTCCCTCAGTCCTTCTGTGAACCACCTTGCTGCCATTTTTATGCAGTGGCTTTGAAAGGTGCTAATTGATGCATGGGCTCAGTGATCCAGGTGTCGAGTTTATTTACAGCTGGATTAGGGGTCATTCTGTGTAGCTTGGAGATGCTTGGTTGTGCACAGCCTTGGCTTCTCATTTCATCGCAAAAATTCAGGACATCCCGTCCACCCTCTCTTCCTCTTCCTCCTCCTCCTCCACTCCTAGCCTGCCTGTGGCCTCCTCTCCTCCTCCTGATACACTCACCAGATCTCTGCGGGGGCGTTGGGGCACGGTTGGGGCCCTCCCTGGAGTTGACTCCCCTGGATCCAGCTATACTCTCAGCTGCTGTAGGGTGGACAGCTCTGGTCGCTGGCAAAGCCCTTGGGAGAAGGTGAGAGGCAGTGAAAATGCGGCGGTTTGATTGCGATCCCCCTTGAACTCCTCTTGCCAGAATGAGAGAAGCATGCATTTTCCCATAAACTCTCACCTGTTGTTTAGTAAAGATGAGCTCTCCGTCCTGCTTCTCTTCAGCAGGGGCGCTGTAGATAGACCTAGTTGCTTCAGTGGTCCGTATACGTGATGGCCCAGACTGGCTGCGACCAATCCCCTTTTTCAGGTAAGTGTTCGTAATAATGATTATTGTTTGTAAGTTTTTGCAATGTCTTTTCCAACGGTTCTGGCTCATAATTCTAATAATGTCTTTCTTTTTCCCAATAGATGTGAAGACGGCCCTGCAGAGTCGCAGTGTTGGGAACGAGCCAGAAGAGTGATGGAGCGGCCCCACTGGCAGGTAAGTGAGTTTTTAGGTAAAACGCAAGGCTTAGGTATTGCGCAGCCAAGCTTTAAGTGTTTATGCAGTTTCTAACCTTGTGCATTCCTTTTCTTTTGCAGGGATAATCTGGCGTCGACTGGTGGAGAGCGGCGGTCCGAAAACCTGTCAGCGGCTGGTAGATTGAAGATCCCTGAAGATCCTGGACGAGACGAAGACTCCCGCGTAGGCGCGCTCGGACAGATGAGGACGAGACGAGCTGCAGGCGATGGATTTGCAGGAACAAGTAAGGTGCGCGCTGCATTGAGAGCGATGGTCTGGCTGGATTCAGATGAGATGCACGCGGTGCTGTGAGCAATGGTATGGCTGGGTTCAGGTAAGGTGCGCGCAGCGTTAGGAGCTATGGTATGGCTGGATTCAGATGAGATGTGCGCTGTGTCCGATGGTAAGGCTGGATTCAGGCAAGGTGCGCGCAGCGCTGTGAGTGATGATATGGCTGGATTCAGGTAGGATGCGCGCATTGGAGATGATGCCCAGGCCCAGCGTGAAGAGCTGGAAGCAGGTAAGAGCTGGAAGCAGGTAAGAGCTGCAGACGGCGGAGAGCGTTACGCTTCCCAAGGCAAATTAAGGCAAAGCCTCTACATGCGGGTGGGGCTGGCTTAAATAGCCTGGCTCCAGCCACTCCCCTTTAGCCCCACCTTGTGGCCCCACCTCACCACTCCCATAGACTCCTGCACCTGCCTGCCAATGTCTTCTAATGGCCACGCCCGGCCTGAGAGCACGTGCCTTGGATTCAAAGTGTGCAGAGCACACTTTCTTATGAGCCTGGCGCCAAAGGCACCAGGACAGGGTCCATTTGGACCCTTTAGAGGATGAGAGTGTTGGCCCTGGGTTGGTGGCCATGACAGCACTCCCCCTCAAGGCCCCGCTCATCGGTGTTCCTCATCCTGGCTTGGTGGGATTGGCTCAATGGAATCGCTTGACTAGTCGTGGAGCATGGACAAACTCGACAGGTTCCCATGTACGATCCTGAGGTCCATAACCTTGCCAATCAATCAAGTAGTATAGCCCTGATCGCACTATTTTGGAATCCAGAATGTTCTTGACTTCATACTCTGGTTCACCTTCTATGATCTCTGGCTCAGGTGGTGTTGCGATTTGAGTGTCAGGTTTCATTGGTTTTAGAAGGGATACATGGACACCGGATAGATTCACATGTTGGCTGGTAATTCCAATTTCATAGTAGCCGGGTTAATGATGGCTTTGATGGGGTAAGGTCCTAGGTATCTTGGACGGAAGGCCAAGGACCCTTCAAAGGAATGTTTTTGGACGCCAACCAAACTTTATCTCCGACTTGATACTGTGGGTCCTCTTTTCTATGCCTATCCGCAAACCTCTTTTGTTGTTCCTTGGCTCGGTTCAAGTTTTCGGTAGCCTCTTTAAGGGATTGAGTGATGGTTTTATGTAAAGAAGTGATTGCTGGCATTTACAATTCATCAATCGGATCGAAGGCGGGTGTTCTAGGATGTCAGCCATTCATCGTGTAGAATGGTGCCTGTCCGTTACTGGCATGGATAGAGTTATTGTAAGCAAATTCAGTCAACCAGAGAATGTTTTTCCAGGACCCTTCTGTCTGCTGTAACATACATCTCAGGTATTGCTCGAGAGTCTTGTTGGTTCTTTCCGTTTGACCATCGGTTTGGGGGTGATGACTCATGGATAACCGCAGGTCAATTTGAGCTATCTTACAACATCTTTTCCAGAAAGTTGAGACGAATTGTGTTCCACGGTCAGAAACCAGTACAGTTGGAAAACCATGAAGTTTGACAATTTGTTCTAAGAATACTGTGGCTAGAGTAGTGGCAGTGGGAAGTCCTTTTAGTGGGATAAAATGTCCCATTTTAGAAAATAGGTCCACTACGACCAAGATTATGTTAAACCCCTCACAGGGTGGTAGATCGGTTATGAAGTCCATAGACAGTGTGTTAATGGGCGCAACAGCCCTGCCGGACGTGACTTCTGCGATTTGAGTTGGGCACAAACACCGCAAGTTGAAATAAAATGGGTAACATCCTTTATCCAGGTGGGCCACCAATAGTTCTTTTGGATTTTGGCTTGAGTCTTAGCAATTTCAGGATGTCCTTCCACTATTGACTCATGGTAGTTAGATATTATTTTGTTTTGTATTTCCTTGTCTTGGTTATATAGTCTTCCTTGAAAATAAGGTAAGTTGTCTTTCATGGAATACTGATCCCCCTTACGCAGCCAATCTTGTTGGGCTGATTGATCCATTTGGGATTGTAGATCGATCTTCAGTGCTTCCCAGCCGGCTGTTACTGTGATCTGATGTTGGATCCGTTCTTCAGGAATAATAGCCACTGGTTCAGATGGACTGAAGGCAACTTTGTCTTCCCCCATGCGAGATAAGGCATCTACTTTACCATTACGCACTCCAGGTCTGTAAGTTATGATGAAATCGTATTCAGTGAAGAAAAGAGCCCAGCGAAGCTGACGTGATGATTGAGCCTTAGCCGTTTTCATATATTGCAGATTACAGTGATCTGTGATAACCGTGACCGTGTGTCTGGCTCCTAGATGATAGTGTCTCCAGGTTTTGAGGGCTCCTTTAGCTGCTAGCAATTCCTTGTCAGTGATTGCATAATTATTTTCCGGTGCAGAAAATTTCGGGACTAAAATGCTATGGGAAGTAATAGTCCCGTCTCAGGATCCCTTTGTGATAGTACTGCCCCCATGGCTATTCTGGAGGCATCAGTCTCAACCACATAAGGCAACTCAGGTCAAGGGTGTCTAAGGATGGATGCTGAGGTGAAGACCTGTTTTAATTCTTGGAAGGCGTTCTCCGCTTCTGAGGACCAGAAGAATTTTTTATTCTTTTTTAGGAGAGAAGTGATAGGATGGACGATCTGTGAGAAGTTGGGGATAAACTGTCTGTAGAAATTAGCAAACCCGAGCACACTTTGCACTCCTTTGGTAGTGGTCGGGGAAGGCCACTGAAGAATGGCATCTACTTTGCGTGTGTCCATATGAACTCCTCATGGAGTAAGCAAAAAAGCCCAAAAACTCAACTTCTGTGACATGGAAAAAGCAGTTTTCTAATTTGGCAAACAGCCGATGCTGACACAGTTTTTCTAGAACTGCCCTTACATGGCCTACATGATCTTCCTTGGATGCTGAGTAAATCAGGATATCGTCGGTGTAAACTAGGACGCAGACGCTAATAGTTTGTGAAGAACGTCATTCATGAAGAACTGAAACGCTGCTGGTGCTTTGCATAGTCCAAAGGGCATCACCTGATATTCGAAAAGCCCATACTTAGTTCAGAGGGCTGTCTTCCATTTGTTGCCCTTTTTAACTCTCACGAGGTGATAGGCTGCCCGTAGGTCTAGTTTCATATAGATGCGAGCATTCTTCACCTGATCGAGTAATTTGGGGATGAGTGGCAGAGGGTATCTGTTCTTAACGATGATTTGGTTTAATGCCCCATAATCTATGCACGTTCTGAGGTCCCCCTCCTTCTTGGGGACGAAGAAGAGAGCTCAGGAGGCTGGAGACTTAGACGAGCGGATGAAACCGTTAGCTAGGTACTGAGCTAGATAAGTCCATAGATGTTGATTCTCTTTCTCAGTTAAAGCGTAGATTTGACTGCAAGGTATTTGTGCTCCAGGGATCAGGTCGATTTGGCAGTCGTAAGGCCTGTGTGGTGGTAGAGTATTCGCCTGTTCCTTTTGGAACATGTCTTGATAGTCCAAGTACTCAGGGGGCAAGGCACCAGAGAGTCCCAGGATGGGTTTAGCCTTGACTTTTGGATTCTTCATGTCCTTGTGGTAGCAACTTTTGGTGCACTCTGGAGGAAAGGTCGGCACTCCTGTTCACCAGTCAATCCTGGGGTTATGTGTTTCTAGCCACAGCATTCCTAGCATCATCTGGAACTGGGGTGCCCCGATAAGATTGAAAGAAATGTCTTCTTGATGACCGTCCTGGCACATCAGCTGATTGTGTCGGTATGTTGCGTTACTGGGCCAGATGACAACTGGGAGCCATCCACTGCGGTGACGTTTTCCGATATTAGTTTCTGCTGAAGAGGAAGGCCTATTTGTGCTGCCAGATTCTGATCGATGTAGTTACCCACAGCTCCACTGTCAATATATGCTTCCAAAGCATGTACCTTTGATGGTTGCAGGTGGTGGACTACAAGTACCGGAATGACCAGGTGTGAGGTCTGAACAACTTTCTTCATTGTGCTCGACAAGTGGACCTCTATGCTTGCCAAGCGTTGGAGTTTTCCAGGGTCTGACCCTTTTCATCGTTGCTATTCTCTGTTGCACCTACTACTTTCTTGGATGGTTTTATTGGGCAATCTCGAAGAAAATGTCCTGCCTTGCCACAATATAAACAAAGTTGTTGTTGCCTCCTTTTTTCTCTTTTGGCTTTGGATATAGGGGCCCTCAACCCCCCAATCTGCATGGGTTCCATTGGCTCATGAGTCTTTACGTGGCTGTCCCTTGGTCGCATATAAACCGACCTCCCTTCAGTTCTAGTGCGGTCCATTTTTCAGTCTTGTAACCTATGGCCCAGTTCCACCGTCAGAGTAATGTACTCCTCACTACACTCAGGAGTGTTGACCACTTGGGCGAGTACATCCTTCAACTCCCCACGCAAACCTCGGTAGAACAGTGTGGTTCTTTTTTCTTTGGGCCAGTTCGTTTGTGCAACGAGGCGGTTAAAGGTGGCAGTGTACGTCAGCAGATCTTGACTTCCCTGCCTGAGGGACAATAGTTCATTATCCAGGGCCTGTCCTTGGGTATGTCTAGCAAACAATTTTTCCAATTCCCGTTGGAATTCCCCAAAATTGTGAAGTACAGGGTCATCCTGATTTACTAGTGGTATGGCCAATCCGCTGTGCTGCCTCCCAAATACAACAGTACAAAGGCAACTCTGGCACTATCATTAGCGAATGCTTCAGGGCGACACAAAAAGTGAAGACAACACTGGTTCATAAATATTGCATATTTGTTGGGATCACCGGTGAATCGTTCGGGTGAGGCCAAAGGTACTGCCCCCGGAAGTACCACCTGAACTGGTTGTGATGGCTGTGGCAAGGTAGTTGGTGTGATTCCAGGTAACAGAACTTGCCCTCCATGAGTTTGAAGCACCTGCCATGCGAGATCGTCAGTTTGTTGTAGAGCAACAATAAGATCCCTCCTTAAGGCATTAGTCTCTTGTCTGGAGGCATGCACTTCAGCCGTAGTTCCCCCAGTAAAAGGGCCAACTGGTCAGTCTCTGAGGTTTCCATAACGCCCAGGCAGAGGGTCGGAGAGGCTTTGTGTTCTGTTACGCTCACCTGAACTCCGCGGGGGCGTTGGAGCACGATTGGGGCCCTCCCTGGAGTTGACGGAGATCCTCATCATCCGAACACCAGCTCCCTCCTTTCCTCTCTCTCTCTGGCTGCCCCTTATGGGACCTCTTCAAGATCCTAACTGTGAGGCTTAGAACCTTGGGGTCATCTTCAACTCCACCCTCTCCTTCTCTCCTCACATCTCCGACGTCTGTAAGATGTCAAATTATCAGCTGCACCTCCTCAGAGGTATTCTTCCTTTCCTCACTTTCCCCCAGAAGCTCACTGTCTCCAGAGCTCCAGTCCTCTCAATGCTGGACTACTGCAACAGCCTCTTTCAAAATCTTCCTACCTCTACTCTCCTTCCTCTAAAACTTATCCAGAACAGGACTGCGAGACTTGTCCTTGACCTCAAGCTCAGGGATCGCATCTCACCAGCTCTGAAATCACATCATTGGCTCCCAGTGGCGGCAAGGATCAAGTTCAAGGCCCTCTGCATTGTCCAGAAGCCTTTCTGGGGCCTGGGACCACACTACCTCCAACTCTCTCTTCATAAGTATCTCCCACCTCGAGCTCTCCGCTCATCCACCTCCAACTCTCTGAGGGACAGACGCTTTTCCAAGCAGAGAGTTGGGGGTAGACCTCTTTCTTTGGCTGGGGCTTCCCTCTGGAAAAGCCTCCCTGCCTCTCTCAAACTTGAGCAGAACCATCTCCGGTTCTGGAAGCAACTCAAGACCTTCCTCTTTGCTTCTTCTTTCTTTCTTCCTCTCCCCTGCTGATGACCCGTCTGTTCCATGCACTAGTCACCTAGCCACCCTCTGAACTTGGGCCCAGGTCCCGTTGCACCTTGCACTGCCTCTTGGCTCCCCAGCACTTGTGGGCTGTATCTTTAACCCTACAGTCCACTCTCTCTGCACTTATGAGCCACCCATTGGCTGCGCTTTCTGATTACCTGCACTGAGCCACCCGCTGCCTGTACTTTTGATTGCCTGCACTTCTCCATCCCCCCCTTGCACTTCTCCCCTTCCCCTCCCCTGTGCTTGCACAATCTGATTGACACAAGGCCTAGTAAGATTGTTGTTTTGTCCTCCTTCTGTTTCCACCTCCTTGTCTTGTCGTGCCTAGAAACACTTGTGTACAGGCGCATTATAAATGCCATATAATATCATATCATATCATATCATAAATTGTCTGGTATGGCATCGTGGACGATTGATTTGTATTTGCCTAATAACCATATTTCTGTGAATAAGAGTACATTGGTGCTGCCCTCTTAGGAGTGCAGCATTTCTGTTTTGTGTTACCCCATGGATTGCATATTGAGTAAACTGCAATGCAGTGTGTCCGTTTTTCCTTGTTGGTTGTTGCCTGCACTTTCAAGAGTTCCAGCCCAGGGGAGGTTTGTTGGAATTTCATTTCTCTGTATTCTCTCTTGGGTGAGGCGGTTGATTGCTGAGATTGTGGTTGGTGGCTCTGCCTTCGTTGAGGAGTTCAATTAAGTTGATTGCAGGGCTTCTTAGTTCGAGTTCATCCTTGTTGGTTGTTTGTTTGTACTTGTGGGTTTTATTCCATTATTTGGTTATGTATAGTGTGTGGATGGTTGTAGATCCTAGTATGTCGCTGATTCTTTATGGGGTCTTATCGAAGGTGTTTACCAAGTTGCTGTGTTAAGTGTTTTGGGGTGTTTGGTTTGGCATACTGTTGGGGTCCAGGTTCGTTTGTGGGTAGTTTGTCAGTTGATTGTTTACAGATGAGTTGGAGTCATAGGTGGATAGGTAGCACGAGATGTATCTGTGTTCGCTCTTTTCTTGGTCTCTATGCTCAGTCAGTTTAGTGCCATACATCATAGCTCATTGAAATAAAGGGCCCACCCCTGCAGCTGAGCAGAGGATATGAACCGGACAGTAAACATGCAACAAGGCTCTTGTAATGTATTTGTGCCGCCTCAGCTGGCCTTGCAAGCAATATGTGGGGACCCCACCCCCAAAGCTGTCAAATTGCCCACTTCCATGCGTGACTTCTTGAGCCAGTCGTGTTTTTCCCCCCACAGCACTTGTAGGCCCATCTCTACAATGAGAAAAACAAAACTACAAGTTCCCGCATGCAATTATTTTTGGGCTGGGGGAATTAATAGGGGTGCAATCAAATTTATTGGGGTTTGGAAACATCTCAATTGCATTTTTTCATATGAAATCCATAGGGGTCTTTGCCAAATTAATATAAAATGTATATCACATTCATATAAAATTCATATCAAAATTATAAAAAAAGTATTGGGGTTCAATTAAATGTATTCGGGTTCGGGTGAATTAATATCACATTTTTTACATCAAATTCATTGGAAATCCTATCAAATTTATAAAAAATTCATATAAAATGTATATTTATTTTGGTCATCAATTTTAATGGGATTCAATTAAATGTATAGAGAGTCAGATATATCTCTATCAAATGTTATATACTCTACAGCGGAGTTTCTTATCACGTTTGTGTAAAATGTATATAAAACATTTTGGGCAGTCATTAAATGTATTTGGATTCATTTAAATTTATAGGGTTTCAGGGGTTTGGTAAAGGGGCATGGCCACCTGTCAACTGAAATGCTTTGATGAAAGGTATCCCACCCAACTACTAAAGCCTTATGTAACTCACTGTCCTCTGCAAAGGGCCTTGCAAGGCACATGTTTTTTTAGATATTTAATGGTACAGCCTAGGTTTGAAGGGCCCCCCTGTGCATGTGCCATGTGATGGACGCTTCAAAAGAATATAATTGCTGAATATTTTAAGGCGCGTGCAGAGTATGATTGTGATAGTTGAAAGAGCCTGACATTTAAGCCAGTGCTCCGCCCCCAGTAATGTAATACCTGGTTGATCCTGCAGTGTCTATTACAGTGCCTCATGGCCAGGAGCACCGCTCCTCATCGGCACAGCATGGCTTGTTAAAATGCAGTGTCACATGTGGAAGAGGGACACTGCACTTCTGTCACTGCTGCTCCCCAGCTCATCAACACCGTGCCACATGAGGAGGCGGGGTGCCACACCTCAGTCATCACCACAGCCTGGTCTTATTTCCTGGGTGGCCACCGTGTGGAGGTGGATCGCCACACAAGCACCACCGACGACCAGGCTGCTTCTGACTGTGTGGCACTCCCAAGTTGCACCTTAATTGTTCACCCTTTATTTGTTGGACTTGGGTGCAGTATTATCCGAGGCAGCTTTTGTATCTCCAGTGATTTATGGTAATAAAACCCCAATTATTACTTATGCAGATGACATTCTGCTATTTGACTGGTCCAAGGTTGGAATAAACCGTCTTTTAATGGCCTTCAAGGAATATGCTAAAATAAATGAACTCACAATCAATATTGCGAAATCAAAGATGTTGTTTAAAGCGGATAGAATACGTCCAAAATCAAATTTGACGCTTAATGGTGAGTGTTTGGAGGAGGTTACCAAACTAAAATATCTTGGATTCCAAATATACACTAAGATGAAGAAGAGCAGTTTGTTGTAGATTTGTAACATTTTCAAAACATTTTCAAAGATAGATTTGCAAAATTCTCCTCAAACCTGCGTTTCAATTTTATGAGTCCAACATTATTCCCGCCTTAAGTTATGGACTAGAAATGTATCATCTATTAAGTGATTTTGATTTAATTGCAGGAATTGTGTGGAGAGGTGTTTTGGGGCTACCACCCTCTGTTCCAGCTGCGAGCATTGGGCATGAAATACTAAAATCCACTGGCAAAGGGCACAGCAATACAGTAAGTTGATGAACCCTCGAAAAATACGCTGTGTGAAAAATGGAAGCCAAAAAATATAAGAATTGAGAAGTCCCTGCACCAGATGTATGCACCTCATAGCTTGGGGGTGGGGTTTACGCAATTGGAGTGTAATGAGCCTGCCATTTTTACTAAGAGACAACTGTGAGGGCAGCACTGGTCAAACACAGTAGAAAATTGAAGTCAGAAAGGTAGATATCAGCATCTAACTATTGGTAATTCGGGTTTTGGGCATTCCTACCTCATATTTGATTAAGTATCCTGCCTGGAGATATGCAAGGGCTATTTCACGTTTTCGTTTTAATTTATTGCCGACTGCGGCTAATCGATTTCTATGGAAAGACCCAGAAAGAATCTCGCCAGAATGTAGATTTTGTAAGGGGAGCTCGGAGGCATTAAGACATCTGATAGGAGAGTGTAAAGCCACAATTAGGTACGTCTTAAGTATTTTAGTAAGTTTGTACAGGATCTTAATATTTCTCCCTCGGAGTTTTTATGGAAATTGTTGTATTCGGATTATTGCTCCCAGTCCATGTTAATTGCACTTGATCATTTTTTCGATTGCTATGCATTTGAGTGTATTTTAATGTAATGCTTTAAGGAGTTGTATTGATGTT
Source organism: Ambystoma mexicanum (assembly GCF_040938575.1). Lineage (NCBI taxonomy): Eukaryota > Metazoa > Chordata > Amphibia > Caudata > Ambystomatidae > Ambystoma > Ambystoma mexicanum. Next base: position 1,238,771,530 of record NC_090921.1, read on the forward strand.
GATGATGTTGATGTATTTCTAATTCTGTATTAGTTTTAACGAGTATATGAATCGTGGTGTTTTATGGATTGATGTGTAATTGTATATGTACAGTGCTGCAACGTGTCAACGTCTGAATGTATTCAAACCATATGACGCTAAATACAATGGGCCTCATTACGAGGTAGGAGGTAAGGGACAAACGATACCGGTAAAGGATTACCGGCATCGTTAACCGCTCCGGGCTATTACGACCCGCCAACCCGCTATTAGCGGCACCGTAAATAACGGTGCCTCTATTAGCAGCATGGGCGCGGGCACGCGACACTACATGCCGGCAATAGCGGCATGGCGTAAGCATGAGATCATCACAAGTCAGGCGGACATGCAAATAGCGGCATGAAGAAGGCGCTAAAAGTAGATACCAGCATGGCGGAAACACGGCATCGCGAACCACCCGTAAATGGCCATGTGCAGTGCACTCAACTGCCACAGGTGCACACAATCAGCACAGGTGGAGGAAATGTACTGTGGGCCAGCACAAAAGGAGCACACCACACCCCTTCCCACACCCATTCACACACCAAAGTGATTCCAATACTAGTAGCATTACTGGGGCTGGAGGGCATGCTTGCATTGCTACACCAGCAACAACAACAACAACAGGCAGCACAGAGGAGACGCAGGAGGAGAAGGAGGGTGAGACAGGCACAACATGCCCCACCATTGCAGGCAGTCGTACCACTGAGGCAGCCCCCAATCCCTCGTATCAGAGCCAGTCCATTCAACCTAACCCCTGAGCAGATCCACACCCTGTACCGTCTGGACCGGGACACCATCACCACCATTGTGGACATGATACACAACGACATCGTCAGCCTCATAGACATCCGTACGGCCGTCCCCCCTCTACTTAAGGTGGTGTCTGTGCGAGATGCATACGTCACCTGGCTGAGATGGGGGGAGAGATACATACTTCACCTGGCTGAGATGGGGGGAGAGATGCATACTTCACCTGGCTGAGATTAGGTGAGAGAATGAACAATGCCCATACTCCAATACACTGTGCCCCAAAGCAGGCCAGACTGGACCTGAAACCTGAAACCAAAATGCAAGACGCAAGTTGCACAACAATGACAACAAGCCAGTACTGCAACCATTCCATAGCCATCCACATGTACACTGCACATAATCAGACCGTAGCCCCTGCAACACAATGCAGCGACATCCTGTTAGTATGGCCAATGCAGATGACCGATGAACAGCATCACAACGGACATGCGTCCATTAGTGCATACAAAGCAATCACATTAAGCCAATATACAGAATTTCACTCGTACACTACCACAGAAGTACAGCATGCCAGCATGGGGACATCAAGCGTGGAATGGCAGATCATCAAGAGTCTGGCTTCAACGGTGACAGGATCAAAGCATACCATTAACTACACATTACCTAGATCATGGCGACAACTGCCGTGGGCAACCACAGTGCATGAACACTCACAAGGAATAGGACACCCATGCATCCACTAGATGATGCTACGCACACCTGTCGATCATGTGACTTCTCACATTGCAGTTGCTTTGATTAGCTCAATTCATGCAGGTATATGTGGATGAGCACAGGAAATCAATGCATGCTTTTGTGTCATAGGTACAGGTTCCATTTGATGATATCACTTACAAATAACCATTGTTGCACCCATGCAGGTGATGCTGGCTATCCCTTGAAGAGGTGGCTCCTTACCCCTGTCCGGAACCCGCAGAACAGGCACTAAGAGGACTACAATCGTGCACATACCCGGACCAGTGTTGTGATCGAGCAGGCATTTGGCCTTTTGAAGGCACGGTTTCGCTGCCTAAGCAGGTCGGGTGGGGCACTCCTGTACGGGCATGAGAAGGTGACCAAGATCATCATGGCATGTGTCATGCTGCACAATATGCGCATCAGACGGAACGTGCCTCTGCCCCCTGACGTTGAACTGCAACCGCCTGACGAGGAGGATGAGGAGGGAGGAGATGGGGCTGCACGTCAGGCAGGTGGTTATGCACAGGAGGGACGTGCTGTGCGCCAGCATCTGATAGACCAATATTTCTAATACACATGGATGAAGAGGGTGCAATGGATGTGGGACTCAGGGCACTAGGTATTGGGGTGACATGTACAGTGTACACTGTTCACCAATAAAGCACACATACACAATAATCAATTTCCAGTTATGTGATTGTACTAGACACAACGGGTGTATTGACCATTACGTGAAAATGAAGTGCATGAACCCTCCACCACCAAACACCCTCTCCCCCCTCTCCCCACAACTCCCCCAAACACCCTTTCCCCACGCCCCCACAACTCCCCCAAACACCCTCTCCCCCCCAACAACTCCCCCAAACACCCTCTCCCCCCTCCCCAGACAACTCCTCCAAACATTGCGTGCATCAGTGAGGCATTATTGTGCAAAAGTCAACAATGACAGTCTGCCCCTACTTTCCACGTCCTCTGCCACCATTGGGTGGTTGGGAATCTGGCTGACGCAAGGTCCGCGCGGACCTGCGCAGAGGGCTGGTCTGCCTGGAGCTGGCAGAGGAGGAGGTGCTTGGTTGATCCATGCCCTGTGCCGGACGCTGGCTCTCCATCGCATCCGCAATGCGGCTGAGTATCTGCCTCACAGCTGCCAACTCTGTGCATATGCGTGTCGTGCTTGTCTCAATGGCGCTTTTTATGTCCTTTGCAAATTCGCAACACTCCTCTCTCGCCAGGGCATCCTCGCTCACGTGCTCTCCAACTAGTGCAGTGAGCTCCTCCTGGTGCTTTTGGATGACGCTGAGTCCCTGCACTGTGGCCCTGCATTTGTTTGGTCTTGGTGCAGCTTGCGGCATATGTCCGCCATCAGGTGAGCTGTCCATGGGACTCCATCTCTCTGCCAATGATCCACCCTCAGATAGCTCATACCCGCTGCCATCGGATGTGGGGCGTGGGCTGTGGTGGGCGGGCTGGGTGTGCGCTGGCCTAAAGGTGTATGGCATGGTTCCTCAACGTCAGACTGGTGTGCCGTGGCAGCTGCCTCACCAACCGAGCTGTTGGCAGCAGAGAGTGAGCCTTCTGCCGGTGGCTCCTGTGTGGTTGGATTGGCTGGTATGGGTGCCATTATGGTGTTGGTTGCCCTTTCACACCTTGGTGCTGTCACGACATGAGTGGCTTTGGGCTTCTGTGACGGTCCAGGTGTGCCAGTGCCCCTGGATGTGCTGGGCCTGGTGCCTCGTTCCATGCCCCTGGCCTGTTTCAGCGGTGTTGTGGCCTGCGTCGCGGAGTCCTGCTCCTCACTTGTCAGATTGTGAGCCTGTGGGGGACCAAGAGAGGGATGGCATCGGTGATGGGCCAACATGCATCATGCATATGTTGATGTTGCTGCAGTTCTGAGCATTTTGGGTTTGAGTTTGGACATACAGGTTGCCTGCAATATGTGTGGGTCATACAGGCATACGTCTGGGTGACACATGTATGAGATGCTGCATACATGGGTTTGTGATGGGGATGTGCACAGCATATGGGTAGGGTTGTGTACATGTGTGTGTGTGTGATGCCCCATGCATTAGCTAATTTCAAGGACACATTTGGGAGGAACTTCATGCGTTGCATTGCAGTGTTTTGTGTGGACACTCACCTCATCTGCCGATGATGGCACACCGTGCTCCATTTCCCCCACTCCCTCGATGGACTCAATGCCAATAGTGCTGGCACATGTCTCCTCCTAAGCTTGCATCTTAATTGGGGATCCTCCTCCGCCTCCTGTACCCATGGCCTGGCTCCTGTTGGCTGCGAGTATGCTGCGGACACAGAGGCACAGGTCATCCTGGCGCTTGCAGACGTCTTTTACGGTGCGGGGGGTGGTGCCCACCGCACTGACTTTCTTTGCCACCTCCTCCCAGATCTCCTTTTTTTTTATCTGGGCCAGACGCTGCATGTCTAGAGCAAACACAACCTCTGCATTTGCAGCTAATGTATCTGCAAGCATGGTTTGTTCCTCATTAGAGAAACGTTCCTTGCACTGGCGCGCTGCACCTTTCTTTAGGGCCTTGGACATTCTCAGGTGTTGTTGGATGAGGTTTAGTGTTGCTGCAGGTCCTGGGGGCTGAGGGTGGCAATGGATTGTGTTTTTAATGATGGCCGCAGTGCTCCTTCACATTCCTGTGCGATGAGGCTATTTCTGGTTCCGCTTATTTACGGTCACCGCTATTAACAGTCACCGCTATTGACGGTCACCGATTTTAGCGGTCACCGCTAATGCCGGATTCATGGATGGCGCTAGTGCTATCAACGCTTTGATTGATGCCGCAAAGGGACATTTTGGGGTCTTTACCGGCATGGTGGTCGTGTCCTTAACGGCATGGCGCAATGCTCATGTCCGCGGACTCGTAATGGCATGCAATTAGCGGGCTGGTTGGTACACGGACACGTTATTTACTCCATGCCGGTAATGACCGTTACTCACCGCATACCGCGTAATGAGGCCCAATGTGTTTAAAAGATTAGGGAGAGAAGAGCCTTGTGCCTGCCGCTTGGCCCGTCCCTTCCTGAGTGGGCACATACACTGGTGTAACGGGGGCCCCCGCAGACCCTCGGTGCGGGGGCCCCACCAGCACATGTCATGGGAGGGGGACACACTTGGAGAAAAAAAAGAAACATTTAAAAAAAAAAAAAGTTATTCTTTTTGTTTTCACTTTGCATTCATAAAGAAATTATTTCTGTAACAGATACCTGTAACAGAAATAATGTCTTAATGAAGGCAGAGTGACTGCAAAAAGAAACTTTATTTTTGAAGTCCGAGGGATCTCCCCACCCCATGCAATGGAAGACCCTAGGCTGGAAGCCTCCATGTCATGGGTGGGGAAGCAACAGTGGGCCTCATTATGTGTTTGCTGGTCCGGAAACAACAGTACCACTAAGCTTGCCGGTACCATTGTTTCCAGACCGGCAAACTACGAGTTCTGCGAGTGGGTGCCTTTCTGCCCGCCAGGTCTGAGGCGGCACAGCACCAGCATGCAGAACTCGACTAATGCACGGCACCATTCATGAATGGTGCCGGTGCATCCGGCCTCCCCATTGGGAATGGGGAGTAATATTTTCTGGCCCCCGGGAACAAGCAATTACCTGGTCTGCCAGGGCTATCAGGGACGTCATTTAGGGGTCGCCAGAGGTCGCAAGAGCGACTGCTGCCGATTGGCCAGCGACCTCTGTCAATCTCTTGCGACCTCTGGCATTCATCCAATCAGAGGCGGAGGGGGCGTGGCCACAGCTATGAGCACGGTGCTGCGACGTGCTTGTGGTACTCCATTTTGGCTTTGCAGTTCCATTGCACGTGTTTTTCACCAGAAGAAGAGACCGACGCCGACACTGACACTGGCTCCTCCCGAGAAGGCCAGCTTGAGCTTCTTTCTACCACGTGAGTAGGGTGGCAGTGAGTGGCTGTGTGTGTGTTTTGACTCACTGATGGGGCTCGAGGTGCGTCTGTGTGCCGTGTGAGTGTGTGCTGCCTGCTGCTGGGTTGGTAAATTGAGCCAGGCCTGTGGCCTGGCTGCTGTTATGGCGTGGGTGTGTGTGGTGCCCTGTGACTGTGCTGGGTCACAGGTGGCCATGGCCGTGCTGTCATGCCTGCCCTCGGGGCCGCAGTGCCGTGCTGCCAGCAACCTCGGGCTCAGGCAGAGCCAGGTTGGCTCAGTCGGCTGCGCCGCTGCGGGGCCCGGGGTGTGTGTGCAGGCCTGGGGCCTTGCTAGCTACGCCTGCTATAAGTATACATTGATTTACTGCCACCCGCGATTCTGTCCAGCCCTCTTAAACGGTTTATTAAGAGGGCAGAATCGCGGGCGGCAAAGCCATAACCCCATCGTATTTCATGTAAAGCAAAAATGCATTATTCTGCTTTAAATGAAATACAATGGCGTGGCGTTATGCCTTTGCCACCAGTGATTCTGCCCTCTTAAACGGCAGAATCACGGGCGGCAAAGGCATAACGCCATCGTATTTCATTTAAAGCAGAAATGCATTATTTAAAAAACATGGTTTAACTTAAACCATGTTTTTTAAATAATGCAGTGACCAGACTGCACTTTGCCAGTTAATCCCGTGGCAGTAATACGTGATAATAACATGTGTTATTAGTGTGCTTACCAACATGAGGAAGCTGGCATGAAACTCTATATAGGAACACAAATGGTTATTATTAGTGTTTGCAGGTGATTGGTTATATTCACTGCTGCAGCTGCCTGTACCAGCACAGGTGTGGATGCAGATACAGGTACAAAGGGCTCCTTCTTGATATGATATGGGCATATGGCATTTATAACGCACCTGTACATTCTGCTTTACATGAAATACAATGGCGTGGCATTATGCCTTTGCCACCCGTGAATCTGCCCTCTTAAACGTTTTAATAAGAGGGCAGAATCGCGGGCGGCAAAGGCATAACACCATCGTATTTCATGTAAAGCTGAAATGCATTATTTAAAAAACATGGTTTAACTTAAACCATGTTTTTTAAATAATGCATAGCTCTTGCGATGGGCACACAGTGATAGGCACATGTGGCAGTGCAAAGGGGGGGATGTGTTTTAGAGCACTACATATGGGTTATGTGGGAGAGTACATGAGGCGTATGGGGAGGGGCACATGCATAAGGGCACACCAGGAGAGTGCAGGAGGCACAAGTGAAGGAACAGCAGGAGACATATGGGAACTAATAGGAGGCACATGTACATGAGGGCACAGCAGAGGCCCACCTTTGGGTACCACATGGGACACACATGCAGGAATGCACAGGGGGAATGCGTATTGGAGTACAATGGGGGTGCCACTGAGGCACACAAAAGGAGGGAACGGCATGAGCGCACAGGAGACATGGAAGATAAAGTAAGTACACAGGGAGTGTGCCACGGGGAAAAGGCGTGATGGCACAGCAGACACAGATGTGGCAGAGTACAGCAATCACATGTGAAGTACGATACATGAGGCATACATGGAAGGTTTCAACAATGGAGGTACATGTGGAAGGGCAGGGGAGGCTAGTCTGTGAGCACAGCAGTAGGCACAAGTGAGAGGCCAGCAACATGCTCATAAGTAGAGGGGCAGCAGGAGGGACATGTGGGATTGTGCAGGGGGACCATGTGTGTTCAAGCACAAGAGGACGGGCATGTGGTAGGATACAGATGGAATATGGGGCATGTTCGACATCAGGCACGTGTGAGTGCATACCAGGAGGGTGCAAAAGTCACATGTGGTAAAGTATTGGAGACACATAGGGAGTTTGTCACAGTATGGACGCAGCAGAGACATGTGTGAGAGTGGATAAGGTGCACATGGGGCTGGCAGCTAAATTGGCTGAAGCAGAAAATTCCAGTACCCCCTACCCCCGCACTGCCCCATCTGATCAGTCGGCAAGTCGGGGGTCCTTCACTGCCTGCTCTAGCAACGCCATGGCCTACCTGCGCGGTCGAGCTCTACCACATAATCTGCATGCTTTTACTGAACAGACTCTTACATCTCATTCTCTTGGAAGATTGGCCCCTCCACCACTTTCCCTCCACCAGTAAGTGCTCCACAGGGGTCCGACTGTGGCTCTCTCCTCTTCACATTCTACATATCCACTCACAGAAAAGCCCCCTCATCCTATGTCTTCTCTTATCCAAGGCCGGCCTTAGTGGCGGCAGAGCCCCAAGCAGCAAAATAAGAATATGGCTCCCCACCCCTCTGTATGCCCCATGTCATGAGGGGGTGGGAGGGCACCACATTTTTTAATAGGCGCAGATGTGAAAGCATCAGCACCCTGCCGCGCCTTCTCCCACCACACCATGTCGGGGGAGCCCTTGAAAGACTCCGCCGAGCTGGCGTGGCGGGGGACAAAGAGCGCCCCGGGAGGCCCTGCCCTAAGGCCGGCCCTGCTCCTATCACTTGTTTTACTCTTATCTTTCCCTTCGTGCTCCCAATCAAGGTTCACTCTTTTGCACCACTGATCCAGGTTCAAGGGTGTGGGCAGCTAAGGAGCAGGTTGGGGTTCAAGCATCACGGTTGGTGAGGAGAAGGCAGAGTGTCCAAGGGTAGTGACAGACATGTCACATTCATGGACAAATATCTTATTAAACAAGACCCTTCTTTTAGAAGAGGGTGAAACACTTCCAAAATCCTCTAGACTTCACTTCACCAGTGTTGCTTCATGTTGTCTTTCTCCCAAGGTGAGCACGTTGCCCCTGAGCTATCCCCTGGATATGGGAGACACTACTCTGCCAAATTTGTTCAATATGTTGATAGCATGGCTTTTGTAGCCTGCCGGTTGTAGAGGGTGATCAAGGTGGTGTAATTGTCCATAAACCATGTTTCAGTTAGCCACAAGAAGTCAATATCAGGCTCCTCCAATGAGTCATGAATGTTTGTTTGCTGAGTCTGCAATTAATATGGTGTGGTGTTGCACAAATGAATGATTCTGGTATTTTGTTATTGTTTTCAGACCTGCATCTTCATGTGGGAGTTCCTTCCTTTCTCGTTCTTAACGCCAGCAAACAGTACCACCACTGAGCAACTGACACCCAGGCTTATCTGTAACCGTTGTGGGAGGTAAATGAACATGAAGCAACATATTGAAAATGTACAGCATATGTTAATGATCTGATCTGTTAGTCCATACCTGTTTATGCATTGCAGCCTTGTCCTAGTTGTTCCAACACTAGAGATTGCTGTCTCTCTTCCATTGAATCAGAGACTACCACAAAATTTACTTCAAAATGTATGACACTGAACGCATGCTTCACTTCAGTTTTTCGGGACCAAGGGGTTTCTTTGTTTAGGGGCAGAGTTTGAACAGAGTGCAACTGTTAATCTCTCAAATCTAAACTATAACCCCGACAGATAGGACTGGCCTAAAAGTAAGCTACAAAAATAAATACTTGAAATCACAGCTTAGGTATGTGCTCCAGATAAGATTTTGAAGTGGGACTATTTTATTTCCTGTTTTGTAAACTTGGGAGTAAAATTATTTTTAGGGAGTAAAAATGTAAATCCAGTTCCCCACGGCAGTATTTATTAACTGAAAAATGGAAAGAGTTTTCTAATAATAATGTTGCACCTAATTACTCATACACATTAAAAGATCATGTGCATGTCTACCTTTCGGGCAGTAATAGTACTTTCTTCCTTTGGAACTACGTGCGCTACCTCTCCAAACATCCATGGAGCTCTGTGCGTGAAAGCAGGGGCTCGGGGTCCACAGTGTTTGTTTCCTATTTTTTTGTTGGGAGTATTTGTAATCTCTGTTTTACTTTTTGGGGAGTATTAGCTTATTTTCAGGAGTACAGTGATAAAGTTGTAAGCCAAAGCAATACATTTCAGATTTATCTCCCCTTTGGTATGCAGCAGAAGTGGTCCCCCAAAGAAGAGTGAAGAACAAAACAAAGTCGGAAGGACACCCAGGAATCCATCATTTGCTTGAATAATAGCTTCTGATTTAGCAGTACTAAAAGAACGAACATGTCTACACCAACAGGAAAACCCAAGGATCCAAAACAGAGGTCAATCCCTGATATTTTTTCTCCAAAACCAGCCCGGCACCAACCGCATCACAGCCAGTTTTCTGTGACCTCAAAACAGCACCTGCCATACTTGCAGCCTCTTCTCTGCCAAACACCTGCAGCTCCACTACCAGAGTTCTGTGTCTTCTTGATCTGTTGCCATTGAACACTCACAGACTTCTCCTCTGGTTTCCGGTCACCTAAGCAACAACCTGCCTTCGAGTCAGAATCTTCACCTTATATGCCACTGAAACAGCAGCACCGGCACGTCTGTCAAGCCACTGTTCTGCTCAGTCTGGTAAGAAACTACATTTTAAGTCTTATGATCAGAGTGAAGGAAGAGCAACTGTTGGGCATTATCCCAAAATCTATATAATAGTACTAATTGTTGGAATGTGTACCATTGTGGAGAGGTGCGGGGTGTGGAGGACAATGAACATGTAGGAACAGAAACCTAGGCATATAAAGAGTGTTGGTGACTGTGGGAGTAATGCAAAATGCAGCCAGGATTTTTTCCCCCATAAAATATGGGGACAGGACTGATGAGGCTTTTGGTACTGAAGCTCGTATCACCCAGTAATGCACTGTATGCCTTGAGCACATTTAGAACTAATCTTTTGGCAGCCAAAATAACACAAGAAGAAGAATCATTAAAAACTGAGGATGCCATACATGTTTTGTGGTGAAATATTCTCCCTCTCCCCTTTTATCCTGGCTTTCCCCTATCCCCATGCCCGCCTATCCGTCCCTGTCCCCCAGGAATGTGATTTTGCTCTGTAGTCCTGTTGAAATAACAGGGCAGATCCACATAAAGAGGGGATTGGGGTTCATACACTTCACGTGGCAACATGGACCTTGACACTGCTACATATGATGATCCATTCTTGTATGAAATATCACAATACACTGATATCGTAACAATTTTTTTCTTAGTGTTCTGAGGGATAATGCTTTGAGGCCACTTGCGGTGATGTCATGGTGGGGGTGTGGTCTAATGACATCACTTCATGTAGGGTGTGGTCGAATGGCATCACTTCCTGTGGGGGGTGCGGTCAAATGACATCACTTCCTGTGATGTCACTCTTGGGGGCGTGGCACTGTGATGTCACTTCCGCTACCCCTGGCATTTTGGTGAAATGACGTCCCTGAGGGCTATAATGCACCGGTAATTGCCAATTCCCAGGCACCGGAAAAGTTCATGACTCTGGCGGAAGCCATGCCAGTATTTACCGGCCAGGCTACCGCCAGGGTCATAATGACCCCGAGTATCTTTTTGAAGTCACTCTGCATTCATAAAGAAATTATTTCCATTATGGTTCATTCCTTAAAGGAAATAATTTATTTATGAAGTCAACGTGATTTCAAAAAGAAACAATTTATTTTTGAAGTAATAGGGCTCCACTTAACCCCATGACGGGTTTGTGTGCGTGTGTGTGTGAGTGTGTGCAAGACAAATGAATAAATAAATAAATACATGGTGAAAGGGTGCACACTTAAATGTATAGGTGGCTGCCTGTGTGAGTGTATGGTGAAAGGGTGCACAAAATGTATGGGTGGGTGCCTAGGTGTGTGTGCCTGTATGGTGAAAGAGTGAACACTTAAATGTATGGATTGCTGGGTGTGCATGTTTGTTTATGGTGAATGGTGTGTGTGCTTGTGTTCAAGGGTGCAACAAAACCTACATTTTGGGGGGCTAACCCTTCAAATGTTGGGAGAGGCGCTAACTTCACGGGCGGTGGGGGAAGGGCAAGCTTATTTGTGTGTGGGAATACAATTTCTTTACTCATTTTAATGAGACTATTCTATTGCAGCTTCAATGTTACAAGCAGTTAATGCTCTCCTTTAAGGTTTAAAGCCCCCACTTATGGACTGCTGCGAGAATTGAGTGGTCTTCTGTTCCCTCTCTACCCTTCCAGTCACTCCCCTGGCATGCAAGTACTAAACCCACATCACGATTTCAATTGGCTAAAAAATTTGGCATTTGAATGCAGGTACAGTGAAATGCTTTATGTTAGTAATTGCTGGGTCCTTGTTAACAGCAAAACCCAGGTGCCGTTTAACATCTTTGTCCTGTTCTGTCCGGCAACTGCTCTGAAGGTCAGCCAGGTCCAGTCAACATAATCCAACATTTCGTGGGGGAGGAGTGCTGAATCCGAGTCAACTCAATGGTGTTGCACCACTACTTGCGTTTAATGCCTTAATTACTTATTGGAAATCTTCATTACTCCTAGCCCTATTCTTCCTCGTCCCTCTACTTGTGTAAATCAGGTAAGTCTATGGTGATACAAAAGTACTGGGATGAGGTATAGGTACATGGAGGTAATGCCTGACTTACCTACCTGTAATCTTCATTACTCCTAGTCTCACTCTTCCTCATCCCAGTACTTATCTTTGAGTGAAGGAGCCTCATATGTAAGCTCTGTGACAAGGAAGAGGGACATGGAGGAAATTCTGGGTCAAGGGGCTGATTTTGGAGGTTAGGCTAGGGGTGGGAGGGAGAGGGGATGTTTGTGGGGGGGCGGGATTGTGTGACAAATCATAATGGTTTTCCATGTCCAGTCTAAGCAGGCATGGTATGTGGTATTCGTGGCTAGAGGGGCATTTTGGTGCAGCCAGTCTAGTCATTCCTCAGTTTGGTATGACTTTTTTTATAACTGGGCATTTCTGATAAAGCAGTCCTGCTAAGTGTAATTACCTGGCTAGAGTAGCATTTTCGATGCTGCCAGACTAGTCAATTCTTACTGGGGCGTGGTATATTTTTCTGGGAATCTGTGATAAAATGATATGACATAAGTCATTTATAACGCACCCGTACACAAGTATTTCTAGGCACCACAAGACACGGGAGGGAAGATAGAGGGTGGACAAGACAAACAATCTTACTAGGCCTTGTGTCATTCAGATTGTGCAGGTGTGAGAACGAGACGTGCAAGGGGAAAGGGAGGGGGAAGTACAAGGGAGAGGGTAGGGAAAAACAGGGCAGCAATTCTGAGTAAGTGCAGACAGGGCAGTGCAGCTCTGGGTAGTGCAAGGAGAACAAGGGACTGTAGGGTTACAGTTACAGCCCCTAAATGTGTGGTGGGCCCAGAGGCAGTGCAGGGGTGACTGATCAAGAAAGAGTCTGGACATAGTGAGACTCTGAGGGTAGGCCAGCAACCAGTCTGTACAGCAGACGGATAGGTCAGCAGGAGAGGGTGTTACGCTCACCTGGCTCCCACAGTGGCGTCGGTCGGACCCGGACGGCTGCGGTCTCTACCAACGTGATGCGTAGTGCAGAGATGGCTGACTGGACTGGCCCTCCTAATCTTGTCAGCATGACCCGTAGAAGTATTCTCCTTATATTCTTGAAAGATGAGCTCTCCATCCTGCATGGATTGCAGGGGCGCGTTGATGCCAGTTACTTCACTGGTTTGAAGGCGTGGGAGAGTTCAGGAGAGTATTGATTCTGAGGTTCCTGGCAAGGACCAGTAAGTATCAAGTTCATAGAGTTCAATATGTCCGATGCTTCACTCTTGTCCCCCCTTCCTTCCTTGTCTTGCAGCTCAGATCGTGAGAAGATGCTCTTGTGGCAGCTGGAGGCGCTCAGGTAAGAGTCTGTATTACCCAACGCTGTCCGGTAAATGTTGCACGTGTTTAACGTGTTGTTTTCTCTCTCTTTAC